>NC_141873.1:365553264-366181042 GCF_056163025.1 Triticum urartu | reverse complement strand
TACATTATCATGTAAAGCAATATGACAATGATGGAACGCGTCATAATAAACGGAACAGTGGAAAGTTGCATGGCAATATATCTCGGAATGGCTATGGAAATGCCATAATAAGTAGGTATGGTGGCTGTTTTGAGGAAGGATATGTGGTGGGTTTATGGTACCGGCGAGAGTTTCACGGTACTAGAGAGGCTAGCAATGGCGGAAAGGTGAGAGTGTGTATAATCCATGGACTCAACATTAGTCATAAAGAACTCACATACTTATTGCAAAAATCTTTTAGTCATCGAAACAAAGTACTACGTGCATGCTCCTAGGGTGATAGATTGTTAGGAAAAGACCATTGCTCGTCCTCGATCGCCACTCATAAGGAAGATAATCAAAAAACATCTCATGCTCCAACTTCGTTACATAACGGTTCACCGTACGTGCATGCTATGGGACTCACAAACCTTAACACAAGTATTTCTCAAATTCACAACTACTCACTAGCATGACTCTAATATCACCATCTTCATATCTCAAAACAATCATAAGGAATCAAACTTCTCATAGTATTCAATGCACTCTATATGAAAGTTTTTATTATATCCCTCTTGGATGCCTACCATATTAGGAATAATTTTATAACCAAAGCAAATTACCATGTTGT
This sequence comes from Triticum urartu, assembly GCF_056163025.1. NCBI lineage: Eukaryota > Viridiplantae > Streptophyta > Magnoliopsida > Poales > Poaceae > Triticum > Triticum urartu. The sequence goes on along the minus strand of NC_141873.1, from coordinate 366,180,393 downwards.
TCTAAAGACTCTAAATATAATATAAGTGAAGTATGAGAGTTCATCAATTTCTATAAAATAAAACCACCACCGTGCTCTAAAAATATATAAGTGAAGCACTAGAGCAAAATTGCCTAACTCAAAAGATATAAGTGAAGCACATAGAGCATTCTAATAAATCATGATTCATGCGTGTCTCTCCAAAAATGTGTGTACAGCAAGGATGATTGTGGCAAACTAAAAGGCAAAGACTCAAATCATACAAGACGCTCCAAGCAAAACACATATCATGTGGTGAATAAAAATATAGCCTCAAGTAAAATTACCGATAGACGAAGACGAAAGAGGGGATGCCTTCCCGGGGCATCCCCAAGCTTAGGCCCTTTGTACTCCTTGAATATTACCTTGGGGTGCCTTGGGAATCCCCAAGCTTAGGCTCTTGCCACTTCTTATTCCATAGTCCAGCAAATCCTTACCAAAAACTTGAAAATTTCACAAGACAAACTTCAACAGAAAATCTCGTAGGCTCCGTTATTATAAGAAAATAAATCACCAATTTTGTTACTATTGTGAACTCATTCTTTATTTATATTGGTGTAATATATACTGTATTCCAACTTTTCCACGGTTCATACCCCCCGATACTAGCCATAGATTCATCAAAATAAGCAAACTACACGCGAAAAACAGAATATGTCAAAAACATAATAGTCTGTAGCAATCTGGATATTTCGAACACTTCTGTAATGCCAAAATCCATAGAAATTAGGAAGTCCTAGGAAATTTTTTTATAAATCATCTGCAAAAAGAAAAAGTATTTTATCATGCTTCTGTAAAAAATAAAAACTAATCGCCTGGGCGCAAAAGTTTCTGTTTTTCAGCAGGATCAAATCAACTATCACCGTAAGCTATCACAAAGGTCTTACTTGGCACAAACACTAATTAAATCATAAAACCACATCTAAACAGAGTCTAGAAGAAATATTTATTGGAAAACAACAAGGAAAAATATTGGGTTTTCTCCCAACAAGTGCTTTTCTTTAAAACCTTTTTAGCTAGGCATTGAGGTTTCAGTGATGCTCACATGAAAGACAAGGATTGAAGCACAAAGAGATCATCATAAAACATGTGACAAACACACTTAATTCTAACATACTTCCTATGCATAGTTATTCTATAAGCAAACAAATTATCAAGACAAGCAAAAACTAGCATATGCAAGGAAGAAGAAAGAGACGATAGCAATCTCAACATGAAGAGAGGTAATTTAGTAACATGTAAATTTCTACAACCATATTTTCCTCTCTCATAATAATTACATGTAAGATCATAAGAAAATTCAACAATATAGCTATCACATAACATATTCTCAACACGATCCACATACATGCAAAGTTGACACTCTTCCAAAATAGTGGGATTAACATTAACTAAAGTCATGACCTCTCCAAACCCACTTTTATCAAAAATTTCATAAGATTGAATATTCTCCAAATATGTGGGATCTAAAGTTGACTCTCTTCCAAACCCACTTTCAATATTATTGCAAACATTATTATCAATCTCATATTCATCATGGGGCTTGAATAAATTTTCAAGATTATAAGAAGAATCACACCAATCATGATCATTGCAACAAATAGTGGACATAGCAAAACTAGCATCCCCAAGCTTAGGGTTTTGCATATCATTAACACAATTGACATCAATAGAATTTATAATAACATCATTGCAATCATGCTTTTCATTCAAAGAGCTATCATGAATCACTTTATAATTTTTCTTCTTTCAAAACTTCATCACAATTTTCAGATTCACAAATTTCAAGAAAAAACCTCATAAAGATAATCTAGTGCACTCAACTCACTAGCAATTGGTTCATCATAATATGATCTCTTAAAAAGATTAGCAAGTGGATGAAGATCCATAAACCTTAGGTTCTCTGATTTGCAATAAATACACAATTATTCCTGTTAAGGAATGTAGCAATAATTCAAAATTTTCCTACGTGTCACCAAGATCAATCTAGGAGATGCTAGAAATGAGAGAGAGGGAGTGCATCTTCATACCCTTGAAGATCACGAAGCGGAAGCGTTACAAGGAACACAGATGATGGAGTCGTACTCGCGGTGATTCAAATCGCAGAAGATCCGATCTAACGCCGAACGGACGGTGCCTCCACGTTCAACACAAGTACATCCCGAGGACGTATCCTCCTTCTTGATCGAGCAAGGGGAGAGGAGAAGTTGAGGGAGGGCTCCGGTAGCACGACGGCGTGGCGGTGGAGCTTGCAGTTCTCCGGTAGGGCTTCGCCAAGCACTACGGAGGAGGAGGAAGTGTTGGAGAGGGGGAGGGTTGCGCCGGGGGAAGGGTGCGGCTGCCCTCCCACACCCTCTATTTATAGGGTGAAGGGAGAGTGGGCCAGCCCCCCTAGATGCATCTAGAGGAGGGGCGACGGCCAAGGGGGGACTTGCCCCCCAAGTTATGTGGGAGGCGCCCCCACCCCTAGGGTTTTCAACCCTAGGTGCCTTGGGCCCTTGGGGGCGCACTAGCCCACCAGGGGGCTGGTTCCCACCCTTGTTCAGCCTACTTGGCCCACCGGGGCAGGTGGCCCCACCCGATGGACCCCCGGACACCTTTCGGTGGTCCCGATACAATACCGATATCCCCCGAAATTATTACGACGACTGAAACTGGACTTCCCATATATAATTCTTCACCTCCGGACCATTCCGGAACTCCTCGTGACGTCCGGGATCTCATCCGGGACTCCTAACAACCTTTGGTTTCCACATACTATTTCCCATAACAACTCTAGCATCACCGAACCTTAAGTGTGTAGACCCTACGGGTTCGGGAACCATGCAGACATGACCGAGATATCTCTCCAGCCAATAATCAACAGCGGGATCTGGATACCCATGTTGGCTCCCACATGTTCCACGATGATTTCATCGGATGAACCACGATGTCGGGGATTCAATTAATCCTGTATACAATTCCCTTTGTCCATCAGTATGTTACTTGCCCGAGATTCGATCATCGGTATCTCTATACCTCGTTCAATCTCGTTACCGGCAAGTCTCTTTACTCATTCCATAACGCATGATCCCATGGCTAACTCCTTAGTCACATTGAGCTCGTTATGATGACGCATTACCGAGTGGGCCCAGAGATACCTCTCCGTCATACGGAGTGACAAATCCGAGTCTCGATTCTTGCCAACCCCACAGACACTTTCGGAGATACCTATAGTGCACCTTTATAGTCACCCAGCTACATTGTGAGGTTTGATGCACCCAAAGCACTCCTACGGTATCCGGGAGTTGCACAATCGCATGGTCTAAGGAAATGATACTTGACGTTAGAAAAGCTTTTAGCAAACGAACTACACGATCTTGTGCTTATGCTTAGGATTGGGTCTTGTCCATCACATCATTCTCCTAATGATGTGATCCCGTTATCAACGACATCCAATGTCCATGGTCAGGAAACCAGGTCATCTATTGATCAACGAGCTAGTCAACTAGAGGCTTACTAGGGACATATTAAGATCTATGTATTCACACAGGTATTACGGTTTTCGGTTAATACAATTATAGCATGAACAATATACAATTATCATGAACAAGGAAATATAATAATAACCACTTTATTATTGCCTCTAGGGCATATTTCCAATAGTCTCCCACTTGCACTAGAGACAATAATCTAGTTACATTGTGATGAATTGAACACCCATAGAGTTCTGGTGTTGATCATGTTTTGCTCGTGGAAGAGGTTTAATCAACGGATATGCGACATTCAGATCCGTATGCACTTTACAAATATCTATGTCTCCATCTTGAATATATTCACAAATGGAGTTGAAGTGACGCTTGATATGCCTGGTCTTCTTGTGAAACCTGGGCTCCTTGGAAAGGGCAATAGCTCCAGTATTTTCACAGAAGAGAGTCATCGGGCTATAAAATGGGCTATAAGTAGTAAGAAATGGGCTGTAAATTTAAAAAACACAACAAACCGACAATTACTTTCAAATTTCTTTTTTAAGATTTTGTGATTTTAAATTTCATTGATTTTTTGCGAGGAAAATTATGTTTGATTTTAAATTGTTGTAAATTTATTTTTTAATTATTTTGAATGTGACTCAAAATTTTAGGATTAAAAACGGTCCAGACTGCACCGAAATATACAACATTATGTTGTATTTTTTAATTGTGACCAGAATATGAGCTGTAATGCTTCAAAAATAATATGGGCTCCAAAAAAATCCTTAAGAATTAGCAAATGGGTTGTAAAGTATTATAAAGTATGGAAGAGAGATGTAAGTGGAGACGCTGACTGTATCGGCCCACATGATCCATGGACGCATGCAAGCAAGTGCCTCCTTATTACGCGAACAAAAATTATTGCACCTCTTGACAGCTGGGACCCACCAACTACATCTTTGCATGCAAGGAAGTGCCTCCTTATTATGCAGGAAACAAAGTTGCCTCTACCTGACAGTTGAGACCCACCAGCTACATCTTCGCACACAAGGAAGTGCCTCCTTGTTACGTGCAAGAAAAATGATTCCTCCCGCTGCTAGCTGGGACCCACCAGATTTGGTGGCTGACTTGTGGGCCTACTAAGTTGAGGCGTACGCAGGGCTTTGTCGACTTAGGCAACAAATGCTTCTAGAAGCAGTGACAGTTGGATGTTAATCCAATGGCCATGCTGCTTCTTCAACCCGTGATCTTCTTGCTCCAACCACCCAAACCAGCGCCGGCGGGACCGCCTGCTCCTGCCTCCCGTGGTCGGGTGTGCTGCCATCACTGGCCATACCATCTCTCTACTCACCCACACCTCATGTTCTTCTCCGATGACGGAAGCCTCACACTGCAGCAGAACCAATCAACCCTCCTACTCCCCTCCGTATGGGCATCCACTTCCGCGTCTTCCCCGGCTCCACGTCATTCCCTTCCTAGCCTTGCCATCGTCCATTGCCTTGGTGCTCTCAGCGCAGCAAGGTCAACGTGGTCAACGAATGACAGCCCTAAGAAGAGGACTATACATGGTGACGCTGACTGATGTCTTCGGACGCAAGGAAGTGCCTCCATATTATGCGCAAAAAATGATTCCTCCCCCTAACATCTGGGACCCACCAGCTATATCTTCGCATGCAAATAAGTGCATCCTTATCCTTCCTGACAGCTCGGACCCACCAGCTATATCTTCGCATGCAAAGAAGTGCATCCTTATCCTTCTTGACAGTTGGGACCCACCCGTCGAATCGTATGTAGCATTGCCTATCTAGCCGCGAACGTGTGCGTAAGTACTGGTTGATCAGTGTCTCTGCAAGGATGAACCGTGGCCGAGCAAGTAGCGGCGCATGTCGTAGTACAGTCAGGCCCCTACATAGTAGTCCACACAATCTCGTCTAAATGGAGTACACGTACGTACATCCATGCTGCAAAAACTATGGGCATGTACATACATACGGTCGGGGTCTCGAACACGTACTCGTGCATACATACGGCTAGGGCTCGTGTACATGGATAGGCAACGGATGGAAGCAATGGCCTCCTGTTCATCAGCAGCCAACGAGCTGGGTCGAAACGCGACTTGTTCATCGGGAGCCAACCGGCTTGGACGGAACAGCCGAAACGGGGTTTGGCGTACCGCAAAACGGAGGAAACAACCTTTTGTTCAACCGTGTACGGTCAAAACGGGGTCCTGTTCATCGAAAGGGGTCTACTGTACTACAAAACAGAGGAAACGGTTTTCTGTTCGAGCGCCTATGGTCAAAATGGGGTCCTGTTCATCAGGAGGGGTGTGGCTTACCACAAAACGGGACTCTGCAGGCTACTGTTCATCCATCGTCTACGGCCTCGCTCTAGCCTCCACTGTAACGCCCCAAGACCGGAGCTTCAGATGCCTTCCATGTTTCCGGGTTTCGTCGTGTGATTTGTTTGGTTCATCATTTTCATCTTTGCATCATGTGCATTTGCATCATGTCATCATGTCTTTAATCTTTGCATCTCAATTCAAATAAATAAATCGTATGGATTTTCAGTCCATTTAAACCGAGGGAGTTCACCTGGTGATTTCTCTATATAACATATCCTCCTAATAATTATGGAGCTATAATTAAATATTCCATTATTTGGAATTAACCGTTGACACACTTGCAAATAAATTCCAATGCCTTGGTTATCTCAATTCTTAGTCTCCGACTTGTCCTCATTTTCTTTTATCGTTTTATCGAGGCTCTTCCTAGATGTTCAACATTTTTGGAAACTTCGGATCCCTACTCCTTTCAAACGAGTTGAATTAAATTCAAATACATTTGAATTTATTCTTTCAATCTTGGTCTTTCCTAATTTTCTCGGTCCTAACATATTTTTGTGAGTCCGGGAAACTATCCGCGCGTCCAACTTCGTCCCCTATCCTCTCTTTCTTTTCTTCCTTATCTCTGTTTTTTTCTCTTTTGAGTGGGAGAGAGGGTGCCCAACAGGCCATTTAGGCCCAGCTGCACCTCAGGCCAGCCGCAGCCCACTTGGGCCTCCCTAGGCCCACCCCAGCGCTGGCCTCTAAGGCCCAGCCCCCCACCTACAGCTAACCCTAGCGCCAGGGAGCTTCTCCCCTCGCGCCGCCACAGGGAGAGTGTGCCCGATCCCTTTCCTCCTCCCGCTCGATACCCTGGCCTCTCCCTCTCGTTCGGTCCCTCCTTCCAACGCCGTCAGAGAGAGAGAGATCGACAACGCCAGGGAGGAGCCCGATCCCCATCCCCAACGCTCGCAGGCCCCTCTGCTCGATGCCATTTCTCTCCCTCACGCCATGCTTGCCTCCCCTTGCGATCGCTCTCTCCCCTCCATCCTCCTTCCGCCGCCACGCACACACACAGAGAGGAGCGAGAGCTCCTCGCGCTCGATCCCCTTGGTGCCTCGTACAACAGCCGGCCGCGCGACCCACCTACCGCGACGAGCTACGCGCCCTGCTCCTCCCTCTCCTGCGCGCCTCGCTGCCGTCTCCTCAGCCGCTGCGCCAGTTCGCCACTGCGCCGACGCCGCCGGCGACCATCCCGGCCAACCTTCGTCGTCGGTCGTCCTCCAGCAAGCCCCGTCTACGCGCCCTGCATCCTCGACCTTCCCGGAGCACCGGTCGACGCCGATGTCCCCTGGTTTCCCTCTGTCTCGTCTGTGCTCTCCTTGGAGCATAGCACCATGGCGCCTGATCTGCTCCAGCCGCTGTTGGATTCTTCGGTACTGCTGCTGTTTTGCTTCTGTTGCTGCATCTCCGGCCGTCCCCGTCATTCGCAGACGACCGAGCCCGTTGGCTCCTGCGATGCTTGCTGCTGCCGCTGTTTTCCTAGTTCAAACGAACACACCTCCACCGAAGGCCACCAAGACCGTCCAGGATTCGCCAAGTACAACGCCGTCGGTGCCCCTCCAAGTTTGATGTTGGAACGTGCACGACTACGCGGATTCGCCAAGTACCACGACGCCCCCCCGAAGAGTTCGGGTTTGACAAGTCCGATGTCGCACTTGTACAACTACGCTGCTGAGATCGAGACCGGCGAGACCGACCTTGTAACGCTATGCCAAGTACCTCTACCGGCGACTCGAACATCTACGAACCGTGTACAACTACCGCCGCTGTAATTTTGACGAGAAACGACCGTCGGCATGTACCCCTACTTCCACTACCATCACGAGAACAACTACTTCCTCTACGAACTCGAACTACTCGAGAATGCTTCCTTGGAAGGTATAACCACCGAGACGACACCCGTGAACGCATGAATGCATGTTGGATGAGATGCACCCTTTGTCTGCACCGTGTCCGTATTGTCACTCGTTTTCCATGCCACTAACCCGTGGGACACCCGGAATCCGGGAGCGCCCCACCATTTTTTTTGCACGCATCCGCACACTTCTCCTTTGCATCGGTATCTCAATTGAGTTACCGGAACTGGAACGCTGCCGTGGCACCGTTTTCGTTATCGTTGCCGTGGCACCCTTTTTCCTTCCACCACGGTGACAAATGCCTTATAATGCTCTTGTCAACTTTTAATAAAAAATTGCATAAACTTGTTCATGTCATCCGCATCATGATAACAAACTAAAATGTTTAAATTGTTGTTGCAATAAATTACTAATGCATATGGGGATTTACCGGATTTGTTGTTTGTTATATCCGACCCCATTTAAACTGTTTAATGGGTATAGTTTTGTTATGCTTCACCTCTTTCCATGTTAACCAACATTTAATATTGTTGTGTACTTAAACGGGAGAGAACTAAATAATTGATGTGGTGTTTTGTCAATATGCATCCCGATGCATATTGAGCTCCACTTAATTTGTAGGATTGCTTGTGCACTTTGCCATGCCATGCATACTTAAACCGGACATGCATCATACTTGATTGTGCATCATGCCATGATTATGTGATGGTTGTTTACCATGATTGTTTGCTTCTTTCCGGTGTTGCTCCTTCGGGTTGGTTCCGTTAACGTCGCGTTTGTGAGGACCCGTTCGACTACGTCCGTTTGTCTTCTTCATGGACTCGTTCTTCTTCCTTGCGGGATTTCAGGCAAGATGACCATACCCTCGAAATCACTTCTATCTTTGCTTGCTTAGTTGCTCGCTCTTTTGCTATGCCCTTGCTGCGATACCTACCACTTGCTTATCATGCCTCCCATATTGTTGAGCCAAGCCTCTAACCCACCTTGTCCTAGCAAACCGTTGTTTGGCTATGTTGCCGCTTTGCTCAGCCCCTCTTATAGCGTTGTTAGTTGCAGGTGAAGATTGAAGCTTGTTCCATGTTGGAACATGGATATTTTTTTGGGATATCACAATATCTCTTATTTAATTAATGCATCTATATACTTGGTAAAGGGTGGAAGGCTCGGCCTTATGCCTGGTGTTTTGTTCCACTCTTGCCGCCCTAGTTTCCGTCATATCGGTGTTATGTTCCCGGATTTTGCGTTCCTTACGCGGTTGGGTTATAATGGGAACCCCTTGACAGTTCGCCTTGAATAAAACTCCTCCAGCAAGGCCCAACATTGGTTTTACCATTTGCCACCTAGCCTTTTTCTTTCCCTTGAGTCGGCCGGCTCAAGGGTCATCTTTATTTTAACCCCCCCCCCCCCCCGGGCCAGTGCTTCTCTAAATGTTGGTCCAACTGAGCGATGTCCGAGGCTACCAGGGGCAACTCTGGGCTGGCTTACCCGGCGTCTTGCTCATCCGGTGTGCCCTGAGAACGAGATATGTGCAGCTCCTATCGGGATTTATCGGCACATCTGGGTGGCTTTGCTGGTCTTGTTTTACCATTGTCGAAATGTCTTGTAACCGGGATTCCGAGTCTGATCGGGTCTTCCCGCTAGAAGGAATATCCTTTGTTGACCGTGAGAGCTTGTGATGGGCTAAGTTGGGACACCCCTACAGGGATTTGAACTTTCGAAAGCCATGCCCACGGTTATGGGCAGATGGGAATTTGTTAACGTCCGGTTGTAGAAAACCTGAAGTTGACCTTAATTAAAATGCATCAACCGCGTGTGTAATCGTGATGGTCTCTTTCCAGCGGAGTCCGGGAAGTGAACACGGTGCTGGAGTTATGCTTGACGTAGGTTGTTCTAGGATCACTTCTTGATCATAGTTTCTCGATCATGCTTTGCCTTCTCTTCTCGCTCTCATTTGCGTATGTTAGCCACCATATATGCTAGTCGCTTGCTGCAGCTCCACCTCATACCTTTACTTTACCCATAAGCTTAAATAGTCTTGATCGCGAGGGTGTGAGATTGCTGAGTCCCCGTGACTCACAGATACTTCCAAAACCAGTTTGCAGGTGCCAATGTTACCGAGAAGGTGACGCAACCAAGCTCAGGAGGAGCTCGATGAAGATCTTGTCCTTTGTGTTGTTTCATTCTAGTTGATCAGTAGTGGAGCCTAGTTGGGGTCGATCGAGGATCTGTGTAGCATTTGGGGTAGTCTTCTTTTATTTTGGCTCCGTAGTCGGGCCTTGATTGTATCTGGTTGATGTAATGCTTTATTCATGTATTGTGTGAAGTGGCGATTGTAAGCCAACTATGTATCTCTTTCCCTTATATATTAAATGGGTTGTGTGAAGATTACCTCACTTGCGACATTGCTTTCAATGCGGTTATGCCTCTAAGTCGTGCTTCGACACGTAGGAGATATAGCCGCATCGAGGGCGTTACAATTTGGTAATCAGAGCCTTCCCCGACCTTAGGAGCCCCCCTGCTTGATCGAATTAGAGGATGAGTTGAGTCTAGAAAAATGTTTTGAGTCATTAGGAATTATATATCGGAGAGTTTAGGAATTCTTTTTACTCCCCAGTCCCTTCATGGCTCTGGTAAGGCATCCTAACGTAGAGTTTTGTCTCTTCTCTTCTCAAATTTCACTAATTTTTTTTAAGATCACGCGGGTATCTTGGAATCGTTCTGATGGTTTTGTGACGAGAACATTGTTCTTGGTGCCTCCTGTCATTTAGGGGTTGTGGCAGTGTCTCGGGGAGTTGAGCTCCGAGGTGTTGTCGTCACAATTTTATCGTTGTAGTTCTGGAATACCTGAGATTAGTTTTGCCGACATCGAAAATCTCTTTTGTGCAGTTGTTGGTGAGATAACCTCGACGCCACCCAGTACTGGGGCGGGAGTTCGGGAGTATTGCCATAACTCGTATAACGGATGCTTTTCGAAGGTTGAGGTAGACGATTTCCGAAGGTTTCTTGGTTATGTGTTGAAGGATGGATACAGCTGGATGTAGGATTTGTTAGTTTTGGGTGAGATATTATGCTTCCCCTGTATCCCCAACACCTGATTGCATAACCGAAAAATTTCGGGAGTTTATAAGTGGGAATTCAAGTAGCTCTTAGGATTTCTTTCCAACGGATGTATGATATGAAATTGGGGTTCGACGTCTAGTGGTCCGCCTATCCACGGTTGGTTTTACAGTGGTCTCTTGTGTCTTAAAGAGTCCTTGGCTATGCCGACTCGGGGACGCTTCGTATGTCATGTGCACTGCCTTGTACATGATGGTGCTATACGATTGAGCCCGTGTAGGCCCCACCACGAAAACTTCGGATGAAATCTCTATCATATGTTTGTTCCGGCTTTTTCTGCAAGCCAATCCTTTGTTTTTGTTTTGAGTTGTGGTATTCGAGTTGCTTCGAAGTCAAATGTTGATTCCATACCTTTTCCTAAGCGGTGTTCTCATACCCCGATGTGAACATTAATCCTTTTTGATCATCGAGATTGTCATGTCAATCCTTTTTCAACCGGTGTGTCTCTCTTCAAGTGGACCCGATCACTTCAATATTCGCAAGATCATTTATCAGTTCTTTTCAACGGTGTTCGCTTCATCCGTTTTCCAAGTTGTCTTTGTTTTTCCCGCCCACCCACCCCATTTTTCTTCAAGGATTCAGATTTCTTAATCAATGAACCATCTTATTGATGCGAGGCCTCTTCATTCCTTTCCGTTAATGTTCTTATCCGGTGATTCTCATGAAGATTTTAACGGAGCCTCAAGGTCATCATCCTTAAAAAAATTTCTTCTCCGGTGGATTCAATTCAAGCTTTTGGTGTTGATCATATCTTTTCCTCGTTTCAGAAGTTTTATCATACCGGTGCACCTCATAATCATCCACTCTTCACTATTCATTTATTCTGGAGTGCTGAAGATATCTCGAAGATTCGAGTTTCCACTATGCATTCGTTCAAGCTCTTTCGAGATTGGTATCTCATTCAAGCCATTTTAATTCAACCGGTGCATTCTCTGTTTTAAATCATTTCAACGGTGTTTCTCTTGAGTGGGCCCTAACCTACAGGTCTTTTCCCAGGATCTTACCTAACTCTTCTAATCTTTCCGGAGTTATTCTGTAATTCTTTTCCAAGTTTGACGTAAGAATGATTCATCATCAGTCATATGTATTTCTCCAAGATCTTTCAAATTCTTTTCATAGTTGTCTCAACCTCTTCGCTTTTGTTTCTTCCGGAGTGCCTCAATAATTCATGGTGGTGTCTCTCATCGTCTTTCATAACACTTGAAGACCGAAGAAGAATTTTTCCTCCATATCTTGCTCCATTCTCTTCAAGATTCGTGATTCTAGCTTGTTGCCATCCTCTCATATTTGTTTTTGGATTGTGAGAATTCTTTTCAACTATCCAGAGCAAATTCAAGAGTCTTCTCAATTTGTTGTCCGGGGTCCATCAATTCAGGTGTATTCATTCTCAGCTTTCAGTTGTCATTCTCCAATCTTACCGGTGCATCAAGTGATCTCTAATCAGTTCGTGATCCCTTCGTTCTCATGTATCTAAATTCTCTCAAGCATCTTCGTTCATTTGTTAATTCTTCCCGGTGTGTTATTTATCTTCTCTTCGTTCATTCTTAATTCTTACGGTGGTTTGCTCAAGATTTCTCTTCCTTATCAATTCATTCGTTGTTTCAATTCTTACGGTGTTTCGTCGAAGACCTTCTCAAATTTATGCAATATCTATCTTAATCCTCTCTACAAGAATAAGTAATATGCCAAATCCGCTACTTGTCATCAATTTAAATTGGCGAAGGATAAGCATAATGTAATTCTTATTCTTGTTTCATCAAGTAAAATCAATTTATGCCTTCCGGAGTGGTTCATCATATCACATTCTCGATTAGAGATGTGTTATCTTTCCTTCCGGAGCCCCAAGTTCCACTTTATCTCATCGCAAAGCTTCATCCAATCATTACAAGGTTTCACCTTGTGTTTTCAACTTCCCTTTCTTTTCATCATCCTTTTGTTTACCGGAGTTCTTCATCAAGGTGCTACATGATGGTTCATCAAAGAAATAATTCCTTCTCCAAGTGTTCATTGAGATTATTTTCAAAGGAGCTCAAGCTTTCTTCATCTTGCAATCCGGAGTGCAATTCTTTCTTCCGTATCAATAGAGGTGGTATTATGTCATTCTTGATAATTTGAGTTCGTGTTTCATGATTCACATCTTGTCAAGAATGAGATATTTTAAATCCATCAATCTCTTCATTGGAATTATCTTGGGTTATATTTCACCTAAAGCCTTCCCTAAGGTTTGTTGCTACATATGGCGCTTATAAAGGACCCAAGTTCTTCTTTATCCTCCCGGTGAAATACTTCCTTGTCTCCTTGTTCTTATCAATCCAATTCTTTTTCCCGTGAGTGGCAGGTTGTCACCTCATAATTTTGAGATGTATTCCATAAGACCATATCAAGATTATTCTTTTCGTTGTTGGTGTTCCAACAACTCCGTTCGACCCTTCTCCTAAGGGTACCTTTTCAAGCTCTTTTGTAGAAGAAGTTGGCATTTTCTTCTACATTCTTTTGTCTCAATTATCTTTATTCTATTCTTTCTCCCGGAGGTCTAGTGTTGTTGCTCTTTTCACTCCTCATCTCGGTTTGTCAAGATCATGTTCAATTTCTTCCATTTACAGTCGAAGTGTTGTCCAAATTATATCAGTCTTATCCCTTCTCTGTCTTGTTTTAACCGGAGTGTTGTGTCATCTACTCAAGTTCTTTTCGTCTTATAAAGTCTTGCATCTTGTTTCAATCGGAGTGCTTGCATCTACTTCTTGTCCATTGTAACCTTTTCTTATGTCTTTCAACCCACAAGGTTCCCGTAATGTTCCTCCTTTCTAACGAAGTGTTTTCAACCTCATTCATCTTTGTTGTATTATTTCTTTCAATTTGTTCAACCTCTCAAGGTTCTTTGGTTTCATTCGTTTGTCAAAGAAGCAACTTAGCCTTACCTCTTCTCTTTCTCTTCCGTTTTTCCCTCCGGTGCCATTCTAGATCTCGGGACGAGATCCTCTCGTAGTGGTGGAGTGTTGTAACGCCCCAAGACCGGAGCTTCAGATGCCTTCCATGTTTCCGGGTTTCGTTGTGTGATTTGTTTGGTTCATCGTTTTCATCTTTGCATCATGTGCATTTGCATCATGTCATTATGTCTTTAATCTTTGCATCTCAATTCAAATAAATAAATCGTATGGATTTTCAGTCCATTTAAACCGAGGGAGTTCACCTGGTGATTTCTCTATATAACATATCCTCCTAATAATTATGGAGCTATTATTAAATATTCCATTCTTTTGGAATTAACCGTTGACACACTTGCAAATAAATCCCAATGCCCTGGTTATCTCAATTCTTGGTCTCCGACTTGTCCTCATTTTCTTTTATCGTTTTATCGAGGCTCTTCCTAGATGTTCAACATTTTTGGAAACTTCGGATCCCTACTCCTTTCAAACGAGTTGAATTAAATTCAAATACATTTGAATTTATTCTTTCAATCTTGGTCTTTCCTAATTTTCTCGGTCCTAACATATTTTTGTGAGTCCGGGAAAACTATCCGCGCGTCCAACTTCGTCCCCTATCCTCTCTTTCTTTTCTTCCTTATCTCTGTTTTTTTCTCTTTTGAGTGGGAGAGAGGGTTCCCAACAGGCCATTTAGGCCCAGCTGCACCTCAGGCCAGCCGCAGCCCACTTGGGCCTCCCTAGGCCCACCCCAGCGCTAGCCTCTAAGGCCCAGCCCCCCACCTACAGCTAACCCTAGCGCCAGGGAGCTTCTCCCCTCGCGCCGCCACAGGGAGAGCGTGCCCGATCCCTTTCCTCCTCCCGCTCGATACCCTGGCCTCTCCCTCTCGTTCGGTCCCTCCTTCCAGCGCCGTCAGAGAGAGAGAGAGGTCGACAGCGCCAGGGAGGAGCCCGATCCCCATCCCCAACGCTCGCAGGCCCCTCTGCTCGATGCCATTTCTCTCCCTCGCGCCATGCTTGCCTCCCCTTGCGATCGCTCTCTCCCCTCCATCCTCCTTCCGCCGCCACGCACACACACAGAGAGGAGCGATAGCTCCTCGCGCTCGATCCCCTTGGTGCCTCGTGCAACAGCCGGCCGCGCGACCCACCTACTGCGACGAACTACGCGCCCTGCTCCTCCCTCTCCTGCGCGCCTCGCTGCCGTCTCCTCCGCCGCTGCGCCAGTTCGCCAATGCGCCGATGCCGCCGGCGACCATCCCGGCCAACCTTCATCGCCGGTCGTCCTCCAGCAAGCCCCGTCTACGCGCCCTGCATCCTCGACCTTCCCGGAGCACCGGTCGACGCCGATGTCCCCTGGTTTCCCTCTGTCTCGTCTGTGCTCTCCTTGGAGCATAGCACCACCGTGCCTGATCTGCTCCAGCCGCTGTCGGATTCTTCGCTGCTGCTGTTTTGCTTCCATTGCTGCATCTCCGGCCGTCCCCGTCGTTCGCAGACGACCGAGCCCGTTGGCTCCTGCGATGCTTGCTGCTGCCGTTGTTTTCCTAGTTCAAACAAACACACCTCCACCGAAGGCCACCAAGACCGTCCAGGATTCGCCAAGTACAACGCCGTCGGTGCCCCTCCAAGTTTGACGTTGAAACGTGCACGACTACGCGGATTCGCCAAGTACCACGACGCCCCCCCCCCCGAAGAGTTCGGGTTAGACAAGTCTGATGCCGCACTTGTACAACTACGCTGACGAGATCGAGACCGGCGAGACCGACCTTGTAACGCTATGCCAAGTACCTCTACCGGCGACTCGAACATCTACGAACCGTGTACAACTACCTCCGCTGTAATTTTGACGAGAAACGACCGTCGGCATGTACCCCTACTTCCACTACCATCACGAGAACAACTACTTCCTCTACGAACTCGAACCGCTCGAGAATGCTTCCTTGGAAGGTATAACCACCGAGACGACGCCCGTGAACGCATGAATGCATGTTGGATGAGATGCACCCTTTGTCTGCACCGTGTCCATATTGTCACTCGTTTTCCATGCCACTAACCCGTGGGACACCCGGAATCCGGGAGCGCCCCACCGTTTTTTTGCACGCATCCGCACACTTCTCCTTTGCATCGGTATCTCAATCGAGTTACCGGAACTGGAACGCTGTCGTGGCACCGTTTTCGTTATCGTTGCCGTGGCACCCTTTTTCCTTCCACCACGGTGACAAATGCCTTATAATGCTCTTGTCAACTTTTAATAAAAAATTGCATAAACTTGTTCATGTCATCCGCATCATGATAACAACAATTAAAATGTTTAAATTGTTGTTGCAATAAATTACTAATGCATATGGGGATTTACCGGATTTGTTGTTTGTTATATCTGGCCCCATTTAAACTGTTTAATGGGTATAGTTTTGTTATGCTTCACCTCTTGCCATGTTAACCAACATTTAATATTGTTGTGTACTTAAACGGGAGAGAACTAAATAATTGATGTGGTGTTTTGTCAATATGCATCCCGATGCATATTGAGCTCCACTTAATTTGTAGGATTGCTTGTGCACTTTGCCATGCCATGCATACTTAAACCGGACATGCATCATACTTGATTGTGCATCATACCATGATTATGTGATGGTTGTTTACCATGATTGTTTGCTTCTTTCCGGTGTTGCTTCTTCGGATTGGTTCCGTTAACGTCGCGTTTGTGAGGACCCGTTCGACTACGTCCGTTTGTCTTCTTCATGGACTCGTTCTTCTTCCTTGCGGGATTTCAGGCAAGATGACCATACCCTCGAAATCACTTCTATCTTTGCTTGCTTAGTTGCTCGCTCTTTTGCTATGCCCTTGCTGCGATACCTACCACTTGCTTATCATGCCTCCCATATTGTTGAGCCAAGCCTCTAACCCACCTTGTCCTAGCAAACCGTTGTTTGGCTATGTTACCGCTTTGCTCAGCCCCTCTTATAGCGTTGTTAGTTGCAGGTGAAGATTGAAGCTTGTTCCATGTTGGAACATGGATATTTTGTTGGGATATCACAATATCTCTTATTTAATTAATGCATCTATATACTTGGTAAAGGGTGGAAGGCTCGGCCTTATGCCTGGTGTTTTGTTCCACTCTTGCCGCCCTAGTTTCCGTCATATCGGTGTTATGTTCCCGGATTTTGCGTTCCTTATGCGGTTGGGTTATAATGGGAACCCCTTGACAGTTTGCCTTGAATAGAACTCCTCCAGCAAGGCCCAACATTGGTTTTACCATTTTCCACCTAGCCTTTTTTCTTTCCCTTGAGTCGGCCGGCTCAAGGGTCATCTTTATTTTAACCCCCCCCCCCGGGCCAGTGCTTCTCTAAGTGTTGGTCCAACTAAGCGATGTCCGAGGCTACCAGGGGTAACTCTGGGCTGGCTTACCCGACGTCTTGCTCATCCGGTGAGCCCTGAGAATGAGATATGTGCAGCTCCTATCGGGATTTGTCGGCACATCTGGGTGGCTTGCTGGTCTTGTTTTACCATTGTCAAAATGTCTTGTAACCGGGATTCCGAGTCTGATCGGGTCCTCCCGCTAGAAGGAATACCTTCGTTGACCGTGAGAGCTTGTGATGGGCTAAGTTGGGACACCCCTGCAGGGATTTGAACTTTCGAAAGCGTGCCCGCGGTTATGGGCAGATGGGAATTTGTTAACGTCCGGTTGTAGAAAACCTGAAGTTGACCTTAATTAAAATGCATCAACCGCGTGTGTAACCGTGATGGTCTCTTTCCGGCGGAGTCCGGGAAGTGAACACGGTGCTGGAGTTATGCTTGACGTAGGTTGTTCTAGGATCACTTCTTGATCATAGTTTCTCGATCGCGCTTTGCCTTCTCTTCTCGCTCTCATTTGCGTATGTTAGCCACCATATATGCTAGTCGCTTGCTGCAGCTCCACCTCATACCTTTACCTTACCCATAAGCTTAAATAGTCTTGATCGTGAGAGTGTGAGATTGCTGAGTCCCCGTGACTCACAGATACTTCCAAAACCAGTTTGCAGGTGCCAATGTTACCGAGCAGGTGACGCAACCAAGCTCAGGAGGAGCTCGATGAAGATCTTGTCCTTTGTGTTGTTTCGTTCTAGTTGATCAGTAGTGGAGCCCAGTTGGGGTCGATCGGGGATCTGTGTAGCATTTGGGGTAGTCTTCTTTTATTTTGGCTCCATAGTCGGGCCTTGATTGTATCTGGTTGATGTAATGCTTTATTCATGTATTGTGTGAAGTGGTGATTGTAAGCCAACTATGTATCTCTTTCCCTTATGTATTAAATGGGTTGTGTGAAGATTACCTCACTTGCGACATTGCTTTCAATGCGGTTATGCCTCTAAGTCGTGCTTCGACACGTAGGAGATATAGCCGCATCGAGGGCGTTACATCCACAAACTACTGTTCATCCACCACCGGCTTCCTCCAGCCTCCACCTGCTACTGTTCATCCAGCCTCCACGTGGTCTTGTTCATCCACCCCAACCGGCTGGGGTGTGGCGGCCTCCTCGGGATCCTGCTCATCCAGCAGCCATGGCCTAGTACCACGGGGTCCTGTTCATTCAATCCCCACCGGGAATTGTTCATCCACAGCCAACCAACCGGCTCGACCTCACCACGTCTCGACTCGTTCTACGTATTGCATGCGGTAGTAACGGTCACTGTTCATTGAGAGGCAACCCAACACACCGGCTGGTTGCGTCTTGCATGGGGGCGCGATCGGCGTCAGTAAGAAGCAGCAGCGATCAATTGCTCGGGCTCAGTTAGCAGCAGCAACGAAGGAAACGCTCGGGTTCAATTAACAGCCTAGGGATTGATCGCTCGGGTTTATTTAACAGCCTAGGGATCGAACGCTCGGGTTCAGTTAACAGCCTACGGATCGATCGGTCGGGATCAATAAGCTAATGCCTCGCTCAGGTTCAGTTAGAGCCAACGCCTCGCACACTCATGCACCTACGTACGAGAGAAACGCGCAAACCACATTGCATCACTCGGCCCTGACCACCCACCGTAACCGGGAAATTTTCCTCGCCCTCGCTTCTACCACGTTTGTTTCCATCATAGACGGCCCAAAGAATGTCATGCAAGTGCGTCCCAGGCCTGCCTAGGACGAAAATCACATTTTCTATCATGATATTTTGTCATAGAAGTAGGAGCCCACCACATCTACGATGATGCGTGTTTTTTTCACAATTATCGTCATATTAGTGTCATAACCATGACAGAAAAAAAGTTTGGTTCGGGCCATAATGTCATGGATGTGTCTTTTTTTGTAGTGACTCTATCAGGTTTTGAACTCGCCTAATCCCATAGAATCTTTTTGAATTTTTTGGCCAGAATTACTAGATGTGATTTATCTTCATCTCTTTCTTACACATTCCTTCCGCATGAGAATTGAGGAGATGAAACACCGACATAAACTGGAATGGTGAGACACTTATCGGATGGTGACACGGTACTTCTCCACAAAGAGGGTACAAAACTGTAAGAAAGCTATTAGAAATTGTTAAAGGTTTTAGTCTGTGATGCCGTAATACTTGACAGAGGTTGGTGAGCTTACATAAACTTGAATGCTGTAGTGATGAGCGTATATTTAAAACTATTTGCCTTGATGACTTCCTCGAGCTTAATCTGAAAATGGAAAGAGGCATGGGTGGTACTGCCCAGTCAATTTTTATTTCAGTACTGAATTTACAACTATTTTTTGTTTTCGGTGAGAAAACTCCAATTTTTTCACATTGTTAGCTAGATCCTCGAATGATTTTGAAGAATCTTTAGTCTCTATTTTGTACACTCATGGAGGTTTTCGTTGGGTACAATTGCAATAAAAAAATCTTAAGTATGTTGTGGACTATCGTTAACTGTTGATAATGCTACTTCAGAAACCATGTGAACGCTATCCAAGGACAGAGAAACATGCGCTATGGACTGGGGATTACATGTTGGCTAGCACCGACTAAAAACATGAGACGCGGATTGACACATAAGCAAGGTATTACAAATTCCAGTACTCACATAATCTAGAAAAGGATGAGTAAGCCTTTCCTTCACGAGCTTCTTCTCTTTATGGTTCATGTACAAAGAGAAGAAATCAAAATAAACATTGTAGCCCAGATGATGAGCAAAGTGCTTTCTCTCATGGCCACATGCTTAGTTAGTGGAGCATGCTAACTGATGTTCTAGAGTACTCATAGAAAGTGACTTGAGGAAGTAAACAACATGGCAACAGGGAGATTGGATTTTCTATTATTTTGCATAGTTCATTTATATGTTCACTACTGCAGGATGCTGCTAACGTGACACTACGATCAGAGACCCTTCGACAAAACTATGTGCGATGCAATAATCACAAACAGTGGTGTAAAAAACCGTCAAAAATGTGTAAAACGTTTGCGATGATGGATGCATCAAACACGGTTCGGATTTTAGTTGCGTGTGCGATGCAGGACATACGGTTCAGTTCAATTAACTCTTTGCGATGAGGAGGAACAAAAGAAACGGGCATCTAGATGAAGGTGTGTGCGATATACAACATACGGTTCACTCAGATGAACTGTTTGTGATTAGGAAACACAAAAGAAACGGTCAGCCAGATCAAGGTGCGTGCGATATACGACATGCAGCTCACTCGGTCTTGTTGTCAGTGTATGACCTCTGTGGCAACCATTCGCTCCCCACTAGCCTCTTCGTGTACCGTGGCAACAGTTCATCGCCTCTTCGCCTTTTCCTCTTGATTTGGAACTGCTGTCGCACGCTCTTCCTCCCTCCATATGCCTTCACCCTTCCTTCTGCCATTGTTAGTTTGTCTTCTCCATGGAGGGAACAGGTCGGAAACGACTGATACGTCTCCAACGTATCTATAATTTTTGATTGTTCCATGATATAATATTATCTGTTTTGGATGTTTAATGGGCATTAATATACCTTTTTATATTATTTTTGGGACTAACGTACTAACCAAAGCCCAGTATAAATTGTTGTTTTTTGCCTATTTCAGTGTTTCGCAGAAAAGGAATATCAAACGGAATCCAAACGGAATGAAACCTTCGGGAGAGTTATTTTTGGAACAAATGTGATCCAGGAGACTTGGAGTGGACGTCAAGAAAGAAGCGAGGAGGCCACGAGGCAGGAGGGCGCGCCCAGGGGGGTAGGCGCGCCCCCACCCTCGTGGGCCCCTCACAGCACCACCGACGTACTTCTTCCTCCTATATATACCCATGCATATACCCCGAAAACATCCAGGAGCACCGCGAAACCCTATTTCCACTGCCGCAACTTTCTGTACCCATGAGATCCCATCTTGGGGCCTTTTCTGGCGCTTCGCGGGAGGGGGAATCGATCACGGAGGGCTTCTACATCAACACCATAGCCTCTCCGATGATGTGTGAGTAGTTTACCACAGACCTTCGGGTCCATAGTTATTCGCTAGATGGCTTCTTCTCTCTCTTTGGATCTCAATACAAAGTTCTCCTTGATTCTCTTGGAGATCTATTCCATTTAATTCTTTTTGCGGTGTGTTTGTCGAGATCCGATGAATTGTGTGTTTATGATCAAGATTATCTATGAACAATATTTGATTCTTCTCGGAAATCTTTTATGCATGATTAATATCTTTGCAAGTCTCTTCGAATTATCAGTTTGGTTTGACCTACTAGATTGATCTTTCTTGCAATGGGAGAAGTGCTTAGCTTTGGGTTCAATCTTGCGGTGTCCTGTCCTAGTGACAGCAGGGGCAGCAAGACACGTATTGTATTGTTTCCATTGAGAATAAAAAGATGGAGTTTATATCATATTGCTTGAGTTTATCCCTCTACATCACGTCATCTTGCTTAATGCATTACTCTGTTCTTATGAACTTAATACTCCAGATGCATGCTGGATAGTGGTCGATGTGTGGAGTAATAGTAGTAGATGCAGAATCATTTCGGTCTACTTATTGCGGACGTGATGCCTATATATATGATCATGTCTAGATATCTATCTATCTACCTATACCTATACTAATTACAAACTCCCTAAAAATTAAAAATTACTAGCCGTACATCTACGATGGGACCGAATTATTACGGTGTAGATTACCTTGATAAAAAAGGTAACAGTTCATCGAAAGGAGATTGATTAGAAAGCCCAACACTCCGAGGAGAGGCCCATAATACCCTCCGCCATCTCTTCCTCCCCAGGTGAAAAAAGCAGCGACGTGACGCAATCTAATCTCTCATGTCTCTCTCTCTCTCATGATCTCACGTCTCTCTTCCTCCCTCACATCTCTCTTCCCCCCACATGGAAAACAGATATGTTCTCTCATGATCTCACGTCTCTCTTCTTCCCCATATGAAAACAAGATACGTCTCGGATCTTACCACATTAATTTTTCGGAAATGTTAAAGCTCACACGTGTGGGCGTTTGCATCTCGCCCACACGCGTGGATCCGTGTCCGTTCGTGAGCGCACGAATCTTGGCATGTTTCTAGTGCTACGTAGGACTGGCCTGGTGTGTGGGCGTTTAGCCGGTCGCCCACACGGCCGTTTCACCACACAGGAGGGACTGGTGTGTGGGCGTTCAGCAGTTCGCCCACACGCCATTTTGCACGCACACACAAGGGCTAGTGTGTGGGCATTTGGCATCTTGCCCACACGCTCTTCTCCTCTCCCACACCCAAGCTGCTAGTTGCCATGTGTTTTTGCACTGCACATGGCAACTGCTCCTAGTGTGCTTTTATAAGCAGGTGACAACTCTCTTTTTTTACCTGAGTTTGCCATGTGTTTTGCAAGGTACACGGCAACTGCATAGTGTGCACGTAAGCAGATGACAACTCTCTTTTATCGAGTTGCCATATATGTTTACATGGTACATGGCAACTGCCCTAACGTGCATGTACATGGCAACTGTCCTAACGTGCACGTAAGCATATGGCAACTCTTCCTTTTTACATGGCAACTGCCCTAGCATGCTTGTGAGCACATGGCAACTCTCTCAACTGCCTAGTGTTAGTATGTGGCAACTCCTAAAGTTATGAAATCATGACAACTATATTAGATCAGACCATACATGGTAACTGCAGTTGAGCAACCATGGCAACTGCAGTTGTCCGACATGGCAACCGTAGTTCAGCGACATAGCAACTGCAATTAAACGAACATGGACGAGGATCTGGACCATGGCAACTGCGGGCGCGCGGCGACCGTCACGCGTGACGTGCAGGACCAGGAGGTACGAGGCCTGACATATGGGCGTGTGGGCGTTAATTGTTTTGCCCACACGTAGATGTGTGGGTTGTTCCTCTTATACACCACACAAAATGTGTGGGCGGACTCCCTAACACCCACACGTGTGGCACTTATCGGCGTCCTAATTTTGTGTTCCTCATCTAGATCAGGTTTCTCTTCTCACACAGAATTGTTTTGATTTTTTTGCCGGATTATAATAGAATCGATCGTATATTTTTTGGTGGATTCCGACTCAATATTTTTCTATCATGCCTTTTAAAAGTTCTATACCTAGGGATCCAATTCCAAATCCTCTCACGCTCTTTGGATAGCTCATGGAGATCAGCTCGGAGCACAGCTGGACCCATGAGGCTAGCTTATATATTCAACCTGTGGCCTAACACAAACTATCTCAACAAGTCAACATCAAGGAGCCTCTGTCGGTTGTCAATTGATCAAGCTTCTCATGTCAGGTACGATGGTTTTGTCTCTGCTCAGTTGCTTTATCGCCCATTTTTCTCAGCGATTATTATTTCTGTTGGTTCAGTTATATTATTAGGCTATGCACCTCTTCATTCTTACTCCCACTGTAAAAAAATATAAGAGTGTTTAGATAACTAAAGTAGTGATCTAAACGCTATCATATTTCATTGCGGAGGGAGTACAAACAACATGAAGACCATGAGCTTAGGCTATGCACATCTTATTTCTTACAAACAACATGAAGACCATGAGCTAATCATTCTTTCCAATTAAAGCCTTGGAGTTGGCAGAGACTGAACAAGTACTAATCATGAAACTGTGTTCGCTTACAGGTCACTCCTTTTCCTTCAAAAATGATAGCATATGATATGCTCCATGCGATTACCAATGGAAAGGAATCCTGGAAAGTGAAGGTCAGAGTAATTAGGCTATGTGATGCATTAACCTCAA
This sequence comes from Triticum urartu, assembly GCF_056163025.1. Classification (NCBI taxonomy): domain Eukaryota; kingdom Viridiplantae; phylum Streptophyta; class Magnoliopsida; order Poales; family Poaceae; genus Triticum; species Triticum urartu. The sequence goes on along the minus strand of NC_141873.1, from coordinate 366,156,507 downwards.
CAACAATGAACTTATTAGCCTTGACATGATACTACTTGATGAAAATGTCAGCTCATTGGTAAAAGAATATGGTTTTCCAACATAAATAGGCCACTATGAGTTATATATCGATGCATCTCCTCACTATATTATTATGTTTTAGGGCACTATGATACACGACATGGTAATGAAACATATGGTTAACAAGTTTAGGCCACTGGTCCAAGAATGATTATCACAGGATGGCTTTTGATGTTATAATATAATTAGTTTACTGTAGTCTCGACAAATTGATTTTTGTTGATAGATATAGTGGAACAGGGAAGACGTTTCCGTGGAAAGCATCTACGACAAAATTAAGGTCCAAAGAAAAGATACTTCTAGCAGTAGCTTCAAGTGGTATAGCAGCACCTCTTTTACAGGGTGGAAGCACATCTCATTCAAGATTCCACACTCCACTAAAGATCACTAACAAGTACACATGCGACATCAAGCTAGGAACATGTTTTGCGGAGCTAATAACGAGAACTTCATTGATAATATGGGATGAAGCACCTATGACACACAAGCACTGACAAGAGTTTGAGAGACATACTTCGATTCACAAATGAGGATGTCGAGCATAGAACATTTGGAGGAATGACTATAGTCTTGGGAGGTGACTTCAGGCAAATCCTACCAGCTATACCAATGGGGAAAAGGGAACATGTTATTTCCGCATATATAAAGAGATCCTACCTATTGAAGAACTTTCAGGAGTACTGACTCACAAAAATATGTGTCTGAATTCATCCGAAGGTAGTCCAGTAAAGAAAGCAAATACGGCGGAATTTCCAAGCTGGATGCAAAGCATCGGCAATGGCGCAGCAACAACAACAAATGAAGAAGATTGAATTAGCATCCCAGGAGACCTTATTTTACATGAAGGAGATAACCCCAAAGCATCCATTGTTAATAGCATCTAATATCCCGACTTACAAAGCAGGTACACTCATAGAACATACCTAGAAGAAAGAGCAATCATGTGCCCAAGAAACGAGATTGTTGACAAGATTAACACCCACATCATGAGTCAAATTCCTGGAGAAGAGGTAACATATCTTAGTTCAGATACAACATGCAAACAAATGTCTATGGTGGAAGATGAATATATTTTGTTCCCAGCTGAGTTTCTAAATACTCTTAAATTTTCTTGAATACCAGACATGAACTGAGGCTGAAAGTTGGATTTTCAAGTAATGCTTATGAGAAAAATCAATCAAAGTGTGGGACTTTGCAATGGGACAAGACTAACAATAACACAGTTAGGAAGGCAGATCATCGAAGGCCAGGTCATAAACGGACCTAACATTGCTGAGAGAATACCCAATATCAGTGTGATTTTGCTATGACTATGAACAAAAGTCAGGGGCAATCTCTCAAAAAGGTTGGGCTGTACTTATAAAGGTAAATGTTCACACATGGTCAACTATATGTTGCAGCGGATGAAGAGCATCCATTCGGCAGCGTTGCAAAAAACATTATTTACAAGGATGTATTATAGATATTTGATTTGTTGCCGCTATGATTAGAACAAGCAGAAACATTCTTATTTGTCTAAATGTAATGCGGACATGGCTGCCTTTTCTGTTTAAAATTATTGTCTCAGCAATATTATATTTGTGAACAAGGTACTTCTATCTGCATCTACATCTAAACAAAAATATTGGTGTAAGGGCTCACAACTGATTTGAGAAAACCAAGATGCTTATGTATGCATCACCATGTGTAGTTCAGACGAGGAGACAGACTCACTAAAGATTACTTTAAACCAAGTACTAAAGTTACATAAGCATACATGAAGAAAGATCCTTTTCTCACTTCCTGTATCTATTTTTTCTTAGATAGACCCAGCAATTCAGATCCAGTTTCCCAAATAATACATGATTCCCAAATAAATTAATGAAACAACTAATTCGGAGCCATGCTATGCCAGCCCGCAGAACAGCACTAACCGTGCAAGCTAGCTTCAGGACACCTTCCATCTGCCGCTAGATGAGGAAACTCCGCTCGATGATGCGAGCGTGGGAGCAGACTGCAGCTTTGATGGAGTTGCCGTACCACCACAAAGGGGAACGGCCGGATGACCGGCGCCCCGGCCGCCACTACAATGGGATTTGCGAGGGCACATATGCGGGCGTTAGCCAGGAGAGCCGCCGGCGCAGCCGCTCTCATGGCGCCGCTCAGACGGAGCGCAGTAGACTGGAGGCACCGTTAAACGACGCCGTCGAACACGCCGACGATTCGTGACAAAATTAAGCATCACAAATAAAAATAGGAAAACGTTTGTTTTCATCCCGATGAAAACAAACAAACGTAAGTCGTGCGTTGTGCTGGACATGTGTCTTGTGGGCCCATCCACCACTCCCCAGCCGGCCTTATCTCTTTAAACTCAATCTTCTCCACACGTTCTCCTGCATTGTTTTTTCCCTTTCCCCCATCTCTGTGTCGTCACACGCAAGAAAGGAGATAGGCTCCCATGGCGGACGCCGGCAACCCCGCCCAGGTGCGGCGAACCAGGAGGCGGCTGGCGACGCCCCCCCCCCCCCCCCCCCCCCCCGCGCATCTCCGCCACGCGCCACCGCCGCGGTGCTGCAACCCCGAGGGTGCGACGCAACACACAGGGGCAGGCGGCCGCTCGTCGACGACCTATCGGTGCTGCGATGCAAGAACTCGTCCATGGCCATAGTGTTGCGGCGCAACGTCGGGGCGATGCGGCTGGTTGCTGCAAGTCGCCGGCGGCAGAGCTGCAATGGAGCGCTCTCCGGGTCGTCGAAGCTCCGCCGGGGCTGCAATGAAGCGCCGCCGGAGCTGCAACGAAGCATGACAGAGCTGCAATGAAGCGCGCCGGAGCTGCAGTGAAGCACCAAGGAGATCGTTGAAGCTTCATCGGAGCTGCAATGGAGCTCGGCCGGAGTTGCAATGGAGCTTCGCCGGAGCCTTTGTGCTGCGTTCGAGCTCGCCGGAGTTGCAATGGAGCTCCGCCGGAGCGTTGGTGCTGCATTGGAGCTCCGTCGGGTTGCAATGGAGCTCACCGAAAGCTGTCGATGCTTGTTTGGAGCTCCGCGGGGGCTGTGTTGAAGCTGTCACGCTCACTGCTGCCTGTTTTGATCCAACGGCCCCTTGCACGCTTATCGGACGGTTGTACAGGCGGATGATTTCTCTAAGAAATCATCCGGCTGATTTGTAGCGGCCGCCATAAAAATATACACATCTCAATAGCCACGCGTCTTCGTCTGACTGAGTACAGAAAATAAGAAAATACAGTTGTTACCAAACTGAATTTTGTTTCATATTAACATAATATACGTATAAAATTATATGAGGAGCAATACAAGTTAACTATCACAAAATATGTGCAATGGAAATGAAAATAATTATTTATATTTTTGGCATTTTTAAATATAAACTATGTCACTCACTTCAAATAAAGCATTACTCCTCCGATTTATATTAATTGTCGTTGCTTTAGTATTACGTTGTTGTACTAAAACAACGATAAATACAAAGTCTTTACCTAATAATAAAGTAAATTGGATTTCTTTCGTCCGTCATGGTATTTTTTAGAAAAGTCCCTCTATTTCAGAGAATTCAACCGGCAGTCTTGTTTTAAGTTAAAACGAATCATTATTTTCGTATTTTACACAAAAGTCCCTGTCTTTTCTTAAAATCAACCCGCCGTCCAGATTTAAGTCACACCCAACCGTTATTTTACATTTTTTGAAAAAAACCCTGATGTTTTAGGTAATTCATCCGCGGATCATATTTAAATCAAACAAATGTTTTTTAAAATCATCCATATCTTTTAAACCGTAACTCCGATTTAAACATGTTATATATGAAATTTGATTAGAAAATATGTAGAATATGAATATGAGATTATTTTTACCTGTTAAGTATTTTTAAATATATTTAAGTCAAACCAAATGGTTTTCTAAATTATCTGTATCTTTTAAACCGTAACTTCGATTTTAACATATTATATACGAATTTTTATTAGAAAAATATGTGGAATCTAAATATGATATTAATTTTACCTGTTAAATATTTTAAAAATATTTTTATGGAAGCAAACTTATAATTTATAGCGCAAGATCCATTTTTTTCATACCGGTAGCGATCCAGATTTCAAATAAACACCCCACTATAACCATATAGGGAAAAAAATATCGATAACCACACATGCATACCTTTGAAAAATGTCGCAGGGGAAAACAACAGATTTCTCATCGCGAGAGTGAGAGAAAGCGAGCGAGAGAGAGAGAGAGACGTCTTAGGATTAACCATATTCAACACACGTTTATTGTTGTTTTGTGTGAACACTGAGGCTATCGCCGGCGAGGGTGAGAAGGAGGATAAGCGGTAACACAAACATGATGCCTCGCAAAAATAAAGGAGATGGACCTATTGTGGTCTTGAGTGATGGTTGTTGAGTTAAGAGCGTGTGTTATGTTTTCTCTCCCGTTGCAACGCACGGGCTCTTTTGCTAATTATACTAAAGCAGTGATAAATAATATGGATCGAAAGGAGTATTACATTAAAAGAAAAATATTCTCCACTCTCACTACATAAGTCATGATATAAATAATACTCCCTCTGTTTCTAAATATAAGCTTTTTTAGAGATTCCAATACATACTAAATACGGAACAAAATGAGTAAATTTACACTCTAAAAATGCGTCTATATACATCCGAATGTAGCGCGTATTAAAATCTCTAAAAGGCCTTATATTAAAAAACGAAGGGAGTAACAATTTTTAATTGTTGAATATCTAATACGTCTGTGCGTTTCAGAAAAGTTTCTAGGCCACCATCGAAGAGAGTTAGAAGTCCACATAAGTATGCAAGGATGCAACGCAACTACAAATTGAACTCCAGATTTTTATGGCAATTATAGTTCTCGCGAGGATGACAAATTTCTTCAGCAAACATGCAATTTTTTTTGCCAAGTTCAGTTTTTTGCCAGTATTTGCCATGCTTTCTATATTAAATTGACATCGTCGTAGAAGTATAATTTCCATGAGAAACATTTGATTTTCCATGTTTAAAAATATGACATCAGATTTTTAATGTGATCAATAAAAAAATAAAAAAGATGACTAGGAAGATGGAAACAACTCAATATGAGGAGAACAATGATTAATGTATAAAACAGTAATTTTATCACCAAGAAAACTAGAAGGTAATGTCCCTAGATAAAAGAAATCTTTCACGTTTCCAATTATACACTAAATCTAAGTGTTTCATATGTCCCAATGTTCAAACAATTAATAGAACAATTCAAGACTTCTATAACATATCGAAATCCATTAGTATGGGTAATTACCAAAATGGAAACATGAATAAATTTGCTAGCCCGTGCAAATGCACGGGTAGACGACTAGGTCTCATATTATTCGTTTTTCTATCAATTGCTTGACAGTAATTTGTTCACCCACCGTAGAATTTGCTATCTTGAGAGAAGCCACTAGTGAAACCTATGGCCCCCGGGTCTATCTTCCATCATATTATTTTCATATCAACTTGCAATTTTCATTACCGTTTATTCTACAATCTTTATTTTCCAATTTATATCATAAAAATACCAGAAATATTTATCTTATCATCTCTATCAAATCTCACTTTCGTAAGTGACCGTGAAGGGATTGATAACCCTTTATCACGTTGGTTGCGAGGTTCTTGTTTGTTTGTGTAGGTACTAGGTGACTTGCGTGTTACCTCCTACTGGATTGATACCTTGGTTCTCAAAAACCGAGGGAAATACTTACGCTATTGTGCTGCATCACCCTTTCCTCTTCAAGGAAAAATAAACGCATGCTCAAGAGGTAGCAACGAACCCATTATTCTTTCCTGGTCTGAAAGATGACGTGGTGGAGGAACTCATTGGTCGGTGCAACGTCATGACCTCGGCTAGCACGACAGGTTCGTTCAAGTCCATTCTCGACTCAACAAATAACATCATTGCAAAGAACCCAAGGGTTCAGGAGCAGTTTGATCTCCCCTATCTTCTTCGCCGTGACCCTGATCATTGGCGCTCGGATGACAGAAACGTCGCCTTGTGCAAGTTCATGCCGCTTGATAATGATACGTGTGGTGTTAAGATACCATCGCTTGAGGGTAAGAATTGCGCAGGCGCAAATGGAGATTGGGTTGTTTATATTGGGTATAACTGCAAGTGGGAACTTGTGAATGTGTACACTCGTCACCGGGTTCCACTTCCAAAAATCACAGACTGCCCTGAGGTTGAGCACACAGATGATCTATGTACGTTGAAATATGATCATGGTGACTGTCGTCTACGGAAGATAGCAATTTGTTGAGTTCCCAACCGCTCTTGGGATTACAAGAACTATGAAGTTGTTGCTATCTTCGACAAGCTTGTTGTCGTCCTTACTTCCATGCCTTGATGGATATTGCTCAAAAATCAATTTTTGTACACGGATGAGTACTGTGATGCAATTCAATACGAGGGTCTTGTGTTTGCTGCCACCACTTGTGGCACTATTTTTGCATGGAATCCTTATGGTTTCGGTACGTTTGTCTTCCACCGTAATTATAATTGTTTCATGCACATGCATGCGGGTTAGCTAGTTTCCCTTTACTAATTAACCTTCTTGTGTTTCTAAGGTCCTGTGAACATTCCACCACCTATACTTGAACATTTTTATAACCAAGGGGGAGATGACGATGGTGATGATCACGAGCATGAGGACGAGCAGGACCTATATACTCAGTGGTGCCTAGCAACTTATTTCGATGGATCACCTCTTCTTGTATGTATACAGGGCACCACTGATGTTACTAACAAAGCAGGTGTTGTCTCCCATGGTCGCACTCTCCGGACCTATTACAACATCTGTTGCAGGGTATTCGGGATGGATACTAGTATGCTAGCGCCAACACCTTGTGCCTGGTTCAGTATTGATAGTCTTGGAGAAAACTCACTCTTCCTTGACAAAACTATTCAATGATGGTGAAAGGCAATCCAGCTGCTGTTGACACAATGTTACTACCATTTATGAGAAGCAATTGTATCTATACCCTGGACATTGCAATGGTTCCCTACCCTAGCTATCACAATATGCGTCCTGATATAGGCCGCTTCAGCCTGGATAATTAGTCATGCGTTGGTCTCGAGATTGACAATAGCTGGCCCTTCCTAGAGAATCATTTATGGTTCAAAGCAAGTGTTTCCAACGTCGAGGATTGGTTGAGATAAAGTTCATTTCATCACTTTGTTATTTGTTGTGTGAGAAAAACTTTAGTGTTTGCTAGAATGTTTTGTTGAAAATAATCTATAATCCAACATGTATCCTCGTTGTCGCTGTGTGTTGATGACTTGTTGTATGTAATGAATGGTATATTTTCATATGCGTCCCGTCAACTCATGCCTGCTCGCACGTCACACGGGCCGCATGGTGGCACGTATATTGTTTTTCTATTTGGAAGATTAATGCTGCCGCTTTATTGCTTAACCGAAGCATGGCATGTATCCATTGTTGGTCTAACGCTCACGGTTCGAATAAATAATCCGTTTAGGATATTGATTCCCTATTATTAATAATCTCTCGTCTGTAATTAGATAAATATTACATCAAAACTGGTCTCAAATTTGACAAAAAAAGTACAATGCCACTTTGTATTGGTGTCCATATGGACAATGCTAGTGATTTTAGTTGAAAAAATTAGATAGTGCTAGTAATTTTTAGCTGCATATTTTGACAAATCGCAGTGTTAAACGGTTGACAAATGGCAATGTTACTAGATCAACAAATGTCAATCTTTCCAGTTTGACAAATGGCCACATACCCAATATGACAGATGCAAATCTTACCCAATTGTTTCTACGTGGTTTCACACATGTCACCCAAAACAACCGTTTGCGTTGAAGGGATGCACAAATCCCGTGCTGCGAATTTTCCCTTGACTTAAGGGGGAATACCATAGCTCTCACTTTGCATACGGGTGTTCTATCTAAAACGTTTGCGATCAAGAGCTGCACAAATCCCGCTCGGCATATTTTTCCTTGGCTTCCTGGGGAAGCTGTCGGTTTGCATACGGGTGTTCTAACTAAAATGATTGTGGTGAGTGTTTTATATTTAAAAACCATTAACGTTATTTTCAAAAGACAATCGTTTGATAAGTCTGTACATTAAGAGAGAAAAACGCAAGTTCGTTCAAACCATACCTTCATTCAGTCACACTGCGAATTTATATTCATATGATCGAGAATTCGAGATACAATATTAAACCCAAAAAAATCTATTTCCGGCGATGGCGGAGGCGGCGTGCCACGCCGTCATTGTCGCTGCCGTCCTCCGAGACGCCGTTGTTGAAGTCTTCAAGGTAGCGCATAATGTTCTTTACTTGTAAATCAAACATCATGTCGTCGCGCGATCGATGGACGGGGTGCGGGAGGACGGCAACTGGCACCGCTGAGAGGTAGCGGTTGATGGCGTCGTCCCATGCCGCTAAGGGGGGTGCACGCACGGGCATGGGCTCGACGGGTGCAGCCAAACGCACGGGGACCGGTGCCGCGGTGGGTGGAGGGGTGCGCACAGGTATGGGCACGGGCGCTGGCGCTGGCATGTACACGAGCTCGCGCGGGTCCGCGGAGACCTTGTTGACACCCGCGGCTTCTAGCTCTGCGATAGTGCTCGGCGACCAGCCCGTCAATGCTACGGGGATGGTCACTGGCGCGGGGGTGGGGATGGGAGCTGGGATGGGAGAGGGGGCAGCAACCGCCACGGCCAGCTCGTTCTGGGCCATGTCCATGCGGACCCATTCCTCCTTATTTTCTATCTCCTCTGGCTCGGAGTCGACTTCACCAAACTTGAAGACTAGTGGCTGATGATCATACTGCGCCATGGTGTTGGTGGAGGTCTGTGGGAGATAGGAGAATGGGAGGCGAACAGTAAGGCCGCCCGTATTAAATAGCGGCTTGGGCGCCATTAATGGAGAGGAAGGTAGGCGACCATGGAAGTCAAAGGGCTCGCTTCACAGTGAGCCTGCACAGCGTACAGCTCGCACGCTTCCCAATGAGCCTACGCATTGGAGGACAGCTTACACGCCTCTCGGTCAACCTGCACACCGGACTCCGCTCGCACGCCTCCCATTCAGCCAAGCATCTATCCGCACGACACCTCCTATAGCCATTAAAACCAAGGCACGTGGCGTCATGTGAATGGTTAACAAAACACACACAATTTGAATAATACAAACGTTTGAGATATTAAAGTGGCAGCTATTTTTCAAAATGCATTTGTTGGTTGTTATTCAAGTGCGCCTTCTCTCAAAATGGACACAAAAATACCACAACATGGCGGGTGCCATTCCATGATAGCATGCCAAGTTTCATGAATTTCAGACGAGTTTTGGATTTACTAGAATTTAAAAACAAAGTATCTCAATGTTTTATCGGCAATCAACAGTGCCCTGGTGTTTGAAATTCATTCCCATTTCTTGCATGGGACCTAAGCATGCACCCAAGGACACAGATTTGATTTTTCAACCAATTTATATGCACTGGAGCATTTGCGTGTAGTTATAATTTGAATTATGCACATAAAATGCCTAGAAAAACCAGTTAATATATAAAAATGCCCAAACGAACCCCGAAAAATTCCAAAATTTAACACAACACTCCTGTCGTTCTATGTTGACACTAGAATTTTTTTGAAAGCAATAAGAGGCAACGAATATTGTTTCATCCCCTAAGGTGGCATGTTCCCTACCAAAACCATCAGGCTTGCTGTGAGAAGCTTATACCCAAACCTGCCCCAAATGGGACAAAAGTTTTTACCACGGCATGTTGATGCCGCTCCATGATAGCATGCCAAGTTTCATGAACTTCAGACGACTTTTGGATTTATTAGAATTTAAAAATAAAGTATATCAACATTTTATCGGCAATCAACAGTGCCCTGGTGTTTGAAATTCATTCTCATTTCTTGCATGGGACCTAAGCATGCACCCAAGGACACAGATTTGATTTTGCAACCAATTTATATGCACTGGAGCATGTGCATGTAGTTCAAATTTGAATTATGCACATAAAATGCCTAGAAAACCCACTTAATGTATAAAAATGTCCAAACGAACCCCCAAAATTTCCAAAAATTAACACAACACTCTTGTTGTTCTATGTTGACACTAGAGAAAAAATTGAAATCAAGAAGAGGCAACGGATATCATTTCGTCCCCAAACGTGAAACGTTCCCTACCGAAACCATCAAGCTTGTTGTGAGAAGCTCTGGTTTGTGAGAAGCTTATACCCAAACCTGCCCCAAATGGGACAAAAAATTTACCGCGGTATGTTGATGCTGCTCCATGATGGCATGCCAAGTTTCATGAATTTCAGACGAGTTTTGGATTTACTAGAATTTAAAAACCAGGTATCTCAATGTTTGCGGTCGAGTGACGGTGGCAGGGTGTTTGACATTCATTCCCATTTCTTGCATGGGACCTAAGCATGCAACCAAGGACGTAGATTTGAATTTTCAACCAATTTATATGCATTAGAGCATGTGTCTGTAGTTCAAATTTGAATTATGCACATAAATGAATAGAAAGCTCAGTTAATGTATAAAAATGTCCAAATGAGCCCCCAAAAATTCCTACAATTAATACAAGACTCATGTTGTTCTATGTTGACAGTAGAAAAAATGAAATCAAGAAGAGGCAACAGATATTGTTTCATCCAGAAAGGTGAAATGTTCCCTACCATAACCATGAGGCTTGTTGTGAGAAGCTCTGGTTTGTGAGAAGCTTATATACCCCAACCTGCCCCAAATGGGACAATATTTTTACCACTGCATGTTGATGTCATTCCATGCTAGGATGTCAAGTTTCATAAATTTCAGACGCATTTTCGATTTACTAGCATTTAAAAACCATGTATCTCAATGTTAGGAGCCGAGCGACGGTGGCAAGGTGTTTGACATTCATTCTCATTTCTTGCATGGGACTTAACCATGTAACCAAGGACACTAATACGTCTTCAACGTATCTATAATTTTTGATTGTTCCATGCTATTATATTATCTGTTTTGGATGTCAATGGGATTATTTATACACTTTTATATTATGTTTGGGACTAACCTACTAACCCAAGGCCAGTGCAATTGCTGTTTTTTTGCCTATTTCAATGTTTCACAGAAAAGGAATATCAACGGAATCCAAACGGAATGAAACCTTCGGGAGAGTTATTTTGGAACAAATGTGATCCAGGGGACTTGGAGTGGACGTCAGAAATAAATGAGGGAGCCATGAGGCAGGGAGGCACGCCTGCCCCCATGGGAGCGCCCCCACCCTCATGGGCCCCTCGTAGCTCCACTGACCTACTTCTTCCTCCTATATATATCCATATACCCCGAAAACATCGAGGAGCACCAAGAAACCCTATTTCCACCGCCGCAACCTTATGTACCCAAGAGATCCCATCTTGGGGCCTTTTCCGGAGCTCCACCGGAGGGGGAATCAATCATGGAGGGCTTCTACATCAACACCATAGCCTCTCCGATGATGTGTAAGTAGTTTACCTCAAACCTTCAGGTCCATAGTTATTAGCTAGATGGCTTCTTCTCTCTCTTTGGATCTCAATACATAGTTCTCCTCGATCTTCTAGGAGATCTATTTGATGTAACTCTTTTTGCGGTGTGTTTGTCGAGATCCGATGAATTGTGGGTTTATGATCAAGTTTATCTATGAACAATATTTGATTCTTCTCTGAAATATTTTATATATGATTGGTTATCTTTGCAAGTCTCTTTGAATTATTAGTTTGGTTTGGCCTACTAGATTGATCTTTCTTGCAATGGGAGAAGTGCTTAGATTTGGGTTCAATCTTGTGGTGTCCTTTCCCAGTGACAGCAGGGGCAGCAAGGCACATATTGTATTGTTGTCATCGAGGATAAAAAGATGGGGTTTATATCATATTGCTTGAGTTTATCCCTCTACATTATGTCATCTTGCCTAATGTGTTACCCTGTTCTTATGAATGTAATACTCTAGATGCATGCTGGATAGCGGTCGATGTGTGGAGTAATAGTAGTAGATGCAGAATCGTTTCGGTCTAATTGTCGCGGACATGATGCCTATATAAATTATCATGCCTAGATATTCTCATAATTATGCACTTTTCTATCAATTGCTCAGCAGTAATTTGTTCACCCATCGTAATACTTATGCTATCTTGAGAGAAGCCACTAGTGAAACCTATGGCCCCTGGGTCTATCTTTTATCATATAAAGTTTCCTATCTATTTTACCTTGCAATCTTTACTTTCAATCTATATCATAAAAATACCAAAAATATTTATTTATCTTATTATCTCTATCAGATCTCACTCTTGTAAGTGACCGTGAAGGGATTGACAACCCCTTTATTGCGTTGGTTGTGAGGTTCTTATTTGTTTGTGCAGGTACGAGGGACTTGCGTGTAGTCTCCTACTAGACTGATACCTTGGTTCTCAAAAACTGAGGGAAATACTTACGCTACTTTGCTGCATCACCCTTTACTCTTCAAGGGAAAACCAATGCAGTGCTCCAGAGGTAGCAAGAAGGATTTCTGGCGCCATTGCCGGGAAGGTTGCACCAAGTCAAGTCAAGATTTGATCTCCCGTCAACAAGACATTTCTGGCGCCATTGCTGGGGAGATCTACAGCAAGTCAAGATAGACCAAGTACCCATCATAAACTCTATTCCCTCGCATTACATTATTTGCCATTTGCCTCTCGTTTTCCTCTCCCCCACTTCACCCTTGTCGTTTTACTCACCCTCTTTTTCCGTCCCCCTTCTCTTTACTAGTTCGTCTCTTTTTGCTTGTTCCTTGTGTCCCGTGTGCCGTCATGGCTAGTCCCTTATCCGCCCCTTTGTCTCCCGAGTTTGAAGTTCTTCACTTCAAACAAAGACAAGGAGAAAATTTAAAAGATGGTTGCTTTAGGATGTTGGAATCTTATCGTAATTGCACCCTAGAGGTGAATTTTAGAATTTTACTTCGCAATTTTTATGTTGGTCTAAATATGTCGCATAGACAACTCTTGGATTGCGTTGCCAAAGGGAATTTTATCGAAATTGATCCCAGTATTGCTCATGAAATCATAGAGGGAATAGTGGGAGCACTACTTCAATAAAAGGGTCACATCATACCTAGGAAGAGACACAAGTTTTTGAAAAGATTTGCGAAGTAACGAAAATTTTACAGAAGTCTCTTGAACCTCTTAAGAGTGTCAGCGGAAACCTTCACCGCATGAATATGTTGATTATCCTTTGCAATAAGCGGTTGGATTATTTAGATCTAAAATTTCCGAATATGAAGGGAAACGTAAAGAACCTCCTGGATTCGAGCATGACTCCGCTAAAAAAATTAAAACTAAAGATGATAATACCTAGATCTATTCTTGATGTTATGCCTAGCTAGGGGCGTTAAACGATAGCGCTTGTTGGGAGGCAACCCAATTTTATTTTTGTTTCTTGATTTTTGGTTCTATTTAGTAATAAATAATTCATCTAGCCTATGTTTAGATGTGGTTTTATGCTTTTAATTAGTGTTTGTGCCAAGTAGAACCTTTGGGAAGACTTGGGGAAAGTATTTGCGATCTTGCTGCAGAAAACAGAAACTTTAGCGCTCACGAGATTTGCTGCCATGTTTTACTGGAGAGTGCGATTAGGTTGGTTATTTTTGTAGATTATTAATAGATAAATTAATCACATCCATCAATTTATTTTAGAATCTTTGGGGTTACATAAATATTAGAAACCTACAGATTACTACAGACTGTTCTATTTTTGATAGATTCTATTTTTCGTGTGTTGTTTGCTTATTTTGATGAATCTATGGCTAGTATCGGAGGTTATGAACCATAGAGAAGTTGGAATACAGTAGGTTTAACACCAAAATAAATAAAGAATGAGTTAATTACAGTACCTTAAGTGGTGGTTCGTTTTCTTATACTAACGGAGCTCATGAGATTTTCTGTTTAAGTTTTGTGTTGTGAAGTTTTCAAGTTTTGGGTAAAGATTTGATGGATTATGGAATAACGAGTGGAAAGAGCCTAAGCTTAGGGATTCCCAAGGCACTCCAAGTTAAAATTCAAGGAGAACCAAAATCCTAAGCTTTGGGATGCCTCGGAAGGCATCCCCTCTTTCGTCTTCTTCTACCGGTAACTTTATTTGAGGCTATATTTTTATTCACCACATGATATGTGTTTTTCTTGGAGCGTCTTGTATGATTTGAGTCTTTGCTTTTTAGTTTACCACAATCATCCTTGCTGTACACACCTTTTGGGAGAGACACACATGAATTGGAATTTATTAGAATACTCTATGTGCTTCACTTATATCTTTTGAGCTAGATAATTTTGCTCTAGTGCTTCACTTATATCTTTTAGAGCACGGTGGTGGTTTTATTTTATAGAAATTATCAATATCTCATGCTTCACTTATATTATTTTGAGAGTCTTTTAGAACAGCATGGTAGTTTGCTTTGGTTATGAAATTAGTCCTAATATGATAGGCATCCAAGATGGGTATAATAAAAACTATCATAGAAAGTGCATTGAATACCATGAGAAGTTTGATACTTGATAATTGTTTTGAGATATAAAGATGGTGATATTAGAGTGTGCTAGTTGAGTAGTTGTGAATTTGACAAATACTTGTGTTGAAGATTACAAGTCCCGTAGCATGCACGTATGGTAACCGTTGTGTAACAAATTTGAAACATGAGGTGTTATTTGATTGTCCTCCTTATGAATGGTGGTCGGGAACGAGCGATGGTCTTTTCCTACCAATCTATCCCCCTAGGAGCATGCGTGTAATGCTTGGTTTTCGATGACTTGTAGATTTTTCAAATAAGTATGTGAGTTCTTTATGACTAATGTTGAGTCCATGGATTATACGCACTCTCACCTTCCATCATTGCTAGCCTCTTCGGTATCGTGCATTGCCCTTTCTCACCTTGAGAGTTGGTGCAAACTTCGCCGGTGCATCCAAACCCTGTGATATGATATGCTCTATCACACATAAACCTACTTATATCTTCCTCAAAACAGCCACCATACCTACCTATTATGGCATTTCCATAGCCATTCCGAGATATATTGCCATGCAACTTTCCACCGTTTCATTTACGACACGCTTCATCATTGTCATATTTGCATGATCATGTGGTTGACATCATATTTGTGGCAAAGCCACCATGCATAATTTATCATACATGTCACTCTCGATTCATTGCCCTTCCCGGTACACTGCCAGAGGCATTCATATAGAGTCATATTTCATTCTAGTATCAAGTTGTAATCAATGAGTGGTACATAGATAGAAGTTTGATGATCATCATTAATAGAGCATTGTCCAGAAAAAAGGCCAAAAAAAGAAATAGAAAAGAAATAAAAAGGGATAATGCTACTATCCTCTTTTTCCACACTTGTGCTTCAAAGTAGCACCATGATCTTTATGATAGAGAGTCTCTTGTTTTGTCAATTTAATATACTAGTGTGAATTTTTCATTATAGAACTTGGCTTGTATTACAACAATGGGCTTCCTCAAATGCCCTAGGTCTTCGTGAGCAAGCAAGTTGGATGCACACCCACTTAGTTTCTTTTGTTGAGCTTTCATACATTTATAGCTCTAGTGCACCCATTGCATGGCAATCCCTACTCCTTGCGTTGAAATTAATTTATGGGCATCTCCCTAGCCCGTTGATTAGCCGTGTCGACGTGAGACTTTCTCCTTTTTTGTCTTCTCCGCATAACCTCCATCATCATGTTCTATTCCACCCATAGTGCTATATCCATGGCTCATGCTCATGTATTGTGTGAAAGTTGAAAAAAGTTTGAGATTACTAAAGTATGAAACAATTGCTTGGCTTGTCATCGGGGTTGTGCATGATGAGAGCATTCTTGTGTGACGAAAATGGAGCATGACCAGACTATATGATTTTGTAGGGATGAACTTTCTTTTGCCATGCTATTTTGAGAAGACATGATTGCTTTGTTAGTATGCTTAAAGTATTACTATTTTTATGTCAATATTAAAGTTTTGTCTTGAATCTTTCGGATCTGAACATTCATGCCACAATAAAGAAAATTACATTGAGAAATATGCTAGGTAGCATCCAACATCAAAAATTCTATTTTTATCATTTACCTACTCGAGGACGAGCAAGAATTAAGTTTGGGGATGCTTGATATGTCTCCAATGTATCTATAATTATTGATTGTTCCATGCTATTATATTATCTGTTTTGGATGTTAATGGGCTTATTTATACACTTCTATATTATTTTTGGGACTAACCTACTAACCCAAGGCCCAGTGCAAATTGCTGTTTTTTTGCCTATTTCAGTGTTTTGTAGAAAATGAATATCAAACGGAATCCAAACGGAATGAAACCTTCGGGAGAGTTATTTTTGGAACAAACATGATCCAGGGGACTTGGAGTGGACGTCAAGAAACAAATGAGGGAGCCACGAGGCAAGGAGGCGCGCCTGCCCCCTAGGCGCGCCCCCACCCTCATGGGCCCCTCGTAGCTCCACCGACCTACTTCTTCCTCCTATATATATCCATATACCCCGAAAACATCCAGGAGAACCACGAAACCCTATTCCCAGCGCCGCAACCTTCTGCGACCAAGAGATCCCATCTTGGGGCCTTTTCCAGAGCTCCACCGGAGGGGGAATCAATCACAGAGGGCTTGTACATCAACACCATAGCCTCTCCAATGATGTGTGAGTAGTTTACCTCAGACCTTCGGGTCCATAGTTATTAGCCAGATGGCTTCTTCTCTCTCTTTGGATCTCAATACAAAGTTCTCCTCGATCTTCTTGGAGATCTATTTGATGTAACTCTTTTTGCGGTGTGTTTGTCGAGATCCGATGAATTGTGGGTTTATGATCAAGTTTATCTATGAACAATATTTGATTCTACTCTGAAATCTTTTATATATGATTGGTTATCTTTGCAAGTCTCTTCGAATTATCAGCTTGGTTTGTCCTACTAGATTGATCTTTCTTGCAATGGGAGAAGTGCTTAGCTTTGGGTTCAATCTTCCGGTGTCCTTTCCCAATGACAACAGGGTTAGCAAGGCACATATTGTATTGTTGCCAACGAGGATAAAAAGATGGGGTTTATATCATATTGCTTGAGTTTATCCCTCTACATCATGTCATCTTGCGTAATGCATTACTCTGTTCTTATGAACTTAATACTCTAGATGCATGCTGGATAGCGGTCGATGTGTGGAGTAATAGTAGTAGACGCAGAATCGTTTCGGTCTATTTGTCGTGGACGTGATGCCAATATACATGATCATTCCTAGGTATTCTCATAATTATGCACTTTTGTATCAATTGCTCGACAGTAATTTGTTCACCCATCGTAATACTTATGCTATCTTGAGAGAAGCCACTAGTGAAACCTATGGCCCTTGGGTCTATCTTTTATCATATAAAGTTTCCTATCTATTTTACTTTGTAATCTTTACTTTCAATCTATATCGTAAAAATACCAAAAATATTTATTTATCTTATTATCTCTATCAAATCTCACTCTCGTAAGTGACCGTGAAGGGATTGACAACCCTTTATCATGTTGGTTGCGAGGTTCTTATTTGTTTGTGCAGGTATGAGGGACTTGCGTGTAGTCTCCTCCTGGATTGATACCTTGGTTCTCAAAAATTGAGGGAAATACTTACGCTACTTTGCTGCATCACCCTTTCCTCTTCAAGAGAAAACCAACGCAGTTCTCAAGAGGTAGCAGACACACATTCCTATTTTGAACCAAGTTATATGCACTGGAGCATGTGCATGTAGTTCAAATTTGAATTATGCACATGAATGCATAGAAAACTCAGTTAATGTATAAAAATGTCCAAGCAAACCCCGAAAAATCCCAAAAATTGACTCAACACTCGTGTTGGTCTATGTTGACACGAGATATAATTTGAAATTAAGAAGAGGCAACAGATATCGTTTCGTCCCCCAAGGTGGCACGTTCCCTACCGAAACCATCAGGCTTGTTGTGAGAGAATCTCTATGAGGGATTCCTGGACTAAGGGGTCCTCGGGCGTCCGGCCTATTAGCCATGGGCCGGACTGATGGGTTGTGCAGATACGAAGACTAAAGACTGCACCCGTGTCCGAATGGGACTCTCCTTGGCGTGGAAGGCAAGCATGGCGACCATATATGTAGATTCCTTTCTTTGTAGCCGACCTTGTGTAACCCTAGATCCTCCCGATGTCTATATAAACCAGAGGACTTAGTCCGGAGGATAGATACATTATAATAGCAATACAAGCTAGACCTTTAGGGTTTAGCCATTACGATCTCGTGGTAGATCAACTCTTGTAATACTCATATTCATCAAGATCAATCAAGCAGGACGTAGGGTATTACCTCCATAGAGAGGGCCCGAACCTAGGTAAAACATTGTGTCCCCTGTCTCCTGTTACCATCGACCTTAGACGCACAGTTCAGGACCCCCTACCCGAGATCCGCCTATTTTGACACCGACATTGGTGCTTTCATTGAGAGTTCCACTGTGCTGTCGCCAAAAGGTTTGATGGCCCCTTCAACCGTCAATAATGACGCTGTCCAAGGAGAAACTTTCCTCTCGAGACAAATCTTTGTGTTTGGCGGCTTCGCACCGCGGGCCAATTCGTTTGGCCATCTGGAGCAGATCGAAAGCTACGCCCCTGGCCGTCAGGTCAGATTTGGGAGCTTGAACTACGTTGAGGACATCCGTGGAGACTTGATCTTCGCCGGATTCGGGACCGCGGCTACCACTCCTGGTCACCCCGAGAGACATGACCTAAATCTATCATCGGACTGCATCCACGAGACAGCTCCTGTAACCGCTCTGGCCTTAGATCCGGAGCAGTCTGCACCATCCAAGGACGGGAAGCTCAACCCTGCCGCGAAGGCCACAGATTCCCCGGCGTTGGAGCCGCACATAGACTTGATCTCACACGATACCTATGCCACCAGAACTCTGGACTCGTCTCCGGCCATAAGTTCTGAACCATGTGAGCACGCGGGCGCCGAACTTGATCGTTTATCGATCTTCGAATTCAGCGCCGCAGACATCTTCCAGCACTCGCCTTTGGGCGACATGCTAAACTCATTAAAAACCTGTCCTTGACGGAGGACTCACAACCGAACTCTATCCGGTCCGAACTAGGGGCTGACGGTGGAGAATTTTGCTTCCCACCCGCCACCCACTTCATATCCACGGTCGAGGATTTGACCGACACACTTGATTACGACTCCAAGGACATCGGCGGTATGGACGACGATGCCGGAGAAGAAGAGGCCCAGAACCCGCTGTTTACCGGACGCTGGACGGCCACTTCCTCGTATGATGTATACATGGTGGATGCACCAAAGGAGAACATCGACGATGACAAGGAAGATCCAGCTGAGGATAAACCTTCCGAAATACAATCCAAGCGCCGACGTCAGTGGCGCCGCTCTAAGTCACGCCGCAGTAAAGACATCAACACCGGCACAGGATAAGATAACACTCCAGAAGGTGCCGAAGACAACGAAGACCCCGTTGAAACAGCTAATGAACAAGATGAACGGGAAGATGGGCATGTTAGCCTTGGTAAACAGGCCACGCAGAAAGACTCAGAGGACAGAAGTTATCTTCCGCTCTCCGAGGATGAGGTGAGCCTCGGCACCGATGATTTCATCGTGCCTAAGGAACCTCTTGAGCAGGAGCGCTTCAAACGCTAGCTAATAGCCACTACAGGGAGCCTGAAAAAGAAGCAGCAACAACTTCAAGCTGACCAAGATCTGCTCAATGATAAATGGACCGATGTCCTAGCAGCCGAAGAATACAGCCTCAAGCGCCCAACCAAAAGCTACCCAAAGCGCAAATTGCTACCTCAGTTTGACAAGGAGGCGCCGGAATACATACCACCATCGTACAATGCGGCTGACCGACCACAACGTGGTCAGGACAAAACGACAACTCACGCCGAACACCAGCCCGCCCCGCCTCATCGCACAGTTAGAGGTAAATTAGCCCACGGCCATACATATGACCTCCGGCAAAACCTGAACAATAAAGCAGGACATACCAGATCAATCTACAGATCGTGAGGACGTGCCCCCACACACGACAACGGCCACCTATTCGGACATGACAAACTTAGTCATGCGCGGGCTGAAAACCGCAGACAGACTCCATTAGAGCTACGCCGCGATACGGCCCGATATAGAGGCGCCGCACACCCTCATTGCTTCACTGATGAGGTCATGGATCATGAATTCCCAGAAGGGTTCAAACCCGTGAATATAGAGTCATACGATGGAACCACGGACCCCGCGGTGTGGACGAAGACTTCATTCTCCACATTCATATGGCCCGCGACGATGACCGCCACGCCATCAAATACCTCCCTTTAAAACTCAAGGGGCCAGCTCGGCATTGGCTCAATAGTCTGCCTGAAAATTCTATTGGCAGCTAGGAGGACTTGGAAGAGGCCTTCCTTGATAACTTCCAAGGTACATATGTTCAATCTCCGAACGCTGATGACTTATGCCATATAGTTCAACAGCCCGGAGAGTCCGCCAGGAAATTCTGGGCTAGGTTCTTAACTAAAAAGAACCAAATCATCCATTGTCCGGATGCCAAAGCCCTAGCAGCCTTCAAACACAACATCCGCGATGAATGGCTCGCCCGCCACCTCGGCCAAGAAAAGCCAAAATCCATGGCGGCCCTCACGGCACTCATGACCCACGTTTGTGCGGGCGAGGACAGTTGGTTGGCCCGTAGCAAAAACAATGCAAGCGATGCCGGCACCCCTGAACTTAAAAATAACAAAGACAAGTCTCGACGCAACAGATACAAGCGTCGAAACAATAGTGACAACACCGAGGATATGGAGGTCAATGCCGGATTCAGTGGCTCTAAGTCCGGTCAGCGGAAGAAGCCGTTCCAAAAGAACAATTCAGGCCCATCCAGCTTGGGCCACATACTTGATCGTCCGTGCCAGATTCATGGCTCCCCGGACAAACCACCCAATAATACAAATAGAGATTGCTGGGTTTTTAAACAGCCAGCAAATTAAACGCTGAGAACAGGGAAAAGGGATCGCAAAGCAAGGATGATGACGAAGACCCCCGACAACCGAACAAAGGGGGACAGAAGAAGTTTCCTCCTTAGGTCAAAACGGTGAACATGATATACGCTACCCACATCCACAAGAGGGAGCGCAAGCATGCACTCAGGGACGTCTACGCGATAGAGCCAGTCGCCCCAAAATTTAATCCATGGTCGTCATGCCCGATCACTTTTGATCGTCGGGATCATCCGACCAGTATCCGTCATGGTGGCTCAGCCTTGTCCTAGACCCAATAATTGATGGGTTCCACCTGACTCGCGTCCTTATGGACGGAGGTAGCAGCCTCAATCTGCTCTATTAGGATACAACGCAAAAAAGGGCATTAACCCATCACAAATCAAACCCACCAGGACTACCTTCAAAGGAGTCATACCAGGTGTAGAGGCCTGCTGTATGGGCTCAATCACACTAGAGGTTGTGTTCGGATCTCCGGACAACTTTTGAAGCGAGGAGTTAATCTTCGATATCGTCCACTTCCGCAGCGGCTATCACGCACTGCTCGGATGAACTGCCTTTGCTCGATTGAACGCAGTACCACACTATGATTATCTCAAGCTCAAGATGCCCGGTCCACGCGGCGTCATAACAGTCAACGGAAATACGGAACGCTCCCTTCGTACAGAAGAGCACACAGCTGCCTTAGCAGCAGAAGTAGAGAGCGGCCTTCTCAAGCAGAACCTTAATTTGGCTGCCGAGCCCACGGACACCGTTAAGAGGGTCCGAACTACTCTACAGCAGGAGAGCTCGGCTCGCCAGGAGCTCGACTAGCAATCTGGCCTCCGTCTTAGTCCCGATCAAGTGGTGGCATTCGTGTCGCGCGTACATAACTACGCACTCAAAATCCCATGGGCATCGACGGAGGAATAACTAGCTTGTGGTCCATAGTACGGCTCAACCGACATCAGATACACACATACTTTCACTTTTACTTGTTTCCTTTTCAGGTCTCAATCCCACAGGCCCCATCTGCTGGTCTGGTCATCGGTCCTCTTGAAGAATAAACACACCAAGATGGCGAGAAACGCAGACATATGGGGCACTTTTTAGGTGATTCCGTTAACGACAACTCTCCCTGTTTTTCAAGACCCACATGCAGCTCTCCATTGGTTTCGGCATGTCAAATAGCATGTTGCTTATCACACTACCTATATCAATGCGCCTTGACGTACTAATTAAATTACAATGAGGACAGTTTGCGGCCGGAGCTTTACGACCCCAGCTTTTTACCTTTGCAGAAATCCTTCTTGCTACCTCTTGAGCACTGTGTTGGTTTTCCCTTGAAGAGGAAAGAGTGGTGCAGCAAATTAGCGTAAGTATTTCCCTCAGTTTATGAGAACCAAGGTACCAATCCAGTAGGAGGCCACGCACGAGTCCCTCGCACCTACACAAACAAATAAAATCCTCGCAACCAATGCAATAAAGGGGTTGTCAATCCCTTCACGGTCACTTATGAAAGTGAGATCTGATAGATATGATAAGATAATATTTTTGGTATTTTTATGATAAAGATGCAAAGTAAAGAAAGCAAAATAAAAACGGTAAAAGAAATAGCTTGTTGACGGAAGATTAATATGATGGAAAATAGACCCGAGGGCCATATGTTTCACTAGTGGCTTCTCTCGAGAGCATAAGTATTACGGTGGGTAAACAAATTACTGTTGAGCAATTGACATAATTGAGCATAGTTATGAGAATGTCTAGGTATGATCATGTATATAGGCATCACGTCCGAGCCAAGTAGACTGACTCCTGCCTGCATCTACTACTATTACTCCACACATCGACCGCTATCCAGCATGCATCTAGAGTATTAAGTTCAAAAGAACAGAGTAACGCCTTAAGTAAGATGACATGATGTAGAGGGATAAACTCATGCAATATGATATAAACCCCATCTTGTTATCCTCGATGGCAACAATACAATACGTGCCTTGCTACCCCTACTGTCACTGGGAAAGGACACCGCAAGATTGAACCCAAAGCTAAGCACTTCTCCCATTGCATGAAAGATCAATCTAGTAAGCTAAATCAAACTGATAATTCGAAGAGACTTGCAAAGATAATCAATCATACATAAAAGAATTCAGAGAATATTCAAATATTGTTCATAGATAAACTTGATCATAAACCGACAATTCATCGGTCTCCACAAACACACCGCAAAAGAAGATTACATCAAATAGATCTCCACAAGAGAGGGGGGAACATTGTATTGAGATCCAAAAAGAGAGAAGAAGCCATCTAGCTAATAACTATGGACCCAAAGGTCTGAAGTAAACTACTCACAGATCATCGTAGAGGCTTTGGTGTTGATGTAGAAGCCCTCCGTGCTCGATACCCCCTCCGGTGGAGCTCCGGAAAAGGCCCCAAGATGGGATCTCATGGGTACAGAAGGTTGCGGCGGTGGAATTAGGTTTTTGGCTCCGTATCTGGTAGTTTGGGGGTACGTAGGTATATATAGGAGGAAGGAGTACGTCGGTGGAGCAACATGGGCCCCACAAGGGTGGAGGGCGCGCCTGGGGGGTAGGAGCGCACCCTACCTCGTGCCTTCCTGGTTGCTTTCTTGACGTAGGGTCCAAGTCCTCTGGATCAAGTTCGTTCCGAAAATCACGTTCCCGAAGGTTTCATTTCGTTTGGACTCCGTTTGATACTCTTTCTCTGCGAAACTCTGAAATAGGCAAAAAACAACAATTCTGGGCTGGGCCTCCGGTTAGTAGGTTAGTCCCAAAAATAATATAAAAGTGTATAATAAATCCCAATAATGTCCCAAACAGAATATAATATAGCATGGAACAATCAAAAATTATAGATACGTTGGAGACGTATCAAGCATCCCCAAGCTTAATTCCTGCTCGTCCTCGAGTAGGTAAATGATAAAAACATAATTTTTGATGTGGACTGCTACTTGGCATAATTTCATTCTCTTAATTGTGGTACGAATATTCAGACCCGAAAGATTCAAGAAAAAAGTTTAATATTGACATAAAAATAATAATACTTCAAGCATACTAACTAAGCAATTATGTCTTCTCAAAATAACATGGCCAAATAAAGTTATCCCTACAAAATCATATAGTCTGGCTATGCTCTATCTTCACCACACAAAGTATTTAAATCATGCACAACCCCGATGACAAGCCAAACAATTGTTTCATACTTTTGGTGTTCTCAAACTTTTTCAATCTTCACGCAATACATGAGCGTGAGCCATGGACATAGCACTATATGTGGAATAGAATGGTGGTTGTGGAGAAGACAAAAAAGGAGAAGATAGTCTCCCATCAACTAGGCGTATCAATGGGCTATGGAGATGCCCATTAATATATATCAATGTGAGTGAGTAGGGATTGCCATGCAACGGATGCACTAGAGCTATAAGTATATGAAAGCTCAACAAAAGGAACTAAGTGGGTGTGCATCCAACTTGCTTGTTCACGAAGACCTAGGACATTTTGAGGAAGCCCATCATTGGAATATACAAGCCGAGTTCTATAATGAAAAATTCCCACTAGTATATGAAAGTGATATCATAGGAGACTCTCTATCATGAAGATCATGGCGCTACTTTGAAGCACAAGTGTGGTAAAAGGATAGTAGCATTGTTCCTTCTCTCTTTTTCTCTCATTTTTTTTATTATTTGGGCCTTCTCTCTTTTTTATGGACTCTTTTTTTAGTCCGGAGTCTCATCCCGACTTGTGGGGGAATCATAGTCTCCATCATCCTTTCCTCACTTGGGACAATGCTCTAAAAATGATGATCATAACACTTTTATTTACTTACAACTCAACAATTACAACTCAATACTTAGATCAAAATAACTCTATGTGAATGCCTCCGGCGGTGTACCGGGATATGCAATGGATCAAGAGTGACATGTATGAAAGAATTATGAACGGTGGCTTTGCCACAAATACAATGTCAACTACATGATTATGCACAGAAATATGACAATGATGGAGCGTGTCATAATAAACGGAACGGTGGTAAGTTGCATGGCAATATATCTCGGAATGGCTATGGAAATGCCATGATAGGTAGGTATGGTGGCTGTTTTGAGGAAGGTGGGTTTAAGATACTGGCGAAATTGTGCGGTATTAGAGAGGCTAGCAATGGTGGAAGGAAGAAAGTGTGTATAATCCATGGACTCAACATTAGTCATAAAGAACTCATATACTTATTGCAAAAATCTACAAGTTATCAAAGCAAAGTATTACGCGCATGCTCCTAGGGGATAGATTGGTAGGAAAATACCATCGCTCGTCCCCGACCGCCACTCATAAGGAAGACAATAAATAAATAAATCATGCTCCGACTTCATCACATAACGGTTCACCATACGTGCATGCTACGGGAATCACAAACTTTAACACAAGTATTTATCAAATTCAAAACTACTCAACTAGCATGACTCTAATATCACCATCTCCATGTCTCAAAATAATTATCAAGTATGAAACTTCTCATAGTATTCAACACACTTCATAAGATTTTTTTTACTAATCTTGAATTCCTAGCATGATTAAAGCAAATTACCATGCTGTTTTGTAGGACTCTCAAAATAATCTAAGTGAAGCATGAGATAGCAATTTTTTTCTATAAAACAAATCCACCATCGTGCTCTAAAAGATATAAGTGAAGCACTAGAGCAAAAACTATATAGCTCGAAAGATATAAGTGAAGCACATAGAGTATTCTAATAATTTTCAAATCATGTGAGTCTCTATCAAAAGGTGTGTAAAGCAAGGATTATTGTGGTAAACTAACAAATAAAGACTCAAATAATACAAGATGCTCCAAGCAAAACACATATCATGCGGTGAATAAAAATATAGCTCCAAGTAAAGTTACCGATGGAAGTAGACGAAAGAGGGGATGCCTTCCGGGGTATCCCCAAGACTTGGCTTTTAGGTGTCCTTAGATTATCTTGGGGTGCCATGGGCATCCCAAAGCTTAGGCTCTTGCCACTCCTTGTTCCATAATCCATCAAATCTTTTACCCAAAACTTGAAAACTTCACAACACAAAACTTAAAGTAGAAAATCTCGTGAGCTCCGTTACAGAAAGAAAACAACACACCACTTCAAGGTATTGTAATGAGATCATTCTTTGTTTATATTGGTGTTAAACCTACTGTATTCCAACTTCTCTATGGTTTATAAATTATTTTACTAGCCATAGATTCATCAAAATAAGCAAACAACACACGAAAAAACAGAATCTGTCAAAAACAGAACAGTCTGTAGTAATATGTAGCTAGCGCAAGTTCTGGAACCCCAAAAATTCTAAAATAAATTGATGGACGTGAGGAATTTATCTATTAATCATCTTAAAAAATAATTAACTAAATAGCACCTTCCAAGTAAAAATGGCAGCAGTTCTCGTAAGCGCTAAAGTTTCTGTTTTTTACAGCAAGATTAAAAAGACTTTCCCCAAGTCTTCCCAACGGTTCTACTTGGTACAAACACTAATTAAATACAAAAAGCACAACCAAAACAGAGGCTAGATAAATTATTTAATGAATAACAGCAAGGAAACATATTGGATTGTCTCCCAACAAGCGCTTTTCTTTAAAGAGTTATAGCTAGGCATAAGATTTCAACGATGCTCACATGAAAGACAAGAATTGAAGCACAAAGAGAGCATCATAAAACACGTGACAAACACATCTAAGTCTAACATACTTCCCATGCATAGGCATATTATAGGCAAACAAATTATCAAGGCAAGAAAAAACTAGCATATGCAAGAAAGCGGAAAGAAAAACAGTAGCAATCTCAACATAACGAGAGGTAATTTAGTAACATGAAAATTTCTACCACCATATTTTCCTCTCTCATAATAATTACATGTAGGATCATAAGAAAATCCGAAAAATAGCTATCACATGAAATATTTGTTGGGGAACGTAGTAATTTCAAAAAATTTCCTACGCACACGCAAGATCATGGTGATGCATAGCAACGAGAGGGGAGAGTGTGATCTACGTACCCTTGTAGATCGACAACGGAAGCGTTTGGTTGATGTAGTCGTACGTCTCCACGGCCCGACCGATCAAGCACCGAAACTACGGCACCTCCGAGTTCTAGCACACGTTCAGCTCGATGACGATCCCCGGACTCCGATCCAGCAAAGTGTCGGGGAAGAGTTCCGTCAGCACGACGGCATGGTGACGATCTTGATGTACTACCGTCGCAGGGCTTCGCCTAAGCACCGCTACAATATTATCGAGGACTATGGTGGAGGGGGGCACCGCACACGGCTAAGAATATGATCACACAGATCAACTTGTGTCTAGGGGTGCCCCCCTGCCCCCGTATATAAAGGAGCAAGGGGAGGAGGCCGGCCGGCCCCTATAGGCGCGTCAGGAGGAGTCCTCCTCCTAGTAGGAGTAGGACTCCTACTAGGAGGGGGAAAGAAGTGGGGAGGGAGAGGGAAAGGGGGGCGCCGCCCCCCCTCTCCTAGTCCAATTCGGACCGGGGGGAGGAGGCGCGTGGCCCACCCTGGCTGCCCCTCTCTCTCTCCACTAAGGCCCATAAGGCCCATTACTTCTCCCGGGGGGGGGGGGGGGGTTCCGGTAACCCTCTGGCTCTCCGGTTTTCTCCGAAATCACCCGGAACACTTCCGGTGTCCGAATATAGCCGTCCAATATATCAATCTTTATGTCTCGACCATTTCGAGACTCCTCGTCATGTCCGTGATCACATCCGAGACTCCGAACTAAGTTCGGTACATCAAAACTCATAAACTCATAATATAACTGTCATCGAAACCTTAAGCGTGTGGACCTACGGGTTCGAGAACAATGTAGACATGACCGAGACACGTCTCCGGTCAATAACCAATAGCGGAACCTGGATGCTCATATTGGCTCCTACATATTCTACGAAGATCTTTATCGGTCAGACCGCATAACAACATACGTTGTTCCCTTTGTCATCGGTATGTTACTTGCCCGAGATTCGATTGTCGGTATCTCAATACCTAGTTCAATCTCGTTACCGGCAAGTCTCTTTACTCGTTCCGTAATACATAATCTCGCAACTAACTCATTAGTTGCAATGCTTGCAAGGCTTATGTGATGTGTATTACCGAGAGGGCCGAGAGATACCTCTCCGACAATCGGAGTGACAAATCCTAATCTCGAAATACGCCAACCCAACATGTACCTTTGGAGACACCTGTAGAGCACCTTTATAATCACCCATTTACGTTGTGACATTTGGTAGCACACAAAGTGTTCCTCCGGCAAACGGGAGTTGCATAATCTCATAGTCATATGAACATGTATAAGTCATGAAGAAAGCAATAGCAACATACTAAACGATCGGGTGCTAAGCTAATGGAATGGGTCATGTCAATCAGATCATTCACCTAATGATGTGATCCCGTTAATCAAATAACAACTCTTTGTTCATGGTTAGGAAACATAACCATCTTTGATTAACGAGCTAGTCAAGTAGAGGCATACTAGTGACACTCTGTTTGTCTATGTATTCACACATGTATTATGTTTCCGGTTAATACAATTCTAGCATGAATAATAAACATTTATCATGATATAAGGAAATAAATAATAACTTTATTATTGCCTCTAGGGCATATTTCCTTCAGTCTCCCACTTGCACTAGAGTCAATAATCTAGATTACACAGTAATGATTCTAACACCCATGGAGCCTTGGTGCTGATCATGTTTTGCTCGTGGAAGAGGCTTAGTCAACGGGTCTGCAACATTCAGATCCGTATGTATCTTGCAAATCTCTATGTCTCCCACCTGGACTAGATCCCGAATGGAATTGAAGCGTCTCTTGATGTGCTTGGTTCTCTTGTGAAATCTGGATTCCTTTGCCAAGGCAATTGCACCAGTATTGTCACAAAAGATTTTCATTGGACCCGATGCACTAGGTATGACACCTAGATCGGATATGAACTCCTTCATCCAGACTCCTTCATTTGCTGCTTCCGAAGCAGCTATGTACTCCGCTTCACATGTAGATCCCGCTACAATGCTTTGTTTAGAACTGCACCAACTTACAGCTCCACTGTTTAATGTAAACACGTATCCGGTTTGCGATTTAGAATTGTCCGGATCAGTGTCAAAGCTTGCATCAACGTAACCTTTTACGATGAGCTCTTTGTCACCTCCATATATGAGAAACATATCCTTAGTCCTTTTCAGGTATTTCAGGATGTTCTTGACCGCTGTCCAGTGATCCACTCCTGGATCACTTTGGTACCTCCCTGCTAGACTTATAGCAAGGCACACATCAGGTCTGGTACACAGCATTGCATACATGATAGAGCCTATGGCTGAAGCATAGGGAACATCTTTCATATTCTCTCTATCTTCTGCAGTGGTCGGGCATTGAGTCTTACTCAACTTCACACCTTGTAACAAAGGCAAGAACCCTTTCTTTGCTTGATCCATTTTGAACTTCTTCAAAACTTTGTCAAGGTATGTGGTTTGTGAAAGTCCAATTAAGCGTCTTGATCTATCTCTATAGATCTTAATGCCTAATATGTAAGCAGCTTCACCGAGGTCTTTCATTGAAAAACTCTTATTCAAGTATCCCTTTATGCTATCCAGAAATTCTATATCATTTCCAATTAGTAATATGTCATCCACATATAATATCAGAAATGCTACAGAGCTCCCACTCACTTTCTTGTAAATACAGTCTTCTCCAAAAGTCTGTATAAAACCAAATGCTTTGATCACACTATCAAAGCGTTTATTCCAACTCCGAGAGGCTTGCACCAGTCCATAAATGGATCGCTGGAGCTTGCACACTTTGTTAGCTCCCTTTGGATCGACAAAACCTTCTGGTTGCATCATATACAACTCTTCTTCCAGAAATCCATTCAGGAATGCAGTTTTGACATCCATCTGCCAAATTTCATAATCATAAAATGCGGCAATTGCTAACATGATTCGGACAGACTTAAGCATCGCTACGGGTGAGAAGGTCTCATCGTAGTCAATCCCTTGAACTTGCCGAAAACCTTTTGTGACAAGTCAAGCTTTGTAGACAGTAATATTACTGTCAGCATCAGTCTTCTTCTTGAAGATCCATTTATTCTCAATTGCTTGCCGATCATCGGGCAAGTCAACCAAAGTCCATACTTTGTTCTCATACATGGATCCCATCTCAGATTTCATGGCTTCAAGCCATTTTGTGGAATCTGGGCTAACCATCGCTTCTTCATAGTTCGTAGGTTCATCATGATCTAGTAGCATGACTTCCAGAACAGGATTACCGTACCATTCTGGCGCGGATCTCACTCTGGTTGATCTACGAGGTTTAATAGTATCTTGTTCTGAAGTTTCATGATCATCATCATTAGCTTCCTCACTAACTGGTGTAGGTGTCACTGAAACAGTTTTCTGTGATGCACTACTTTCCAATAAGGGAGCAGGTACAGTTACCTCGTCAAGTTCTACTTTCCTCCCACTCACTTCTTTCGAGAGAAACTCCTTCTCCAGAAAGTTTCCGAACTTAGCAACAAAAGTCTTGCCTTCGAATCTGTGATAGAAGGTGTATCCAATAGTCTCCTTTGGATATCTTATGAAGAAACATTTCTCCGATTTGGTTCGAGCTTATCAGGTTGAAGCTTTTTCACATAAGCATCGCAGCCCCAAACTTTCAGAAATGACAACTTTGGTTTCTTGCCAAACCACAGTTCATAAGGCGTCGTCTCAACGGATTTTGATGGTGCCCTATTTAACGTGAATGCGGCTGTCTCTAGAGCGTATCCCCAAAACAATAGCGGTAAATCAGTAAGAGACATCATAGATCGCACCATATCTAGTAAAGTACGATTACGATGTTCGGACACACCATTGCGCTGTGGTGTTCCGGGTGGCGTGAGTTGCGAAACTATTCCGCATTGTTTCAAATGTACACCAAACTCGTAACTCAAATATTCTCCTCCACGATCAGATCGTAGAAACTTTATTTTCTTGTTACGATGATTTTCAACTTCACTCTGAAATTCTTTGAACTTTTCAAACGTTTCAGACTTATGTTTCATTAAGTAGATATACCCATATCTGCTTAAGTCATCTGTGAAGGTGAGAAAATAACGATATCCGTCACGAGCCTCAATATTCATCGGGCCACATACATCTGTATGTATGATTTCCACCAAATCTGTTGCTCTCTCCATAGTACCGGAGAACGGTGTTTTAGTCATCTTGCCCATGAGGCACGGTTCGCAAGTACCAAGTGATTCATAATCAAGTGGTTCCAAAAGTCCATCAGTATGGAGTTTCTTCATGCGCTTTACACCGATATGACCTAAACGGCAGTGCCACAAATAAGTTGTACTATCATTATCAACTCTGCATCTTTTGGCTTCAACACTATGAATATGTGTGTCACTACTATCGAGATTTAATAAAAATAGACCACTCTTTAAGGGTGCATGACCATAAAAGATATTACTCATATAAATAGAACAACCATTATTCTCAGATTTAAAAGAATAACCGTCTCGCATCAAACAAGATCCAGATATAATGTTCATGCTTAACGCTGGCACCAAATAACAATTATTTAGGTCTAATATTAATCCCGAAGGTAGATGTAGAGGTAGCGTGCCGAATGCGATCACATCGACTTTGGAACCGTTTCCCACGCGCATCGTCACCTCGTCCTTAGCCAATCTTCGCTTAATCCGTAGTCCCTGTTTCGAGTTGCAAATATTAGCAACAGAACTAGTATCAAATACCCAGGTGCTACTGCGAGCATTAGTAAGGTACGCATCAATAACATGTATATCACATATACCTTTGTTCACCTTGCCATCCTTCTTATCGCCAAATACTTGGGGCAGTTCCGCTTCCAGTGACCAGTCTGCTTGCAGTAGAAGCACTCAGTTTCAGGCTTAGGTCCAGGTTTGGGTTTCTTCTCTTGAGTAGCAACTTGCTTGCTGTTCTTTTTGAAGTTCCCCTTCTTCTTCCCTTTGCCCTTTTTCTTGAAACTAGTGGTCTTGTTGACCATCAACACTTGATGCTCCTTCTTGATTTCTACCTCCGCAGCTTTCAGCATTGCGAAGAGCTCGGGAATAGTCTTATTCATCCCTTGCATATTATAGTTCATCACGAAGCTCTTGTAGCTTGGTGGCAGTGATTGGAGAATTCTGTCAATGACGCAATCATCTGGAAGATTAACTCCCAATTGAATCAAGTGATTATTATACCCAGACATTTTGAGTATATGCTCACTGACAGAACTGTTCTCCTCCATCTTGCAGCTATAGAACTTATTGGAGACTTCATATCTCTCAATCCGGGCATTTGCTTGAAATATTAACTTCAACTCCTGGAACATCTCATATGCTCCATGACGTTCAAAACGTCGTTGAAGTCCCGATTCTAAGCCGTAAAGCATGGCACACTGAACTATCGAGTAGTCATCAGCTTTGCTCTGCCAAACGTTCATAACATCTGGTGTTGCTCCAGCAGCAGGCCTGGCACCCAGCGGTGCTTCCAGGACGTAATTCTTCTGTGCAGCAATGAGGATAATCCTCAAGTTACGGACCCAGTCCGTGTAATTGCTACCATCATCTTTCAACTTTGCTTTCTCAAGGAACGCATTAAAATTCAACGGAACAACAACATGAGCCATCTATCTACAATCAAGCATAAACAAGCAAGATACTATCAGGTACTAAGTTTCATGATAAATTTAGGTTCAATTAATTTACTTAAAGAACTCCCACTTAGATAGACATCCCTCTAATCCTCTAAGTGATTACGTGATCCAAATCAACTAAACCATGTCCGATCATCACGAGAAATGGAGTAGTTTCGTTGGTGAACATCATTATGTTGATCATATCTACTATATGATTCACGCTCGACCTTTCGGTCTCCGTGTTCCGAGGCCATATCTGTATATGCTTGGCTCATCAAGTATAACCTGAGTATTCCGCGTGTGCAACTGTTTTGCACCCGTTCTATTTGAACGTAGAGCCTATCACACCCGATCATCACATGGTGTCTCAGCACGAAGAACTTTCACAACGGTGCATACTCAGGGAGAACACTTCTTGATAATTAGTGAGAGATCATCTTATAATGCTACCGTCAATCAAAGCAAGATAAGATGCATAAAAGATAAACATCACATGCAATCAATATAAGTGATATGATATGGCCATCATCATCTTGTGCTTGTGATCTCCATATTAGAAGCACCGTCGTGATCACCATCGTCACCGGCGCGACACCTTGATCTCCATCGTAGCATCGTTGTCGTCTCGCCAGTCTTATGCTTCCACGACTATCGCTACCGCTTAGTGATAAAGTAAAGCATTACAGCGCGATTGCATTGCATACAATAAAGCGACAACCATATGGCTCCTGCCAGTTGCCGATAACTCGGTTACAAAACATGATCATCTCATACAATAAAATTCAGCATCATGTCTGACCATATCACATCACAACATGCCATGCAAAAACAAGTTAGACGTCCTCTACTTTGTTGTTGCAAGTTTTACGTGGCTGCTACGGGCTTAAGCAAGAACCAATCTTACCTACGCATCAAAACCACAACGATAGTTTGTCAAGTTGGTGCTGTTTTAACCTTCGCAAGGACCGGGCGTATCCACACTCGGTTCAACTAAAGTTGGAGAAACTGTCACCCGCAAGCCACCTATGTGCAAAGCATGTCGGGAGAACCGGTCTCGCGTAAGCGTACGCGTAATGTCGGTCCGGGCCGCTTCGTCCAACAATACCGCCGAACCAAAGCATGACATGCTGGTAAGCAGTATGACTTATATCGCCCACAACTCACTTGTGTTGTACTCGTGCATATAACATCAACATATAAAACCTAGGCTCGGATGCCACTGTTGGGGAACGTAGTAATTTCAAAAAATTTCCTATGCACACGCAAGATCATGGTGATGCATAGCAACGAGAGGGGAGAGTGTGATCTACGTACCCTTGTAGATCGACAACGGAAGCGTTTGGTTGATGTAGTTGTACGTCTCCACGGCCCGACCGATCAAGCACCGAAACTACGGCACCTCCGAGTTCTAGCACACGTTCAGCTCGATGACGATCCCCGGACTCCGATCCAGCAAAGTGTGGGGGAAGAGTTCCGTCAGCACGACGGCGTGGTGAAGATCTTGATGCACTACCATCGCAGGGCTTCGCCTAAGCACCGCTACAATATTATCGAGGACTATGGTGGAGGGGGGCACCGCACACGGCTAAGAATATGATCACACGGATCAACTTGTGTCTAGGGGTGCCCCCCTGCCCCCGTATATAAAGGAGCAAGGGGAGGAGGCCGGCCGGCCCCTATAGGCGCGTCAGGAGGAGTCCTCCTCCTAGTAGGAGTAGGACTCCTACTAGGAGGGGGAAAGAAGTGGGGAGGGAGAGGGAAAGGGGGGCGCCGCCCCCCCTCTCCTAGTCCAATTCGGACCAGGG
The DNA here is from genome assembly GCF_056163025.1 of Triticum urartu. Classification (NCBI taxonomy): domain Eukaryota; kingdom Viridiplantae; phylum Streptophyta; class Magnoliopsida; order Poales; family Poaceae; genus Triticum; species Triticum urartu. The sequence continues at coordinate 366,121,915 of NC_141873.1, read as the reverse complement.
GGGGAGGAGGCGCGCGGCCCACCCTGGCTGCCCCTCTCTCTCTCCACTAAGGCCCATAAGGCCCATTACTTCTCCCGGGGGGGGGGGGGGGTTCCGGTAACCCTTCGGCTCTCCGGTTTACTCCGAAATCACCCGGAACACTTCCGGTGTCCGAATATAGCCGTCCAATATATCAATCTTTATGTCTCGACCATTTCGAGACTCCTCATCATGTCCGTGATCACATCCGAGACTCCGAACTAAGTTCGGTACATCAAAATTCATAAACTCATAATATAACTGTCATCGAAACCTTAAGCGTGCGGACCCTACGGGTTCAAGAACAATGTAGACATGACCGAGACACATCTCCGGTCAATAACCAATAGCGGAACCTGGATGCTCATATTGGCTCCTACATATTCTACGAAGATCTTTATCGGTCAGACCGCATAACAACATACGTTGTTCCCTTTGTCATCGGTATGTTACTTGCCCGAGATTCGATCGTCGGTATCTCAATACCTAGTTCAATCTCGTTACCGGCAAGTCTCTTTACTCGTTCCGTAATACATAATCTCGCAACTAACTCATTAGTTGCAATGCTTGCAAGGCTTATGTGATGTGTATTACCGAGAGGGCCGAGAGATACCTCTCCGACAATCGGAGTGACAAATCCTAATCTCGAAATACGCCAACCCAACATGTACCTTTGGAGACACCTGTAGAGCACCTTTATAATCACCCATTTACGTTGTGACGTTTGGTAGCACACAAAGTGTTCCTCCGGCAAACGGGAGTTGCATAATCTCATAGTCATAGGAACATGTATAAGTCATGAAGAAAGCAATAGCAACATACTAAACGATCGGGTGCTAAGCTAATGGAATGGGTCATGTCAATTAGATCATTCACCTAATGATGTGATCCCATTAATCAAATAAAAACTCTTTGTTCATGGTTAGGAAACATAACCATCTTTGATTAACGAGCTAGTCAAGTAGAGGCATACTAGTGACACTCTGTTTGTCTATGTATTCACACATGTATTATGTTTCCGGTTAATACAATTCTAGAATGAATAATAAACATTTATCATGATATAAGGAAATAAATAATAACTTTATTATTGCCTCTAGGGCATATTTCCTTCAATATTTTCAACACGATCCACATGCATGCAAAGTTGACACTCTTCCAAAATAGTGGGATTAACATTAACTAAAGTCATGACTTCTCCAAACCCACTTTTATCAAAATTTTCATAAGATTGAACATTCTCCAAATAGGTGGGATCTAAAGTTGACACTCTTCCAAACCCACTTTCAGTAACATTGCAAACACTATTATCAATCTCATATTCATCATGGGGCTTAAATAAAATTTCAAGATCAAAAGAAAAATCACCCCAATCAAGATCATTGCAACAAGTAGTAGAGATAGCAAAACTAGCATCCCCAAGCTTAGAGTTTTGCATATTATAAGCACAATTGACATTAATCACTCCATAAAGTACTTTATCACAATTTTCAGATTCATGAATTTTAAGCAAAACTTCATAAAGATAATCTAGTGCACAAGACTCACTAGCAACTGGTTCATCATAATTTGATCTCTTAAAAATATTAGCAAGCAGATGAGGATCCATAGATGTTTAGGTTCTCTGTTTAGTAATAAATAAACAACTATTGCAACCAAACAAGCCAAGTAGGACATCAAAGCAAATGGAAAGACAGATAGAAGAAGGGCGAATAAAACGGCAAGGGTGAAGTGGGGGAGAGGAGAACGAGAGGCAAATGGCAAATAATGTAATGCGGGAGATAAGGGTTTGTGATGGGTACTTGGTATGTTGACTTTTGCGTAGACTCCCCGGCAACGGCGCCAGAAATCCTTCTTGCTACCTCTGGAGCACTGCGTTGGTTTTCCCTTGAAGAGGAAAGGGTGATGCAGTAAAGTAGCGTAAGTATTTCCCTCGGTTTTTGAGAACCAAGGTATCAAACCAGTAGGATGCCACACACCTACACAAACAAATAAAATCCTCGCAACCAACACAATAAAGGGGTTGTCAATCCCTTCACGGTCACTTATGAAAGTGAGATCTGATAGATATGATAAGATAATATTTTTGGTATTTTTATGATAAAGATGCAAAGTAAATAAAGCAAAATAAAAATGGAAAAGAAATAGCTTGTTGATGGAAGATTAATATGATGGAAAATAGACCCGGGGGCCATAGGTTTCACTAGTGGCTTCTCTCGAGAGCATAAGTATTACGATGGGTAAACAAATCACTGTTGAGCAATTGACAGAATTGAGCATAGTTATGAGAATATCTAGGTATGATCATGTATATAGGAATCACGTCCGAGCCAAGTAGACCGACTCCTGCCTGCATCTACTACTATTACTCCACACATCGACCGCTATCCAGCATGCATCTAGAGTATTAAGTTCAAAAGAATAGAGTGACACCTTAAGTAAGATGACATGATGTAGAGGGATAAACTAATGTAATATGATATAAACCCCATCTTGTTATCCTCGATGGAAACAATACAATACATGCCTTGCTGCCCCTACTGTCACTGGGAAAGGACACCGCAAGATTGAACCCAAAGCTAAGCACTTCTCCCATTGCAAGAAAGATCAATCTAGTAGGCCAAACCAAACTGATAATTCGAAGAGAATTGCAAAGATAACCAATCATACATAAAAGAATTCAGAGAAGATTCAAATATTGTTCATAGATAAACTTGATCATAAACCCACAATTCATCGATCTCAACAAACACACCGCAAAAGAAGATTACATCGAATAGATCTCCACAAGAGAGGGGGAGAACATTGTATTGAGATCCAAAAAGAGAGAAGAATCAATCTATCTAATAACTATGGACCCGAAGGTCTAAAGTAAACTACTCACACATCATCGGAGAGGTTATGGTGTTGATTGCTACCTCTTGAGCACTGCGTTGGATTTCCCCGAAGAGGAAAGGATGATGCAGCAAATTAGCGTAAGTATTTCCCTCAGTTTTTGAGAACCAAGGTATCAATCCAGTAGGAGGTTGCGCGCGCGTCCCCTAGTACTTGCACAAAGCAAATAACTCCTCACTACCAACGCGATAAGGGGTTGTCAATCCCTTCACGGTCACTTATGAGAGTGAGATCTGATAGATATGATAAGATAATCTGAGAGACTTATCTATAGTAGAGAGACGACGATCAAACCTTGTTTAAACCCTAGAATGGTATAGGAATTTTTTCCCTTCTACACGGCAACTTTTGCCAACCGTAGGTTATACAGTGAGGATCAACCCAGACCCATTTCCTGTAGGAGAAACCATAATTGGATGGCCGCCATGAGAAATCGATAGTTGATTAGTATTGGTGCCAGACCCGTCAGCTAAGAAGACCCAATCTCAGAATAACCTTACCAGGATGAAAGGACAGAATTATTGAGGAAAAGGTTATGCCACTACCGGAAGTGCCCAAAGAAAGAATTTTCCCGAGGATCTAAGAAGACCGACACTGTTAACAATATGGATGAAGTATATGAGTTTTGATGGAACCGTAACCATGCTTCTAAGGGTGGTAGCACCCCAGAACCCCTCCTGCGACAATTGATGGATTTTGAGGAGACCCCAAACCTAATCTATTTCTTTCTAGCCTCTCTGAATCTCGAGGACGAGATTCATTTTAAGGGTGGTAGGTTTGTAACATCCCAAAATTCTAAATTTTGGAATGTTATATAAATAGATAGATTTGATTGAATGCTTGATTGATTGACTTAAAGTGAGTGAATTCGAACATCTTTGAAAGTTCAATGAGAGGGAATAAAAGGACTTTCCCAAACTTTCATTTTTTTAATGATCTCCATGAATTCAAATTCTTTTGAAACACAAAACCCTAGAGAGAGTATGACATGACTTCTTCCATTTATTTAAATGAAAAGGTGTGTTGAAAATATTTGAATTTCATTTGAAAATATTTCCAATTCTGAAACTTTATGCAACTCAATGATTTTCACGAGAGAAGATAAAATGACTTCTTTAAATTATATGAAATATGAGTTGGGAGTTTAAAAGGATCAAATTCCAAATCCTTTTGGAAATTATTTTCAATTTGGAGTTATTTGGGTTTTATTCAAATTATTTTTTTTTCCAAAAATAAAATATACGGAAAATAGGGTAACATGATTCCCTACAATAGAAAATTGGAGAGAAAGAAATTTGAATTAATTATTTTTGTATTTTAAAATGATTTTTATTGGATTTTAATAGGGTAGTAGCACTCTTTGAATTATTTGAATTTTTCTCGATTTTATTTGACTTTACAAAAATGTTCAGGTTGTAGGAAATCTTTTTCTGAAAATTTTGATATATTATATGCCTATATAATATTTTTATTTATTTTGGTTTTGTTATTTTTATTTTTCTAGAAAAATGTTTATTAAAAAAAGGTTTCCCCTCGCCGACTGGGCCGGCCCAGCGCCCGCAGCAGGCCGTGGCCCAGCCCACCTCGCGGTTGTCTCCCTCCCCGTGCCGGAGTTCGACTCCCGCACATCGCCGGACGCCGCCGTAGCCGCCGCGGACTCCTCCGCCGCCTCGCCTTGCCCCTCCCGCAAGCCTCTCCGGCCCTTCCTATAAATACCGGAGCCCCGGGCCCCGTTTCTCTCCTCCTCCGCCGCAACCGCCGCCCTCGCCGGAGCTCCCGCCTCCGACGAGATCTGCCGCCGCCCTCGCGCTTCGTTCCGACACCCCCGAGCGCCGCCGACCCCACCGCTGCATCCGCCTCGACGCGCCGCCCCTTCCCCGCTACTCCGCCGTCGCCGGCGAGCCCCGGAGCAGCCGCCCCGATCAAGCCCGACGCCCCGCCGCCGTTGCTCTTCGCCACCGCCGCCGCCGCCGCAGTAAGTCACCGCCTCCTTCGTCCGATCTAGAATCGACGGCCAAGATTAGATCTAGAAGTTTTTTTCTTCGAACCGGTATGCTCTAAGTAGCGGACGTTCACTCGATTAGCCTCGCAGCGAACGGTTTTCAGCCTGTAGCTTTGCGCCACGTGTCAGGGGCCTATCTGTGATTATTATCTTTGCAGATTAGCCCCTGGAATTTTCAGAACAGTCCCTGAACTTTAAAACCCTCCAACTTTTTATCCGTAACTCCGATTTAAGCGATTCTTTTTGCAAAATACTCTCTGTGACATTTTATTTCCATTAAAAAGTGGATTTTGGAGATTGAGAAAATCTAATTTATTCAACTTCAAATCTAGTTCAAACCTTCGTTTGATCGTAACTTTTGAACCGGAGCTCCGTTTTTTATGAAACCAACGCCCACTTCTTCGTTACAATCTCCTGTATCTAGTAATCCAACTCAAACATGTTTTTTGAAAGTTTAAAATTTGAATTATACCAGATTTGAATTCAAACTTCGTTTGATCATAACTTGAGTTTCGTAGCTCCATTTGAGTTGATTCTTTTTTGCAAATTAAAGCTCTTGACCCACACTTTCTGATAAGGCCAAATTGAGATAATTTTGGTACTGTTAGAAATTGTTCTATGTTGCAAGAGTTATTTGGTTTTGATGTTTTCCGAATCGTCTTCTTCGTTCTTTCTAATCTGTTGAGTGATTGCTTATGTGTGGTTCTATTGCTTGTGTACGATAGATTGACTGGAGTGTGACGAGTAGATCTATCAAGAGTTATGAGTGCGAATCATCTTCATCAACATTGCAGGCAAGTTCACACTTTGATCATATCCCTTTCATACCTAGTTTTTATGCATTAGTATCACCCTCAAACATTGCACGGTTAGGATTTGATAACATGTGGGTATTGGGAAGTAGTTGATGCGGTACGAACCTATTGCCCTGTTACTATGAAACCCCTGGGAGTTACTATTACGTTATGCTTATGCTGCCATGCTATGCTCGTAGACGTGGATTGGTTTGACTGAAATCCATGACAGATGTGAGATTGTTAATTAATGGTTCAACTTATGGTGGCAACTTGAATACACATCTGGGTGGATTGAGGCACCTGGAGTACCCAGTGTTGCCTGTATTTTTTTCGAAATCCCGGAGTACCCGTGTGATCTTCCTATGGACCGCCACTCAGGCTCAAAGGGATCATGAGATATTTCATGCTAGAAACTTCCGTGTGTAGCCACAAGCTATTATGGGCTCTATCATAGTTGAGTAAGTTACGTGAAGCTCTTGAAGAGGTGGATCAGCAGGTAGTGGGTTGTAGGTTTGGAATGGTCTGCCCGGAGTAGAGAGTTAATGTTTCTGAAAGACTGTGTCTTGGTCATCCGTTTCTCAAACACCACGTAGTGCGAGAAATCCAACGGAGGCGATCGAGTCTTGTGGGGAAAAGTGCGCAAACCTCTGTAGAGTGTACAAACTAATCATGGTTAGCCGTGTCCCCGGTTATGGACATCTTGAGTCTCTGGTACTTGGATTATCATATTGATCTCATCACGTTACTTAAATAATTTGTTGGGTTATTGATGTTAATTTGGGATTGAGTTGGAGGAACCTTCTCAATATTTTCAACCAACTTTGTAGTTAAATAAATTATATTCCTTTGTAGTAGGGAAAAATTGGTTTTTTGCAAAAAAATTATAACCATAGAGCTTTTCCACCAGCCAAATATGCATGTAGTGATAGTCTTTATTCATCGTTATCCTATGGTGTGAATTTGCCAGTACATTCAATGTACTGACCCTTTATGGATGCAACATCCCATGTTGCAGGAACCTTACGATGAGTAAGTGATACGTTAGGGTTACGATTTCTACACTCAACTTTGCCGTTGGTGTTCATGGGAATCCACAACCTTGTTACTTCCGCTATTTTGGATTGAGGTAATAGTATTTATGTTATTTTATACATGTGATTTACCTCTGTAATAAATGCTCGAGTACTGTGTGTGTCAGCATACCGATCCAAGGATGACACTTAAGCATAGAGACTTGACCGTCTGAGGTCGGGTCGCTACAATGTGGGATCTAAAGTTGACACTCTTCCAAACCCACTTTCAATAATATTGCAAACACTATTATCAATCTCATATTCATCATGGGGCTTAAATAAATTTTCAAGATCAAAAGAAGAATCACCCCAATCATGATCATTACAACAAGTAGTAGACATAGCAAAACTAGCATCCCCAAGCTTAGGGTTTTGCATATTATTAGCACAATTGACATCAAGAGAATTTATAGTAAAATCATTGCAATCATGCTTTTTATTCAAAGATCTATCATGAATCACTCCATAAAGTACTTCATCACAATTTTCAGATTCACGAATTTCAAGCAAAACTTCATAGAGATAATCTAGTGCACAAAAATCACTAGCAATTGGTTCAACATAATTGGATCTCTTAAAGAGATTAGCAAGCGGATGAGGATCCATAAATCTTAGGTTCTCTATTTAGTAATAAATAAACAATTATTCCAACCAAACGAGTAAACTAGCCAAGTAAGACATCAAAGCAAATGGAAAGACGAACAGAAGAAGGGCGAATAAAACAGCAAGGGTGAAGTGGGGGAGAGGAAAACGAGAGGCAAATTGCAAATAATGTAATGCGGGAGATATGGGTTGTGATGGGTACTTGGTATGTTGACTTTTGCGTAGGCGCCAGAAATGGCTCGTTGTTGGAAGTCAAATCTTGACTTGCGCGAACCACCCCGGCAACGGCGCCATAAATGGCTCGTTGTCGGAAATCAAATCTTGACTTGCGCGAACCTCCCTGGCAAGGGCCCCAGAAATTCTTCTTGCTACCTCTTGAGCACTGCGTTGGATTTCCCTGAAGAGGAAAGGATGATGCAGCAAAGTAGCGTAAGTATTTTCCTCAGTTTTTGAGAACCAAGGTATCAATCCAGTAGGAGGTTGCGCGTGCGTCCCCTAGTACCTTCACAAAGCAAATAACTCCTCGCAACCAACGCGATAAGGGGTTGTCAATCCCTTCACAGTCACTTACGAGAGTGAGATCTGATAGATATGATAAGATAATATTTTTGGTATTTTTATGATAAAGATGCAAAGTAAAATAAAGGCAAAGTAAAAGCAAAATAAATAACTAAGTATTGGAAGATTAAGATGATGAAGATAGACCCGGGGGCCATAGGTTTCACTAGTGGCTTCTCTCAAGAGCATAAGTATTTTACAGTGGGTGAACGAATTACTGTTGAGCAATTGACAGAGTTGAGCATAGTTATGAGAATATCTAGGTATGATCATGTATATAGGCATCACTTCTGAGACAAGTAGACCGACTCCTTCCTGCATCTACTACTATTACTCCACTCATTGACCGCTATCCAGCATGCATCTAGAGTATTAAGTTCATGAAAACAGAGTAACGCCTTAAGCAAGAGGACATGATGTAGAGGGATAAATTCATGCAATATGATAAAAAAACCCATCTTGTTATCCTCGATGGCAACAATACAATACATGCCTTGCTGCCCCTACTGTCACTGGGAAAGGACACCGCAAGATTGAACCCAAAGCTAAGCACTTCTCCCATCGCAAGAAGGATCAATCTAGTAGGCCAAACCAAACTGATAATTCGAAGAGACTTGCAAATATAACCAATCATACATAAAAGAACTCAGAGAAGATTCAAATATTGTTCATAGATAGACTTGATCATAAAACCACAATTCATCGGTCTCAACAAACACACCGCAAAAAGAAGATTACATCGAATAGATCTCCACAAGAGAGGGGGAGATCATTGTATTGAGATCCAAAAAGAGAGAAGAAGCCATCTAGTTAATAACTATGGACCAGAAGGTCTGAGGCAAACTACTCACACTTCATCAGAGAGGCTATGGTGTTGATGTAGAAGCTCTCCGTGATGGATACCCCCTCCGGCGGAGCTCCGGAACAGGCCCCAAGATGGGATCTCGTGGATACAGAAAGTTGCGGCGGTGGAATTAGGGTTTTGGCTCCATATCTGGTCGTTTGGGGGTACGTTGGTATATATAGGAGGAAGGAGTACGTCGGTGGAGCAACAGGGGCCCACGAGGGTGGAGGGCGCGCCTGGGGGGGTAGGCGCGCCCCCTACCTTGTGGCTCCCTCCTTTGTTTCTTGACGTAGGGTCCAAGTCTCCTGGATCATGTTCGGCGAGAAGATCACGTTCCCGAAGGTTTCATTCCGTCTGGACCCCGTTTGATATTCTTTTTCTTCGAAACTCTAAAATAGGCAAAAAATAGCAATTCTGGGCTGGGCCTCCGGTTAATAGGTTAGTCCCAAAAATAATATAAAAGTGGAAAATAAAGCCCAATAATGTCCAAAACAGTAGATAATATAGCATGGAGCAATCAAAAATTATAGATACGTTGGAGACGTATCATTGATGTAGAAGCCCTCTGTGATCGATGCCCCCTCTGGCGGAGCTCCGGAAAAGGCCCCAAGATAGGATCTCATGGGTACAGAAGGTTGCGGCGGTGGAATTAGGTTTTTGGCTCCATATCTGGTAGTTTGGGGGTACGTAGGTATACATAGGAGGAAGGAGTACGTCGGTGGAGCAACATGGGCCCCACGAGGGTGGAGGGCGCGCCTGGGGGGGTAGGCGCGCTCCCCTACCTCGTGCCTTCCTGGTTGCTTTCTTGACATGGGGTCCAAGTCCTCTGGATCATGTTCGTTCCAAAAATCACGTTCCCGAAGGTTTCATTCCGCTTGGACTCCGTTTGATATTCTTTTTCTGCGAAACTCTGAAATAGGCAAAAAACAACAATTCTGGGCTGGGCCTCCGGTTAGTAGGTTAGTCCCAAAAATAATATAAAAGTGTATAATAAAGCCCAATAATGTCCAAAATAGAATATAATATAGCGTGGGACAATCAAAAATTATAGATACGTTGGAGACATACCACACCTTTTTTGTTTTCTTTCTTTTTTCTCTCAGCTCCCCTGTGGATAACCCTATCAGGTAGCACCTGTACACTTTGGTACATTTGATGTTTGCCAGGGGCTTCATAGCACCCCGCACTATGGCAACAAAAGTCCGAACACTTTTTATAAGTATAGTTCGGCACCCCGAATTTAGCATTATATGCATTGGCTCCGAATCATGTCTTTGGTCAATAGTTGGGTTGCCCGGCTCCTGTGCTTGCTACCTTATGTTCCGCTCTATCGTCTAAGGTAGTAAAGGGAGAACTACTGCGATTGTGCCTTGGTTTACCCAAAGGAGCACCTCAGTAGAGAAAGCCGAAAACTGACTGTCATGATGCAGCGAGAGCCGGTCAGCTGTTCGGAGGTTACCAATCATTGGAGATTTCTTCCGAACTATGTGAAGGATTGGTACTTCCCAATCAGACGCTTATAGCACTCTAGTTCAGATACTAGGGGTTGCACCCATGTTTTTATTGTCGAACTCCTATGGTTAAGTGAGGGCGTTACAGCCGCATAGTCTGGTTGCCTGGTTCGTTGTGCTAAACAACTCCTTCAAGGACCATCTAATTGGATCAAGATTGTTTAGATTCCATCCCGAACACCCCCGTACTACCTACGTGGGGGCAGAAGCTAGCGACTGGTTAACCCTCAGATTTCATACAACACGGCCGCACAAGAAGTAAAAATTTAAAAATAGAACAAGCATTATATTGCATAATCACTTCGTTTTATCATACAAGGTAGAGGGAGCTCGAATACATTCATTCAAAGATAGTGTCTTTCGCACAATGATCCGCAACAATGCGGGACCCCTCCAAGACATCGCCGAAGTATCGCTTGGGTGTGCGGTGCTCCTTGCCCTCCGGCGGCCCCTCGGTCGCTAACTTGACAGTGTCCAGCTTCGCCCACCAGACCTTGCAATAGGAGAAGGCCAGACGCGCGCCCTTGATGCAGACGGACCGCTTGATGACGTCTAGCCACGGACAGGCATCCACCAGCCTCTTCACGAGGCCGAAATAGCTGTTGGGTATAGCTTCGGCTGGCCACAACCGGATTATCATGTCCTTCATGGCCAGTTCGGCCACCTTGTGCAGTTCGACCAGCTGTTTAAGCTGATCACCGAAGGGCACCGGATGTTCTGGCGCGAGATATTGCGACCAGAACAGCTTCTCCGCGGAACTCCCTTCTTCGGCTCGGAAGAACTCTGCGGCGTCAGCCACACTGCGTGGCAGATCAGTAAAAGCCCCTGGAGAACTCCGAATCCAGGTTAGTAAACGGTATTTCATCTTCGCATTCTTGCTTTGCATATTGAATGCCTTACCCGCCACGATCTTCCTGGCCTCCTGGATATCCTGGAGGGTGCCCTGGGCCTCATTCTGGGCTGCCTCCACACTCAGACGAGCATTGGAAAGTTCGGTCTCTTGAACCGACGGATCGCGCTCCAACGCCTCACACTTCTTCACCACGTCTTCGAGTTCCTGTTGGACCTCGTTGACCCGGGCCTTGAGCTTCTTCCGAGCGGCCTTCTCCTTGACAGCCTTCCCTTCGGCTTCGGCCAGGGCCTTTTCAGGGCCTCGACCTCAGGTTATCACATACCTTGTTTTTCTTGGAGCTGCCTCTTCAATTGGCCCAGCTCCTCCTCGGCCTCCGCCAGTCTCCGCTCCAGTCCGGAGACTTCGGCAGTATGCAAGGCTGTGGCCAACAGCGATGCCTATGCATACATTTCAGACAAATTTAGTTAGTTTCCTGCAATAGGAGATTGATCCTCTGTCCGGTTTTTTCTTTCCGAACACCGGACAGTGTCTCAAGGGCTACTGTCTATATTGTGATTTTCTCCTTTTTGCGCCGATTTCCTCAAAACCTGTCAGCAGGCTGCTGCAGGCTTCGGTTAGTCCGCTCTTGGAGGACTGAACCCTTTCAATTACTGTGCCCATAAGGACACGGTGCTCATCCACAATGGAAGCGCCTCGCACTGCTTCTAGCGGATTATCCGGTGCCCCTGGTTGGACAGGGGTCACCGGCAGAACATGCATCCCCCCTTCTTTCGAAGGAGGTTGCGTGCCGGATTCCGGAGCCGCATCGGTCTCCAGAATCGAGTCCGGCTGAGGGCCGAACTGAATACGGCCCTCCCCCCAGTCTCCATGGGGATTGACTCCCCCTGGTGTCCGGCGATGGGGGTTTTGCCTTCTGGCACCTCTTGAGCCTCTCCCGCGCCTGGAACAGTCCTTCAGGACAGCACCTCCGCATCGTCCTTGGCCTTGGGGGAGTGAGCGGCCTGCGGTGAATTGCTGGCCATCGCCTTTGAGTCCAGTGAACCTTGTGATGAGGATCACTGGGAACTGTCGTGGGCTGGACTGCAATAGCATAACTAATTATATCAATACAATGAAGATGAAATACTTGGTTTATGGGCGGATATGGGTTTTAGCACTTACAATGCGGCCCGAGGCTTAGTGTGGGGGCATCTCTCCGGACTGCTGTCGATGTCCCACGCGGAGTTATCCGTAAGGGAGCTCTTCCCTTTCTTGGACGTCTCCGCCTCCAGATTCGTGGAAGCCGCCCTCTTCTTCCTCCCCTCATCAGGGGGAGGGTTGTTCTCCTCCTCCTCCTCATCATCGTCGTCTTCGGCGGCGGAGGAGCGGGTCTTATATTCTAATGTCGCGTCCAAAGCGCCCTTACGGCAGGGGCCACTCCGGACCCCCTTGGCCTTCCCTGTGGCCTTCTTCTCCGGTGCCTTATAGGGCGCCGGCACCAGCATCTTTGCTAAACGCGGGATGGATGGTTCTTCAGGCAGCGGAGCCGGACATTGGATCCACTTCGCCTTTTCTATCCACTCCTGAAGAAGCCGTGATAATAAAAGCTTACATATCATCCTTGCAACAAGCAAGTAAAGGATGCAGTAAAGATTTACCTTGCTGGCGGAGCGATTAACGGCCCGTGGTCCGAGGTTGTGGCTGGCAGTGTCTCGTTGCCCTTGAAGAGCAACTTTCAGGCGTCTTCATGGGTTGTTTCGAAGAGCCTCACTAGGGTTTGGTGCTTATTTGGATTAAACTCCCATAGAGAGTGACTTCGGCTTTGGCAGGGGAGAATTCGACGAACTAGCATCACCTGGATTACATCGACAAGTTTGACATCCTTGTGTTGGGGAACGTAGTAATTTCAAAAAAATTCCTACGCACACGCAAGATCATGGTGATGCATAGCAACGAGAGGGGAGAGTGTGATCTACGTACCCTTGTAGATCGACAACGGAAGCGTTAGCACAACGTGGTTGATGTAGTCGTACGTCTTCACGGTCCGACCGATCCAAGCACCGTTACTCCGGCACCTCCGAGTTCTTGGCACACGTTCAGCTCGATGACGATCCCCGGGCTCCGATCCAGCAAAGCTTCGGGGATGAGTTCCGTCAGCACGACGGCGTGGTGACGATCTTGATGTTCAACCGTCGCAAGGCTTCGCCTAAGCACTGCTACAATATGACCGAGGTGTAATATCGTGGAGGGGGGCACCGCACACGGCTAAGGAACGATCACGAAGATCAACTTGTGTGTCCTAGGGTGCCCCCCTGCCCCCGTATATAAAGGAGCCAAGGGGAGGGGCGGCCGGCCAAGGAGGGGCGCGCCAAGGGAGAGTCCTACTCCCACTGGGAGTAGGACTCCCTTCTTTCCTAGTTGGATAAGGAGAAGGGGAAAGAGGAGGAAGAGGGAAAGGAAAGGGGGGGGGGGGCGCCGCCCCCCTTCCCTTGTCCTATTCGGACTAGGAAGGGGAGGGGCGCACGGCCACCTCTTGCCTCCTTTCCTCTTCTCCCTTAATGCCCATGTAGGCCCAATAACCCCCCGGGGGGTTCCGGTAATCCCCCGGTACTCCGGTAAAATCCCGATTTCACCCGGAATGATTCCGATATCCAAATATAGGCTTCCAATATATCGATCTTTATGTCTCGACCATTTCGAGACTCCTCATCATGTCTATGATCATTGCAAGGCTTATGTGATGTGCATTACCGAGAGGGCCCAGAGATACCTCTCCGACAATCGGAGTGACAAATCCTAATCTCGAAATACGCCAACCCAACATGTACCTTTGGAGACACCTGTAGAGCACCTCTATAATCACCCATTTACGTTGTGATGTTTGGTATCACACAAAGTGTTCCTCCGGCAAACGGGAGTGTCATAATCTCATAGTCATAGGAACATGTATAAGTCATGAAGAAAGCAATAGCAACATACTAAACGATCGGGTGCTAAGCTAATGGAATGGGTCATGTCAATCAGATCATTCACCTAATGATGTGATCCCGTTAATCAAATAACAACTCTTTGTTCATGGTTAGGAAACATAACCATCTTTGATTAACGAGCTAGTCAAGTAGAGGCATACTAGTGACACTCTGTTTTGTCTATGTATTCACACATGTATTATGTTTCCGGTTAATACAATTCTAGCATGAATAATAAACATTTATCATGATATAAGGAAATAAATAATAAGCATCTTGATCTATCTCTATAGATCTTGATGCTCAATATGTAAGCAGCTTCACCGAGGTTTTATTTGAAAAAAATCCTTTCAAACACTCCTTTATGCCTTGCAGAATAATTCTACATTATTTCTGATCAACAATATGTCATACACATACACTTATCAGAAATGCTGTAGTGCTCCCACTCACTTTCTTGTAAATACAGGCTTCACCGAAAGTCTGTATAAAACTATATGCTTTGATCAACTTATCGAAGCATATATTCCAACTCCGAGATGCTTGCACTAGTCCATAGATGGATCGCTGGAGCTTGCATATTTTGTTAGCACCTTTAGGATTGACAAAACCTTCTGGTTGCATCATATACAACTCTTCTTTAAATCCATTAAGGAATGTAGTTTTGTTTATCCATTTGCCAGATTTCATAAAAATGCGGCAATTGCTAACATGATTTGGACAGACTTAAGCATCGCTACGAGTGAGAAAATTTCATCGTAGTCAACACCTTGAACTTTGTCAAAAACCTTTTTCGACAAGTCTAGCTTTGTAGATAGTAACACTACTATCAGGGCCCGTCTTACTCTTGAAGATCCATTTATTTTCTATGGCTTGCCGATCATCGGGGAAATCCATCAAAGTCCATACTTTGTTCTCATACATGGATCATATCTCAGATTTCATGGCCTCAAACCATTTCGCGGAATCCGGGCTCATCATCGCTTCCTCATAATTCGCAAGTTCATCATGGTCTAGTAACATGACTTCCAGAACAGGATTACCGTACCACTCTGGTGTGGATCTCACTCTGGTTTACCTACGAGATTCAGTAGTAACTTGATATGAAGTTACATGATCATCATCATCAGCTTCCTCACTAATTGGTGTAGTAGTCACAAGAACAGATTTCTGTGATGAACTACTTTCCAATAAGGAAGAAGGTACAATTACCTTATCAAGTTTTCTACTTTCCTCCCACTCACTTCTTTCGAGAGAAACTCCTTCTCTAGAAAGGATCCATTCTTAGCATCGAATGTCTTGCCTTCGGATCTGTGATAGAAGGTGTACCCAACAGTCTCCTTTGGGTATCCTATGAAGACATATTTCTCCGATTTGGGTTTGAGCTTATCAGGATGAAACTTTTTCACATAAGCATCACAACCCAAAACTTTAAGAAACGACAACTTTGGTTTCTTGCCAAACCATAATTCAGATTGTGTCGTCTCAACGAATTTAGATGGTGCCCTTTTTAACGTGAATGCAGCTGTCTCTAATGCATAACCCCAAAACAATAGTGGTAGATCGGTAAGAGACATCGTAGATTGCACTATATCCAATAAAGTACGGTTATGACGATCAGACACACCATTATGCTGTGGTGTTCCAGGTGGCATGAGTTTGTGAAACTATTACACAATGTTTTAATTAAAGACCAAACTCGTAACTCAAATATTTGTCTCCGCGATCAGATCGTAGAAACCTTATTTTCTTGTCATGATGATTTTCCACTTCACCCTGAAATTATTTGAACTTTTCAAATGTTTCAGACTTATGTTTCATCAAGTAGATATACTCATATCTGCTCAAATCATCTGTGAAGGTCAGAAAATAACGATACCCGATGCGAGCCTCAACACTCATTGGACTGCATACATCAGTATGTATTATTTCCATTCAAGTTTGTTGCTCGCTCCATTGTTCCGGAGAACGGAGTCTTAGTCATCTTGCCCATGAGGCATGGTTCACAAGTACCAAGTGATTCATAATCAAGTGGTTCCAAAATCCCATCAGCATGGAGTTTCTTCATGCGCTTTACACCAATATGACCTAAACGGTAGTGCCAACAATAAGTTGCACTATCATTATTAACTTTGCATCTTTTTGGTTTCAATATTATGAATATGTGTATCACTACGATCGAGATCCAATGAATCATTTTCATTGGGTGTGTAACCATATAAGGTTTTATTCATGTAAGCAGAACAACAATTTATTCTCTTACTTAAATGAATAACTGTATTACAATAAACATGATCAAATCATATTCATGTTCAACGCAAACACCAAATAACACTTATTTAGTTTCAACACTAACCCCGAAAGTATAGGGAGTGTGCGATGATGATCATATCAATCTTGGAACTACTTCCAACACACATCGTCACCTCACCCTTTACTAGTTTCTGTTTATTCTGCAACTCCCGTTTTGAGTTACTACTCTTAGCAACTGAACTAGTATCAAATACTGAGGGGTTGCTATAAACACTAGTAAAGTACACATCAATAATATGTATATCAAATATACTTATGTTCACTTTGCCATCCTTCTTATCCGCCAATCACTTGGGGTAGTTCCGCTTCCAGTGACCAGTCCCTTTGCAGTAGAAGCACTTAGTCTCAGGCTTAGGACCAGACTTGGGCTTCTTCACTTGAGCAGCAACTTGCTTGCTGTTCTTCTTGAAGTTCCCCTTTTTTTCTTTTGCCCTTTTCTTGAAACTAGTGATCTTGTCAACCATCAACACTTGATGCTCTTTCTTGATTTCTACCTTCATCGATTTCATCATGAAGAGCTTGGGAATCGTTTTCATCATCCCTTGCATACTATAGTTCATCACGAAGTTCTACTAACTTGGTGATGGTGACTAGAGAATTCTGTCAATCACTATCTTATCTAGAAGATTAACTCCCACTTGATTCAAGCGATTGTAGTACTCAGACAATCTGAGCACATGCTCACTAGTTGAGCGATTCTCCTCCATCTTTTAGCTATAGAACTTGTTGGAGACTTCATATCTCTCAACTCGGGTATTTGCTTGAAATATTAACTTCAACTCCTGGAACATCTCATATGCTCCATGACGTTCAAAACGTCTTTGAAGTCTCGATTCTAAGCCATTAAGCATGGTGCACTAAACTATCAAGTAGTCATCATATTAAGCTAGCCAAACCTTCATAACGTCTGCATCTGCTCCTGCAATAGGTCCGTCACCTAGCGGTGCATCAAGGACATAATTCTTCTATGCAGCAATGAGGATAAACCTCAGATCACGGATCCAATCCGCATCATTGCTACTAACATCTTTCAACACAATTTTCTCTAGGAACATATCAAAATAAACACAGGGAAGCAACAACGCGAGCTATTGATCTACAACATAATTTGCAAAATACTACTAGGACTAAGTTTCATGATAAATTTAAGTTCAATTAATCATATTACTTAAGAACTCCCACTTAGATAGACATCCCTCTAATCCTCTAAGTGATTACGTGATCCAAATCAACTAAACCATGTCCGATCATCACGTGAGATGGAGTAGTTTCATTGGTGAACATCACTATGTTGATCATATCTACTATATGATTCACGGTCGACCTTTCGGTCTCCGTGTTCCGAGGCCATATCTGTATATGCTTCGCTCATCAAGTATAACCTGAGTATTCTGCGTGTGCAACTGTTTTGCACCCGTTGTATTTGAACGTAGAGCCTATCACACCCGATCATCACGTGGTGTCTCAGCATGAAGAACTTTCGCAACGGTGCATACTCAGGGAGAACACTTCTTGATAATTAGTGAGAGATCATCTTATAATGCTACCGTCAATCAAAGCAAGATAAGATGCATAAAAGATAAACATCACATGCAATCAATATAAGTGATATGATATGGCCATCATCATCTTGTGCTTGTGATCTCCATCTTCGAAGCACCGTCGTGATCACCATCATCACCGGCGCGACACCTTGATCTCCATCGTAGCATCGTTGTCGTCTCGCCAGTCTTATGCTTCCACGACTATCGCTACCGCTTAGTGATAAAGTAAAGCATTACAGCGCGATTGCATTGCATACAATAAAGCGACAACCATATGGCTCCTGCCAGTTGCCGATAACTCGGTTACAAAACATGATCATCTCATACAATAAAATTCAGCATCATGTCTGACCATATCACATCACAACATGCCCTGCAAAAACAAGTTAGACGTCCTCTACTTTGTTGTTGCAAGTTTTACGTGGCTGCTACAGGCTTAAGCAAGAACCAATCTTACCTATGCATCAAAACCACAACGATAGTTTGTCATGTTGGTGCTGTTTTAACCTTCGCAAGGACCGGGCGTAGCCACACTCGGTTCAACTAAAGTTGGAGAAACTGTCACCCGCAAGCCACCTATGTGCAAAGCACGTCGGGAGAACCGGTCTCGCGTAAGCGTACGCGTAATGTCGGTCCAGGCCGCTTCGTCCAACAATACCGCCGAACCAAAGTATGACATGCTGGTAAGCAGTATGACTTATATCGCCCACAACTCACTTGTGTTCTACTCGTGCATATAACATCAACATATAAAACCTAGGCTCGGATGCCACTGTTGGGGAACGTAGTAATTTCAAAAAATTTCCTACGCACACGCAAGATCATGGTGATGCATAGCAACTAGAGGGGAGAGTGTGATCTACGTACCCTTGTAGATCGACAACGGAAGCGTTAGCACAACGTGGTTGATGTAGTCATACGTCTTCATGGTCCGACCGATCCAAGCACCGTTACTCCGGCACCTCAGAGTTCTTGGCACACGTTCAGCTCGATGACGATCCCCGGGCTCCGATCCAGCAAAGCTTCGGGGATGAGTTCCGTCAGCACGACGGCATGGTGACGATCTTGATGTTCAACCGTCGCAGGGCTTCGCCTAAGCACTGCTACAATATGACCGAGGTGTAATATCGTGGAGGGGGGCACCGCACACGGCTAAGGAACGATCACGAAGATCAACTTGTGTGTCCTAGGGTGCCCTCTGCCCCCGTATATAAAGGAGCCAAGGGGAGGGGCGGGCGGCCAAGGAGGGGCGCGCCAAGGGGGAGTCCTACTCCCACTGGGAGTAGGACTCCCTTCTTTCCTAGTTGGATAAGGAGAAGGGGAAAGAGGAGGAAGGGGAAAGGAAAGGGGGGGGGCGCCGCCCCCTTCCCTTGTCCGATTCAGACTAGGAAGGGGAGGGGCGCGCGGCCACCTCTTGCCTCCTTTCCTCTTCTCCCTTAAGGCCCATGTAGGCCCAATAACCCCCCGGGGGGTTCCGGTAACCCCCCCTCCCCGGTACTCTGGTAAAATCCCGATTTCACCCGGTACGATTCCGATATCCAAATATAGGCTTCCAATATATCGATCTTTATGTCTTGACCATTTCGAGACTCCTTGTCATGTCCATGATCACATCCAGGACTCCGAACAAACTTTGGTACATCAAAATGTATAAACTCATAATGAAACTGTCATCGTAACGTTAAGCGTGCGGACCCTACGGTTCGAGAACAATGTAGACATGACCGAGACACGTCTCCGGTCAATAACCAATAGCGGGACCTGGATGTCCATATGGGCTCTTACATATTCTACGAAGATCTTTATCGGTCAGACCGCATAACAACACACGTTGTTCCCTTTGTCATCGGTATGTTACTTGCCCGAGATTCGATCGTCGGTATCTCAATACCTAGTTCAATCTCGTTACCGGCAAGTCTCTTTACTCGTTCCGTAATACATCATTTCGCAACTAACTCATTAGTTGCAATGCTTGCAAGGCTTATGTGATGTGCATTACCGAGAGGGCCCAGAGATACCTCGCCGACAATCGGAGTGACAAATCCTAATCTCGAAATACGCCAACCCAACATGTACCTTTGGAGACACCTGTAGAGCACCTTTATAATCACCCATTTACGTTGTGACGTTTGGTAGCACACAAAGTGTTCCTCCGGCAAACGGGAGTTGCATAATCTCATAGTCATAGGAACATGTATAAGTCATGAAGAAAGCAATAGCAACATACTAAATGATCGGGTGCTAAGCTAATGGAATGGGTCATGTCAATCAGATCATTCACCTAATGATGTGATCCCGTTAATCGAATAACAACTCTTTGTTCATGGTTAGGAAACATAACCATCTTTGATTAATGAGCTAGTCAAGTAGAGGCATACTAGTGACACTCTGTTTTGTCTATGTATTCACACATGTATTATGTTTCCGGTTAATACAATTCTAGCATGAATAATAAACATTTATCATGATATAAGGAAATAAATAATAACTTTATTATTGCCTCTAGGGCACATTTCCTTCACCTTGTCCACCATGCTTTGAATGCGCGTTTGCAGCGCTGTCAGCTTGTTTGACGAACACCAGTTCCGGCTCTTCTCAACCCAGGAGGTGAGTCACATGGGAGCTCCAGAGGTGAATTCGACAACCACGGCCCAGGTGGCATCGCGGGGTTCTATAATGTAGGACCATTGTTTCTGCCATTCCTTGACCGACTCCATGGAAGTGCCTTTTGGCCAGGAGACATTGGCCAGCTTGCTCACCATGGCACGTCCGCACTCCGCGTGCTGGCCATCCACCACCTTCGGCTTCACATTGAATATTTTGAGCCACAACCCGAAGTGGGGTTGGATGCGGAGGAAGGCTTCACACACGATGATGAACGCCGAGATATTGAGAAAGGAGTTCGGGGATAGGTCGTGGAAGTCTATCCCGTAGTAGAACTTCGGCCCGCGGACGAAGGGGTGGAGTGGAAACCCTAACCCGCGGAGGAAATGAGGGATGCATATTACCCTCTCGTTGGGCTTCTACATGGGAACGATTTGTCCCTGGGCTGGAAGGCGGTGGGCCATTCCCTTCGCCAGATGCCCAGCCGCCCGAAGCTCGGCGACATCCTCCTCCTTGACGGAGGAGGCCATCCACTTGCCTTGACCTCTGGATCTGGACATGGTTGGGTGCTTTCTTGAGTGGGAAACATATGAGAACTTGGGCACTGGAGCTCAAGAGTGGAAGGGCAGAGGAAGAGAGAAAGCGTGGGTGAAGAAAAGGGATTCTTATCTCCTTATAAAGGCAGTAAATATTGAATGCCTCCCCACTCGCCTTGAAATTCGCCTACTCCCAAGGGCTGTATAAACGACACGGTTGGGTTACCCATGCCCGTATTGATGAGGATCCCGCAATAAGGGGACACGATCTCTGCTTTGACAAGACACGCCAATAGAAATCGCATCTCGAAACATGGGATGGCAGACAAAACAGTTTGATATAGTGACCGGGCAGACGTGATGTCATGTTGTAAAAAAGTTGTCAGTGGATTGGATTCATGGAATATTATATTCTCTCTACGGTTGTGTGTGGTGTTGTGTTACAGGTCCGGACATGTTCAAATACATCCGAAGACTATCTTGGAGTTCAGAGGGAGGAACCTGCCTTGGAATGCCAAAGACAGATCTATGCGCCGGATACGTTGTCATTGAAGCCAGGTTCAGGGGCTGCTGAGGGCATCCTGGACTAAGGGGTAATCGGGCGTCCGGCCTATTAGCCATGGGCCGGACTGATGGGCTGTGAAGACACGAAGATTGAAGACTGCACCCATGTCTGGATGGGAGTCTCCCTGGCATGGAAGGCAAGCTTGGCGACCAAATATGTAGATTCCTTTCTTTGTAACCGACCTTGTGTAACCCTAGATCCTCCCGTTGTCTATATAAACCGGAGGACTTAGTCCGGAGGATACATACATTATCATAGCCATACAAGCTAGACCTTTAGGGTTTAGCCATTACGATCTTGTGGTAGATCAACTCTTGTAATACTCATATTCATCAAGATTAATCAAGTAGGACGTAGGGTATTACCTCCATAGAGAGGGCCCAAACCTGGGTAAAATATTGTGTCCCATGTCTCCTATTACCATCGACCTTACACGCACAGTTCGGGACCCCCTACCCGAGATCCGCCGGTTTTGACACTAACACTCTAGTTTGCGAGAAGCTTATACCCAAACCTGCCCCAAATGGGACAATATTTTTACCATGGCATGTCGATGCCATTCCATGATATCATGTCAAGTTTCATGAATTTCAGACGAGATTTGGATTTACTAGAATTTTGAAACCATGTATCTCAATGTTAGCAGTCGAGCGACAGTGTCAAGGTGTTTGACATTCATTCTCATTTCTTGCATGTGACCTAAGCTTGCAACTAAGGACAAACATTTGATTTTGCAACCCGTTTTTTGGACTGGAGCATGTGCATGTAGTTTAATTTTTAATTATGCACATAAATGCCTAGAAAACTCAGCTAACGTATAAAAATGTCCAAATGATCCCAAAATTCATCCCCATTTCTTGCATGGGACATAAGCATAAACCCATGGACACATATATGATTTTACAACCCATGTTGTTGCACCGGAGCATGTGCATGTAGTTTAATTTTGAATTGTGCACCTGAAATGGCTAGAAATCCAATTTAATGTATAAATTGTCCAAACAAACCCTGAATAATTCCAATTCTTTTATGACACACATATAGTTGCATGTTCATTGCAGATAAAAGTTCTAGCAATTCAAACACCGTCCATTGTCACTTTGACCCCATTATATAATTCAAATCAAGATGAAAAATCATGTACATCCCACAGAGTTTATTATCACCAACCATGTGAGATGCAGTACATAATATCCTGGAGCACCGTCTCATGACACTTTGCGCGCCAATTTTTTCGCTGAAGCGATTCAAAATTATCGGCTTTCGCGGAAATATCTACCTTCCCGCCCCCTCCTCCTTACCAAAAGCCACATTTCCCCTGTTTCCGCCTTCCTTTCCAAGTTGAAACCTTCACTCCTTGCTTGCAGTGCCACCTCCTCGTCGGTGACCCTCCTTCATGTTGCTCGGCCTCGCCTATCTAGGCGGTTAATCCACACCCGACCCCCATCCTCCTCCTCCTTCCACATCCCACATGCCCCGATCGCCGGCGCGACACCTTCCACCCAAATCACTGACCCCTCCACCAAATAAGCGCCGCCGTAAGCCATGGTGCACACAGTATAGCTAGGATCTCAAGGAGCATTTGGCAGCAAAGAAGCAAACCGCGGCCGCACGCGCAGATGAGGTCACAATGGCTGCCATTCGTGCCGACCCCCAGATCTTGGAGGAGCACCCCGCCGTCGAGGCCACCTTCGACGCCTCGCGCGCCGACACCATGACGCGGTTGGTTGCTTTAAACGATAGTTCGTGGCATTTTCTTGAGGCCACCCTCGATGCCTTTGACAAAGACTGCGAGGTGTTTTCTCAGCGTGCACATGCTTACCTCGTCTCGAGAGTTAGCAGGTTGTTGACTGGATCGGCTCAGGTAACTTACCACTACGACGAGGGCACCCACGATGCGGAGACCTCGTACTCTTCCATGTACAAGGAGCTAATCATCATCGATATCTCCGACAATGAGGAGTAGCTTGTCTTATTAGCTCACTATAAGGACCCATGTTCAGTTTGCTAGCTACTTCCTTTCCTTAACAAATTCTAGTGAATTGTGCTATCTACTTTTACCATGCAATATGTTGCTCCAGTGTATATGTAATATATGTCGTGCAATGTGGTGCTCAATAATTAACTGTTGATTAATTAGTTGTCGTGTTCAGTTAACTATTTGGTTCAATTCTGTAAATGTGATGTTAAATTCTTTAGGGTGCAATTTTGTATTGTCTTCCATGTGATAAATAAAATGATTTTTTCTTTACAATATACATGAGAAACAAATACAATTGCTATATTTCGTAGTTGTAAAGCATGCTTGGTTTGGTTAACTGTCTGATCTTCTATTAGGAGTATGCTATATTGTGAAATGTGGTGCTCAGTTAACATTTGGTTCATTAGTTGTGGTGTTTAGTTAACTTCTTGGTTCAATTCTGTAATGCGACGTCCAATTTTCATGGGTAGAATTTTATATTGTTGTGCATGTGAGGAATAAATCGAATTTGGCTGCACTTAATACATGAGAAACATATACAAGTGCTATATTTCCTAGTTCTTATTCATGCTTGGTTTGGATAAATGGGTTTTCCATGTGGCTTGAATTAATCTGATGAATCTGCAATGTGCTTATTTTTCATCAACATATTTTACTGATAGCATGCGAATCCTTACTTAAACTGATGACTACCTTATATGTGTTGGAGGGAAACAATGGGAAGCAGTGAGGTTTTCAATTAAGGTTAGCACGTGCATGGTCTGTTGTCTAATAGCACATTATTGTGCAATTGCAGGAACCATTCTAATATTTAGGTATTAACAATTTGGTCTTACACATGTAGGTCCTTGATGTCTACTATACAACCTTCTTCTTGTAGACGTTGTTGGGCCTCCAAGTGCAGAGGTTTGTAGGAAAGTAGCAAATTTCCCTCAAGTGAATGACCAAAGGTTTATCAATCCGTGGGAGGCGTGGGATGAAGATGGTCTCTCTCAAACAACCCTGCAACCAAATAACAAAGAGTCTCTTGTGTCCCCAACACACCCAATACAATGGTAAATTGTATAGGTGCACTAGTTCGGCGAAGAGATGGTGATACAACTGTAATATGGATGGTAGATATAGGTTTTTGTAATCTGAAAATACAAAAACAGCAAGGTAGCAAGTGGTAAAAGTGAGCGAAAACGGTATTGCAATGCGTTGAAACAAGGCCTAGGGTTCGTACTTTCACTAGTGCAAGTTCTCTCAACAATAATAAGATAATTGGATCATATAACTATCCCTCAACATCAACAAAGAGTCACTCCAAAGTCACTAATAGTGGAGAGCAAACGAAGAGATTATTGTAGGGTACGAAACCACCTCAAAGTTATCCTTTCTCATCAATCTATTCAAGAGTCCGTAGTAAAATAACACGAAGCTATTCTTTCCATTCAATCTATCCTAGAGTTTGCACTAGAATAACAACTTAAGACACAAATCAAACAAAACCCTAATGTCACCTAGATACTCCAATGTCACCTCCAGTATCCATGGGTATGATTGTATGATATGCATCACACAATCTCATATTCATCTATTCAACCAACACAAAGAACTTCAAGGAGTGCCCCAAAGTTTCTACCAGAGAGTCAAGACGAAAACGTGTGCCAACCCCTATGCATAAGTTCACAAGGTCACTAAACCCGCAAGTTGATCACCAAAACATACATCAAGTATATCACGTGATATCCCATTGTCACCACAGATAAGCACATGCAAGACATACATTAAGTGTTCTCAAATCCTTAAAGACTCAATCCGATAAGATAACTTCAAAGGGAAAACTCAATCCATTACAAGAGAGTAGAGGGGGAGAAACATCATAAGATCCAACTATAATAGCAAAGCTCGCGATACATCAAGATCGTGCCGAATCAAGAACACGAGAGAGAGAGAGAGATCAAACACATAGCTACTGGTACATACCCTCAGCCCCGAGGGTGAACTACTCCCTCCTCGTCATGGAGAGCGCCAGGATGATGAAGATGGCCACCGGAGAGGGATTCCCCCCTCCGTCAGGGTGCCGGAACAGATCTAGATTGGTTTTCGGTGGCTATAGAGGCTTGCGGCGGCGGAACTCCCGATCTAGGTTTCTTTCTAGAAGTTTCACTATATATAACAGGTTTTGGCGTCGAGAACAAGTCAGGGGGGTCTCCGGGCTGTCCACGAGGTAGGGAGGCGCGCCAAGGGGGTGGGCCCTCCCCCCACCATCGTGGGCAGCCTGGGACTCTTTTGGCCCAACTCTTTTACTCCATGTCCTTCTTCTGTCCAAACATAAGTTCCATGAAGTTTCAGGTCAATTGGACTCCGTTTGGTTTTCCTTTTCTGCAAAACTCAAAAACAAGGAAAAACAAAAATTGGCACTGGGCTCTAGGTTAATAGGTTAGTCCCAAAAATCATATAAAATAGCATATAAATGCATATAAAACATCCAAGGTTGATAATATAATAGCATGGAACAATCAAAAATTATAGATATGTTGGAGACGTATCAAGCATCCCCAAGCTTAATTCCTGCTCGTCCTCGAGTAGGTAAATGATAAAAACAGAATTTTTGATGTGGAATGCTACCTAACATATTCATCAATGAAATCTTCTCTATTGTGGCAAGAATATTCAGATCCATAAGATTCAAGAAAAAATTTAATATTGACATAAAAATAATAATACTTCAAGCATACTAGCTAAGAAATTATGTCTTCTCAAAATAACATGGCCAAAGAAAGCTATCCCTACAAAATCATATAGTCTGGCTATGCTCTATCTTCATCACACAAAATATTTAAATCATGCACAACCCTCATGACAAGACAAGCAATTGTTTCATACTTTTGATGTTCTCAAACTTTTTCAATATTCACGCAATACATGAGCGTGAGCCATGGACATAGCACTATAGGTGGAATAGAATAGTGGTTGTGGAGAAGGCAAAAAGGAGAAGATAGTCTCACATCAACTAGGCGTATCAACGGGCTATGGAGATGCCCATCAATAGATATCAATGTGAGTGAGTAGGGATTGCCATGCAACGGATGCACTAGAGCTATAAGTGTATGAAAGCTCAAAAAGAAACTAAGTTGTGCACCCAACTCGCTTGCTCACGAAGACCTATGGCATTTTGAGGAAGCCCATCATTGGAATATACAAGCCAAGTTCTATAATGTAAAATTTCCACTAGTATATGAAGATGACAACATAGGAGACTCTCTATCATGAAGATCGTGGTGCTACTTTGAAACACAAGTGTGGTAAAAGGATAGTAGCATTGTCCCTTCTCTCTTTTTCTCTCATTTTTCTCCCTTTTTCTTTTTTTATTTGGGCCTTCTTCTTCTTCTTCTTCTTCTTCTTCTTTATGGCCTCTTTTTTTTCTTTTTGTCTGGATTCTCATCCCGACTTGTGGGGGAATCATAGTCTCCATCATCCTTTACTCACTTGGGACAATGCTCTAATAATGACGATCATCACACTTTTATTTACTTACAACTCAAAGATTAAAACTCAATACTTAGAACAAAATATGACTATGTGAATGCCTCCGACAGTGTACCGGGATATGCAATGAATCAGGAGTGACATGAATGAAAGAATTATGAATGGTGGCTTTGCCACAAATACGATGTCAACTACATGATCATGCAAAGCAATATGACAATGATGAAGCGTGCCATAATAACGGAACGGTGGAAATTGCATGGCAATATATCTCGGAATGGCTATGGAAATGCCATAATAGGTAGGTATGGTGGCTGTTTTGAGGAAGGTATATGGTGGGTTTAAGGTACCGGCGAAAGTTGTGCGGTACTAGAGAGGCTAGCAATGGTGGAAGGGTGAGAGTGCGTATAATCCATGGACTCAACATTAGTCATAAAGAACTCACATACTTATTGCGAAAAATTCTTATTTATCGAAACAAAGTACTACGCGCATGCTCCTAGGGGGATAGATTGGTAGGAAAAGACCATCGCTCATCCCCGACCGCCACTCATAAGGAAGACAATCAATAAATAAATCATGCTCCGACTTCATCACATAACGGTTCACCATACGTGCATGCTACGGGAATCACAAACTTTAACACAAGTATTTATCAAATTCACAACTACTGAACTAGCATGACTCTAATATCACCATCTCTATATCTCAAAACAATCATCAAGTATCAAACTTCTCATAGTATTCAATGCACTTTTTTATGATAGTTTTTATTATACCCATCTTGGATGCCTATCATATTAGGACTAATTTTATAACCAAAGCAAATTACCATGCTGTTCTAAAGGACTCTCAAAATAATATAAGTGAAGCATGAGAGATCAATAATTTCTATAAAATAAAACCACCACCGTGCTCTAAAAGATATAAGTGAAGCACTAGAGCAAAATTATCTAGCTCAAAAGATATAAGTGAACCACATAGAGTATTCTAATAAATTCCAATTCACGTGTGTCTCTCCCAAAAGGTGTGTACAGCAAGGATGATTGTGTTAAACTAAAAAGCAAAGACTCAAATCATACAAGACGCTCCAAGAAAAACACATATCATGTGGTGAATAAAAATATAGCCTCAAGTAAAGTTACCAATAGAAGAAGACGAAAGAGGGGATGCCTTTCAGGGCATCCCCAAGCTTAGGCTTTTGGTTTTCCTTGAATTTTACCTTGGGGTGCCTTGGGCATCCCCAAGCTTAGGCTTTTGCCACTCCTTGTTCCATAATCCATCAAATCTTTACCCAAAACTTGAAAACTTCACAACACAAAACATAAACAGAAAATCTCATGAGCTCCGTTAGTATAAGAAAACAAACCACCACTTAATATACTTGTAACATCCCAAATTTTCAATTTGGAATGTTATACATAGATCATTCCTGCATATCATATTTTATTGCATTTCGTTTCGCGACCATCGAAATCCTAAGCAACTCAAGGACCCTCGGAGAGAGTTGGGGATTTACCTGTTTTCATATTTGAGTTTTGTCAAATATTGAAATGAGGGTTTTGGTTTTAATTATTTTTCTCTCCGAAAATATTTCATATTAAAATATATGAGAGGAGATAATATGACTTCTCCAAAATAAATGAAATATTGGAGGAAAATATTAAAATCAAATATTTGATTTTATTCGGAGTTTATTACTATTTGATTTGAATTAGAAAAATTGCATGTTTTCCAAAGTTGCATTTTAGGGCTAAGAAAATGTTCATCTCGTTCTAAATATTTTATTAAGACGGTGAAAATTTGTTTTGGCATTTTTAGTTTTTTATTTTATTTTATAGGATTCTTTTTACTTTTGGTGAAATTATTTAAAAAAACAAAAAAAACAAAAAAAGTTTCCTCCGCCGACTGGGCCGAAGCCCAAGTCAGCCGGCCCACCTCCTCGCGCCGTCTCCTTCCAGGAGAACGGGAGCGCGCTGCCTCCCGCGAGGCCGAGTCCAGCCGGGACTCTCCCTCCTCGCGCCGCTTGCCCCCTCGCCCAAGCAAGCACCCCCTCCTATAAGTACCCCGCCCCCGCCCCCGATTTCCGCCACCAGCGCCGCACCCCACCGCAACTGGAGCCGCCCCGCCTGTGCCGCGCCGCCGCCGCCCGTCGCCGCCGCCGAGCGCCGCTGCCACCCGCGCCGCCCACCGCCGCAGCCCCGCCTCGCCGGAGTCGCTTGTAACGCCCTCGATGCGGCTATATCTCCTACGTGTCGAAGGACGACTTAGAGGCATAACCACATTGAAAGCTATGTCGCAAGTAAGGTAATCTTCACAAGAACCCATGTAAATAAATAAAAGGGAAAAGATACATAGTTGGCTTACACTCGCCACGTCACACAAATACATGAATAGCATTACAATCATCAAATACACTCATGGTCCGACTATGGTACCAAAATAAAAATCAACCCCCACATGCAACAAGTCCCCGATCGCCCCAACTGGGCACCACTACTGATCATCTGGGAAAGACACATAGTAACGACGAGAGTCTTCATCGAACTCCCACTTGAGCTCAAGCGCATCATCTGGAGCGGTATCATCGGTCCCTGCATCTGGTTTGGAAGTAATCTGTGAGTCACAGGGACTCAGCAATCTCACACCCTCTCGATCAAGACTATTTAAGCTTATAGGTAAGGCAAAGGTATGATGTGGAGCTGCAGCAAGCGGCTAGCATATATGGTGGCTAACATACGCAAATGAGAGAGAGAAAAGAAGGCAAAAGCACGGTCGAACAACATTTATCAAGAAGTGATCCTAGAACAACCTACGTCAAGCATTACTCCAACACCGTGTTCACTTCCCGGACTCCGCCGAGAAGAGACCATCATGGTTACACACGCGGTTGATTCATTTTAATTAAGTTAAGTTTCAGGTTATCTACAACCGGACATTAACAAATTCCCATCTGCCATAACCGCGGGCACGGATTTCGAAAGTTCAAATCCCTGCAGGGGAGTCCCAACTTAGCCCATCACAAGCTCTCACGGTCAACGAAGGATATTCCTTCTCCTGAGACATTCAGATCAGACTCGGTAACCCGGTTACAAGACATCCTCGACAAAGGTAAAACTAAACCAACAATACGACCCAGATGTGCCGACAAATCCCGATAGGAGCTGCACATATCTCGTTCTCAGGGCACACCGGATGAGCAAGACGTCGGGTAGGCCAACCCAGAGTTGCCCCTGGTAGCCCCGGACATCGCTCAGTTGGACCAACACTTAGAGAAGCACTGGCCCAGGAGGGTTAAAATAAAGATAACCCTTGAGTCCGCGAAACCCAAGGGAAAAAGGCTAGGTGGGGAATGGTAAAACCAATGTTGGACATTGCTGGAAGAGTTTTATTCAAGGTGAACTGTCAAGGGGTTCCCATTATAACCTAACCGTGTAAGGAATGCAAAATCCGGGAACATAACACCGATATGACGGAAACTAGGGCGGCAAGAGTGGAACAAAACACCAGGCATAAGGCCGAGCCTTCCACCCTTTACCAAGTATATAGGTGCATTAAGATAAACAAGATAATATTGTGATATCCCAACAATAAACAATGTTCCAACAAGGAACGATCTCCAAACTTCACCTGCAACTAGCAACGCTATAAGAGGGGCTGAGCAAAGTGGTAACATAGCCAAACAACGGTTTGCTAGGACATGGTGGGTTAGAGGTTTGACATGGCAATTTGGGAGGCATGATAAGCAGGTGGTAGGTATTGTAGCATAGGCATAGCAAAAGAGCGAGCATCTAGTAAGCAAAGATAGAAATGATTTCGAGGGTATGGTCATCTTGCCTGCAAAGTTGTCAGAGTTGACTTGATCCTCGTAAGCGAACTCAACGGGATCCTCATTCACGAACTCGTCTCCCGGCTCTACCCAAACAATAACAACAAGCAACCGGAACACAATCAACCACGTGCAATGCTCAAGCAACATGATGCAAACATGGTATGATATGCGGGATGCGGTATGCGATGCATAGGCAAGATTTGACAAGGAATGATTGAACCTGGCCTTAACTTGGAAATCCAAGAGTTCCACTGGAAAGGTGAGGTGATTTCGGTTGAAATCGATATAAAGATCACCGGAATCGGATGCACGGTTTGGAAATGGCAAGCAAAACAAATATGGCACCGGTCTGCGATAATCAGCAAATGACCAACTAAATGCATCAAGATATATATGCTACAGCACTCAAACATGTCAACAAAATACATGGCAGGGATCCACTCATGATGCTTGACAAAAGATGAACACTGAGCTACGGCTAATTCATCCAATAACAGGTTCAAACAAGCATGGCAAAAATGCAAATGATGACAGGTTTCAGACTTAGTGAAATTAACACAAGTCTGGAATTTATCAACAGGAAGGAATCTTTAGAGCGTGAAAACTACATGCTACAGGAACTTAACATGGAAAGGCAAGGCATGGCATGAAGCTACTCTAAGCACTTAACAAAAGTACCTTACTGACCTTAGGCCAAAAGGGATCATAAAATACAATTGCAAGCATGTGAACATAGCAAAAACACAAACAGATTCAGACTTAGTGAAAAACTGGAGCATGCAAAACAGTTAACGAGTAGGCATGTTTACGAGCTCGATGCACTCACTACAGAGCATTGCATGACAAACTAAGCATACACCCATGAATAAGACATGGCATAGAAGCTAGATATGGCAAGAACAACATCATAGCATGCACGGATCAATATCAACATCCTCGGCAAAATCGCTAAACATGTCAACAATCTGCCAGGATCATTTTATAGCAAAAGTAGATCTCAATTGACTCAAGCTAGAGTGCTCCATAAATGCAAACAAAGACATGGATGGATAGAGCACCACAATATTAACAAAACATCCTTACTGATCATCCTCAAAAGAGGCACGGATCACTAGGAATCAACATGAACATATGACATAACAACAAAATCAGGACAAAGACTTGGTGAAATTCTGAAATTCTAAGTCCCTGGAATCAGCATTACCGATTACACTACTTTGCAAGCTTGTGCTAGTCACCACAAATATCACAAAAATACATGGCAAGCACCCCTGTAAAGATGGCCTGGCATTCTACAAAACACATGTAGAGCTCAGGATCATAGCATGCACACATTAATCATGGCAAAAATGACAAAAGGCCATTTTGCTGAAACAGATCTGGCAAATTCCTCACATAGCCCTCTTCCAACAGCATTTCGGGCATCAAGATGATCTCAAATGAAAATGATGCAATGAGATGAAATGATGTACTCGTCGAGACGAACATTTTGATATGCTACATGCACGAATCGGAGCTACGGCTGCAGAGTTATGGCATGATGAAGATCGCAAAATATTAGAGTTTGGAGGGAGAAAAGTCAACCATCTTCAAAATCCCAGATTTGGATCTCGCGTCTCCCGAGGATGGCCGGCTTCACTGTTCACCGGAGAGGGACGGGACGACCGGAGTGAGGGAGCTTGACGGCGAGGCTTGCCGGGGTGTGGCCCGTGACGAGGAGGAGGCGAACGGCGACGGTTGGCGCCGGGCGACGGTCGCCGGCAAGGGGCGGCCGCAACAGAAGTCGCCGGCGTCGGTGTTTGCGGCGGCCGGAGCGGAGGAGTTGCAGGGCGGCTCGGGCGGCGCACGGCCGCGCGGGAGGAGGAGGAAGACCTAGGCGGCGGCGGTGAGGAGATGGGCCGCGGGGGCCGGCTCCGGGCTCCCCGGGCCGTGCGGCGGCGGGCGGCGGTACAGGGACACATGGCGGCGTTCTATTGGAGGCGGCGGTGTGTCCGGTCGGCGGTGGACATGTCCGGCGACGGCACGAGTATTTTTTAGGGTTTCGTGGGAAGAAATCCGGGATTTGGGAATGGGGGTCTATTTATAGACGTAGAGGGAGCTAGGAAGCTCCAAATGGAGTGCGGTTTTCGGCCACGCGATCGTGATCGAACGCTCTAGACGATGGAGATGGTTTAGGTGGGTTTTGGGCCAAATTGGAAGGGTGTTGGGCTGCAACACACATGAGGCCTTTTCGGTCCCTCGGTTAACCGTTGGAGTATCAAACGAAGTCCAAATGGCATGAAACTTGACAGGCGGTCTACCGGTAGTAAACCAAGGGCGCATGGTAAGTATCAGTCCAATCCGGAAATGTTTAACCCCCACACACGAAAAGAGGTAGAAAGGGCCACCGGAGGACATAGGAGCGACGGAATGCAAAACGGACAACGGGGAAAATGCTCGGATGCATGAGACGAACACGTATGCAAATGCAATGCACATGTTGACATGATATGAGATGCATGACAAAGACAACAACACACGGAGACAAAAACCCGACAACGACGAAATGAAATAACTTAGTGCCGGAAACGGCAAGAGTTGGAGTATAGATAAGGTAAATTACATCCGGGGTGTTACAACACTCCACCACTATGAAAGGATCTCGTCCCGAGATCTAGGACTGGAGAAACTCCGGGTACTCAGAGCGGAGGTGATCCTCGCGTTCCCAGGTGGCTTCACGGTTGGAATGGTGTGACCACTTGACTTTGAGGAATTTGATTGACTTGTTGCGAGTCTTGCGCTCAGTCTCTTCAAGGATAGCAACGGGGTGCTCACGATAAGAAAGGTCTTCTTGGAGATCAATGTCTTGGAAGTTGACGGTGCGGTCAGGGGTCTTGAAGCACTTGCGGAGCTGAGAAACATGGAACACGTCGTGCACATTTGCAAAGTTGGAGGGAAGCTCGAGTTGATAGGCGAGATCGCCTCTCATGCTGACGATCTTGAAAGGACCCATGTATCTAGGGGCAAGCTTCCCTTTGATACCGAAGCGATGAGTACCTTTCATTGGAGAGACGCGGAGGTAAACATGGTCTCCGATCTCGAAAGCCAAATCACGATGCTTACTATCATAGTAGCTCTTCTGGCGCGATTGCGCTGCTTTGAGGTTATCATGAATGACTTTGCACATCTCTTCTGCCTCTGTGATCAAGTCATTTCCAAGAAGTTGACGCTCACCAGTCTCTGACCAGTTAAGAGGAGTACGACACTTCTTGCCATAGAGAATTTCAAATGGGGCCTTGCCCGAACTCGCTTGGAAGCTGTTGTTGTAGGAGAACTCGACATATGGAAGACAATCTTCCCATTTCATACCGAAGGAGATAACGCAAGCCCTGAGCATATCTTCAAGAATTTGATTGACACGCTCGACTTGGCCGCTAGTTTGGGGATGAAAAGTTGTGCTGAAATGGATGTTGGTGCCCATGGCCTTCTGAAAAGAATCCCAAAACTTCGAGGTGAAGATGCTGCCACAATCTGAAGAAATCAACTGCGGAATACCGTGCAGAGAGACAATCCGAGAGGTATAAAGCTCTGCCAATTGAGCTGTTGTGATGGATTCTTTGATAGGCAGAAAGTGAGCCACTTTAGTGAGTATGTCGATGACAACGAATATAGCATCATTGCCACGCTTGTACTTTGGAAACCCAGTCACGAAGTCCATCTCAATGTGGTCAAACTTCCATTCTGGAATGGCAAGAGGTTGGAGGAGACCAGCTGGTCGTTGGTGTTCTACCTTCACTCTTCTACAGACATCACATTCATTCACGAACTGAGCAATCTCGCGCTTCATTCGAGTCCACCAATACGCCTGCTTGAGGTCATGGTACATTTTTGTACTCCCAGGGTGGATAGAGAGGAGTGAATTGTGAGCCTCGTTCATAATGACTTTAGGAAGGTCAACTTTAGGCACAACAATGCGATCCTCGAAGAATAGAGTATCATTGTCATCAAGACGATAGCACTCGTACTTGGATTGACTCTTGACAATCCCAATCTTCACCTTCTTCACCATAGCATCAAGAAGTTGAGCCTCACGAATCTGATCTTCCAAAGTAGGAGAGACTTGAAGGTTGGCGAGGAAACCTTGAGTAACAACTTGCAGATTGAGTTTGCGGAAAGCTTCACAAAGCTCGGGTTGGTAAGGCTTGAGAATCAAACTGTTGCAGTAAGCCTTTCTGCTCAATGCGTCAGCAATTACATTGGCCTTGCCTGGAGTATATTCGATGCTTGGATTATGCTCTTGAATCATTTCGACCCAATAAGTCTGCCTGAGGTTGATATTAGGCTGAGTGAAGATATACTTGAGACTCTTGTGGTCAGTGAAGATGTCCACTCTTCTTCCCAATAAGAGATGTCTCCAAGTCAAAAGAGCATGCACAACTGCCGCCAACTCGAGGTCGTGAGTGGGGTAGTTCTTTTCATTGGGCTTCAACTGGCGAGAAGTATAGGCCACAACTTTCTTCTCTTGCATCAACACTGCACCAAGACCTTGAAGAGAGGCATCACAGAAGACCTCGAACGGTTTGGATTCATTAGGAGGAGTCAGAACTGGAGCAGTGACTAATTTCTCTTTCAAGGTGTTGAAAGCGATGTCACATTCAGGAGACCAAACGTACTTGACATGCTTCTGGAGAAGGTTGGAAAGAGGCTTCGCGATCTTTGAGAAGTTCTCAACGAACCTTGGACAATAGCTTGGGAGACCAAGGAAGTTGCGGAGTTGCTTCACGTTCTGAGGTGGTTCCCAATTCACAATTGCAGACACCTTCTCAGGATTAACCGCTATGCCCTTGGCAGAAATGAGATGCCCAAGGTAGAGAACCTCATCGAGCCAAAACTCGCACTTTGATAACTTGGCATAGAACTGATGTTCTCTGAGCTTGTCGAGCACCAAACACAAGTGCTTGGCATGATCTTCCTTGTTCTTGGAAAAGACCAAAATGTCATCGAGGTAGACCAAGACGAAGTCATTTGTGTAGGGGTTGAAGATGAAGTTCATCATTCGAGAGAAAGTCGGAGGAGCGTTGACGAGGCCAAAAGACATGACAATGTATTCATATGAACCATAGCTTGTTCTGAATGCTGTCTTGGGGATATCTTGCTCACGAATTTGAATCTGGTGATAGCCCATACGGAGATCAAGCTTGGAGAATACTTGAGCACCTTTGAGTTGTTCAAATAGCTCGTTGATGTTGGGTAGTGGGTACTTGTTCTTTATAGTCATCTTGTTCAATGGACAGTAGTCGATACAGAGTCGGTTCGTTCCATCCTTCTTCTTCACAAAAAGAACTCCACAACCCCACGGAGAAGAACTAGGTCAGATGAGACCCATTCACTCTTGTTCATTGAGTTGTTTCTTCAGCTCTTTCAACTCTTTAGGTCCCAGCTTGTAAGGACGTTTGTAAACAGGTTCCGTGCCAGGCTCAAGATCGATGACAAATTCAACTTGCCGGTGCGGAGGCATTCCTGGAAGCTCTTCTGGAAAGACGTCTTGATATTCGCAAACGACTGGAATTTGCAAGATGGCCTCCATCTCATCCTTCTCATTGAGAGAAAATAGACGAATGGTATCATCCCTTGCGGCAAAGACAATTACATCCTCAGATGAATGAGTCAATTGAATCTGCCTGGCAGCACAATCAAGCTGAGCCTTGTGCTTAGAAAGCCAATCCATTCCAAGAATAAGATCAATATCCGAGTTACCAAGGACCATTGGAGAAGAAAGAAACTTGTAGTGCCCAACGTGATAGTAACATCCGGAGCCATCATTTTGGTGTTCATGAACAAACCCAGAGAAGAAACCGCTATCGGCTTAGGCAAATCAACAATATGCACATCATGCATGGATGCAAAAGGCTTCGATAAAAATGACAAAGATGCACCCGTATCAAAAAGAACTCTTGTGGGAATGTCATTAACAGGAAGGTTAACCATAATCACATCTGGCGAGTCCTCTGCTGAGCTGCGTTCAACAAGTTGACCCTAGCAGACTTGGGGTTATGCTTGACCACAACTGTACTTGCAGATCTCACAGGAGGAGGAGGAAGACGCCTCTAATTGAAGCATTTGTTGGCATAGTGACCCTTCTGTCGGCACTTGTTGCACGTGACCTCTGAAAGCGGACGGTGATACGGAGCACTAGATCTTGGAGCTTGAGACGAAGTCTTGTTCTGAAAGCCAGGGTTGGGTGGGTGCGAAGATCCACTGCCACCTTTGCTCTTCTGCTGATAAGGCTGACAGAATGGAGGAGGAGGAAGCCAATACTTTTGCTGCTTAGCCACTTGAGTTGAGGAAGAAGGAGTTGCATCTCTGACTCGCTTATTGGAAGCATCGCACTTCAGTTGAGCAGTCTCTTGCTTCATTGCCATACTATAAAACTCATCGTACTTCTTGGGCTCAAAGAGGACGAGAGCTAGCTGGAGTTCTTCTCTGAGACCACCCCTGAACTGATATATCATGCTCTTCTCATCAGGGACGTCCTGCTTGGCGAAATGAGCGAGCTGTTGAAACATGATGTTGTACTGGTAAACAGACATAGTGCCTTGCTTCAGGTTGCGGAATTCCTCACGCTTGCTCTCAACCACACTCTGAGGAATATGATGAGCTTTGAAGTCTTGATGGAATTCATCCCAGGTAATCACACGGCCTCCTCTGGAATCTTTGTACTGCTGAAACCATTCTGCAGCTTGGTCTTTGAGTTGGAAGGAGGCAAACTTGACAAAGTCCTCAGGCCTGACGTTGCTGCACTCGAAATGATTGCATATGTCCATGAGCCAATCATCAGCGTCTGTTGCCTCAACACAATTGCTGAAGGTCTTTGGCTGATTAGCGAGGAACTGGTTGAGTGTAGCAAACTGATTCTGATTGTTGCCATGGCCCTGGTTCCCTTGGTTGCGCTCTTGAAGAAGTTGCATGATCAGCTGCGTGTTTGCATTGGTAGCGGCCATCACAGCTTGCCATGCCTCCGGAGGTGGAGGTGGTGGTGGCGGATCAGGATTCGGAGTCACGCGCGTTGGAGGAGCCATCCTGAAGAGGTTGACATCCGTTAGCATCTTGACTGACAAATATGAAGCTGAATCAAAAGGTTTGAAATTGCAACATAAAGTCTTCACATCCGAACCAAATGAACGAATGCATTCCAATTGAAATGGTCACATTTTCATAAATTGGGAAGCCACTTAGAATTGAGGTAGAAGAAAAAACAACAAGGTATGGACAAGAGCAAATACTTGGTGAGGATTACCCAAACCCAAACCAAATATCCGCGGAAGAAGAACTAGAGCTACAAGAATTCCCACCTATGAAACTCCCAAACCTTTCCGGTTATGCAATCAGGTGTTGGGGATACAGGGGAAGCATAATATCTCACCCAAATCTAGCAAATCCTACATCCAGTTGTATCTATCCTTCAACACATAACCGAGAAACCTTCGGAAATCATTTACCTCAACCTTCGAAAAGCATCCGTTATACAAGTTATGGCAATACTCCCGAACTCCCGCCCCAGTAATGGGTGGCGTCGAGGTTATCTCACCAACAACTGCATAAAAGAGATTTTCGATGTTGGCGAAACTCAGGTATTCCAGAATCTCAACGATAAAATTGTGACGACAACACCTTGGAGCTCAACTCCCCGGGACACTGCCACAACCCCTAAATGACAGGAGGCACCAAGAACAATGTTCTCGTCACAAATCAATCGAAATGATTCCAAAATACCCGCGTGATCCTAATTTTTTTAGTGAAATTTGAGAAGAGAAGAGTCAAAACTCTACGTCAGGATGCCTCACCAAAGCGATGAAGGGACTGGGGAGTAAAAAGAATTCCTAACTCTCCAATATATATAATCCTAAATGACTCAAAACATTTTTCTAGACTCAACAACACCAACGATTCGATCAAGCAGGGGGCTCCTAAGGTCGGGGAAGGCTCTGATTAACAACTTGTAACGCCCTCGATGCGGCTATATCTCCTACGTGTCGAAGCACGACTTAGAGGCATAACTGCATTGAAAGCTATGTCGCAAGTAAGGTAATCTTCACAACAACCCATGTAAATAAATAAAGGGGAAAATATACATAGTTGGCTTACACTCGCCACGTCACACAAATACATGAATAGCATTACAATCATCAAATACACTCATGGTCTGACTACGGTACCAAAATAAAGATCAACCCCCACATGCGACAAGTCCCCGATCGCCCCAATTGGGCACCACTACTGATCATCTGGGAAAGACACATAGTAACGATGAGAGTCTTCATCGAACTCCCACTTGAGCTCAAGCGCACCGTCTAGAGTGGTATCATCGGTCCCTGCATCTGGTTTGGAAGTAATCTGTGAGTCACGGGGACTCAGCAATCTCACACCCTCTCGATCAAGACTATTTAAGCTTATAGGTAAGGCAAAGGTATGATGTGGAGCTGCAGCAAGCGGCTAGCATATATGGTGGCTAACATACGCAAATGAGAGAGAGAGAAAAGAAGGCAAAAGCACGGTCGAACAACATTTATCAAGAAGTGATCCTAGAACAACCTACGTCAAGCATTACTCCAACACCGTGTTCACTTCCCGGACTCCGCCGAGAAGAGACCATCACGGTTACACACGCGATTGATTCATTTTAATTAATTTAAGTTTCAGGTTATCTACAAAAGGACATTAACAAATTCCCATGGGCCCATAACCGCGGGCACGGCTTTCGAAAGTTCAAATCCCTGCAGGGGAGTCCCAACTTAGCCCATCACAAGCTCTCACGGTCAACGAAGGATATTCCTTCTCCCGAGACATTCCGATCAGACTCGGCATCTCGGTTACAAGACATCCTCGACAAAGGTAAAACTAAACCAGCAACACCACCCAGATGTGCCAACAAATCCCGATAGGAGCTGCACATATCTCGTTCTCAGGGCACACTGGATGAGCAAGACATCAGGTAGGCCAGCCCAGAGTTGCCCCTGGTAGCTCCGGACATCACTCAGTTGGACCAACACTTAGAGAAGCACTGGCCCGGGGGGTTAAAATAAACATGACCCTTGAGTCCGTGAAACCCAAGGGAAAAAGGGTAGGTGGCGAATGGTAAAACCAATGTTGGGCATTGCTGGAAGAGTTTTATTCAAGGCGAACTGTCAAGGGGTTCCCATTATAACCCAACCGTGTAAGGAACGCAAAATCCGGGAACATAACACCGATATGACGGGAACTAGGGCGGCAAGAGTGGAACAAAACACCAGGCATAAGGCCGAGCCTTCCACCCTTTACCAAGTATATAGGTGCATTAAGATAAACAAGATAATATTGTGATATCCCAACAATAAACAATGTTCCAACAAGGAACGATCTCCAAACTTCACCTGCAACTAGCAACGCTATAAGAGGGGCTGAGCAAAGCGGTAACATAGCCAAACAACGGTTTGCTAGGACATGCTGGGTTAGAGGTTTGACATGGAAATTTGGGAGGCATGATAAGCAGGTGGTAGGTATTGTAGCATAGGCATAGCAAAAGAGCGAGCATCTAGTAAGCAAAGATAGAAGTGATTTCGAGGGTATGGTCATCTTGCCTACAAAGTTGTCAAAGTTGACTTGATCCTCGTAAGCGAACTCAACGGGCTCCTCATTCACGAACTCGTCTCCTGGCTCTACCCAAACAAGAACAACAAGCAACCGGAACACAATCAACCACGTGCAATGCTCAAGCAACATGATGCAAACATGGTATGATATGCGGGATGCAGGATGCGATGCATAGGCAAGATTTGACAAGGAATGATTGAACCTAGCCTCAACATGGAAATCCAAGAGTGCCACTGGAAAGGTGAGGTGATTTCAGTTGAAATCGATATAAAGATCACCGGAATCGGATCCACGGTTTGGAAATGGCAAGCAAAACACGGTTTGGAAATGGCAAACAATGGCAAGCAAAACCGGAATCGATATAAAGGTCTAGAAACTTCCGTGTGCAGAAGCATTCTATTATGGGCTCTAGCATAGCTGAATAAGTTACATGAGCTCTCAAGAGGTGGATCAGCAGGTAAATGGATGTAGGTTGGTATGGTCTGCCCAGAGTAAAGAGTAAATGTTTCTGAAAGACTGTGTTTCAGTCATCCGTTTCTCAAACACCCTGTAGTGCGAGAAATCCAACGGAGGAGATCGGGTCTTGTGGGGAAAAGTGCACAAACCTCTGCAGAGTGTACAATCTAATCATGGTTAGCCGTGTCCCCGGTTATGGACAATTCTTAAGTATCTAGTACTTGGATTATCATATGTATCTCATCACTCTAAATTAATATTGTTGGGTTGATAATTACTTTTAATTGGGATAGAGTTGGAGGAACCTTCTCAATGATGTTTCAACTACCATGATAGTTAAATAAAATCTATTCCTTTGTTGTAGGGAAAAATTGGCTTTTCGCAAAAACTATAACCATAGAGCTTTCCACCAGCCAAATATGCATGTAGTGATAGCATTATTCTGTTCTTGCTGTATTGTGTTATATTGCCAGCATATTCCATGTGCTGACTCGTTTTTGGGCTGCAACGTATTATGTTGTAGACTTTTTAGACAAGGATAAGGTTTGTTAGGTCGTTGCCGTGCAGCTCAGCTATGCCGTTGGAGTTGATGGGCTCACTTTATCTTCCAAGCCTTCCGTTGTTATCGTATTAGATGTCCGTAAGCCATATTTGTTGTAATAAGTTCTCTTTTGAGACATTCGAAGTAATAAGTGTGTGATTGCTACTCTGTTATAAATCCTTCGAGTACTGTGTGTGTCAGCATTACCGATCCAGGGATGACACTGAAGCACAGAGACTTGACCATTTGAGGTCGGGGCGCTACAAGATGGTATCAGAGCACATGCTGAGTGTAGGACACGAGCACTAAGCTAAAGCCCTAGATCACTATTCTCTTCTCGTTTCTGACTCCTCTCCATTTTCTACTCTTTAGGATGGCAGACGCAAGGAACAAGTTTGCACAACCGGATGAAGACGCACCTTTTGAACGACACTTGAAGGAAGTCACTAGGTACCTGAACATAGGAATATCAAGCTTCACCGGGACTTACAACGCCACTTTACCAGAAGAGAAGCGATGGATGATTCAAGTTCAAGTTCCAGGAAGGACATTCACGCCAGTCACTAAGCCCATAGAGTTTTCCTTTGATGCACCAACCTGGAGTTTAGGAAAGAGTATGGCAGCTCACATCACCATGGGACACATTGGAGAAGTTTACGAAAAGGAGCTTAAGGATACTATCTACCAGATTTGTGGGCGCTGAGGGAGTCCTGGATTAGGGGGTGTTCGGGTAGCCGGACTATACCTCCAGCCGGACTCCTGGACTATGAAGATACAAGATTGAAGACTTCGTCCCGTGTCCGGATGGGACTTTCCTTGGCGTGGAAGGCAAGCTTGGCGATGCGGATATTCAAGATCTCCTACCATTGTAACCGACTCCATGTAACCCTAACCCTATCCGCTGTCTATATAAACCGGAGGGTTGTAGTCCGTAGGACAGAATCAACTCCATACACAACAATCATACCATAGGCTAGCTTCTAGGGTTTAGCCTCCTTGATCTCGTGGTAGATCTACTCTTGTACTACCCATATCATCAATATTAATCAAGAAGGAGTAGGGTATTACCTCCATCGAGAGGGCCCGAACCTGGGTAAAACAAAGTGTTCCCTGCTTCCTGTTACCATCCGGCCTAGACGCACAGTTCGGGACCCCCTACCCGAGATCCGCCGGTTTTGACACCGACATTGGTGCTTTCATTGAGAGTTCCTCTGTGCCATCGCAATCAGGAAGGATGCCTTCTCCCGTCTTCAAAGACGGCACCGTTGCTAAGGGAGCCTTGGCTGTCGGCCAAACCCTCCAGCTAGGTGGTTTCCTCATGACCGCCTGTTCGGCTGTTGCGCCGATGCTGACCTCTCGGGTCATCAAAAGCAACCTACACGTTAGCTCGGAGCTCGTCGAGCAGCTAGATCCGATGGAGCTCTCTTCCGTAAACGAGCTC
The DNA here is from genome assembly GCF_056163025.1 of Triticum urartu. Classification (NCBI taxonomy): domain Eukaryota; kingdom Viridiplantae; phylum Streptophyta; class Magnoliopsida; order Poales; family Poaceae; genus Triticum; species Triticum urartu. Next base: position 366,078,917 of record NC_141873.1, on the reverse strand, counting down.
TTGGATCGCATCGCCGCCCTGGGGGTCGCTACGGATTACGACCAGGTTGGGCTTAAACCCGATCTAAGAGAAATTAACTCTCCCCAAGTCACCCACCATGTTGCCGTGGTAGAGGCACAGTGCGGCGACCCTTCATCTATTTTAAGGACTAGCTACGTCCGAATTCCCGACCCCTCCAAGCTGGATACCCACGGAGGGGAGGAGATAACTCAAAACCTGAGCTTAGGATCAGGCAACGGGCCGGATTCGTTGGATAACATCCAAGAATCCGAACTTCAGAGTTCGGAAACTCTTCGGCCTCCGAATCTTGGATTGGGTGAGGTTTCAGATTTAACGACACCCGCCCACCTGAACATAAGCGATCTCTCCCAAGTCAGGCAGAGGCCCGAAGAAACAATTCATCACTACTGGGCCAGATTCCTCCTGGTTATGAACAGGATAAAGGATTGCCGCGAGGGAGACGCAATCTCAATTTTCTACAGTAATTGCACGAACAAGGGAATCCTTAGCACCATAAGTCGTCGTGATATCACACGCTTCGCTGACTTGACGTCCATAGTACAAAAATACTGTGCGATGGAAAGCGCCTGGAAAACTGAAATAAATTTTTGGGATAATCCGGCCTCGAATAGTAATCCCGTCCAAATTAAGAGGGTGCATCATCACAGGACACCCGGGATAAACACCAAAAAGCCAAAACCCTCTATAGGGCATGGAACCGTACTGGAAAGGTGGCTTGATGGACCCTGTAGAATTCATAGCACAGGGGATGCCACACCAACTCACAGCCTTAGAGCATGTTGGATACTCCGGCAGGTGGCCAAAATTGGCGATAACCTCTTAATTCTGGAGGCCGCAGAAAGCCAGCCCGAGGACACCAGTACCGTTCTCACAGTCTTTGAGACTTTTGCATCAAACAATAAATCCATGGAGCGACACTGCTATCACCTTCAACGCAAGTGATGAACCTAGATTCCGAACAGCCCGAGCCCCAGCCGCATTGGTCCTCAGCCCCATAGTGGACAGCTTTCGCCTCACCAAGGTGCTCATGGATGGAGGCAGCGGACTGAACCTCATTTATGAGGAAACCCTTCAAAAAATGGAAATAGACTGGAACCGCGTCGAGCGAAGCAGCACAACTTTTAGAGGAATAATCCCCAGTCGGGAAGCGCGCTGCACAGGAAAAATCACACTAGATGTGGTGTTCGGCACGCCGGATAATTACAGGTCCGAAGGAGTCATGTTTCAGGTGGCCCCATTTAAAAGCGGACATCACGCCTTACTAGGGCGGGAAGCATTCACAATCTTCCAAGCGATACCCCATTACGGGTACATGAAGCTTAAGATCCCCGGGCCAAATGGAATTATCACTCTAGCTAGTGATCCAGACATAGCACTCCGCGCCAAAAACAAGACGGCCGCATTAGCCCTTGAGGCACTATCCGAAGCCTTAGCGGCCGAGGAACTGACTGCGCTGCGCTCCACGGTTAACAGGGATGATGTGATACTCGACAAAAGATCCAAATCCACATCCTTCAAGCCAGCTGACGAAATAGTCAAATTCCAGGTCCATCCAACGGACCCCAATAAAACAGCTTCCATCGGGGCACAACTGAACCCCGATGTAGACGCCGCACTGCGAGAGTTCCTACGAGAGAATTGGGACATTTTCGCCTGGCACCCTTCAGACATGCCAGGGATCCCACGCAGGCTGGCCGAACATAGATTAAATATCCTAAAAGGATTCAAACCTGTCAAACAAGCCCTTCGGCGTTTTTTCAAACCCAAGAGACAGGCTATGGGAGAAGAGCTAGCCAAGCTATTGGAGGCCGGATTCATTAGAGACATAAAACATCCGGACTGGCTAGCAAACCTGGTGATGGTACCAAAGAAGGACAAATCCTGGCGCCTGTGTGTCGACTTTAAAGACCTTAACAAGGCTTGCCCAAAGGATCCCTTCCCCCTCCCCCGTATCGATCAAATTATCGATGCCACTGCAGGACACAACTCGTTGTGTTTCCTCGACGCATACTCCGGTTACCATTAAATCAAGATGGCAGAATCAGACCAAACCGCAACAGCATTCATCACACCATACGGCCCATTCTGCTTCAACACAATGCCCTTTGGGCTGAAAAATGCCGGCGCAACATATCAGCGCATGATCTAGACATGTCTGGCTAACTAGATCGGCAAAACAGTGGAGGCGTATGTGGATGATGTGGTCGTCAAATCAAGACATGTCGAATCTCTAGTAGACGACTTGAGGCGTACATTTGATAACCTCCGACAATATGACATCAAGCTCAACCCAGAAAAATGCGTCTTCGGCGTTCCAGCCGGAAAGCTCTTGGGCTTCATTTTATCCGAAAGAGGAATTGAAGCAAACCCAGCCAAGATCCGAGCTTTGTCACAATTGGATATCCCCAAGGACCTCAAACAAATACAGAAATTAACCGGATGCATGGCGGCTTTAAGCCGCTTCATCTCCCGCTTGGGAGAAAAGGCACTACCCCTTTATCGCCTCCTTCGGCGCACCGAACACTTCAAGTGGACGGATGACGCCACGGCCGGACTTGATGAAATAAAAGCCATATTGGCAACAAACCCAGTCCTGGCCGCGCCAATCATCGGTGAACCAATGTTATTGTACATTGCAGCAACACATCAAGTTGTCAGCGCAGTACTCGTTGTCGAGCGGGAAATGGATGGACACAAATTCCCCCTTCAAAGGCCGGTCTACTACGTGTCCACTGTCCTCACCCCATGCAAATCACGGTACCCGCATTACCAAAAGATTGCATACGCGGTATTCATGGCATCCCGGAAGCTACGACACTACTTTCAAGAGTGTTCCATAACAGTAGCCTCGGAAGTACCACTCAACGATATTATCAACAACCGCGACGCAACGGGCCGGATTGCGAAATGGGCCATCGAGCTCCTCCTGTTCGATATAACCTACAAGCCACGGCGAGCTATTAAATCGCAAGTTTTGGCCGACTTCGTCGCAGAATGGACGGAGGCCGAGCTCCCTAAAGAGTACGGCACATATTCAAACTGGATTATGCATTTCAACGGCTCCAAAATGTTGGCCGGGCTGGGGGCTGGCATCGTGTTGACGTCCCCCACAGGAGACACAGTCCAATATGTGCTCCAGATCATGTACACGGATTCCAACAATGCAGCCGAATATGAGGCCCTCCTACACGGTCTCCGGATAGCAGTATCCATGGGTATCCAACGCCTAGAGGTACGCGGGGATTCAAACCTCGCGATATCCCAAATAAATGGAGACTTCGACGCCAAGGACCCAAAAATGGCAGCTTACCGCAACGCTGTCCTAAAAATGTCAGCTCGGTTCGAAGGGCTGGAGTTTCACCATATAGCCCGAGAAAACAATCAAGCAGCGGACGTCCTGGCACGCATTGGAGCAAAACGCGACGCAGTCCCCCCCAACATCTTTTTGGAAAGATTGTTCAAACCATCCGTAGCATGGGAGGGGGAATCCGCAAATAACAGCCCGGACCCAGCCGCACCACTCGACGCCGAACAATCTGACACAATTGGAGGCTCTGCCAATGAAATTACACCTTCAGCCCACGTAATAATGGTGGTCATCGCCCCGTGGACAGAACCATTCCTAGCCTACCTTACTAGGCAGGAACTCCCGGAAGACCAAAACGAGGCCCGCTGCGTAGTGCGGCGATCTAAAGCCTATAGAGTCCATGAGGGAGAGCTTTATAAGAAAAGCACTACCGGAGTCCTTCAAAGGTGCATCTCCGAAGAGGAAGGGCGGAACCTTCTGGCTGAAATTCATGCCGCTGCTCGGTCCCTTGTTAGCAAGGCTTTCCATACAGGCTTTTATTGGCCGACGGCCCGGGCAGACGCTCAGGACCTAGTCCAACGGTGTGCTGGTTGCCAACTTTTTGCAAACCAAAGCCATATGCCACCTACCGCACTCCAAACTATACCCATCACCTGGCCTTTTGCGGTCTGGGGGCTTGACATGGTCGGACCCCTTAAAGGTGGGACTGATAGGAAAAAATACTTACTGGTCATGGTGGATAAGTTCACCAAATGGATAGAAGCCAAGCCGGTTAAAACGGCCGAATCCGGACCTGTGATAGACTTCATATCCGGGGTTGTACACTGTTATGGCGTCCCCCATAGCATTATAACCGATAACGGTACAAACTTTACCGCCGACAAGGTAAAACTCTGGTGCAAAAACATGGGAATCAAGCTCGATTATGCTTCTGTCTATCACCCACAAACCAACGGCCAGGTCGAACGTGCAAATGGTCTTATCATGAGCGGCATTAAACCCAGACTGGTGCGGTCCCTCAAGGAATCTAACACACATTGGGTAGAGGAGCTCGACTCCGTGCTATGGGGGCTGTGGACCACGCCAAATCGCACCACCGGATACACACCATTTTTTATGGTGTACGGCGCAGAGGAAGTTCTGCCCTACGACATAATTCATGACTCACCTAGAGTGCGCATGTACGAAGAAAGAGAAGCCGAGCTCGATCGGCAGGACAACTTGGACGCCCTGGAGGAGGAGCGTGACATGGCAAAAGCCCGTTCCGCATTTTATCAACAGTAGGCCCGAAGATATCAAAGCAGAGAAGTACGGGCCAAAAATTACAATGTTGGCAAACTAGTTCTACGCCTGCCGAATAAGAAAAAGGACAAACTCAAGCCCAAGTGGGAAGGTCCATTCATAATCGACCAAGTCCTGATTGGCGGGGCGTACCCGTGGAACGCCACCCGTCTCCGAAGATTCTATGCCTAGCGCCGGACTTTGTGTTTGTCTCCTTCCTCTATCCATTTTTTTGCATTTTTTCTGTCTTACATTTCTCTCCTTCCCCTCTTTTCTTTTATAGCCCTTAAAGGCTCATCTAGTGATGCGGCACTCGCGCTCATTAAACCTAGGGGCTTCTTTAACAGAAGCTTATTTATATGGGCTTCATTCCCAACACATGCGTCAAACTTCCGCATGTACCTTTTTCTTCACCATTATATGCATCGATATGACTTAAGTTTTGGCCAAGCTGGGTTGCCTGGCTCCTGTGCTTACCCCTACGTTCCCGATTGTTCGGTTAGGTGGTAAATGGAGCACCTCTGCGATTGTTACTGCTGGGTCAGCCGGATGTGTACCTCAGACTGGGTGAAGCCGAAAGCTAGCGTTCTTAAGGGAATATTCGGTCGGTGAGATAAAAGATGATCTTTTTACCCATTTTATGCGCCCCTAGATGCCTTTTTCTGCGTCTTTTTACGCAGTCCGGACATGCACTTTAGGGCATGTCTCCCAACGAAAGGAACCCCTAACGGAACTATTCTCTCTGGAAGATGTTTCTTACTAACCATGTAATATAACATAACTAGTTGGGCACTTGTCTGATAAAGCACTAATGACCCCTACGCCTGGTCTCCACGCATACCACGGTTCTTATATAACCGCTATGGTATTCGGACACACTCCGGACCATCTGGTCTCGAGGTTGAAGCGAAAAGGTCGGCAACGACAAACGATCTACAATCCGGCTAGAAGGCATTACACATGTCAGTTCAAAATTACATAGTCATTCTGACTGATTGTATTCCTCTTCTATACCATCTAACAGGTTGTCTAATTTACAGTCCTGCTGGGAATACTTTGCGGCCAACTCTACTTGGCCACATACTAAGCTCACAGGGATCTCCTTCCCGTCAGGCCCCACTGGTCTGACCTCGGCCATGTGGTTCGGGTCAGACTTCGTAAAATGGGTCTTCACCATGGCCCAGGCTTCGCGAGCGCCTTGTCGGCAGGCCAATATCTTCCAGAACCGGAAGCGCCGCCGAGCTCCCTTCAGCTTCTCCGCAAGCTCTCCAAGGCTCTCGGGCACGGAGTGGGCAGGCCATAAGGCTTGGGCAACACCTCGCATCGCCTACCGAATTCGCTCGTGCAGTTGCATGAGTTCGGGAAGAAGGTCACCTGTAGAACTAGGCATCTCCTCTGCAGGACGACCTGTGAGCATACCTACAGACATTACTCTCTTAGTCGACTTCCTCGCCGAACTCTTTTTTCAAAGTTTGTTCAAGCACTTACTAAAAATGCCGCGTCGAAGCCGCTAATTCTCCTTTGTGGAGTCCGACAGCTGGCCACGAACATCTTTAAGTTCGACGTCCAGCTTGGTGTTGGCATCCTGAAGATCATTCTTCTCTCGCCTCGCCCTCGTCAACATACTCTCACCGGCCTTTAGCTGGTGTAAGAGTTGTTGCTTGTCCAGATCGAGTCCGGCACCATCTGCAACTTGATTTGTCAGATTTGCACCCACACCGCACAATACTAATCTTTCGAAGTGTATTTTACCTGAGGGGGTCTCTTTGGGCTCCCCTGCTGCGGCTAGTGCGGCCTCTAGTTGGGCCTTGCACTTTTCCAGCTCCTGGGACAGTACAGTATTCTTCTCTGTAAGAACCTGCATATTAAATGATCCTTAAATCAGTTGCTCTAACTGTTTCATGTCTCGGGGGCTACTGGCATATATATATATATATGTATATATATATATATATATATATTTAACCAAAATTTTCTTACCCGTATGTCTTTCACATACTGCTCCGTGGCTCTGGCTAAACCATTTTGAGCGGCACGGAGGTACACATCTCCCGAATTAAAGGCATCTAAAGCCTCTTGGGAGAAACAAGCGTCGCGTAGAGTTATCCGGCGACGCCTGTGGTTCATGGCACTCTCCACTTCTGAATTTGTGGCGGACAGCCTGTCTGCATCCTCTGTCGGAGGAGCGTCCGGTGCGCGCCTTGTGCCCGCCTCCGCTTCTTGGCCAGACGTTGGAGCCTGGCTGGTGGAGGCACGATTGGCAACCTCTCCGGATGTAGTCCGGCGAGGTTTCTTCGTCCTGAAGATAGCACGAACGTTATTATGCCCTGACAGAATAACTCCAGGGAAACAGAGGGCGCACTATACCTTTGCGCCGACATTTCAGTCCGGACTTCATTCCTTTTTGCTCTACGGGGCTCTGCGGCCCCTCGTTGGCTAGCCGCTGTAGGTTCGGCCTCTCGCCTCGGAAATCTCCCCTGCAAAACACGGTCGTCGTCAGAAACACCGGGATACGTGAGAGTGGAATCCCTCTCAAGGGAATGAGACTCCGGTTTCTGTCACCTAGGAGGCCGGGATTAACCCTGGGTAATCAGCCGTGATGGCTACCAAGGTATTGTCATTGCTTAGCTGATAGAACACCCCGTCGATAAGCTCCACCGATATGTCCGGATCCTCTTCAGAGTCCGGATCGAGAGACCGTTCTGGGTCCTCAGGCTGTGGAGGGCGGCTGCTTATATCCTTTACCTCCTGTCGCAGTTCCTGCATTGAAGTCGTTAGACTACCTATCTAACCATGGGAGTATAAAACAAACGGGCAAGCGCAATTGTTCACTTACCCAACTTGGAGGATCATACATACTGAATCCGGCCTACGGGTTGACGCGGAGGAATTCCTCCTTTTCTCCCTTGTACAAAGAGGATAAGATCTTTTCTAGAGCGGCAGCTGAGGCCGGCCCTTTACGACCATAACGGGTGGCGTCATCCTCCCCGTTGAATTCCCACATTGGGTGGCCCCTATATTGAAGTGGCTGCACCCCCCGCATAACGCATGCGGCCATGACTCCAATCATGGTTAGTCCGGAATGAGCCAACAGTCTTATCCGGCCCATCAGGTAAAGGACGTCTCTGTCGCCTTCTCTCTGAGAGCTCCGCGCATGCCAGCTCAAGCATTTCTTCAATGGAGCACTGTTGAACTCAGGGAGACCGACCCGGATAGGGTCCGGTAGCGGGACGTCATCTATATAAAACCATTCCGAAGCCCAGTCCTCGGACGCTTACGTTGGGGTTCCGGATAGGTATCCGGTCCCGGCGATGCACCATACTTTGGCTCCGCCCACTTGGTATATGGACCCCTTTTGAGAACGGGGCACCAGGCAGAATAACCTCTTCCACAGTGCGAAATGAGCCTCAACGCCTAAAAATAGCTCGCAAAGGGCGACGAAACCCGCAATATGTAATACGGAGGCGGGCGTAAGATTGTGCAGTTGGAGGCCGTAAAACTCCAGAAGCCCGTGGAGAAATGGGTGAATTGGAAATCCCAGCCCCCTTAATAGATAGGGGACGAGGCACACCCGCTCTCCTTTAGAAGGATTGGGGGTGCTCTCCGCTTGTTTTCCGCCATTGTAGGTGGCGAGACCGGCTCAGACCGGGACCATGTATGCTTGAGGGAGAAATCCCTTGGCCTGAAGCGACGCTAACTCTCTATGTGAGATGGTGCAACTCTCCCAGTCCCCGGGTTTAGGACCGGAGGGGCGAGGGGAGGAGCTGCGACGGCTGGTCATGTTGGAATGAACCTTTGTTGGAAGCGCTCTGATGATAACTCGCGGAGAGGAGAAGATGTGGTTTGGACCTAAATCCCCATCCCGTTAAATAGGCGGCTCGTTTACACAGCTAGGGGTGTGAATGTAAAAATGCCCCGGCTTTTCGCATTTGTTTTACACATGGAGGACGGCCAATATTGGGCATGGAAGCCGAGGAGCACTACATTACAAGAATCGGACATTATTCCTACAGGTACACAAGATTTGGAGAAGAACCCGCCTTGCAATGCCGAACAATTTGCGCGCCGGACTCGTCGTCATTGAAGCCTGGTTCGGGGGCTACTGAGGGAGTCCTAGATTAGGGGGTGTTCGGGTAGCCGGACTATACCTTCAGCCGGACTCCTGGACTATGAAGATACAAGATTGAAGACTTCGTCCCGTGTCCGGATGGGACTTTCCTTGGCGTGGAAGGCAAGCTTGGCGATGCGGATATTCAAGATCTCCTACCATTGTAACCGACTCCATGTAACCTTAACCCTATCCGGTGTCTATATAAATCGGAGGGTTGTAGTCCATAGGACAGGATCAACTCCATACACAACAATCATACCATAGGCTAGCTTCTAGGGTTTAGCCTCCTTGATCTCGTGGTAGATCTACTCTTGTACTACCCATATCATCAATATTAATCCAGCAGGAGTAGGGTATTACCTCCATCGAGAGGGCCCGAACCTGGGTAAAACAAAGTGTTCCCTGCCTCCTGTTACCATCCGACCTAGACGCATAGTTCAGGACCCCCTACCCGAGATCTGCCGATTTTGACACCGACAGGCGCCGAGATGAGCAATGGGAGATGATCAGCGCGAGGAAAGATAGATCAATTGCAGCTTTCATCCAGGAGTTAAACCAGCACATTCGTCGCCAGGAGAACCAGATGTACGCAGGCATGATAGATCTGAAGAAGGCGATGACAAGGATCATGGAACTAGAGGAAGAACTCAATGCTACATGCGAAGATTATGAGGAAGAAATTGTTGTACTAGTGGAGAAGAATGATGATCTGGAAAGGAAGCTAGGAATATTCATGGGAGACCCCGCACCAGGAGGAGAAGACGAAGAACCCAAGGAGATTCGTTCGGAGGACTACATCATCATCGACGACACCGACTCGGACACCGATGATAGCGATGATGACTATGGAGACGAAGCTGGAGCAGACATCATGGAGTCTTCGACCGATCAATATTTTTAGTAGACCACCACATTAGTAGTAGTATTCCACCATATATATAGTATAGTCCGAGCACTTTTGTAACGATAGTTAGATCGATTGTATGCCCTTGCTTGATTGATTGAGTGAAATGATTGTGTTTGTCTCATGTGCATATGGGTAGTGTTTCTCTCATTAGACCTCATTCTATTCTAATCTCTTCCCTCTAAAACCCATCAGATGCCTCCGAGGCGTGACCCCGTGAAAGAACATGCGGTGCCCCATGTTTGGTTTTGGTAATTGATGACAATCTCTATGGACTAATGGTTGCCCTGAGTTATATTTGAAGGTTTTGTCCATAGGCTTTTCTTGGAGTACATGTGTTGGTTTCAAGGAGAGTTTGTGTCGACCAAGGTGCTATTCAAGGAATTACCTAAAGATTGGTCTTGTGAGAGGTTGATCAAGACTAAGTTAAAGAGTGAATCAAGTTGATCAACCCACAAAGCGTAGAAGATGTACTGAGAGGGATCAAGTGATCCTATGGTATGGTAAGCATTGTCAATTACGCTTTGTCTACTAACCCATGGTCTTCGTGAGGGTTCTTTGTGGGGTTAGGTTGCGGTGTGCAAGTTCAAGTGGAGCACCACGAAGAGATCAAATGCTTGAAGCTTGCTATCCTTTGTGGTGACAATGGACCTGTGAAGATGTGCGGAAGAGTAACTCACCCATAGTAGAGTATGGGGGAGCAATCAACTAGTCTTCATCGAGTCAACACAATCAAGAAAGGTTGCGGTGTGCAAGTTCAAGTGGAGCATCACGAAGAGATCAAATGCTTGAAGCTTGCTGTCCTTTGTGGTGACAATGGACTTGTGAAGATGTGCGGAAGAAAGGCTCACCCATAGTGGAGTATGGGGGAGCAATCAACTAGTCTTCACCGAGCCAACACAATCAAGAAAGGTGGTCCAACTTGAGGAAGTCAAGATTGTCATCATCTAGCTCAAGTGGACCAAGTGCAAGGCAAAGGTTTTCCCTTGATAGGTTTTCTATTTTACCGGTCTCATGATGGTAGTTGGGAGACCGGGTTATAGGATCGATTGCCGTACTATCAAGGGGGGCTCTCGATGAGTAGCTTGATCGTATCGTTCATTGAGAGCTCAAACCATTGCATCCTTGCATTATCTTTCTTGGTTCTTGTTTGGTTCTCTCTATGAGTCTTAGAGCTTATGGTCATCTTGATGACAAGCTTGAGTTCATCGAAAACGGAGTTCGCATGCATCTTCTATGATGTTTTTGATGTTGGAGGTTTTGACGATTCTTCTCGGTTGGAGGTTTCACTCCTCTTTTTGTTAGGCATACCTCCCCTGCCTCTTCTTACTATAACCAGTCGCTATTTTGATGCTACTCGTCGTCTTGTTTCCAACAAGCTTGAGTTTGCTCAATTCGGAGCTCATATGCAGAAGTTATGGCAGTTCTTGTTTTCTTGAGTGTGGTTTTTGTCAGGGTCCCAACGCTAGTACCGTGGTACCCAGCGGTAGTACTGCTGAGGGGTCACAAGCGGCAGTACCGCTCTGCAGCGGTAGTACCGGCGGTGACTCTGCAACAGTACTACTGCTGGCTTACCAGGTCCCTACCGCGTCGATTCGAGGGGTCTTTTTCTGTGTCGGATTGTGCGGTACCTCGCTGCGGCAGTAGTGCGGCAGTACCGCCCTTCCTCCGCGGTAGTACCGCCTAGTTCCCTCTTTCCCTTTACCCTTCGTTCTGCATGGCAGTACCGCCGAAGGGAGCGGTAGTACCGCTTAACCCAGCAGTAGTACCGCTGTCTCCTGTGGTACTACCACCCCAAGGTTCATGTTTTGTTGCTCCTTGTCCGGGCTGAGCACATAACGGTTGGATTTTCCCCCTCCTATAAAAGGGGGTCTTCTTCCCCATTGAACCTTATCCTTGGAGCTCGTGTTCTTCCCCCATTGTTGACCTTCTTCGAGCTTGCTAACTCTCAATCCCTCCATGGATTCTTGCTAGTTTTTGAGGGAAAAGAGAGAGGAGATCTAGATCCACATTTCCACCAATCACTTTCTCCTCTATGTGAGGGGAACCCCTTGGATCTAGATCTTGGTGTTCTCCTTCTTGTTCTTCCTCTCATTTTCCTCCCTAGCATTAGTTGCTTCGGTGGGATTTGAGAGAGAAGGACTTGGGCACTCCGTGTGCCCTTGCCATTGCATTTGGTGCATCGGTTTGAGTTCTCCACAGTTCTACGTGGAAGTGAAGTTTGAGAAGCTTATTATTGTTGGGTGTTTGGGCACCCTAGCGCGTGTTCCTCTTGGGTGCCTTGGCTCCCTAGACGGTTGGTGTTGTTCGGAGCTCAATCATTGTGGTGTAAAGCTTCAGGCAAGCGTCGGGGTCTCCAATTAGGTTGTGGAGATCGCCCCGAGCAATTTGACGGGTACCGGTGACCTCCCTCAAGGGTTACCAAAGTGTACGGGTTCGGTGACCGCCCCCAAGGGTTTCCATTTGTACGGGTTCGGTGACCGCCCTCAAGGGTCCCTTAGTGGAATCACGGCATCTTGCATTGTGCGAGGGCGTGAGGAGATTACGGTGGCCCTAGTGGCTTCTTGGGGAGCATTGTGCCTCCACACTGCTCCAAACGGAGATTAGCATCCGCAAGGGTGTGAACTTCGGGATACATCGTCGTCTCCGCATGCCTTGGTTATCTCTTACCCGAGCCCCTTTACTTATGCACTTTACTTTGTGATAGCCATATTGTTTCTTGTCATATATCTTGCTATCACATAGTTGCTTATCTTGCTTAGCATAAGTTGTTGGTGCACATAGGTGAGCCTAGTTGTTTTAGGTTTTGTGCTTGACAAATTAACCGCTAGGTTTATTCCGCATTTGTTAAAGCCTAAACCGTAATTATTTTAAAACGCCTATTCACCCCCCCTCTAGGCGACATCGACGATCTTTCACCTCGGATTTACCTTCCCACCGGAGCTCACTTAGTTGATCCAGCAGCAGAATACCGTGATGCAGTTGTTAGTTCAGAACCAAGGCAACAACAACAACAACCCACCCCCACCACCACCAGTTGATAACTTAGCCCATATTCCGAGGTTGCAAGCGCCGGTGTTTTCTAGTAGTATCGAGCCCATAGTAGCATATGATTGGCTCCGCGGGATTGGAAGGGAGTTAACCACTACAGGATGTACCGATGCGGAGAAGATGCGCTTTGCCGCACATCAGTTGGATGGACCAGTAACCTCATGGTGGGAGAATTACACTATCACCTACCCTATAGCCACTGTTACATGGGACCAGTTTCAGCAAGCTTTTCGCACAGCCCATGTCTCAACTGGAGCTATGAGTATGAAGAAGCGTGAGTTTCACAACTTACGCCAGGGGAACCGTACTGTGGCTCAGTACGCGGATGAGTTTAGCAAGTTATCTCACTATGCCCCTGATGATGTGGCCACAGATGCCGCAAAGCAGGAGAAGTTTATGGAAGGGCTGAATGATGAGATGAGCATGCAGTTGATGGTGGCAACATTCAACAACTACCAAGAGTTGGTAGATAAGGCTCTTATGATTAAAGTAAATCATAAATTTGACAATATCAACATAACACCAATTTAAGAAATGCAACCTTTAACTATATTGGATGCCAAACATCTATAAAATAAGAGGAACACTATGCAATAATGTGTCACTCTTATATCATACAAAATAATAATTCCATGCCAAGCAATTCACCACAAGCATGGCAATGTTCTAAGTTAATATACCAATTTATGACTACTAGTATAAATGACTAGATACCGCACACAATTAAAATAAACATCATATCCTACAACATGGCATGACATCACAACTATACAACACACATGCAAAAATATTTAAACATCTATCTTAGACAAGGCATGATTTAGAACCAACATGTGACATGGATGAAAATGAATATGTAAACCATATCTATGATAACGCCGTGCTAAACAAAATTAAATAGTCAAGACATTAAGTATTTCACAACTAAATAAATCAAGCAAAGACAATAATTCTACAAGGTTCTACGCATGGAAATATCACCAAAAATTTGTACTCATTCTCAATATAGAACAATAAAAAACACCAAGTACTACTAAAATAATAAATAAAATATTTCACTAATAATGATCTAAATCTAATTAAAATAATAACACCAGCCAAACACGTACGAACAATGATAATCAAATACACCAATCAACTTCTACGGGTGGTAAACATTCACAAAAACTTGTACACTCGCATAACACATGACTACAAAATTATATGATATTTAGTAACTCAAAATCAATCTATATTAAAAAAATAAAATACTACACATGGCTATAATTCATAAATATTAGTACGCATGCATAAAAGGGAAATACATGCTACCACAAATTATCGAGCCGAAACGATGTACAACTATTTTAGCAATTTAAACAAGAGTAAACTAAATCTAGTAAACCATATGACACACACAAATTATGAGATAGCTAGCACACACTCCTACCCGTATCAAGAACATAAGAAAAGAACATATTAATAAATAGTTCGATCAACAACCAAAAATCTATAATAAAACTTGATTAACCAAACAAGTAATCTAACTCCACTATGGGATTGCTACAACCATACAAAACATTTCTTCTATTGTGGTCAAGATCAAACGATGAGCAAAAGCGATGGAACTATGACCATGACCTACGGTTTATGCGACGGATAGCATCATCGCGACCAACGATAAAAATAGGAGGAACCATGATGTCTAGGAGATAACTTGAGTGATATTTTAAAGGTGCACAAAAGGGATTGGATAGAAGCGCGACGAATCAGTCCGACGAACTCAATGAACAGTGTAGACAAACATGCTGAATTCTTCGCGTGTGGTCTACAAGACACATTCGTTCCTCTCTGAATGGATTCATGGTGTGGAGATGGACCTTGGGGCGCAAGGGTGCTGATGGAGATGGTCTACTTTACCGGGAACGAGCACCGGCGTCCATGGAGCACCATTCTTTGGAGAGCGAGTTTATGTAGAGAAAGAGAAGGAAGAGGGCAGGGAGACTAGCAAAGTTGAAGAGGAGCTGGAGGCACACAGAATGGTTCCTTCAGTTTTGGAAAGGGATGAGATATAAGGGAAGTTAGAGGAGGGGACGATTCATTGCTGTATGTTTGATCTTCTGTGTGCGTGTAGTGGAGGAGGAGAGGAAGCGCTCAGGGTGTCTGTTGATATTTCCTTTCTATAGGTGCTAGCGTACAGAGTAAGGAAAGGAGACGAGGCGTTTGTTGGGGAACGTAGTAATTTCAAAAAATTTCCTACGCACACGCAAGATCATGGTGATGCACAGCAACGAGAGGGGAGAGTGTTGTCTACGAACCAACGCAGACCGACTGCGGAAGCGATCACACAACGTAGAGGAAGTAGTCGTACGTTTTCTCGATCCGACCGATCCAAGCACTGTTACTCCGGCACCTCCGAGTTCTTAGCACACGTACAGCTCGATGACGATCCCCGGGCTCCGATCCAGCAAAGCGTTGGGGAAGAGTTCCGTCAGCACGACGGCGTGGTGACGATCTTGATGTTCTACCGTTGCAGGGCTTCGCCTAAGCACCGCTACAATATGATCGAGGTGGAATATGGTGGCAGGGGGCACCGCACACGGCTATGGAACGATCACGGGGATCAATTGTGTGTCTAGAGGTGCCCCCTGCCCCTGTATATAAAGGAGCAAGGGGGAGAGGTGCGGCCAGCCTTGGGACGCGCCAGGAGGAGTCCTACTCCCTCTGGGAGTAGGATTCCCCCCCCCCAATCCTAGTTGGAATAGGAATCCTCAAGGGGGGAAAGAGAGAGAGGGGGGCCAGCCACCTCTCCTAGTCCTAATAGGACTAGGGGAGGGGGAGGCGCGCGGCCACCTTGGGCTGCCCCTTTCTCCTTTCCACTAAGGCCCATGAAGGCCCATATGTCTCCCGGGGGGTTCCGGTAACCTCCCGGTACTCCGATAAAATCCCGATTTCACCTGGAACACTTCCGATATCCAAATATAGGCTTCCAATATATCAATCTTTATGTCTCGACCATTTCGAGACTCCTCGTCATGTCCGTGATCACATCCAGGACTCCGAACAACCTTCGGTACATCAAAATGCATAAACTCATAATAACTGTCATCGTAACGTTAAGCGTGCGGACCCTACGGTTCGAGAACAATGTAGACATGACCGAGACACGTCTTCGGTCAATAACCAATAGCGGGACCTGGATGCCCATATTGGCTCCTACATATTCTACGAAGATCTTTATCGGTCAGATCGCATAACAACATACGTTGTTCCCTTTGTCATCGGTATGTTACTTGCCCGAGATTCGATCGTCGGTATCCAATACCTATTTCAATCTCGTTACTGGCAAGTCTCTTTACTCGTTCTGTAATACATCATCCCGCTACTAACTCATTAGTTGCAATGCTTGCAAGGCTTATGTGATGTGCATTACCGAGAGGGCCCAGAGATACCTCTCCGACAATCGGAGTGACAAATCCTAATCTCAAAATACGCCAACCCAACATCTACCTTTGGAGACACCTGTAATGCTCCTTTATAATCACCCAGTTATGTTGTGACGTTTGGTAGCACACAAAGTGTTCCTCCGGTAAACGGGAGTTGCATAATCTCATAGTCATAGGAACATGTATAAGTCATGAAGAAAAGCAATAGCAACATACTAAACGATCGGGTGCTAAGCTAATGGAATGGGTCATGTCAATCAGATCATTCAACTAATGATGTGACCTCGTTAATCAAATAACAACTCTTTGTTCATGGTTAGAAAACATAACCATCTTTGATTAACGAGCTAGTCAAGTAGAGGCATACTAGTGACACTCTGTTTGTCTATGTATTCACACATGTATTATGTTTCCGGTTAATACAATTCTAGCATGAATAATAAACATTTATCATGATATAAGGAAATAAATAATAACTTTATTATTGCCTCTAGGGCATATTTCCTTCAGTCTCCCACTTGCACTAGAGTCAATAATCTAGATTACACTGTAATGATTCTAACACCCATGGAGCTTTGGTGCTGATCATGTTTTGCTCGTGGAAGAGGCTTAGTCAACGGGTCTGCAACATTCAGATCCGTATGTATCTTGCAAATCTCTATGTCTCCCACCTGGACTAGATCCCGGATGGAATTGAAGCGTCTCTTGATGTGTTTGGTCCTTTTGTGAAATCTGGATTCCTTTGCCAAGGCAATTGCACCAGTATTGTCACAGAAGATTTTCATTGGACCCGATGCACTAGGTATGACACCTAGATCGGATATGAACTCCTTCATCCAGACTCCTTCGTTCGCTGCTTCCGAAGCAGCTATGTACTCCGCTTCACATGTAGATCCCGCTACGACGCTTTGTTTAGAACTGCACCAACTGACAGCTCCACCGTTTAATGTAAACACGTATCCGGTTTGCGATTTAGAATCGTCCGGATCAGTGTCAAATCTTGCATCAACGTAACCTTTTACGGTGAGCTCTTTGTCACCTCCATATACGAGAAACATATCCTTAGTCCTTTTCAGGTATTTCAGGATGTTCTTGACCGCTGTCCAGTGGTCCACTCCTGGATTACTTTGGTACCTCCCTGCTAAACTTATAGCAAGGCACACATCAGGTCTGGTACACGGCATTGCATACATGATAGAGCCTATGGCTGAAGCATAGGGAACATCTTTCATTTTCTCTCTATCTTCTGAAGTGGTCGGGCATTGAGTCTGACTCAACTTCACACCTTGTAACATAGGCAAGAACCCTTTCTTTGCTTGATCCATTTTGAACTTCTTCAAAATCTTGTCAAGGTATGTGCTTTGTGAAAGTCCAATTAAGCGTCTTGATCTATCTCTACAGATCTTTATGCCTAATATGTAAGCAGCTTCACCGAGGTCTTTCATTGAAAAACTCTTATTCAAGTATCCCTTTATGCTATCCAGAAATTCTATATCATTTCCAATCAGCAATATGTCATCCACATATAATATCAGAAATGCTACAGAGCTCCCACTCACTTTCTTGTAAATACAGGCTTCTCCGAAAGTCTGTATAAAACCAAATGCTTTGATCACACTATCAAAACGTTTATTCCAACTCCGAGAGGCTTGCACCAGTCCATAAATGGATCGCTGGAGCTTGCACACTTTGTTAGCTCCCTTTGGATCGACAAAACCTTCCGGTTGCATCATATACAACTCTTCTTCCAGAAATCCATTCAGGAATGCAGTTTTGACATCCATCTGCCAAATTTCATAATCATAAAATGCGGCAATTGCTAACATGATTCGGACAGACTTAAGCATCGCTACGGGTGACAAGGTCTCATCATAGTCAACCCCTTGAACTTGTCAAAAACCTTTTGCGACAAGTCGAGCTTTGTAGACAGTAACATTACCATCAACGTCAGTCTTCTTCTTGAAGATCCATTTATTCTCAATTGCTTGTCGATCATCGGGCAAGTCAACCAAAGTCCATACTTTGTTCTTATACATGGATCCCATCTCAGATTTCATGGCTTCAAGCCACTTTGCGGAATCTGGGCTCACCATCGCTTCTTCATAGTTCGTAGGTTCATCATGATCTAGTAGCATGATTTCTAGAACAGGATTACCGTACCACTCTGGCGCGGATCTTACTCTGGTTGATCTACGAGGTTCAGTAGTATCTTGATCTGAAGTTTCATGATCATCATCATTAGCTTCCTCACTTATTGGTGTAGGTGTCGCAGAAACAGTTTTCTGTGATGTACTACTTTCCAATAAAGGAGCAGGTACAGTTACCTCATCAAGTTCTACTTTCCTCCCACTCACTTATTTCGAGAGAAACTCCTTCTCTAGAAAGGATCCATTCTTAGCAACGAATGTCTTGCCTTCGGATCTGTGATAGAAGGTGTACCCAACAGTCTCCTTTGGGTATCCTATGAAGACACATTTCTCCGATTTGGGTTCGAGCTTATCAGGTTGAAGCTTTTTCACATAAGCATCGCAGCCCCAAACTTTAAGAAACGACAACTTTGGTTTCTTGCCAAACCATAGTTCATAAGGCGTCGTCTCAACGGATTTTGATGGTGCCCTATTTAACGTGAATGCGGCCGTCTCTAAAGAATAACCCCAAAACGATAGCGGTAAATCAGTAAGAAACATCATAGATCGCAGCATACCTAGTAAAGTACGATTACGACGTTCGGACACACCATTACGCTGTGGTGTTTCGGGTGGCATGAGTTGCGAAACTATTCCACAATTTTTCAAATGTACACCAAACTCGTAACTCAAATATTCTCCTCCACGATCAGATCATAGAAACTTTATTTTCTTGTTACGATGATTTTCAACTTCACTCTGAAATTCTTTGAACTTTTCAAATGTTTCAGATTTATGTTTCATTAAGTAGATATACCCATATCTGCTTAAGTCATCTGTGAAGGTGAGAAAATAACGATATCCGCCACGAGCCTCAATATTCATCGGACCACATACATCGGTATGTATGATTTCCAACAAATCTGTTGCTCTCTCCATAGTACCGGAGAACGGTGTTTTAGTCATCTTGCCCATGAGGCACGGTTCGCAAGTACCAAGTGATTCATAATCAAGTGGTTCCAAAAGTCCATCAGTATGGAGTTTCTTCATGCGCTTTACACCGATATGACCTAAACGACAGTGCCACAAATAAGTTGCACTTTCATTATCAACTCTGTATCTTTTGGCTTCAAAATTATGAATATGTGTATCACTACTATCGAGATTCATCAAAAATAGACCACTCTTCAAAGGTGCATGACCATAAAAGATATTACTCATATAAATAGAACAACCATTATTCTCTGATTTAAATGAATAACCGTCTCGCATCAAACAAGATCCAGATATAATGTTCATGCTCAACGCTGGCACCAAATAACAATTATTTAGGTCTAATATTAATCCCGAAGGTAGATGTAGAGGTAGCGTGCCGACCGCGATCACATCGACTTTGGAACCGTTTCCACGCGCATCGTCACCTCGTCCTTTGCCAGTGCCCGCTTATTCCGTAGTCCCTGTTTTGAGTTGCAAATATTAGCAACAGAACCAGTATCAAATACCCAGGTGCTACTGCGAGCTCTAGTAAGGTACACATCAATAACATGTATATCACATATACCTTTGTTCACCTTGCCATCCTTCTTATCCGCCAAATACTTGGGGCAGTTCCGCTTCCAGTGACCAGTCTGCTTGCAGTAGAAGCACTCAGTTTCAGGCTTAGGTCCAGACTTGGGTTTCTTCTCCTGAGCAGCAACTTGCTTGCTGTTCTTCTTGAAGTTCCCCTTCTTCTTCCCTTTGCCCTTTTTCTTGAAACTAGTGGTCTTGTTAACCATCTACACTTGATGCTCCTTCTTGATTTCTACCTCCGCAGCTTTCAGCATTGCGAAGAGCTCGGGAATAGTCTTGTTCATCCCTTGCATATTATAGTTCATCACGAAGCTCTTGTAGCTTGGTGGCAGTGATTGGAGAATTCTGTCAATGACGCAATCATCCGGAAGATTAACTCCCAATTGAATCAAGTGATTATTATACCCAGACATTTTGAGTATATGCTCACTGACAGAACTGTTCTCCTCCATCTTGCAGCTAAAGAACTTATTGGAGACTTCATATCTCTCAATCCGGGCATTTGCTTGAAATATTAACTTCAACTCCTAGAACATCTCATATGCTCCATGATGTTCAAAACGTCGTTGAAGTCCCGATTCTAAGCCGTAAAGCATGGCACACTGAACTATCGAGTAGTCATCAGCTTTGCTCTGCTAGACGTTCATAACATCTGGTGTTGCTCCAGCAGCAGGCCTCGCACCCAGCGGTGCTTCCAGGATGTAATTCTTTTGAGCAGCAATGAGGATAATCCTCAAGTTACGGACCCAGTCCGTATAATTGCTACCATCATCTTTCAACTTTGCTTTCTCAAGGAACGCATTAAAATTCAACGGAACAACAGCACGAGCCATCTATCTACAATCAACATAAAGAAGCAAGATACTATCAGGTACTAAGTTCATGATAAGTTTAAGTTCAATTAATCAAATTACTTAAGAACTCCCACTTAGATAGACATCCCTCTAATCTTCTAAGTGATTACGTGATCCAAATCAACTAAACCATAACCGATCATCACGTGAGATGGAGTAGTTTTCAATGGTGAACATTGTTATGTTGATCATATCTACTATATGATTCACGCTCGACCTTTCGGTCTCCGTGTTCCGAGGCCATATATGCATATGCTAGGCTCGTCAAGTTTAACCTGAGTATTCTGCGTGTGCAAAACTGGCTTGCACCCGTTGTAGATGGACGTAGAGCTTATCACACCCGATCATCACGTGGTGTCTGGGCACGACGAACTTTGGCAACGGTGCATACTCAGGGAGAACACTTCTTGATAATTTAGTGAGAGATCATCTTATAATGCTACAGTCAATCAAAGGAAGATAACATGCATAAAAGGATAAACATCTCATGCAATCAATATAAGTGGTATGATATGGCCATCATCATCTTGTGCTTGTGATCTCCATCTCCGAAGCACCGTTATGATCACCATCGTCACCGGCGCGACACCTTGATCTCCATCGTAGCATCGTTGTCGTCTTGCCAATCTTATGCTTACACGACTATCACTACCGCTTAGTAATAAATTAAAGCATTACATCGCGATTGCATTGCATACAATAAAGCGACAACCATATCATATCACAACATGCCCTGCAAAAACAAGTTAGACGTCCTCTACTTTGTTGTTGCAAGTTTTACGTGGCTGCTACGGGCTTAAGCAAGAACCAATCTCACCTACGCATCAAAACCACAACGATAGTTTGTCAAATAGACTCCGTTTTAACCTTCGCAAGGACCGGGCGTAGCCACACTTGGTTCAACTAAAGTTGGAGAGACAGTCGCCCGCAAGCCACCTGTGTGCAAAGCACGTCGGGGGAACCGGTCTCGCGTAAGCGTACGCGTAATATTGGTCCGGGTCGTCTCTTCCAACAATACCGCCGAACCAAAGTATGACATGCTGGTAGGCAGTATGACTTATATCGCACACAACTCACTTGTGTTCTACTCGTGCAAATAACATCAAACCATAAAACCTAGGCTCGGATGCCACTGTTGGGGAACGTAGTAATTTCAAAAAAATTCCTACGCACACGCAAGATCATGGTGATGCACAGCAACGAGAGGGGAGAGTGTTGTCTACAAACCAACGCAGACCGACTGCGGAAGCGATCACACAACGTAGAGGAAGTAGTCGTACGTTTTCTCGATTCGACCGATCCAAGCACCGTTACTCCGGCACCTCCGAGTTCTTAGCACACGTACAGCTCGATGATGATCCCCGGGCTCCGATCCAGCAAAGCGTCGGGGAAGAGTTCCGTCAGCACGACGGGTGGTGACGATCTTGATGTTCTACCGTCGCAGGGCTTCGCCTAAGCACCGCTACAATATGATCGAGGTGGAATATGGTGGCAGGGGGCACCGCACACGGCTATGGAATGATCACGGGGATCAATTGTGTGTCTAGAGGTGCCCCCTGCCCCTGTATATAAAGGAGCAAGGGGGGAGAGGTGCGGCCAGCCTTGGGACGCGCCAGGAGGAGTCCTACTCCCTCTGGGAGTAGGATCCCCCCCAATCCTAGTTGGAATAGGAATCCTCAAGGGGGGAAAGAGAGAGAGGGGGGCCGGCCACCTCTCCTAGTCCTAATAGGACTAGGGGAGGGGGAGGCGCGCGGCCACCTTGGGCTGCCCCTTTCTCCTTTCCACTAAGGCCCATGAAGGCCCATATGTCTCCCGGGGGGTTCCGGTAACCTCCCGGTACTCCGGTAAAATCCCGATTTCACCCGGAACACTTCCGATATCCAAATATAGGCTTCCAATATATCAATCTTTATGTCTCGACCATTTCGAGACTCCTCGTCATGTCCGTGATCACATCCGGGACTCCGAACAACCTTCGGTACATAAAAATGCATAAACTCATAATAACTGTCATCGTAACGTTAAGCGTGCGGACCCTACGGTTCGAGAACAATGTAGACATGACCGAGACACGTCTCCGGTCAATAACCAATAGCGGGACCTGGATGCCCATATTGGCTCCTACATATTCTACGAAGATCTTTATCGGTCAGATCGCATAACAACATACGTTGTTCCCTTTGTCATCGGTATGTTACTTGCCCGAGATTCGATCGTCGGTATCCAATACCTAGTTCAATCTCGTTACTGGCAAGTCTCTTTACTCGTTCTGTAATACATCATCCCGCTACTAACTCATTAGTTGCAATGCTTGCAAGGCTTATGTGATGTGCATTACCGAGAGGGCCCCAGAGATACCTCTCCAACAATCGGAGTGACAAATCCTAATCTCGAAATACGCCAACCCAACATCTACCTTTGGAGACACCTGTAGAGCTCCTTTATAATCACCCATTTACGTTGTGACGTTTGGTAGCACACAAAGTGTTCCTCCGGTAAACGGGAGTTGCATAATCTCATAGTCATAGGAACATGTATAAGTCATGAAGAAAAGCAATAGCAACAACACTAAACGATCGGGTGCTAAGCTAATGGAATGGGTCATGTCAATCAGATCATTCAACTAATGATGTGACCTCGTTAATCAAATAACAACTCTTTGTTCATGGTTAGGAAACATAACCATCTTTGATTAACGAGCTAGTCAAGTAGAGGCATACTAGTGACACTCTGTTTGTCTATGTATTCACACATGTATTATGTTTCCGGTTAATACAATTCTAGCATGAATAATAAACATTTATCATGATATAAGGAAATAAATAATAACTTTATTATTGCCTCTAGGGCATATTTCCTTCAGCGTTCGTTGGGGAGATGCCTAGCAGAGAGGAATAGGAAGGGAGAAGGAACTAAAGGAAGGTACATAGGTTTCCTCTTCAGTGAGTTGTGAACATACACGTAGGAGGAGGAGAGGGGTTCATTGGTTGGCAGAGATGGGCCAGTTTGGCCAGCCCATGAGGAAGGTAGAGACTTGGAAAAATAGTGGGGTTGTTGGGCTGCTGTCCAAGGGAGATGGAGGAAGTAAATAAAAGAGATGAGTTGGGTCCATCCGAATGAGAGGAATAAGAAACAGTGAGTGAGAATAGAGAAGATAGATTGGCCATTGGATATTGCCAAGAGTTTGGGGAAAGAAATCAATTAGATTTTCCTTTAGCAAAATCTATTAAAGGAACAGAAGCTCAAAACAAAATCAAAAGAAGTTCCAAAATGCATATGCGCATAAATTACTATGCCGAAGACGAGAAAATAAAACCCGACTAAAAGAACAGAAGTAAACTCAAATCTCTAATATAGGTACGCATTAGTTCAAATTA
Organism: Triticum urartu; assembly: GCF_056163025.1. Lineage (NCBI taxonomy): Eukaryota > Viridiplantae > Streptophyta > Magnoliopsida > Poales > Poaceae > Triticum > Triticum urartu. The sequence continues at coordinate 366,054,891 of NC_141873.1, read as the reverse complement.
AATCCTCTAAATTATAAAAGTCCAATTTAAGCTTGGTCAACAAATAAAACAAATGAAATTTTCTCGCCCTGATTTTTGGAAAACTTTTTCTTAAACATTCCGATAATCGGGATGTTACAGATCTACCCCCCTTAAAAGAAATCTCGTCCTCGAGATTTGGGCTGACTAAAGAGAATAGGTTTGGATTAGGTTTGTCTTCGACATAGTTCTTTTCGAAAACTTGTGGAATCACTTCTCGTTCTGATCTTGGTGATAGGTGGCTTTGGGTCTTCATTGGAGATACTTCTCTTCTCATAATTCTTCTAGATTGCAAAACTTGTAAATAATCCTTCGATCTTGGCGATGGTAATGTGACAGCTTCTGTAACTGGTTGAATATTCTTCAGTCTTGTCCTTCTTATTTAGGCCAAGCTTTGGTGCGTCTGGACTCATTGATCCTTCCTTTAGTTTGAATTTTACTGTAGGTGTGGTGAAGGTCATCAAATATTTGTCTTCTTTGCGAATGAAGGTCTTCAATTCTTTAATCTCGCCGAATCACCATCTACTACCCCCCTTAAAAGAGGTTTTCTATGGGGTTCACATCGATAATAGACCTCTAAGCTTGCTGTTGCAACTTCTTTCCTCTGAGAGTGTCCTCCGGCGTTTATTGATAAGAGGGAAAGATCATAAGAGGAGTAAGATTCCTACACAAGGCGGAGATACCCAAAAGATAAACAAAAGATAATACCGAGATAACCATGAAACTATCCAAATAAAACTCAAAAGCCACTCATTTTGGCAAATAGGGTTTTAGTATGACTTCATAGGAAAACACCAAAAAAATATGCAGACAATACTCACACAAAAAGGTTTTTACGTCTACAAGCTACGAGTTCTATCACTACAAGGGTGATAACTAACCTAATTCTATATGGCAGGTCACATCATAACTTCGAGTAAATCTTCAATGTTGATGACTGGAGCATCGTCAGCGGTTGTTGACTCCTTGAGTTATCGTTGTGTCTTCACTTGTCAAAACATTGCTACTCGGAGCTTCATAGGTTGTAGTATCTTGAAATTCTTGGCACATCTTGTGAATCTTCTGACATTTCAAACCATGGGCAGGGAAATGGGTTACACATACTATAGAGAAAATGGTAGAGAAGTAGACTGTAAACTTTATTTGAATGTAACATGGCTAGAAGAGCAATAGTGAGGAAGAAGAGTACGAGAATATTCCTTTTGAAGTATATTTTTCTTAAGAAAATAATTCATAAGGCTTTCCATTTCTAACTAAGGACACGCGACTAGTTCGACATCGGCTCTGATACCACTTCTGTGAGAACCCGAAATTAACTTCCAGACCCTCCTGTGTAGATTTTTCAACCCTAGGATCATTGTTGACAACACAGTGAAATGATATCATTGCACAATACATAAAAGGTATTACAATTTTAAATATGTCTTGCCACAAGGCATACCTATATAAATGTCTCATGACACTTAATACATTCAGAAAACAGCGGAAAGTACAATGCGTAGCGACTCCATCTCAGCCACTGGCAGTCGATGTAGTCCATGTTACCTCACTCCTACGGATCGCCATAGTAGTCGTAGTCATCACCTTCATCTCCATGCAACTCTGTTGTCAACAAAATTATTGCCATGAGTACATTACGTACTCAACATGCCTCCCTCGGGGAACGACCTAATAGCTACATGTGGCTTCAAAGGAAGGCTGTATGGCTCATTTGCATAAAGCTAATTTTGTTTGTCAAATAAAGTAGTTGGATAAAAGAAGTTTTAGATGAAAACATGTTTTATCTCCAGAACAACTTTCATCAAGTGAGGATCCTCGATCAACTCACGTCCTTCATAGGTTTCAAGAATAGGGGCAAAGAGGGAATAAGCAAGACGGGTCCTGTATGTCAAGAAAGATTCATGTGTTGTCCATGACCGTGGACACGGCTATTCGAATATTTTTACACTCTGCAGAGGTTGTACACTTTACCCACACGACACAATCTTGTCTTGATGCCACCAGTGGCCGCTGGTATAGTACACCATTTGGTATACCGGCAGGGAGATTATGACAAGATCTTTGGACTAGATCCCCCAAAGATGTGACATGCCCACCGGGTCTGGTGCACGGAACTGAGAGTACGTCCTCAAACCGGTTCCCCCATTTGTGTTGAGGATACTCCCCGCAGGGAAGCTATCCCATCTGCAATATGACGACATCGACACCTAAGGCTGACTAGCTTACTTAACCAAGCTAGTGCCCATATAGCATGTGGTTGTACTGTTATCACAATCTTCAAATCCAAGACTTATTAGGCCTCATGCGGCACGGACGACTGATTGCCCCCTTCAACTTGTGAAGGACAGCCAATCACTCCTTCAATCCTTGATTCAGCTGTCGCCCGCACCGGTATTCAGATGGTAAGTTTCACCCAGAGTAGAAGAGGATAGAGAGGGTCAACAAAGGCCAACAGGCCTAGCTCAGCGTTAAGTATCAACTGTCAATAACTCAGATGCCATTCAACAAGGCACCTATAGGGTGATAAGCATGGCTAAGCATTTCTACTCAACATGAACTTTATACTTCTACTCAGGTGTGTAGCGACCCGACTTCAAACAGTCAAGCCTCTGTGTATCCGTGCCATCCCTGGATCGGTATGCTGGCACACACAGTACATCAATGTATATATCAAAGTGCAATCACATGTATAAATAACATAAAACTGATATATATACCTCATAAGTCTCAGCGGAAACAAACATATGGGTGTGGAGTCCCATCAACACCAACGGCAATGTAGCGACCAGACCTCAAACAGTCTGATCTCTGTGCTCCGGTGTCATCCCTGGATCAGTAATGCTGACACCACACAGTACTTGGAGGATTTATAGCAGAGTAGCAATCACACACTTATTACATCGAGTGTCTCAAAAGAGAACTTATTACAATAAATATGTCTTAAGGCCATCTAATAACGATAACAGCGGAAGGCTTGGAAGATAAGTGAGTCCATCAACTCCAACGGCATCACTGAGTATAGAACCACGACCTAAAACTCCTTAATCGTCGTCTGAAAAGTCTGCAACATTAACGTTGCAGCCCAAAAACGGGTCAGCACATGGAATATGCTGGCAAGGTAACACATAGAGAGTAATGGAATGCAACACCTATACTATATGCATATTTGGCTGGTGGAAAGCTCTATGGTTACAGTTTTTGCGTAAAGCCAATTTTTCCCTACTTCAAAGGAATAATTTTATTTAACTATCATGGTAGTTGTTAAACATTGAGAATGGTTGACAGCATTCTCAATCCCAATTAAGCATCATCATTAAACATAACCCAACAAAATTAATTTAGAGTAACATGTTGAGATTCACATGATAATCCAAGTACTAGATACTCAAGATGTCCATAACCGGGGATACGGCTAATCATGATTAGTTTGTTACACTCTGCAGAGGTTTGCGCACTTTTCCCCACAAGACTCGATCGCCTCCGTTTGGTTTCTCGCACTCTGCAGAAGAAGGATGACCGAGACATAGTCTTTCAGAAGCGCTAGCACCTTACGATCGGGTAGACCATACCACCTACATCCCCTACATCTACTAGTCTACCACTGTAAGAGTTCGCACGACTTAGTCAACTATGCTAGAGCCCACAATAGCTTGTGGCTGCACACGGAAGTTTCTAGTATGAATAGTCTTATGATCCCTTTGAGCCTGGGTGGTGGTCCAAAAGAAAACAGGCAAGTCCTGGAATACCCAGGTGCCTCAATCCACCCAGATGTGTGTTTAAGTTGCCACCTTAGATAAACCATTAATTAACAATCTCACATCTGTCAATGGATTTCACTCACCCAATCCATGTCTAATAGCATAGCATGGCATGATAAGCAAACGTAGAAGTAACTCCCAAAGGTTTGAAAATAAACTGCTAATAGGTACTACCTCATCTACTTCCCATCCCACAATTTAATTAGATCCTAATCATGCAATGTGTGTGGATTGATCTAATGCAATAAAACTGGGTAGTAGAGAAGGTATGATCAAAGTGTTACTTGCCTTACTGATGATCCGGGAAACCTAGTGATTCGAACTAACAGGCGGCGCACTCCGGATATTCTATCGCAAACAAACAAACGAGCATACAATAAGTACTCATCTAATGCACATGTAAAACTCAAATAAGAGATCTAACCAGAAGGTTCAACTTAAGAACTCCGGTTGGCAAAAGAATCAAATTGAACGAAGCAACGAAAGACAAACGTCGAAAGAAAACAACTTCGTTCTAGAAATCTGGATCTAGGGCAAATTTTATAGTAGCAAAATCTTTTTAGGTTGGTTAAACGGATAGAGGATTTCGAGGCGAATCCCTAGGCGCTTGAATCGCCTGATTCCGATAAACGAGCGAAAAGTTAAACTAAAACGAAAATCGGATCAGAAATCAAGATCAGAAAAAATCGCGGATTTAATCCGAGAAAAGAAAAACGAAGAACAGATTAACGAATGAACGTTCGTAATCTGAAACTAAACGATGAACGCGTTCGTTAAAACGAACGAATCGGTGAACGTTCACTAATTAAGTAAACCAGAGAAATAAACCGATCTAGGGTTTCAAAAAAAACCGAGGCGGTTTCTCTTTTAAAAAAAACGAACGGCGAACGGCGGCGGCTATACCTCCGGCGAGGTACTCCGGCGGGCGGGGCGGGGCTCCGGCGGCGGCGGCGGCTATGCGGGCGGCGGTGCGGCTTGGCAGCGGCATCGGCGGCGGCGGCAGCAGCGCAGGCGATGGGGCGGCTGCGGCTGGCGGGCAGCGGGGCGGGGCGGGGTGAGGTGAGGGGCAGCTGCGGCTGGCGGCCGGCGGGGTGGTGTGAGGTGAGGGGCGGCGGGGCGGCTCGGTATTTAAGAGAAGGGGGTGCTGCCTTGGGGGAGGGGGCACGGCGGCGGCCCCGAACCGGACTCGGCGGCGGCGCGGCTTCGGTCTCCTGGAGGGAGACGTAGGCGGCGGGGTGGGCCGTCGGCTGGGCCTTGGCCTAGTCGGCGCGCGGCGTGTTTTTTTTAAGTATTCCGCTCAGAAGAAAAGAAAAAAAATACTAAACGGACTCCAAAATTTCCGAAATAAATTTTCACGGGCTTCTAAAATCAAGCCTCACAAGGTGAACATTTATTTGGGACCTAAAATGCAATTTTGAAAAAAAACGCATTTTTTCCTAATTCAAATAAAACACCGAAAAACTCCGAAATAAAATCTTATTTGATTTTATTATTAAATCCTCAATATTTCTTTATTTTGGGAAAGTCATTTTATTCCCTCTCTCATTTTTTGTAATAGAAATAATTGATGATAAAATAAATAAAATCAAATGATCCTATTCTCAAAATTTGAGAGAACTCAAATATGAAAATATCGAAATCCCCAACTCTCTCCGTGGGTCATTGAGTTGCGTTGATGATGCATTGATGATCTAATGTATAACATTCCAAATTGAAAATTTGGGATGTTACAGGCAAGTTGAGTGTAGACCGTAACCCTACAACATAACCCTTACTCGTCGTAGAAATTCCTGCAACATGAGACGTTGCAGCCATATAGGTCAGTACATTGAATGTACTGGCAAGTCACATCATAAGAATAATGAACCTATTTGTACATGCAATTTGGCTGGTGGAAAGCTCTAACTTTAGTTTTTTGCACAAAGCTAGTTTTCCCTAGAATAAAAGATATTATTCTACCACTACTTTACATAATAGGATGAGTTGGTAAACCCAACTCAAACCATTCCCAAAGTTTCATTTAAAACCCAACTGTTTAATTAAGAGTGATGAGATCTCCCAGCATTTCCACTACTAGATGCTCAAGTTGTCCTTAACCGGGGACACGGCTAATCGATTAGGTTTTAACACTCTGCAGAGGTTTGCGCACTTTTCCCCACAAGACCCGATCACCTCCCTTGAAGTTCTCGCACTGCCTGGCGTTTGAGAACAGGATGACCGAGACATAGTCTTTCAAAAATTTCCCCCTTAACCCACGGATAGGCCGGTACACCTACATCATTCTACATATGCTAGCCCATCCCGGAAGGGGTCACACTAACTACTCAACTAAGCCAGAGCCCATATTGGCTTGTGGCTGCACACGTAAGCTTCTAGACATGAGAATACGATGGATCTCTTTGAGCCTGGGCGGCCGACCACTAGTGGTGCACCACCATGGATTAACCATGCATGCTCCCATTGTACTTCGCCACCATTCAAACCAAATACCGCCCAGGTAGTTCATTTACAAGTCTTGGTCCTGATTACTACTTTGTCACTCATATCTCACCATGTTCGCTTCCCAAACCACGTCTACATTTGGCGAGGCAAAAATAAACTTACACGTGGGTCACAAGGCTGTATAGGTCAGACCTACCTCAAATGAACTACTAGGTAACGGCATAGCTATCTGGCAACAATAAATCCTACCATGCAATCCTACCTCAAAGGACTAAGTGCATAACAAAAACATAGGTAAATGGAAGAATGGTCAAATGTGAACTTGCCTGGTAATAGTTGATGAAGATTATATCGCTCTCAGAAATTTACTTAATAGAACTATTCATCACTCTCCGATGAAAATCTATAAAGTCAAACATAGCACTCACATAAGAAATCATTTCAGAGAACCAAATAACATGCAACATGAAAAGACTCGGAAAATCCAAATGAACACACAACAAACTTAACTATCAAAAGAAAATATTAAGTACAAAACAACATAGGGCATGGGTGCCAAAATTTGTGACGTGGACCACAATGCATACTAGGCATACGAGTAAAACTACTATGGACAGATCCTAATGTGTTAAAACTATCGTGAGATAGGTCCAAGCGATAGGGTTTGGCAACGGTGACACGGTGCAAAAAGAATCACATCAATCGGAGCTACGGTTGAGGAGATATGGCCAGTGGAAGTTTGAATTCAAACCTGAATAAATTCAAATTTGAAATTGGCCAAAGTTTTCAAAGTTGGTTCTCTGGATAGAGCTATTCGATACGAACAATTTGCCGCTGGTTTCATCGAATTTGGACTTACGGTTAAACAGTTGTGGCTATTCTAAGTTTAGGGGCTAATCTGCTAATTCCAGGGACTGAACGGTGAAGAAAGTTATCACAAACAAGTCCTGGCAACGTGGCGGATTCCTACTAGCCAAAAGGTGTTCGCTGCAGAAGCTTATACGGCGAACGACCGCTATCTAAGCAAAACAGCGGCGGTGGCTAACTAAAAAACGATCGTTTTTTTTAACAAAACCCGTTGTTTAACCAATCTAAAAAATGAACGGAGGGAGCGAGCGGTTGTGAGGCGACGACGATGTACAGGGGCGGCAGCGCAGGCATTGGCCGGTGATGGGGCGGCGACTCCAGCGTTCCTCGACGATGGGGAATGAGGCGGCAGGGTCCGGCACGGCGTGCGCGATCAGCTGGTGGGGTTGGCGGGCGGCGGGGTGGCTGGTGACGAGCGGAGGGAGGCGGCGGCGTTCGGCGCTCCGGTGAGGACGCGGCACGTCGGGGCGTCGTCTACGGTGGTTCCTAAGGGCAAAGAAAATGTCAAACGGATGCTCATCGACCCGGGCAATATTTTGGTGAAGAAGAACAGGGTCGGGGCGGTTTACTGGCACCGTTTTACTCCGGCAAGGAAGCTCCAGCTCCGGCGAGATCCAAAGCAGGAGGGCGTCGGCTACTGGTGGTGTGAGGCGAAACGAAGTGGCAGAATGGAGAGAGGGGGCTCCGAGGCTTTTATAGACGCGGAGAGGGGTCTCGGGAGCTAGGGATAAGCCTTATCCGAGCGCAAGGCGGGCGGCTGTTGCGGGCGGTGAGCTCGTGTTCTATCCCGAGCGGGATGAACGGGAGGTTGGGGACGATGGGCGCGGGGCCCACGGGTCAACGGGACAGAGAGGGAGACGAGGAGCGGGCGAGCAAGGGCGAAGCCTTCGGGTGCTGGGAGTTGAGGCGCTGGCCGGCCTGGGATGGCCTGGCCGGTCGGGCACTGGGCCAGCTGGCCAGTAGGCCAGTGGGCCGCGCGGCTGGGTGGCTGCTGGGCCGGCTGGCCAGCGCGTGCGTGCGTGTTTTTTTGTTTTTTTACGGAAAAAAACTTCAATAGGAAAATAAGTAAACATTTTACATAGGCATATTAGATGCCAAAATGTTCAGAAAAATAGCAGCAATAAGATGAACTATTTTACAAGTTCAACTAAATTCCATAAAAATTCATAAAAGTCAAATAGTGCTACTCTTGCATTCAAAATCAATAAAAATCATTTTTAAAATAGCAAAATGATTTCAAATTTATTTTCTCCTAATTTTCCATTGAAGGGAATAATTTTACCATTATTTCCATTTATTTATTTTTAGGAGAAAAATAATTTGAATTAAAACTAAATAATTCCTAAAAGGATTTGAAATTTGGAAATTCAAATAACTTCAAAGTGACTTCAAATTATTCCTTTGAAACTTCCAACTCTCTTGCTTCAAATATGAAGAAGTCATTTTATGAACTCATTGATTTGCTTAAAGTTTCTAAATTCGAAATATTTCAAATGGAATTCAAATCATTTTCAAACCCCTTTTCATTTCTTTAAATGGAAGAAGTCATATTATCTTCACTCTAGGGTTTTGTGATGAAATGAATTTGAATTCTTGGATATCAAAATGTAAGATGAAAGTTTTGGGAAAGTCCTTTTATTCCCTCTCATTCAACTTTCAAAAAGTTTCAATTTCCACTCAGTTTCACACAATCAATCACACAAAGATCAAACAAAAAATCACAATTATTTATTTAATATAACATTCCAGAATTTAGAATTTTGGGATGTTACAAACTACGACCCTTAAAATGAATCTCGTCCTCGAGATTCGGAGAGGCTAGAAAGAAGGTTAGGTTTGGGGGTCTCCTTGAAAATCCATTCATCAACACAAGGTCTGGGGTGCTACCACCCTTAGAAGCATGGTCACGGTTCCAACAAAACTCATGTACTCCATCCTTTGCGTTGACGGTGTTGGTCTTCTCATATTCTCCGAGATAACTCCTTCACTTTTGCTCTTCTGGTAAGGGCATGGCCTTTCCCTCAAAATCACGAGTCTTTGCTTCAAAATAGGATCCTTCTGAGACTTGACAGGTCTTCTTAGCTGACAGGTATGTCGCCAATGCTAAACAACTATCAAAAATCTCATGGTGGTCAACAATTATTGGTTCCTCCTGCAGGAAATGGGTCTGGGCTGAACCTCACCGCATAACCTATGATTGGCAACAGGTGCCTGTACAGGGTTTCCATCGTCCTGCCATTCTAAGGCTTTTGGTTTATCATGTCGACACTTCTAGGGTTTTAAGGCTCTCTGATTTTCCATCAACATATGATAGTTCATGATAGAAGTCTCTGGTATGGGGGCCAATCCATCCCGTACTTGAATCATTACTACATACGCAGATAGTGAATCATGTTTTCTAACACTTGGGCATCCTCACAAGCATTGCAGAACTTCTCTTCTCCACGAACTGGGTCCGAATAAATCCATTGGTTCTGCAAGACAAACAAAATCTCTATCGTTTCTTCACAACTCTCGGGTTTACATAACCTCCTATGGAACGTCTTCTGATGAACTCACAGCTTCTTCCAGAATTCTTTTCTTCAACAAGATTGTGCTTGTTTCCCTATCAAATCCTGGGTCCTGTGGTTATGGCCCACTTCAACACTTGTATAACTTTAACTCATCCTTGGAGTTACTTTTGTTCCAGTACATCTCCTTATAATCCAATAGTACTTCATTCCTGCCTACTCTTGGGGTAACCATCATAACTAAAACCAAACTCCAACTCATTTGTCCAAACTCCACTCTATAGAAGACATTTTCTTTTCCATTGTTCAAGTGTTCACACAGATAAGTATCGCCAAAAAAATGCACTGGTTCATCCATAATTCTCTTCATATCAAATCCTTTATTACATCCTTAACCACTACTCAAAACTCAAATTTCAAATACTCTATTACAAAAGCTGCCATGCACATAGTTTGGTATGGTCAAGCATTACTTCTATCTTTATTCATTTGCCCTTCTTGAAGATACTTCAGTCCCACAAGATTTGTGAGATGTGATCCTTCAAATCATCGATGTTTTGCTTCATCATGGTGGCCATGAGCTTCATCTCCATCATCTCTGCATGGACCTCCCTCAAGTATTCCTGAGTGTGACAGAGTCTTGCTTCTAGTATTTCTCCAATCTGATGTATGGCTTCCATAGCAGCTTCACGGACAGAGTTGAAGAATGTTGCTCATGGTACTCGAGAAATGAAAAAGTATTGCCCCATAGTCTTTGGTAAAACTCCCTTCACGCAGTGGAGATGTACCTCCACGTACCAAAGTTCAACTCCATTCTCCATGAAAGGATAACCCTTGTAGACTGCTGTCGGTGTCAAAACCGGCGGATCTCGGGTAGGGGGTCCCAAACTGTGCGTCTAGGCCGGGTGGTAACAGGAGGCAGGGGACACGATGTTTTACCCAGGTTCGGGCCCTCTTGATGGAGGTAAAACCCTACGTCCTGCTTGATTAATATTGATGATATGGGTAGTACAAGAGTAGATCTACCACGAGATCAGAGAGGCTAAACCCTAGAAGCTAGCCTATGGTATGATTGTATGTTATGGTTGTTGTCCTACGGACTAAAACCCTTCGGTTTATATAGACACCGGAGAGGGTTAGGGTTACACAAGGTCGGTTACAAAGGAGGAGATATCCATATTCGTATTGCCTAGCTTGCCTTCCACGCCAAGTAGAGTCCCATCCGGACATGAGACGAAGTCTTCAATCTTGTATCTTCATAGTCTAACAGTCCGGCCAATGGATATAGTCCGGCTGTTTGGAGACCCCCTAATCCCGGACTCCCTCAGTAGCCCCTGAACCAGGCTTCAATGACGATGAGTCCGGCGCACAGTATTGTCTTCGACATTGCAAGGCGGGTTCCTTCTCCGAATACATCACAGAAGAACTTGAAAATGAGGATAGTGTCCGACCCTACAAAATAAGTTCCATGTACCACCGTAGAGAGAATAATATTTTCACAAATCTAATTTGCTGGCTTGTCTTGGCAGCATGACGTTACGTCATGGCCCGGTGATTATTCGAACCGTTTCTCTTAACCAGCTCCACACATAACGCGAGGCGGTTTCTTGACACGTTTTGTCGAAGCAGAGATCGTGTTCCCCCAATTACGGGATTCTCATTAATGCTGTCGTGGGTAACCCAACCGTGTCTAGGACTCCTAGATTATAGGCAAGTCCTAAACGGCTACGGAGAGGACGCTTGATATTCACACTCTTATAAAGGGACAAGGTTTTCGCTTTTTCCCTGTCGTGCTCAATCGAACCCTTCCCTCGCCTCAAGTTCTAACACCCAAAGCCCAGGTTAGGTGCTCCGGATCTTCAATCATGTCCGGATCTAGCCTTCAAGGCCAATGGATGCCCTCCTCCATTACGGAAGAGGACATTAAGAAGTTGAGGGAGGCCAGATACCTGACCGCCAAGGTTTTGCATCGGCTGCCTGCTCGAGGGCAGATCGTCCCTACTCCCGAACCCAACGAGAACGTCGTGTTCGTCTCCCACTTCCTCCGAGGTCTAGGCCTCACTCTGGATCCCTTCGTTAGGGGTTTGATGTTCTATTACGGGCTAGATTTCCACGATATAGCTCCGGACTCCTTTCTCCACATCTCGACATTTATTGTCGTGTGTGAGGCCTTCCTCCGTGTTACCCCTCACTTCGGCCTGTGGCTCAAGACCCTAGAAGTAAAGCCGAAAATGATCGAGGGGCAACATGCAGCGTGCGGAGGTGCATCAATAGGCAATATGGCAGGAGCCCCATGGCCGAAAGGTTCCTTTCCAGAGGTGTCCGAATTGTGGCAATGGGAGTGGTTTTACGTTATGGCTCCCAGAATTGCCAAGTGGGCGGCTGCCCCCGCTTTTCGCTCGGGCCCCCCACCACAACTGATGTCATGGATTAGCAGAGGTCTGAGCTGGGGTCCAGCCAAGGATGTGCCTATACTGCAAAGCCGCATCCGAGATCTCTTCGAGGGAGATTTTAATTTGGTTGCGGTAATACAAGTTATGCTAGTTCGTCGAGTCCAGCCTTGCAAACGCCGGCCCCTTCGCTTGTGGGAGTTCAACCCAGAGGGACCACGTGCCATTCAAAGTTTCCTTGGCCTAACGCACGAGGAGATGTACAAGTCATTCCTCGGACCTCAAGTAGAGTGTCCGGATATTACCGAGGACGTGGGCCTGAGCAGTAACCGCGCTGCTGAACAAGTAAGAAATCCTCTGGCCAAACACACCGTCTTTTATTCGTCACGAAGTTATTTCTGAGAGTTCGCTTTTCGACCAGGATTGGCTAACAAAGGCGAAGATGATTCGGTGTTTGGCCCCCCTCCCTGAGGGTTTGGAAAATCCGGTATTGGAAAAGATGCTCGAGGTCACACCTTGCCCGGAGCCCTCGAAGGAAGATACGGGGGGGGGGGGGAGGATAATACAGGCGGATGCGGGCCCCCGTCGCTGCCAGTTCCAACCGAGGGAATGAGCATCTCCATGAAGGAGGATAACCGGGGGAGGAAAAGGACAGCTTCCGAGGATCCGGAAGCCGAAGCCTCCAAACGGGAGAAGAAGTCCCCCATAGAGGGTCCTGCCTTGGGGGGTGCTTCAGTCGCACAAAGTCCGCGGGGGGATCAGCCCTCCAACGAGTCGTAAGTGATCCAAAATACTTTAATAGTAAAGGTATGCTATCTTTCTTCTGAGAAAATAACCACCACATATATCTTGCAGTTCGGGCCTTAGCCCCTCTCAGCTGAGCTCGTCTTCGGGGGATGTTCTTCCAGAGATGATGGAGAGCGAAACGCCTCCCCCGGACTCCTCCGCTCAAGAAGCGGGCAACCCCGAAGTGTCGTCACGGAGGGCCTCTCCGGATCCGGTGAGGCCAGAAGATAATCCCATGGACCCCCGAAGTCCCCAGCGTCCAACTCCTGAAGAGAGCAGACAAAAGAGTTCGACACCGTCTAGTATGCGGTCGGACGTTCTGAGGGAGTTGGTTGGGAGAGCGGCCATCTCAGAAGAACACTGTACGCTGATGGTTACAGTGATGGACAGAATTTCGTCCGCCGAAAGCGGATTACATGAAGCCTTTATGAGTCTACTGACAGGCTTTGAGGTGAGATAATATGTGATAGTACTGCACATGTTAGGTGTGCCCTTGAGACTCTGGTTGTCGTCGAGAACGGCGGCGAACAGAGGATCATATTCCCAGGTAATAACCAGACTGCCCCTATGTGCAGGTGGTGGAAGCTCTGGTGGCTAGCCGGACTAGTGAGTTTGCCAAATTAAAACGGCAACAGGATGCGGCAGACGCTGACATCGAGCTTGTTAACAAGAGGCTTGATGAGGCACAGGGTAAGTGTTATTATCTGGTGAACGCCACATAGTAAGAGCAGCATAATGCCAGTATCTTTAATATGTTGTGACTGCAGAAGGAGCTGCCACCGTGGAAACCTTGCGGGCAGAACTTGCTCGAGCCAAGGAACAAGCGAGGATTAGTAATGCGGCTGCTTTGAAGGTGGCCGAAGAGTTGAAAGCCGAGAAGGCCGCACATTGCGAGAGCCAAGGGAAGGTGGCCAAGATGGCCGTAGAATTAAAAGACACTACCGACCGTTGCCGGGTCCTTGAAAAAGAAAACCGAGCGAAGGCAACGGACCTTGAGAAGGCGACGATGGCGGACAAAGACACCCGTTCTGCTATGAGAGCGAAGAAGGAGGAGCTGCGGGAAGCCAGGGATATTGCGGCTGGGAAACCCTTCATGTTACGGAGAAAGTTCGGAGATCCACGGTATGCCCCTCTGGATCGGCTGTGGAGTTCGGCAGATGCGTATATGGATTTGGCGGCGAGTGCTGCCAATGCTGCCAAGTACTTCCAAGGTCAGACAGATCGTGAAGTGGACAAGCTGTTCTGGTCGCAATTCAATGTTCCAGAGCATCCGCTTTCATTGACTGACCAGCTAGCCGAATGGGCTGAACTGAATAGGTTGTCCGGACTCGCCATGAGGTCTATTGTGGATCAGCTATGGCCGGAAAAGCCAAAGCCGAACAGCTATTTCAGCTTAGTGCAGCAGTTCCTTGGTGCAGTGCCGCGCATTAATGCGATGAAGAGGTCGGCGTGCATAGAAGGCTCGCGGATGGCCCTTGCCCGTGTTAAAACATACTGGGCAGAGATGGACGCTACCATTGTTGCGGCGCAGGGTTCGGCCATAGGCCGAGTGGCCGCCGAGCACTATTTCGAGGAGGTTCTCGAGGGTGCTTGTTTGATAGAGGCCCAGTGCTCGAAGAATATTATGTTTGAGTGATATGTATTCTCATTGTAAAAACAATGCTTTTATGAAGTTTTATAAGGCCATGTTTATACTTTTGCCTGAAAGTAGTATGATGCCTCCTCTGCGGTCGTTTATGTACACATGTGTATAACCTGAAAGATTGCAGCCGTCAGCTTCAACCCCCACGCATATAATGCGGAGGTGCTCGCGAAAAACGCGTGTTCACTCTTAACCCAACGTCTTGGTCCTATTAAGGAGGTGATAGCGTAGCGAACGAGGCAACCGGACTATAATGCTTTAACACTTTCACTTAGCCATAGGAGTTTGACAGTGGGGCTACTAGATAGCCCCTGGTGGCTCCGCACTCTCCCGATCGCGGCGTGCGTACATGCTTGGCCGGAAAACGGCCCTTCGTTAAGGCGGAGGAATTCTAACATTCCGATAGGTCATCGAGTGGTTGACCAGTCTCACGCTATATCATGACAGTCAGTTTTCGGCTTTCTCTACTGAGGTGCTCGTCCGGATGAACCAGGGCACAATCACAGTAGTTCTCCGAGTGCTACCTTAGCCGATAAAGCGGAACATAAGGCACCAAAACACAGGAGCCGGGCAAACCCAACATTTGACCAAAGACAATGATTCGGAGCTGATGCATATAAGGCAAAACTCGCGACGCCGAACACTCCCTAAGGTATTCGGTCTTTATGGTATAAATCGGGCCTAAATAGTGCCCTTTGTAAGAAGCCCCTTGTGTCCAGGTACGTGCATTATTCTAACGTGGTCACATGCCAAGACATCAGCATCCTTCTCAACTGTGCTGAGAATTCGGTGGATGTGTATCAACAAGAGACAGTAAAAAAGGTTTATGCAGTGTCTTAATCTAAAAAGAATCCTTGGAGCGGGTCCCTGCTGCACGTCTGCGCCTTTGTCTCCATTGTGCCGTATCCTGGACGGGTGTAGCCCGATGATCATCTGTAAAATAGAGGAGCTTAGGTGAAAAAGTTGTCATGCAAAAAGATAGTTTTTAAAGAAACCATATATAATTCAAGATGAGTAAAAATTGCCACTTGTCTGCGCGCATTAAGCCCCTTGTATTAGTAATAGGGGTGTGACCATTGATCCGGTATGAATTACATATAGCTGCGCCGGACTCGTCTAACCGTGTCCGAGGTCTTGACGACCTGTTAAATGCTTTAGTTGGTCAGGCTGTCTTTGGTGTGTGGCTGCCAAGGCAGCCGCACTCTCTTCGGCGCGCAAAGATCATTTAATACTTTCGTTCACTGTAATGATGCCACGTGGGCCGGGCATCTTGAGTGTGAGGGAAGCGTAGTGTGGTATTGCATTAAAGCGAACGAAAGCTTCGCATCTGAGTAGGGCTTGATAGCCACTTTGGAACGGAGCGATGTGGAAGGTTAAATGTTCGCTACGGAAGTTATCGGGGAAGCCGCATATAACCTTTAGAAGTAGGGATCCCGTGCAATGAGCCCCTGGGCCTGGCGTTACTCCTTTAAAGGTAGTATTGCTTTGGCAAATTTTTGTTGGGTCTATCCCCATTTCGCGGATTGTATCCTGGTATATCAGGTTTAGATTGCTGCCACCGTCCATCAGGACTTGTGTGAAGTGGTATCCGTCAATTATTGGGTCTAATACCAGGGTAGCCAATCCTGCACGCTGGATACTTGCTGAGTAATCTCGATGGTCGAAAGTGATCAGTTGAGACGACCAGTGGCAGGACTCCGCGGTGATAGGCCCTTGGGCATATTTTTCTGTGAGTGCCATTTTGTTTCTTCCCTTGGTCACGTGTAACATGTTTACTATTTTGACTTATGGTGGAAATTTCTTTTGTTCCCCAGTGTCTTGCTTGAGAGGCTCATTCCCGTCTTCGCTTGGTGTATCCTCCCCCTTGTGTACGGCGTTGAGCTTGCCGGACTGCTTGAAGACCCAACATTCTCTATGGGTATGATTAGGGGGTTTACCAAGGGTGCTATGGATCTGACATATTTGGTCCAGAATTTTGTTTAGGCTGGACAGTTCGTCTCTGGCGCCTTTAGAGGGCGGCTTTTGCTGACCTCGCCGAGAGCTTTTGAATCCGGCGTTTACTATCGTGCTCTTCGTGCTGTCTTCTTTATTCCGGCGTTTGTTATTGCTGTTGCGCCAAGATTTCCCGTTTCCATCTCTAACTTCAGATGTACTAGGGTCGCTGGTGCTGCATCTGGATAGCCAGCTGTCCTCACACGCGCAAAAGCGGGTCATGAGGCTTGTTAATGCTGCCATTGTTCTCGGCTTTTCTTGGCCGAGGTGTCTGGCAAGCCATTCGTCACAGACGCTATGCTTAAAAGCTGCCAAGGCTTCGGCATCCGGACAGTCGACAATTTGGTTCTTTTTAGTAAGAAACATGTTCCAAAGTTTTCGGGCTGACTCTCCGGGCTATTGAGTTATATGACTCAAATTGTCCGCGTCTGGAGGTCGGACATAAGTCCCTTGAAAATTTGCCCGAAAAGCGTCTTCGAGCTCTTCCCAGCTTCCAATGGAGTTTTCGGGGAGGCTTTTAAGCCAGTGATGAGCTAGCCCTTTTAGCTTGAGGGGTAAGTACTTGATGGCGTGGAGATCATCTCCTTGAGCCATATGGATATGAAGGATATAGTCCTCAATCTAGACCCCAGGGTATGTTGCTCCGTCGTATGCCTCTATGTTTACGGGTTTGAATCCCTCTGGAAATTCATGGTCTAGCACCTCGTCGGTGAAACATAGGGGGTGTGCGGCACCCCTGTATCTAGGTGTACCGCGTTGTTCGGATGTTTGTTGTGTTACATCATATGCTGGGGCGTGCTTGCGTGGTCCATAGATGGATCTGGTTGCGCCGTCCTTTTGGTGCGAGCCCTCGCGTGGATCGCGTATTGGCTTGTGGGTGGCATTGTTTGCCGCTCTATGTTGGCCGTGAGGTCGTCTATCAGGTCAGGTGGCCATTTTTATTTTTGGTTGTGGGGGGTCTGAGGCCTCCTCATCGAATTCAGGTAGCAACTTCCGCTTTGGGTAGCTCTTGGTGGGGCGATTGCCGCCGTACTTTGCTGCTGTGTTGAGTACTTTGCTCCCTCTGATTTGGAGTGTGTCCTGCGCAGCCTTGAGCCTTTGCTTCTGCTTTTTTAGACTCCTCGCGGTGGCAACGAGCCTTTGATGGGCATTCTGCTGGTCCGGGTGCCTGTCCGGCGTTATGCCGTTCGGACTATTATCTTTGATAGAATTGGTTTGTTCGGTTTGATTTTCTCCATATTGCCGTGGTCCGGCAGTGTTTCGCCCTGCTCCAACGCTGGGTCTGTATGGTCGTTATTTCTGCCGATGCGGGATTTTGGGCGGCGCGCCGCCACTTTGACTGCTTCTCGAGGGAACAAGCCTTCGGTGCGTCCTTCCGTTCCTCGTCGTCGTCTTCTTTTGGTGTGTCCACCATGTATACGTCATATGATGAGGTGGCCATCCAGCGCTCTGTGGGCGGTGGTTCCTCTTCGCCTCCCGCATCATCGTCCATACTGTCGATGTCTTCGGAGTCGAAGTCGAGCATGTCAGTTGAGTCGTCGACAGTGGCTATTAAGTGGGTGGTGGGTGGGCGTCGAATTTCTTCGATGTCCGCATCCCATTCCTGTTGGCCATAATCCGGCTAGGGCTCTCCTGACAAAGAGAGAGACCTTAGTGAATTCAGAACGTCATCGAAGGGCGAGTGCTGAAAGATATCCGCGGCGGTGAATTCCATGATCGGCGCCCAATCAGATTCGATTGGCAGGGGCGCAGATGGTTCGGAGTCCAGAAAAGAGTCCGACACCTTGGAGTCACGGGCTGCGCAGAGGGTTAGGCTGGTGTTCGGCTCGATCGCCGTTGAGACCGCAGCCCCTGAGGCGGTGTCTAACCATCCGTCCTCGACTGGCGCAGTTGGCTCCGAGCTAAGGGTCAGAGCTGATGTGGGTGCAGCCTCTGGGGTACTGTTCGGCGACAGAGCTAGGTCATAACCATCGTGACATTGCGGCGCGCCCGACTGTGGCTCGAATCCGTCGAAGATCAAGTCTCTGTGGATGTCGGTCGTGTAGTTCAAACTTCCAAATCTAACCTAATGGCCAGGGGCGTAGCTTTCAATCTGCTCCAGATGGCCAAGCGAATTAGCCCGCAATGCAAAGCCGCCGAATATGAAGATCTGTCCGGGGAGGAAAGTCTCACCCTGGACCGCATCGCTATCGATGATTGTAGGAGCCATCAAGCCTAACGGCGATGACACAGAGGAACTCTCAATGAAAGCACCAATGTCGGTGTCAAAACCGGCGGATCTCGGGTAGGGGGTCCCGAACTGTGCGTCTAGGCCGGATGGTAACAGGAGGCAGGGGACACGATGTTTTACCCAAGTTCGGGCCCTCTTGATGGAGGTAAAACCCTACGTCCTGCTTGATTAATATTGATGATATGGGTAGTACGAGAGTAGATCTACCACGAGATCAGAGAGGCTAAACCCTAGAAGCTAGCCTATGGTATGATTGTATGTTATGGTTGTTGTCCTACGGACTAAAACCCTTCGGTTTATATAGACACCGGAGAGGGTTAGGGTTACACAAGGTCGGTTACAAAGGAGGAGATATCCATATTCGTATTGCCTAGCTTGCCTTCCATGCCAAGTAGAGTCCCATCCGGACACGAGACGAAGTCTTCAATCTTGTATCTTCATAGTCTAACAGTCCAGCCAATGGAGATAGTCCGGCTGTCCGGAGACCCCCTAATCCCAGACTCCCTCAACTGCATCTCCTTCAAGATGAATATTCTTCATGATGTCCTTCAGGATCTTCGGGTAATCCTGATCACTGGTCAGGGTCAGGATCGTTTCTGGGCCCTTCAGAAAAGACTCGTAAAAGGTTGTCATCTGCAGGCATAAGATACAAGGGGTACTCAGGATACTGTATGTATTTCCTTGGGTGAAATGTGGTTGTTTTTCTGGGAAAAGTTTGGGGTCAGTTTGTCCATGGGTTCAAGGTTTTAGTCTGGGTGAGATAGCGAGAGAGGTACTCACAATCAACAAACCACTCATAACATTTCATATGAGATTCCAAACACCTCAACTTTTATTGCTTCATGAGCTATTACAATTTCCATTTCACAACTCAACTCAACATCCCCAACGAAAATAAAAGTGCATTCCAACTTTATTACATGCTTTATTCCAATATCAAGATCTCAACTACTCTGCTCAAGCTCTCCTCGGGTCTGAACATTCTCCGGCAAAATGTCCTACTCCTTTGCAGCATAAACAAATGACTTTAGACAAATCCAGGGGCTTCCTGGTGGTTATCTTGGCTCCTTGGATTCTTGGCTTCCTTGCTGGGCATTTGCTAGCGTAATGACCTAAATCCTTTCGCCTATAACAAGTGATTTGACTCAGGTCCTTTTCTGCAGAAATTGGGTTGTTCTGGGGATACATGCTCTTTCTCTTCCTCGACTTCTTCATTCCGATCAATTCTTCTATCTCATGTGGATCAAACTCCACTTCTTCTGTCGAGAAGTCTCCCAGATACTCTTGGCTTTTCTTCGTGCAATACAGTGAAAAATGTCCTTCTTCTCCACATGAATAGCAAGCGTTGGAGTAAAATCTGTTTAGGATTTCTCCATCAGGGTCTTCAACATCTTCCTTCATCACATGTTCCTTCAAACTTTCCCTGAGGGCTTCTTTCATTGCTCCCTTCTACTGCTTGGTAATTTCTTGTACCTTGGGGTAAATATGACACTGGGCAGGGTAGTGCGTAGTTCCTTCACACAAGAAACAAATAACCTGCCTAGTTGGGCATTCTTCAGCTTGGTGATTTCCTTCACAATGAGGGCATCCACCCTTGTGTTCTTCATGGGTATGTCCTATCTCACCACAAATCTTGCATGCACAAGGTTTCTTCATTTTATTGCCATATGGCTTCTGAATAAGACGAGACCTTAGTAGAGTCATCTTGAATTCCTCCCAAGTTTTTGCTTTGTTACATCGTTGTATGGCCTGATGCATTTTCCACCAGGTTGCAGCACTTTTTGTAAAGTACTGAAGAGCGTATTGAACCTCATACTTCCTTGCAACCAAATTGCTCCTGAAGTGATTCTCCATGTTTTGAATCCATAGCTCTGCCTCTAACTGAGTGATCGGTCCAGAGAATACAAGTCCATCTTCATTCATCATCTACTAGGTCCAAGGGTTTTGGGATGAGATAAGATGGATAGAGAGATACACACAATACACACAATATTATTTTGAAAATAAGTTTTATTTGTGGCTATCGGGAAAAACATCAAACAATGACAGCTCACAAACATCGCGTCTAACGTGAGTATACAACAGGGGTTCGGCCTTCTAAAGGTCATATAAATCTTGGAATTCTTCAGTGTCTTCAAATTCTTCAATTCTTCGGAGGCTTCGACTATTGTAGCTTCAACTCTTCTAGTGTATGGTGAAGTCTGATATCTTGTCCTTCTCGGAGTGGTTTCATCAGTTCTTCCTCCGTGTGGTCCAAAGGGAACGTGGTATTGTCTAACTATTTTAGGTAAGAGGAACAATTTGATAAAGCTCAAAAAAGAAGAGAGGTAAAGGACCTTTTTGAAAATAAAGTTTAAGATAAATCCTTTCCTAAGGGCTTTCCAATTTCTAGGGTCACGTCCTATAGTCAACCTGGCTCTGATACCATCTCTGTAGCGACCCAACCTCAAACGATCAAGCCTCTGTGTATCCGTGCCATCCCTGGATCGGTATGCTGGCACACACAGTACATCAATGTATATATCAATGTGCAATCACATGTATAAATAACATAAAACTGATATATATACCTCATAAGTCTCAGTGGAAATAAACATAAGGGTGTGGAGTCCCATCAACACCAACGGCAAGTTGAGTGTATACCGTAACCCTACAATGTAACCCTTACTCGTCGTAGAAATTCCTGCAACATGAGACGTTGCAGCCATATAGGTCAGTACATTGAATGTACTAGCAAGTCACATCATAAGAATAATGAACCTATTTGTACATGCAATTTGGCTGGTGGAAAGCTCTAAGTTTAGTTTTTTGCACAAAGCTAGTTTTCCCTAGAATAAAAGATATTATTCTACCACTACTTTACAACATAGGATGAGTTTGTAAACCCAACTCAAACCATTCCCAAAGTTTAATTTAAAACCCAACTGTTTAATTAAGAGTGATGAGATCTCGCAGCATTTCCACTACTAGATGCTCAAGTTGTCCGTGACTGGGGACACGGCTAATCGATTAGGTTTTAACACTCTACAGAGGTTTGCGCACTTTTCCCCACAAGACCCGATCGCCTCCCTTGAAGTTCTCGCACTGCCTAGCGTTTGAGAACAGGATGACCGAGACATAGTCTTTCAAAAATGTTCCCCCTTAACCCACGGATAGGCCGGTACACCTACATCATTCTACCTCTGCTAGCCCATCCCGGAAGGGGTCACACTAACTACTCAACTAAGCCAGAGCCCATATTGGCTTGTGGCTGCACACGTAAGCTTCTAGACATGAGAATACGATTGATCTCTTTGAGCCTGGGCGGCCGACCACTAGTGGTGCACCACCATGGATTAACCATGCATGCTCCTACTGTACTTCACCACCATTCAATCCAAATACCGCCCAGGTAGTTCATTTACAAGTCTTGGTCCTGATTACTACTTTGTCACTCATATCTCACCATGTTCGCTTCCCAAACCATGTCTACATTTGGCGAGGCAAAAAAAACTTACACATTGGTGACAAGGTTGTATAGGTCAGGCCTACCTCAAATGAACTACTAGATAACAGCATAGCTATCTGGCAACAATAAATCCTTCCATGCAATCCTACCTCAAAGGACTAAGTGGATAATAAAAATATAGGTAAATGGAAGAATGGTCAAATGTGAACTTGCCTAGTAATAGTTGATGAAGATTATATCGCTCTCAGAAATTTACTTAATAGAACTATTCGTCACTCTCCGATGAAAATCTATAAAGTCAAACATTGCACTCACATAAGAAATCATTTCAGATAACCAAATAACATGCAACATGAAAAGACTCGGAAAATCCAAATGAACACACAACAAACTTAACTATCAAAAGAAAATACTAAGTACAAAACAACATAGGGCATGGGTGCCAAAATTTCTGACGTGGACCACATTGCATACTAGGCATACGAGTAAAACTACTATGGACAGATCCTAATGTGTGAAAACTATTGTGATATAGGTCCAAGCGATAGGGTTTGGCAACGGTGACACGGTGCAAAAAGAATCACATCAATCGGAGCTACGGTTGAGGAGATATGGCCAGTTGAAGTTTGAATTCAAACCTGAATAAATTCAAATTTGAAATTGGCCAAAGTTTTCAAAGTAGGTTCTCTGGATAGAGCTATTCGATACGAACATTTTGCCGCTGGTTTCGTCGAATTTGGACTTACGGTTCAAAAGTTGTGGCTATTCTAAGTTTAGGGGCTAATCTGCTAATTCCAGGGACTGAACGATGAAGAAAGTTATCACAAACAAGTCCTGGCCACGTGGTAGATTCCTACTGGCCAAAAGGTGTTTGCTGCAGAAGCTTATACGACGAACGACCGCTATCTAAGCAAAACGGCGGTGGCGGCTAACTAAAAAAACGATCAGTTTTTTTAACAAAACCTGCGGTTTAAGAAACACGCGGTTTAACCAATCTAAAAAATGAATGGAGGGAGCGAGCGGTCGTGAGGCGACGACGATGTACAGGGGCGGTAGCGCTGGCATTGGTCGGTGATGGGGCGGCGACTCCGGCGCTCCTCGACGACGGGGAAGGAGGCGGCAGGGTCCGGCACGGCGTGCGCGATCCGCTGGTGGGGTTGCCGGGCGGCGGGGTGGCGGGCGACGAGCAGAGGGAGGCGGCGGCGTTCGGCGCTCCGGTGAGGACGTGACATGTCAGGGCGTCGTCTCCGGTGGTTCCTAAGGGCAAAGAAAATGTCAAACGGATGCTCATCGACCCAGGCAATATTTTGGTGAAGAACAGGGTCGGGGCAGTTTACTGGCGGCGTTTTACTGTGGCAAGGAAGCTCCGGCTCCGGTGAGATACAAAGCACGAGGGCATCGGCTACGGGTGGTGTGAGGCGAAACGAAGTGGAAAAATGGAGAGAGGGGGCTCCGAGGCTTTTATAGGCGCGGAGAGGGGTCTCGGGAGCTAGGGATAAGCCTTATCCGAGCGCAAGGCGGGCAGCTGTTCCGGGCGGTGAGCTCGTGTTCTATCCCGAGCGGGATGAACGGGAGGTTGTGGACGATGGGCGCGGGGCCCACGGGTCAGCGGGACAGAGAGGGAGACGAGGAGCGGGCGAGCGAGGGCGAAGCCTTCGGGTGCTGGGAGTTGAGGCGCTCGCCGGCCTGGGACGGCCTGGCCGGTCGGGCACTGGGCCAGCTGGCCAGTAGGCCAGGGGGCGCGCGGCTGGGTGGCTGCTGGGCCGGCTGGCCAGCGCGTGCGTGCGTGTTTTTTTGTTTTTTTACAGAAAAAAAACTTCAATAGGAAAATAAGTAAACATTTTACATAGGCATATTATATACCAAAATGTTCAGAAAAATAGCAGCACTAAGATGAACTATTTTTCAAGTTCAACTAAATTCCATAAAAATTCATAAAAGTCAAACAGTGCTACTGTTGCATTCAAAATTAATAAAAATCATTTTTAAAATAGCAAAATGATTTCAAATTTATTTTCTCCTAATTTTCCATTGAAGGGAATCATTTTACCCTTATTTCCATTTATTTATTTTTAGGAGAAAAATAATTTGAATTAAAACTAAATAATTCCGAAAAGGATTTGAAATTTGGAAATTCAAATAACTTCAAGATGACTTCAAATTATTCCTTTGAAACTTCCAACTCTCTTGCTTCAAATATGAAGAAGTCATTTTGTGAACTCATTGAGTTGCTTAAAGTTTCTAAATTTGAAATATTTCAAATGGAATTCAAATCATTTTCAAACCTGTTTCATTTCTTTAAATGGAAGAAGTCATATTATCTTCACTCTAGGGTCTTGTGATGAAATGAATTTGAATTTTTGGATATCAAAATGTAAGATGAAAGTTTTGGGAAAGTCCTTTTATTCCCTCTCATTCAAATTTCAAAAAGTTTCAATTTCCACTCAGTTTCACACAATCAATCATACAAAAATCAAACAAACAATGACAATTATTTATTTAATATAACATTCCAAAATTTAGAATTTTGGGATGTTACAAGGTGTCAAGTAAATAGGCGCCAAGCGGATCAAGGTAATGTGTCAATCGACACGCTAGCTACGAGAATTAAAATAGCATGCACATAGTAACAATAAAACTCAATGCAATTTTGTAAACCATAGGATAAGTATGATCAAAGAAAGAGGCATGCCTTCGTTGTTGGGTCTTTCTTCGGTAACCTGTTTCTGTCCATGTCCAACATCGTCGTCACTCCCTACTCGTCGTAACGATAGAAAAGGACAAACAATAAATACAAAAGCAATAGAAAATCCAAATAACATCCAAAACAAATTAAGAGTGGGTGGATAGCAAGATACTGATCAAGATGGAGATTCCAAAAGGAGATAACATGACTGGAAGGTAAGTAGAGGACTCGATGAATTGACAGGGTTTAGTTGATGATGGATAATCAAGGCTTGCCAACAATACTAACATTCTAATATGAACTATGGTACTGACCACTAGTAGTACCCACTACACATCACACCTAAATATATAACAAAAGCAATGACATCAACACACATAAAAAACTATCTTATGCATTTAACTACACAAACACAACATGACATGATAGACCTAAAAGTTAACCACAAATAAATATTTAGATAAAATATGATCACTCCATTGTACCAAACCATTTCATTTGTCAATGTCACACCCTAGCTAGTTCATGCATTAGAGTGTTGCATCATGTTTAATTTCCCAGAAAACTGAAATGGGGATGACAGAACCCCCAGCACCTCCCTGGAACTAGGGTTTACTAAAAAAACTTTTTCAACGAACCTGAAATGCCCTTCTAAAAGTCCACCCTTTTTGTTTTGGGTTAAAACCTTTGACAAAAATGGTGCACGCTTTTCTAGGACATCATAAGGTCATTGGATTAATTCACTACTACTTGCATTTGGGCAATTTAAATCCTATAAATATTTTAAAATGCCCAAATAATCCTGAAAGTAATTTTAGGCTGTTGAGAATATTTTCAAATGTGCCTCTGAATATTTTCAAGGTTTTCCTAAATGAAATAGTATTTTTTATATTTCAAAACACAAAATAGAGTAAATAGAAAACAGAAAAAAGAGAGAGAAAGGAAACTTACCATCCGGCCCACCTGGCGGCCCAGCACTGTTATGGCCCATGGCCAGTCAGCTGCTTCCTCTCGCCAGGCAGGTAGGCAGTGAGGTGAGCGTCGGCGCGCCTGAGCTCGCCACGGCGCCACCTGCTTGCCGCCCACGCCCCTGGACGTCTGGACGACCTCCCTGTCGTCTCCCCGACCCCCTGGACCCCCCCATTCGCCCCCAACGCCTCTCCCTCGCCCTCTCCCACCATGGCCGACGCCCCTGCCGCCGCACCGTCGCCGTAGCCGCGCCCTCCGTCGTCCTCGCGCTTCGCCACCGTGTCCACGAGCTCCACCATCGTCGACTACGTCGATCAGGCCGAGCCCCGAGTGCTCGCCCGCTCTGGAGTTGGCCCGACCCCGTCTTCCCCAACTCTGGCCGCCGGAGGTCCCCTTCGCCTTCACCGCAGCACCAGCTCGTCCCCGACCTCTCCGTCTGCCTCATTGTCATCGCCGTGAGCCCAGCTACCTCCTCCCCCTCTCCATTAAATTCCTCCTGCACCGTGTGCACCACACCATGCACACCCGAGCACCCGCTGCCGCCGAGCTCTTCGCCGACGTGACTCCGGCCACCCACCGGCCACACCTTTGTGACTAACGCACTCACCGCACTCGCAGGAGCCCGTAGCACCACTCCAGCCACCTCGCCGTGCCCCATAGCCTCGGTTTCGACCTCGCCCGAGCTCCGGCGACTGCCAAGGTCGTCGCCGGTGACGTTTCCGGCCACCCCAGCTCCACCCACTGCCACCACCCGATGCGGCTTGCTCCCAGCTACGCGTCGATGCTCTCCGCCGTCGTTTTGGTCGCCGGAGCACGAAACCCGCATCACTCCGCCGCGTCTGGCCTCGCCGGCGGCTAAACGCCGATGAGTTTCACCCTGTTTGACCCCGTGTGGGCCCATGTTGACTTCCCCTGAGTCTATGACACGTGGGACCACCCTGCTAATTAACTTAGATTAGCACTAATCAAAGTTAGTTAGTTAATTAACCACTGACAGACGGGGCCCACCGGTCAGGTTTGACCTGGGCTGGCACCTTTGACCTGCTGACGTCACCCTGACGCAATGCTGACGCAATAACTCAATTACTGGAATTATTCTTATATAGGAAATAGCAGAAAATATTACAAACTTCAAAAATTCATAACTTTTAATCTGTAACTCCAAATGCAAAGATTTATATATGAAATTTGATCAGAAAAATTCAATATTTCCATCTGTAATGGTTTCATGCATGAAAAAACACTTTAACCTTGATGTTTAGGTGAAACAAGCTAATACACTTATAATGCTTAGGAACATAAGCTTCCGTTTGAATCTTTGATTCAAATGGACCCAAACCAACTTGTTTCACATTGCATTAGGCAGGAAACCTCATATTGCCGTGTCATAGCATGCATCATATTGTTGCATATTGCCATGTGATGATTGTGTTATGTGGTGTCTTTCGTGGTAGGTTCTGCCTCCAAGGATATCTCCGAGTATCCAACTGAAGGGCAGTACCCAAGTACTACTCCATCAGGCAAGCAACCCCATTGATCATATCGATACAATCCCATGTTCTCGCTTCTGCTCTCATTTACTTCATTAAGACAACAATGTTTCAAACTGCTGTGTGCTGCGGTAGTTGAACAATTATCCTCTGCATGACCTGTCTTTGCCACAGTAACTAGATGAAACCCACTAGCATGTGTAGGAGTTGATTGAGCCATGTATGTGTTACCTACCTTGCTATGCCTGCTATGCTTAGAGTTGTGTCAGGTCTGGTTCATCTGGGTGATGGGTAGAGTGAAATGATTACGTCGGTAATGTGAGGGGTGTGTTCAACATGATTTGGTAAAGGTATCGATGAGAGGCCATGTAGGAGTACATGGTGGGTTGTTTCATTGAGGCCGTCCCTAAGAACTGAGATCTGTATGTGTGATTTAAGAATCAGTTACAACCATGCATTGGGATCCTTAATTGACCCTCTCGGCTTCTTAACCACTCTAGTACTCTGTAGGAGTTGCAACTAGTTTTTGGTGTTTGTAGGTTATGTGTTGGCGGCCGTGCATAGCGCTGACCCTAGGGGTGGGCTATGATGCGGTAGATACACCGTGGTCGGGTATGCCGGGCGCCCGTTTGGCATCTCGGGACCCTGTACACATAGTTCGGGGCCGTATGTGGAAACCTCGGCCAGACTCCCTGCGGATGGAACCTGGATAGGCGATAAACCTGGACTAGAGACTTGTGTGTTTAGGTAGGCCGTGGCCGACACCCTCGTTGGGCTTCCGCTTGAAGGTTGCCGAGTACATGTCGTGTAATGACGATAAGTGGTGAGAGCGTGTATGAAGAAGTACACCCCTGCAGGGTTAACATCATCTATTCGAGTAGCCGCGTCCGCGGTAAAGGACTAATTGGTTTCCTATACAGTTCATAGACAAGTTAATGGTTACTACTAAAAGACTCAAGATAAGTGTGAGTACCAAGGATGGCCCTCTCGTAGGATGACGAGGGAGGATCCCCAGTGGAGTATTGTGTTGGTGATTAGTGGACTCGTGTGTGAAAACTATTTTACAGTGGTGTCTCGTAGGATAGCTTAGCCAAGAGTCAAAGGTGGCTTGCTGCAATAACTCCACCACCTTCTTGAGAATGAGCATGTATAGTAGGATCTGTTGTAAGACTTGCTGAGTACCTTTGTACTCATGTTGCTTTAATTACTATTTTCAGACAACAACACCGCCCCCTCCGATGGTTTTACGTAGACCTCGACGTCGATGAGTAAATTGCCACCCAGGTGGTGATTCTGGCCATGGAGGGCCCTATGTAGATAGACAGGCTTCGACAAGCCTTCTTTCTTTCTAGTGTCTGTACTCAGACTTATTTGCTTCCGCAAGTGCTTGTATGCTTGTATGACTTGAGTGTCGGGTCTTGTGACCCCTACCTATATGAACATGTTATGTATGGCTCTCCGGAGCCTTTAAATAAAGTACTTGAGTTGTAGAGTTTTGTTGTGATGCCATGTTGTATTTACACATATCGAGCATATTGTGTGTATGATTGAAATGCTTGGTATGTGTGGGATCCGACAATCTAGTTGTTTATCCTTGGCAGCCTCTCTTATGGGAAAATGTAGTCTAGTGCTCCTTGAGCCATAGTAGTCCGCTACGGCCCGGTTCACCGGAGTCCTACTAGCCCAGCACTACTGCTCAGGACACTTGACTGGCCGGCATGTGTTTCACTTCGTTCCTATGTCTGTCCCTTCGGGGAAATGTCACGAGGTGACATCCGGAGTCCTACCTAGCCTGCTACAGCCCGGGTTCCCCGGAGTCCTGTTAGCCCAGTGCTACAGCCTGGATTCACACGCTGTTGACCGACATGCTCGATGTGATTCATGTATGCCTGTCCCCATAGGTCTGTGCCGCTTTGGGTCCACGACTAGCCATGTCGGCCCGGGTTCTCTGTCATATGGATGCTAGCGACACTATCATATACGTGAGCCAAAAGGCGCAAACGGTCCCGGGCCATGGTAAGGCGACACCCGTGGGGATACCGTGCATGAGGCCGCAAAGTGATATGAGGTGTTACCGGCTAGATCGATGTGACTTGGAATCAGGGTCCTGACAATGTTGGCATCAGAGCCGGACTTCCTGTAGGTTCGTTGAGCCAAACTGCTCGATGTCGAGTCTAGAAATGCTTTAGTTATATGTAGGGGAATTGATTGTGGAAGGGAACGTAAGGCTCTTTTACTCCTTTACCTTATGCCCTCTGATCTGAGTCATTCTCTTCTCATTCTACGTGGGTTAAGGACTAAGCTCTCTTCTCTCTATCAGGTTCACGTGTTACTAATCCGTAGTAGCTTATAGGATTGTTGTTACAAGCCTCAGTACAGTTTCTACTACTTTTAGTATGTTGTCAGTTGAACCAGAACCTTGATATGATGTTGTTGAGTGGTTTTGCAAACTGTTGTGAATGTCTCAAATCTTTTTCTGAGCATTTATAGCTGTTATGCTGTCCGATTTCTCCTAGGAAATTCTAATGCCTTTGCATTATTCTGTGCTTTCAGATGGCCACCCGTTCCCAGAACCAAGTGGTTCATCTGACCTGGTGCCTCAATGTACCCGGTCACACAGCCAAGTTGGTTCGAGTGATGGTCGAGAAAGGCTATCGATGGTATTCGGAATATACCGTCGAGGAGCAGTTCCGGGACTTCAACCAGAGCCAGTACCTTTGTACCGTCAGGATATATCCCTCTTATCCTGGAGCCGCTGAACCCCTCCACTGCTCTTATGGGCTTGGGGTTACTATTGAGATGTCCGTGCAGGATGCAGCTTACTCAATGATGACTATCATTCGAGCCAGGATTGCCTTGCTTCACAACACCGATTTCCGCTCCATGCCAGCCTCACTCCCTGGAGCACAAGGGTACTATCAGGCTTTGTACTATGACTCTACACATGAGGAGTCACTACTCCGCACCACTGCCGAGATGCTCGAGGATAAGGACCATGAAAATCGGGCCTTGCATATGGAGCTTTTCAACACTCGACCTGATCACTGGGCCACTTTGACTCGGTTTGCACCTGCTGTGCAGGCAGGATATATGGACATGAGGGACCTGTACCCTGTGCGGTCTGGATTGCCAGATTGTATGGAGTGGCGTGATGTAGGAGGCATCACCCCTCCTCGTGGTCCCCGTCTGCCACGGTCTGTGGGACCAAGGCCACATCCGAGTACCTATGGTCTGCAAGCTCCACAGGACCGTCTGTTCCCAGATGATCATGTTCCGCTTCCAGGTTTTGGTGGTGACTTTTATGAGGATTACTACGGAGCCGTCTGAGCTAGTAGTAGTTTCACTAGTACTGTAATAGTTGTATTCTCCACAGTCCCGCGTGACCGTGGGATACGACTTGGTGTGTATCATGCTCCGGAGGTGTAGAAAAATCATGTATAGGAGCTTGGAATGCCTCCGATGAGATGTAATGTCTTCCACTGTAGTTGTACTCTAGCCTGGGCTTGTACTAAACAATGTACGGTGTGTATAACCAATGGTATATATGTGGCAGTTTCTATATTACCATGTCGTGCAATGAACTTCTCAACATTCCATGTTATCCATTACATTCAGCACTTCCTTGCCAAGATTGTGCCATCCTTGTCTAAACCATTGTCTTGTTTTTCCTAAGATGGTCAACACCCGCAGCAACCCTGCTGCCCCGGAGTAGGGGGAAGCCAGTGCAACTAGGGGTGAGAATCTGCCTCACCTGCCTTCTCTGGCAGAAGTTATGCTTGTCGGATTTCGGGTTCCGGCAGACCCTTGGGGTTCGAACACTGGGGTGCGCACGGAGATTTCGCCTCCTACCTACCTGCACCCCTCCGCCTTGCTAGGATCTAAACTATGGCTAAAACAACACAAGAGACGCAGGGTTTATACTGGTTCGGGCCACCGTTGTGGTGTAGTACCCTACTCCAGTGTGAGGTGTGGTGGATTGCCTCTTGGGCTGATGATGATGAACAATACAAGGAAGGACAGCCTCGCGAGGGTCTGTTCTTGGCTGGGGCGATGAACTGCTGGGAGGAGCTCAGTCACCTTTCTCTCTCTTTCTCCGTCTGTCCTCCCCCCTCTGTCTAGCGGGTGGCTGATCCTATTTATAGGGGCCCTAGTCCTCTTCCCAAATATCGAGCGGGAAGGGAGCCAACAACGGCGGGCTAATTTGAAGGGGGATAGCTAGTATCAACTATCCTGACAAAACTAGTCTTCGCCTGCGCAAAGCTCTGGTGATGACGCCGTCTTGGGATCCACGGTGACCTCCGTCTCATAGTCCTCCTGGTCTTGGTCTCGTTGCACCGAAATGGCAACCTTTGCCTGATGCATCGGTACTCCGCGGCTGCGCTTGCCCCCTTTGCACCAAAGACGAAGGGAGGACGCTGCGTGGGCTGGCACCCGCCTGGCGCCCCCGGTCGTCATGGCTTGCGTCACTGGCACCTCGTGAGGTACCCTGCCTTGATATCTCCGCCTCCTCGTGAGCCAGCCTGACGAGGCCGCGCCTAAGGAAGCTCCGCGTCATCCGCCCCGCGAGGCTTGGCCTCTTGCGAGGGTCTTGGGTTTGTGTTGGTGAAGATGGGCCGCGCTGGGCCCCCTTTTGAGCCATGCCGCAGGCCGCAGGCAGGCAAGTCTGGGGACCCCCGTTCCCAGAATGCCGACAGTAGCCCCCGGGCCCAAGGCGCGCCTGGACTTGGCCGTGCAGGGAGGCGGAAGGGCAAGAGCGAGGCGCCGCGGGTCCTAACAGCCTGCGGCCTTGGGCGCCGCGTGGCGGTTGATTGGACGTGGGCGTCTCCACTTCCCCATGGCGCCTCGGCAACTGCACGGATTGGACAAGTCCCTGCATGCAAAGCGGGTCATAATTACCTGCGATCGTGGGGGCCATTGGTTGGCCATCGCTGGTTATAAGTATGGATCGGCGCGCGCCCTTCCAGTTCATCCCTCCTTGCTTCTCCCTTTCTTCATGGCCACGTCAAGGAGGTTCTCGGCCGTAGAGAAGGGGAAGGCTCACCAGGTTGAGTCCGCCTCTTCCCCGCCCAAGCGCGGCCGAGGGCGCCCTCGCAAACATCCCGTGGCCACCACGGTGGCTCCCCGCGGCCGCGAAGGCGATCTTCAGTACAACGACGGGCGGATTGCTGCGGCCGGGGGGCGCGCTCTGGTTGCGCGTCCCCCTAGGCTGCGCTCTCGCACTGCTGAAGTGCTGCCGAAGTTCGTCGTGTGGTCGGCGGAGCCGACTAGCACCCGGCTTCCACTTCCTCGCTTCCTCCTTGGCGAGCTCCCGGCCGGCGCCCTGTGCGGCCTCTGGCTCCAGGCCGACGAATGCTGCAGCCGGGCCTCTTGGGTCTCACTGGAGGTCTCCGCGGCCGGGAGCCTGTGTCTGGGCCGCGGTTGGCAGACGTTTGCCCGTGTGCTTGACCTGAGCCGTCGGTGCACCCTACACTTCAAGTTCGACGGTGATGCCACCCTCTACGTGAGGGTGTTTGGGGAAGATGGTTGCCGCGCAGGGTGTTGCCCCGAGGGTGACGACCATGGCTGGGAACCCAGCTCCGGCGATGATGGAGAGGGCAGCGCTCGCGCGGCTGGAGGCGCTCGGGGTTCCTCAAGCTTCTCCGGCCCTTCTTCAGGCAGCGACTCTTCTAGCGGTGGCCGCGGTCAGCCTCCACGCCGTCGTATTTGCTTGGGAGGTGGCAACGTGTCCGCCCGCCATCGCGCTCTGGTGAAGCGCGAGAGGGAGTCCGCCTGAGCTCCGGAGGCAGCTCGGACCTTCCCTGTGGGCTGGTGTGAGGCGAGCCGCACCAGATTTGTCCTTTATTTTCCTTTTTCTTGCATAACGAAGACAGTAGCATCGAGCCCCGCGGGGGCGTGTTTGGGTTATTGCTGTTAATCATCGTTTTGCTTTCGTTATTGTACCTTCCAGCTACGTGCCCGCGCGTGGATAATTCCCGGCCCCGGCCGTGGGGGGCGACCGACCCAGGCCCTTTGTTTGTGTCGCGGTGCCCGTGGGGCACGGACTAGAGGGGTGCTCCTGTGATGGGCCCGGGTCGCGAACCCTTTGAATGACCAGGGTAGGAACACTCACGAGGGCGCTCGGCTGCCCCCCTCGCGACGCCTTGCACAAGAGAAATCGAGGTAGGAGAGCGAAAAGTCGAAGAACCACAAGCCAAAAATGGCAACAACTTCAATAAAAATTCGAACGAGAAGGAACAAGCCAACTGCGGAAAGCAAATGAAAAGCCGCATCCGGCACCTAATCTAGTCTTCGACGTCTTCTCACCAGCGCGGAGCTAAGTGCTTCCACTGGGTGTGGGAGGGAGCCCCAGGGCCTGAGGCCGGCGCTCCTGAGACTCCAGGGCGTGTACAGCCCCAACTCATTATTACGTGAGAGTGTCACGGGCGGCGAGCTTCACAGGCATTGGCCTTCTTCACAGGCTCCGGGCCTTTTCCAAAACGCGATAGCTTCACAGGCATTCGCCTTCTTCACAGGCTCCGGGCCTTTTCCAAAACGCGATAGCTTCACAGGCTCTGGGCCTTTTCCAAAACGCGATAGCTTCACAGGCATTGGCCTTCTTCACAGGCTCCGGGCCTTTTCCAAAACGCGATAGCTTCACAGGCATTCGCCTTCTTCACAGGCTCCGGGCCTTTTTAAGGGTAGAACCTCCAAAGGTGCTGGATGTTCCATGCATTCTGGACTGGCACCCCCTCCTGAGTCTCCAAGCGCGCGAAGCCGGGCCTGGAAACATGAACAACTTTGAACGGGCCCTCCCACATGGGAGAGCTTGTGCAGCCCCTCCCTGGAGAGAACCCGCCTGAGCACGAGGTCTCCTACCTCAAGAGTTCTGGGGAGGATGTTGCGGCAGTGATATCGCTGCAGTGCTTGTTGGTACCTCGCCGCTCGTAGCGCGGCTTCTCGGCGACGTTCCTCCCCCAGCACGAGGTACATCCCCCACATGGCGTCCTGTTGTGCCTCGTCAAACGCCAAGACCCGCGCGGAGCGACGTTTAACCTCGTGAGGGAGGACCGCTTCGGCTCCGTAGACCAGGAAGAACGGGATCTCCCCAGTCGGCTTGGTCGCGGTTGTGCGGATGGACCACAACACGGACTGAAGCTCGTCGTACCAACCTCTGCCGCCGGCCTCCAGCTTCTTCTTGAACGTCCTGGTCTTGAGGCCCCTCAGGACCTCCGCGTTGGCTCGCTCGGCCTGGCCGTTGCTTCGGGGGTGTGCCACCGAAGCTTAGCATATCTGCGTTCCAAGGTTAGCACAGTTTGTTTTGAAGAGGTTACTGGTGAACTGTGAACCGTTGTCCGTGATGATGCGATTCGGCACCCCGAACCGGCTCACGATGCCCTTGATGAACTTGACCGCGGAACCCGCGGGAATGGTGCGGACAGCCTCTACTTCAGCCCACTTGGTGAACTTGTCTACGGCGACGTAGAGGTAGCGGTAGCCCCCAGGCGCCCGAGGAAACGGGCCCAAGATATCCAGCCCCCAGACCGCGAATGGCCACGAAAGGGGTATAGTCTGCAAGCCTCCTGCTGGCTGATGGATCTTCTTGGCGTGGAACTGGCAGGCCTCACAAGCTTTCACTAGTTGGACGGCGTCATTGAGCGCGATGGGCCAATAAAACCCACTGCGGAATGCCTTGCCGACGAGGGTCCATGATGATGAATGATGTCCACAATCTCCACTGTGTATATCTTCCAGCAGTTCCTTCCCTTGCTCCCTGGAGATGTAGCGCAGGGATACGTCGTTTGGCCGCTTCCGGTAGAGCTCTCCATCCTTGATGCAGTATGCCATGGCCTGGCGTGCCACTCGCTCCGCTTCCTCCTCCTTCTCCGGCAGGGTCCCTTGTGTTAGGTAACTCCGGAGCTCCACGATCCAACATCCCTCCCGAGGTTCCATCGTCAGGAGCAGACGCGCTCCTGAGGCCAGGCCACAGGCCGGAGCCCCTGAGGCAGGTGGCTGGGGGAGTTCCTCCCGGGGCTGAGCCGTGTTCGATAATGACAGTAGGGCTGATGGCTTGAAGAGCCGCTCCTCGAAAACGCCAGGCTCCTGAGGTAACCGCCTGGACACCCGTTTGGCGATGTCGTCGGCCTCCTGATTGGTGCCACGGGGCACATGCTGCAACTCCAACCCCCAGAACTGCTTCTCCATCTTGCGGACCTCCGCTAGGTAGGCTTCCATGTGCTCATCCTTCGGCTCGTACACCTTATTGGAGAAATTGACAAGGAGCTGCGAATCGCCCTTGATGGTGAGGCGTTTCACCCCCAAGGCAGCCGTGGCCTTCAAGCCCGCTATTAAACCTTCATACTCTGCTATGTTGTTGGAGACCTTTTCACCTTGCTGGAAACAGAGTTGCACGGCGTAATAGAGCTTGTCCTGGGCGGGCGATATAAGCACCGCTCCAGCCCCGGTGCCATGCCTGGAGAACGCCCCATTGAAGTACATGACCCAGCCTTCTGGCGCCTCGCTTCCCGGGGACAGGGACCGATCCTCGTCGGCCTTGAGGCCTGGCGCCTCCGTCCATTCTGCCACAAAATCCGCCAACGCTGCTCCCTTGATGACTCTGGTCGTGTTGAATTCGAGCTGAAACGCTTGCAGTTCTATGTTCCACTCAGCGACCCTTCCAGCTGAATTAGGGCTCCTAAGTACTCTCTCCAGGGGGTATGACGAGACGACCTTGATGGGGTGACCCTGAAAATAGTGCCGCAGCTTGCGCGAGGCCATCAGTAGTGCGAGGAGGAGTTTCTGAGGCATGGGGTACCGTCCCCTTGCATCCCGCAGCACCGTGCTGACGAAGTACACTGGGTGCTCAACAAGGTGGAGTACGTCAGTGCTAGTGGCTCCCTTCGGAGACCGTGGCGCCTCTTGAGGCAATGAGGCCTCCTTAGGCTGGCCATTTGGAAGAGGGGCCTCTTCCGCCTCCGGTGCGCCCCTCTGCGGCGGCTGATCCTCCTCAGCCGCGATGGCGGTTTCTGTAGGCCTTCCTTGTCCCTGTTCTGCCTTGTCCCGGGCTGCTGCCCTGGTTTTGGTTCGGCGCTCCTCTCTGACTGCCACTAAGGCTGCGCTGGCGGAGTAGGGAGTGGCGGCGAGGTAAAGCACCAGGGGCTCTTGAGGGCGCGGAGTCACCATGACCGGTGGGCTGGTAGGTATCTCTTGAGATCCTGGAACGCCTTGTCGGCCTCTTCAGTCCACTCGAAGGGCCCCTTTTTCTTCATTAGCTGGAAGAAGGGCAGTGCTTGTTCCCCCAACTTTGAGATGAAGCGCCCTAGCGCGGTCACACGCCCCGTGAGCTTCTGCATTTCTCTGAGGGTCTTTGGCGGGCTCATGTCTTCCACCGCCTTGACCTTCTCCGGGTTAGCCTCGATGCCTCGGTGGGACACGAGGAAACCCAACAGCTTGCCCGAGGGGACTCCGAACACACACTTCTCTGGGTTGAGCCGTAGGTTCACTGCGTTGAGGCTCGCGAAGGTTTCCTCCAAGTCTTGTATCAAGGTCCTGGCCTCCCGAGACTTTACCACAATGTCATCAATGTAAGCTTCAACATTCTTCCCGAGCTGCGGGCCCAAGGTGATGTGCATCAGCCGCTGGAAGGTCGCCCCTGCGTTACGCAACCCGAATGGCACGCATGTGTAGCAGTACACCCCACACGGGGTTAGGAAGGCTGTCTTCTAGACGTCTTCTATCGCCATCTTGATCTGGTGATAACTAGAGAAGGCATCCAAGAAGCATAACAGGTCGCATTCCGTAGTGGAATCGACGATCTGGTCGATGCAGGGGAGCGGGAACGGATCTTGCGGGCATGCCTTGTTGAGGTTGGTGAAGTCGACACACATGCGCTCCTTCCCTCCCTTCTTTGGCACAACGACAGGGTTGGCCAACCAATCCGGGTATCGGACTTCGCGAATGACCCCAGCGGCTTCTAACTTGCGGGTCTCTTGGACGATGAAGGCCTGCTTTTCTGTGGACTGCCGCCTGGCCTTCTGCTTCACAGGGCGCACATTGGGGCATATGTTGAGGTGATGCTCGATTACACCCCTAGGGATCCCTGCCAACTGATCAGGCTCCCAAGCGAATACCTTCTTGTTTGCACGCAGGAACCCGACCAGGGCCTTCTCCTGCTCGGGTTCGAGGTGGGCCCCTATGGTGAAGGTGGCGTTGGTGGACCCATCCTCATCAATGGGTATCTGCTTGGTTTCTGCCTTGTCTTGGGTGAACAGTTGTTTCTTCTTAGCGGGTGCAGCCCCCTTGGGTCCGGGGATCTCCAAGTCGGCCGGCCGTGCCGACGCCGCCGTCTTGAAGGCGAGCTTGAGTGCCCGCAGCGCGTCTCCGGTGTCCCCGTGCACAGTGAGGACACCGCTGCTCCTGGGCATCTTCATGAGGTTGTACGCCGGGTGCGTCGCGGCCATGAACTGGGCCAGCGCTGGGTAGCCGAGGATGGCGTTGTAGGGGAGGCCGATGGGGGCGATGTCGAAGTCGACCAGCTCCGTGCGGAAGTTTTCGTAGGTGCCGAAGGTTACTGGGAGCCGGATCTATCCCAAGGAGCTGGACGACTCGCCCCCAACGCCTGAGAAGGGCCGGCTGGGTTGCAGCCGTTCCAGGGGTATGCAGAGGAGGTTGAAGGCCTCGACCGAGAGCATGCTGAGGCCCGCGCCGCCATCAATGATGGTCCTGGTGATGGCCACCTGGCAGATGGTGGGGGTGCACAGCATGGGGAGCGCACCCGAGCAGGCCGAGTTGGAGGGGTGGTCCTCCGAGCTGAAGGTCAGGCCGGTCTCGGGCGCCGCCCGGCCTAGGGGAGCCCCCTGCCGCGTGGAAGCGGCGCTGACCCGGCGGATGAACGGCTTGACGTGGTGACTTGTAGGTGGCGCCTGCGAGCCACCCAAGAGGGCCGCAACGATCGGGGGTGTTGGTGCAGCGCGATGGGCGGGGGAGAGGTTGCGAGGCTCTATGGGCGCGCGGAGCGCGCGGGACGAAGAACCAGCTGGGGTGAGCGAGGGAGTTGGGGTGCGGCCACCTCGCCGCACAGACAGATGCTGGGACGATGCTTGCCGCTCGTCCCCCGCCGGGTCGGTGGCGGCGTTGACGGCAGGTGACGGGGAACGGCGAGGACGCCCGCTGACAGGGGCCGTCTGGCCGACGCGGGAAGCGAGCGCGGCCCGGCGCTCGGCGCGGGCCCGACAAGCGTCAGACATGGGCGTGATGGTCGGAGGAGAACGGGTGGTTGAAGACGAATCCCGGCGCACCCCTACCTGGCGTGCCAAATGTCGGATTTCGGGTTCCGGCAGACCCTTGGGGTTCGAACACTGGGGTGCGCACGGAGATTTCGCCTCCTACCTACCTGCACCCCTCCGCCTTGCTAGGATCTAAACTATGGCTAAAACAACACAAGAGACGTAGGGTTTATACTGGTTCGGGCCACCGTTGTGGTGTAATACCCTACTCCAGTGTGAGGTATGGTGGATTGCCTCTTGGGCTGATGATGATGAACAATACAAGGAAGGACAGCCTCGCGAGGGTCTGTTCTTGGCTGGGGCGATGAACTGCTAGGAGGAGCTCAGTCACCTTTCTCTCTCTTTCTCTGTCTGTCCTCCCCCCTCTGTCTAGCGGGTGGCTGATCCTATTTATAGGGGCCCTGGTCCTCTTCCCAAATATCGAGCGGGAAGGGAGCCAACAACGGCGGGCTAATTTGAAGGGGGACAGCTAGTATCAACTATCCTGACAAAAGTAGTCTTCGCCTGTGCAAAGCTCTGGTGATGACGCCGTCTTGGGCTCCATGGTGACCTCCGTCTCGAAGTCCTCCTGGTCTTGGTCTCGTTGCACCGAAATGGCAACCTTTGCCTGATGCCTCGGTACTCCACGGCTGCGCTTGCCCCCTTTGCACCAAAGAGGAAGGGAGGACGCTGCGCGGGCTGGCACCCGCCTGGCGCCCCCGGTCGTCATGGCTTGCGTCACTGGCACCTCGTGAGGTACCCCGCCTTGATCTCTCCGCCTCCTCGTGAGCCAGCCTGACGAGGCCGCGCCTGAGGAAGCTCCGCGTCGTCCGCCCCACGAGGCTTGGCCCCTCGCGAGGGTCTTGGGTTTGTGTTGGTGAAGATGGGCCGTGCTGGGCCCCCTTTTGAGCCACGCCGCAGGCCGCAGGCAGGCAAGTCTGGGGACCCCCGTTGCCAGAACGCCGACAATGCTGGAGGCAGAAAGAAACAAGCGCGAGACTAACCGCTTGCTGGAGCGGATTGAGCAGAACACTACACGCCATCAGCGAAACGACTTGGTGTCAATCAATGACTTTATCAAGTTGTACCCACCAAAGTTTAATCATTCCGTCGAGCCCCTCGACGCGGATGACCGGCTTCGCAGCATCACCCACAAGCTACGTTCTGCCAACGTAGCCGAAGCTGATAAGGTTACCTATGCTGCCTATCACCTCGAAGGCCCTGCTAGCCTTTGGCTGGAAAGCTTTGAGGCTATGCGCCCGGTTGGCCAAATCACTACTTGGGATGAATTCAGTGAGGCTTTCCGTGAGCATCACATCCCGGAAGGTCTCATAGATAATAAGAGGGAAGAGTTCTACAATTTCACCCAAGGCAGACTGACTGTGGATGCATATAGTCGTGAATTTGGGAATCTGGCACGTTATGCTCCTGAAGAAGTATCCACCGATGCTAAGAAGCAGGCAAGGTTCCGCAAGGGACTTAGCCCCGAGATTCGCCGCGATCTTCGTCTGCACGAGTGCACCTCCTTCCAGAAGTTGGTCAATAAGGCCATCAGTGCTGAGACAGGCCAGACTGACTATGACTGTCGGTGTCAAAACCGGCGGATCTCGGGTAGGTGGTCCTGAACTGTGCGTCTAAGGCGGATGGTAATAGGAGGCAGGGGACACAATGTTTTACCCAGGTTCGGGCCCTCTTAATGGAGGTAAAACCCTACGTCCTGCTTGATTAATATTGATGATATGGGTAGTACAAGAGTAGATATACCACGAGATTGGAGAGGCTAAACCCTAGAAGCTAGCCTATGGTATGATTGTATGTTGTCCTACGGACTAAAACCCTCCAGTTTATATAGACACCAGAGGGGCTAGGGTTACACAAGGTCGGTTACAAAGGAGGAGATATACATATCCGTATTGCCTAGCTTCCCTTCCACGCCAAGTAGAGTCCCATCCGGACACGAGATGAAGTCTTCAATCTTGTATCTTCATAATCCAACAGTCCGGCTGAAAGATATAGTCCGGCTGTCCGGAGACCCCCTAAACCAGGACTCCCTCAGTAGCCCCCGAACCAGGCTTCAATGACGACGAGTCCGGCGCGTAGTATTGTCTCCGGCATTGCAAGGCGGGTTTTTCTCCAATTTCCAAGTGTTTGTAAATAGTATCCGGCCCCATAAATGTCCTCTTGGCTTCTACGCCCAATAAGGGCAATTTCTCGAACGAATACGAGGCGCCAGGGCATTTTTACATTCACCCCCTAGCCAGATAAATAAATTGTCTATTAAAGGGATTGGGATTCTTAGATCCGATCCACACCATCCTCCCTTCAGCGAGAATCCATTAGAGCGTGTTTCAGAAAGATCCATTCCAGCATGGCCAACCTCCGCAGCTCCTCCTCCCACCCCCATAGCCCTAAGCTTGGTTATTGGGAGAGGTGTTCAGCTCCACATAGTCTATTGGTCGAACTGCAGACCAAAGGATTTCTTCCCCCGGCATACATGGTGCCCGTTCGATCCGGGCTCGCCACCTACAATGGTGGGGAGCAAGCGGAGAACTTTCCCTGTCCCTCCATGGGGGAACGGGTTTGCCTTGTTCCTTACTTACTAAGGGGACTCAGATTTCCAATTCATCCGTTCCTCCGCGGGCTCCTGGAGTTCTATGGCCTCCAATTACACAATCTCACCCCTGCCTCCATCCTACACATCGCCAGCTATGTTGCTCTCTGCGAGTTGTTCCTGGGCTGCGAGGCTCACTTCGAGCTGTGGAAAAGGCTATTTTGCCTTGTCCCTCGCACACAGAGGGAATCACTTTATCAAGTGGGCGGAGCCGAAGTATGGCGCATCGCCGATACCGGATATCTGTCCGGTACCCCAAAGAAGCCGTCCGAAGAATGGCCTTCAGAATGGTTTTATATGGAGGACGTTCCCCTTCCGGACCCTGTTCGGCGGGGTCTTCCTGAGTTCAACAATGCTCCTCTAAAGAAGCGCCGAAGTTGGCGCCCGCGGAGCCCCCGGGCGGAAGATGACAGAGAAGTCCTCTATCTGATGAACCGGATTAAGGCACTGGCTCAGTCAGGTTTGACAATAACCGAAGTTATGTCGATTTGCATAATGCGGGGAGTGCAACCACTTCAATATCATGGGCATCCGTTATGGTGTTTCAACGGGGAGGATGACGCCACCCGCTACGGGCGTAAGGGTCCGGGCGATGCTGCCGCATTAGCCAAAATGTTGTCTGAACTGTTCAAGGGAGAGGAGGAGGAGTTCACCCGCATCAAGCCACGGGACGGATTCTCCATGTACAATCCTCCAAGCTGGGTAAGCTATATACCCTTACTTCCATCTTCCCGCGTTTTTCGTTGTAAGTATTCACCTTGCTAATTTACGGCAGGAACTGCGACAGGCCATAAAGGAGGTCTGTAGCCCTTCTCCACAACCGGAGGACCCAGACCGGGCCCTCGACTCCAGACTCGAAGAAGATCCGGTTATCTCCGTGGAGCTGATAAACCGGCAGTTCTATCAGTTAAGATGCGACGATGCCATGGTGGCCATTACGGCCGACTATCCCGGACTGCTCCCTGCATCGCATGTAAGAAAAACTGAAAAGTCCCAACTCAAAAAAGTATGATCCCCTTTTAGACACTTCACCCACCATATTCACATGGCCTTTTTACAGGGAAGGCATTCGGGACGCCCTGCGGCAACGCGCCAACAGGAGGCGCCGAGGCCAGGTAGGCCAAAAAGGAA
The DNA here is from genome assembly GCF_056163025.1 of Triticum urartu. Taxonomy (NCBI): domain Eukaryota; kingdom Viridiplantae; phylum Streptophyta; class Magnoliopsida; order Poales; family Poaceae; genus Triticum; species Triticum urartu. The sequence continues at coordinate 366,012,681 of NC_141873.1, read as the reverse complement.
GGTGGTTAGGACGGAGACACCGGCACAAAGGTACAACAAACCCCGCTCCGTGGTTGTCGTCTTTCTCAAAATATAATGATGCCCGTGTTTCTTTAACAGAAAAAACGCTCACCGGAATATGTCCGACGATGTCGCCGATCACGCTTCCACCAGTCGGGCACCAGGACTAGACATGGAGGCAGAAGCCGATATGGGGCAGGCGCCGGATAATCCCCCTACAGAGGATGCGGATAGGTTATCTACTACAAACTTAGAAGTGGAAAGCGCCATGAATCATAGGCGCCGCCGGGCCGTACTTCGTGACGCTTGTTTCTCACCAGAGGCGTTTGATGCCTTTAATTCTGGAGAGGCATACCTCCGTGCTGCTCAAGATGGTCTAGCCAGAGCCACGGATCAGTATGTACAGGATGTACGGGTGAGTGAATCTGATGATTTGTATGTATCAGTAGCCCCTGAGACTTGAAACAGTTAGCAGAATTGATTTAAGGATCATCTTTATTGTGCAGGTTCTTACAGAGAAGAATACTAGGCTATCCCAGGAGCTGGAGGAATGCAAGACCCAACTGCGGGCCGCTATTGCCGCATTGCAGGAACATAAAAAACCTCCCGCTGGTAACATTTTAAAGAATGATGGTTACCATATAGTGCGCGGCGTGGCTGCAGATCTAACAATAGATTTTGCAGATGAATCCAGAGAAAATCCGGGGGACCAGCATGTTATGCGGCAGCTAGAAGCTGGCAAATGCGTGCTGACTGAGGTTTGGCGAGAGAAAAACAATCTCCAAGACGCCAATATAAGGCTGAACGTGGAACTAAAAGACGTTCGGGGCCAGCTTGCAGACACCGAGAAGGAGAATAAGAGGCTTCAACGCGGCATTTTTAGTAAGTGCTTGAACGAATCCTTTAAAGGTATTCAGCGAAGAAGCCGACTAACAGCGTTATGTCTGTAGCTGACGGGTTGTCCCGCGGAGGAAATGCCCGGGTCTGTGAGTGATCTTCTGTCCGAGCTGTCACATCTGCACGAGCAAGTTTGGCAGGTGATGCAGGGTGTTGCCCAGGCCTTGTGGCCGTTCGTCTCCCTGCCAGAGGGTGTTGCGGAGCTTGCGGAGAAGCTCAAAGGAGCGCGGCGACGCTTCCGATTATGGAAGATATTAGCCTGCCGACAGGGTGCCAGGGAAGCCTGGGCCATGGTGAAGACGCGGTATACCAAAACAGACCCAAATCACATGGCCGAGGTCGGACCTGTGGGACCCGACGGAAAAGAGATTCCCGTTAGCTTAGTTTATGGGCAAGTAGAATTAGCCGCATAGTATTCCCAACAGGATTGTAAGCTAGACCGCCTGTTGGATGGTATAGAAGAAGAATTTAGTCAGTCTGCATGACTATGTAATTGAAGTGACATGTATAATGCCTTCTAGCCGGATTGTAGATCATTTGTCGTTGCGGACCTTTTCGCTTCAGCCTCCGGGCCCAATAGTCCGGAGTGTATCCGAATATCGGCTCGGTTATATAAGAACCGGGGTATGCGTGGAGACTAGGCGTAGGGGTCATTAGTGCTTTATCAGACAAGTGCCCAGCTAGTTATGTTATATTACATGGGTAGTAAGAAACATCTTCCAGGGAGAATAGTTCCGTTAAGGTTTCCTTTCCCTGGGCAAGCATGCCCTAAAGTGCATGTCCGGACTGCGATAAGAAACGCAGGAAAAACATCTGGGGGCAGATATGAAAAAATAAAAGTCATATTTTGTTCACCGACCGAATATTCCCTTAAGAACGCTAGCTTTCGGCTTCACCCAGTCTGAGGTACACATCCGGCTGACCCGGTGGTAACAATCGCAGAGGTGCTCCCCTTATGCCCTAGCCGAATTAACGAGAACGTAGGGCATAAATACAAGAGCCAGGCAACCCAGCTTGGCCAAAAATTAAGTCATATCGATGCATATAATGGTGAAAAAAGGTACATGTAGAAGTATAACACATGTGTTGGGCATGAAGCCCGGATAAATAATTTAAGCTTCTGTGGAAGAAGCCCCCAGGTATGAAGAGTGCGGCTAGCGCATCTGTAATGTGCAAACAAGGCACAAGGTGACCCTTGAAGGCCTAGAGAAATAAGAAAAGAAAGAAAGAAAGGAAAACAAGACACATAATGTATTTTTGAAAAATGGACAAAGGGAGGGGACTAACATAGAGTCCGGTGCTAGGCGTAGAATCTTCGGAGCCTGGCCGCGTTCCATGGGTTCGGCTCGAGTCGACTAGTCGATGCATCCCGCAGTCGGTACGCTCCACCGGTCAGAACTTGGTCGATAATGAAGGGACCTTCCCATTTGGGCTCGAGCTTGTTCTTTTTCTTATCCGGCAGGCGTAGAACTAGTTCGCCAATGTTATAAGTTTTGGCCCGTACTTCTCTGCTTTGGTATCTACGAGCCTGTTGCTGATAAAATGCGGAACGGGCTTTGGCTACGTCGCGCTCCTCCTCCAAGGTGTCCAGACTGTCCTGCCGATCGAGCTCGGCTTCTCTTTCTTCGTACATGCGCACTCTAGGTGAGTCATGAATTATGTCACAGGGCAAGACTGCCTCTGCGCCGTACACCATAAAGAAGGGTGTATATCCGGTACTACGATTCGGCGTGGTCTGCAGCCCCCAGAGTACGGAGTCGAGCTCCTCTACCCAGTGCGTGTTAGACTCCGTTAAGGAACACACTAATCTGGGTTTAATGCCGCTCATTATAAGACTGTTTGCTCGCTCGACTTGACCGTTGGTTTGTGGGTGATAGACTGAGGCATAATCGAGCTTGATGCCCATTTTGCTGCACTAGAGTTTTACCTCATCGGCCGTGAAGTTCATGCCATTATCAGTGATGATGCTGTGGGGGACGCCGTAACGGTGTACAACCCCGGATATGAAATCTATCACCGGTCCGGATTCGGTTGTTTTAACCGGTTTGGCCTCTATCCATTTGGTGAATTTATCCACCATGACCAATAAGTATTTTTTTCTTGTGGGTTCCCCCGTTAAGTGGTCCAACCATGTCAAGCCCCCAGACCGCAAAGGGCCATGCAATGGGGATTGTTTGGAGGGCGGTGGGTGGCATGTGGCTTTGATTTGCAAAGAGCTAGCAACCGGCGCAACATTGGACCAAGTCATGTGCGTCTGCCCGGGCCGTTGGCCAATAGAATCTTGTATGGAAGGCCTTGCTTTCAAGAGCCCGGGCTGCGGCGTGATGACCGCCGAGTCCGGCGTGAATTTCTGCCAAAAGATTCCGCCCTTCCTCTTCGGAGATGCACCTTTGAAGGACTCCGGTAGTGCTTTTCTTGTACAATTCTCCCTCATGGACCCTGTAGGCCTTGGATCGCCGCACTATGCAGCGTGCCTCATTCTGGTCTTCCGGAAGTTCCTGTCTAATTAGGTAGGCCAGGAATGGTTCTGTCCATGGCGCAATAATGGCCATTATTTCGTGGGCTGAAGGTGTTATTTCGATGGCGGAGCCTCCGATTGTGTCAGAGAGTTCGGTATCGGGTATTTTGGCAGGGTCCGGACTGTTGTTACCGGTGTCCCCTTCCCATGCTATGGATGGCTTGAAGAGCCTTTCCAGAAATATGTTGGGGGGGGGGGGGACCGCGTCGCGTTTTGCGCCGATGCGGGAGACGATATCCGCCTCGTGATTGTTTTCCCGAGCCACATGGTGAAATTCGAGTCCCTCGAACCGAGCTGACATTTTTAGGACGGCATTTTGATAGGCCGCCATTTTTGGATCCTTGGCGTCAAAATCTCCGTTTATTTGGGATATTGCAAGGTTTGAATCCCCACACACCTCCAGGCGTTAAATGCCCATGGAGACTGCCATCCGAAGACCATGTAATAGAGCTTCGTATTCGGCTGCATTATTGGAATCTGTATACAATATTTGCAGTATGTACCGAACGGTATCTCCAGTTGGGGACGTCAGGGCAACGCCAGCCCCTAGACCGGCCAGCATTTTAGAACTGTCGAAGCGCATGATCCAATTGGAGTATGCGCCGTAATCTTTAGGGAGTTCGGCCTCCGTCCATTCGGCGGCGAAGTCGGCCAGTACTTGCGATTTAATGGCTTGGCGAGGTTTGTATGTTACGTCGAATGGGAGGAGCTCAATGGCCCATTTGGCAATCCAGCCTGTAGCGTCGCGGTTGTTTATAATATCATTAAGTGGCACTTCCGAGGCTACTGTAATCGAACACTCTTGAAAGTAGTGTCGCAGTTTCCGCGATGCCATGTATACCGCTTATGCTATTTTTTGGTAATGCGGGTACCATGATTTGCATGGAGTGAGGACAGTGGATACATAGTATACCGGCTTTTGAAGAGGGAATTTGTGTCCGTCCGCTTCCCGTTCGACAACGAGCACCGCGCTTAGAACTTGATGAGTTGCCGCAATGTACAACATCATTGGTTCGCCGATGTTTGGCGCGGCCAGGATCGGGTTGGTTGCCAGAATGGCCTTTATTTCTTCTAATCTGGCTGTGGCCGCGTCCGTCCACTCGAAGTGTTCGGTGCGCCAAAGGAGGCGATAAAGGGGTAAAGCCTTTTCTCCCAAGCGGGAGATAAAGCGGCTTAGAGCCGCCATGCATCCAGTTAGCTTCTGGATTTGTTTGAGGTCTGTTGGGGTAGCCAACTGTGACAACGCTCGGATTTTGGCCGGATTAGCTTCAATACCTCTACTGGAGACAATGAATCCCAGGAGCTTTCCGGCTGGTACGCCGAAAACGCATTTTTCCGGATTGAGCTTGATGTCATATGTTTGGAGGTTGTCGAATCTGAGCCTCAAGTCGTCTATCAGAGAGTCGACGTTTTTGCGTTTGACGGCCACATCGTCTATGTATGCCTCTACTATTTTGCCAATTTGTTCCTCCAGGCATGTCTGAATCATGCACTGATATGTTGCGCCGGCATTTTTGAGCCCAAAAGGCATTGTGTTGAAACAGAAGGGACCGTATGGTGTGATGAATGCCATTGCGGCTTGGTCGGACTCCGCCAGTCCGAATGTTTTATTTCTCTGATGAATCCGGCCTCCAATAACTTGGCTAGTTCTTCTCCCATGGCCTGTCTCTTAGGTTCGGAGAAACGCCGAAGAGCTTGTTTGACCGGCTTGAATCCCTTTAGGATATTGACGCTATGCTCGGCCAGCCTGCGTGGGATTCCTAGCATATCTGAAGGATGCCAGGCGAATATGTCCCAATTCTCGCGCAGGAACTATCATAGTGCGGCGTCCATAGCGGGGTTTAACTGTGCCCCGATGGAGGCTATTTTGGTAGGGTCCGTTAGGTGGACTTGGAATTTGACTATTTCATCCGCTGGTTTAAAAGAGGTGGACTTGGATCTCTTGTCGAGTATCACATCATCCCTGTCCACTGTCGAGCGTAGCGTGGTTAACTCCTCGGCCGAGAGGGCTTCGAATAATGCCTCGAGGGCCAATGCCGTTGTTTTGTTTTCGGTGCGGAGTGTTGTGCCCGGATCACTGGCAAGAGTGATGATTCCGTTGGGCCTGGGCATTTTAAGCTTCATGTACCCATAATGGGGTACGGCTTGGAAGATTGTGAACGCCTCCCGTCCCAAAAGAGCGTGATAGCCACTGCTGAACGAGGCCACTTGGAATGTAATTTCTTCGGACCTGTAATTGTCCGGAATGCCGAATACCATATCTAGTGTGATTTTCCCAGCACAGCGTGCTTCCCGACTGGGGATAATTCCTCTGAAGGTTGTGCTACTTTGCTCGATGCGGTTCCAGTCTATTTCCATCTTTTGAACGGTTTCCTCATAGATGAGGTTTAGTCCGCTGCCGCCGTCCATGAGTACTTTGGTGAGTCGAAAGCCATCCATGATTGGACTGAGGACTAGTGCGGCTGGTGCTCGGGCTGTTCGGAATTTGGGTTCATCACTGGCATTGAAGGTAATAGCCGTGTCACTCCATGGATTTGTTGCTGCTACGTGGCAGATTTTGGCCATGCTACGGAGTGTTCGCTTGCGCCTATTATTTGACGCAAAGTTCTCGAACACTGTTAACATCGTATTGTTATCCACTGGATGGTGCTCTGTGGTATCTGGGATAAGAAGATCCTCACCACTTTTGGCCACCTGCCGGAGTATCAAACATGCTCTAAGGCTGTGCGTTGGTATTATATCCGCCGTGCTATGAATTTTGCAGGGTCCGTTGAGCCATCCCTCCAGTACGGTTCCTTGCCCTGTAGAGGGTTTTTGCTTTTTGGTAGTTAACCCGAGTGTATTGTGATAATGCACCCTTTTATTTCGGACTGGGTTTGTGTTCAGGGCCGGATTATCCCAAAAGTTTGTTTCGGTTTTCCAGGCACTTTCCATTGCATAGTACTTTCGTACTATGGACGCCAAGTCAGCGAAGCGTGTTATCTCGCGGCGATTTATGGTGTTAAGGATTCCCTTGTTCGTGCAATTATTGCAGAAAAATAAGTTTGCGTCTTCCTCGCGACAGTCCCTAACCTTGTTCATCGCAAGGAGGAATCTGGCCCAGTAATGATGTACTGTTTCCTGGGGCTCTTGCCTGATATGGGAAAGGTCGCTTGTGTTTGGGTGGGTGGGTGGAATTGAATCCAAACCCCTACCTGATCTGGGATCTAGGGGCCGAGGAGATTCCAATTTTGGAAGTTCCGGTTCTGGGATGTTAGCCGCTAATCCTGGTCCGCTGCCTGACTCTAAGTTCAGGGATTGGATGTTGTCCTCCCGTGAACGGGCGTCTGGCTCGGAGAGCTCGGGAATCCGGACATAGTTGGTCCTCAGGATAGAGGAAAGGTCGCTACATTGTTCCTCCACCACTGTAATATGATGGGGGACCGGTGGAGAGTTAATCTCCCTTTGATCGGGTTTAAGCCCAATCCGATCATAGTCCGTAGCGACTCCCAAGGCGGCGATGCGATCGAGCTCGTTTAAGGAGGAGAGCTCCATTGGATCCATATGTTCAGCGAGTGCGATTTGACGTGGAGGCTGTTTTCGATGACCCGAGTATTCATCGTCGGCGCGGCGGCCGAACAGGCGGTCATAATGAACCCGCCTAGCCAGAGAGTTTGGCCGACAGCCAAAGCTTCCCCAACGGTAGTACCGTCTTTAAAAACGAGACGAGACATCCTTCCTTCTGGCGACGGCACGGAGGAACTCTCAATGAAAGCACCAATGTCGGTGTCAAAATAGGCGGATCTCGGGTAGGGGGTCCCGAACTGTGCGTCTAAGGCGGATGGTAACAGGAGGCAGGGGACACAATGTTTTACCCAGGTTCGGGCCCTCTTGATGGAGGTAAAACCTTACGTCCTACTTGATTAATATTAATGATATGGGTAGTACAAGAGTAGATCTACCACGAGATCAAAGAGGCTAAACCCTAGAACCTAGCCTATGGTGTGATTGTATGTTGTCCTACGGACTAAAGCCCTCCGGTTTATATAGACACCAAAGGGGCTAGGGTTACACAAGGTCGGTTACAAAGGAGGAGATATACATATCCGTATTGCCTAGCTTGCCTTCCACGCCAAGTAGAGTCCCATCCGGACATGAGATGAAGTCTTCAATCTTGTATCTTCATAATCCAATAGTCCGGCTGAAAGATATAGTTCGGCTGTCCGGAGACCCCCTAATCCAGGACTCCCTCAATGACGCTTCACGCAAGCACTCTCGTGATTTTGGTTCCTCATACGGCTCTGGATCTCAGAAGCGCCGGGTGTGGATTCCAAGCACAACGCTGCCACCCAGGTTCATTCCGAGGCCATCCTTTGAGGCGCCTCGCCCCAACTAGCAGTTTGCACTGTCTAAGACCTATGGTGGCCCTGCTGCTAATGCTGCTCCATGCCCCAATGTTGTGACATGTTCCAAGTGTGGAGAGCCGGGTCACTACAGTCGAGAGTGTCCCCAGAACAACAAACCCAACCAGCCTGGAAAGTCCGTTGGCCGTGGTAAGCCAGCAGGAAAGACAGTCTACGCCAAGCCAGCCACCACTGCACGTGGCCATGTCAACTATGTCTCAGCTGAGGAGGCTCATGATGATCCCAACGTCGTCCTTGGTACGCTCCTTGTTAATTGCCATCCGGCATATGTTCTTTTCGATACTGGAGCATCTCATTCATTCATATCTGAGAGCTATGCTCGATTGCATAACACGACATTCTGTGACATGCCCACTACCATGGAAATTCAACCCCCTGGCTCTAGATGGCAAACCTCCAGAGTAAGCCATGGGAATGTAATTCTTGTCGATAGACTTGTCTTCCTTGCATCCTTAATAGCTCTCAAGTCCTTGGACATAAACATCATCTTGGGTATGGACTGGATGTCAGCCCATTATGCTAAGATTGATTGCTCTACTAGAACTGTTCAACTTACTCACCCATCGGGCAAGACAGTCAATGTCTTAACTCGAGTGGCCAAGCGCCAGCTTTACTCCCTAAATTCCAACCCCCTTCCACACCTTGAATATATTCCGGTAGTCCAAGACTTCCCAGATGTCTTTCCAGAAGAACTGCTAGGTGTTCCACCTGACAGGGATGTCGAGTTTGTGATAGACCTTGTTCCAGGAACCGTTCCAATTTCTAGAAGACCCTATAAGATGGCACCCTTAGAGCTAGCCGAACTTAAGAACCAACTCGATGAGTCCTTGAAAAAAGGTTTCATCCGTCCTAGTTCCTCTCCTTGGGCTTGCCCCGTCCTCTTCGTCAAGAAGAAGGATGGAACGGATCGAATGGTTGTAGATTACCGACCTGTCAACTTGGTCACTATCAAGAACAATTATCCACTTCCCAGGATCAACGATCTGTATGATCAGCTCGCTGGATCCTCAGTCTTTTCCAAGATGGATTTGAGGTTGGGCTACCATCAAATCAAAATAAAAAACGGGGACATTCCAAAAATGGCCTTTGTTACTCGTTATGGCCAATACGAGTACACCGTTATGTCCTTCGGTTTAACCAATGCCCCAGCCACCTTCTCTCGGTTAATGAACTCGGTCTTCATGGAGTATTTGGATAAATTCGTCGTAGTATACCTCGATGATATACTCATCTACTCCAAGAGTGAGGAGGAACATGTCGAACATCTAAGGCTGGTATTGACGAAACTTCGAGAGCATCGCCTTTATGCCAAATTCTCCAAATGTGAATTTTGGTTGCCAGAAGTGACCTATCTAGGCCATGTAATCTCTGGTAAGGGTATTTCTGTCAATCTCGAGAGAGTTCAAGCTGTCCTTGATTGGACTCCACCTGAGACAGTCAAGCAAGTTTGGAGCTTCCTTGGCTTAGCGAGTTATTGTCGCCGCTCCGTCGAGAATTTCTCCAAGGTTGCTAAACCTCTAACTGAACTCCTCAAGAAAGATAAAAAGTTTGAGTGGACCCCACAGTGCGAGTTGAGCTTTCAGGAACTGAAAATACGCCTGACATTTGCTCCCGTACTGGTACCACCAGATTTCTCCAAGGACTTTATTATCTATTGCGATGCCTCGCGACAAGGACTAGGTTGCATACTCATGCAAGATCGTCAGGTAATTGCCTATGCTTCACGGCAATTACACCCACATGAGGAAAACTATCCCACACATGATCTAGAGCTTGCAGCTATAGTCCATGCACTTAAAACATGGCGACATTACCTTCTCGGTAATCGTTGCGAGATCTTCACCGATCACCAAAGTTTGAAATATATCGTCACCCAACCGGATTTGAATCTCAGGCAAAGACGCTAGGTCGAGTTGATCTCGGATTACGACTTAGAAATAACTTACAACCCGGGCAAAGCCAATGTCATGGCTAATGCGCTAAGTCGTAAATCTTATTGTAACAACTTGATGTTACAACAAGGTCAACCACTTCTCCATGAGGAATTTCGTAAGCTTAACCTTCACATTGTTCCTCAAGGATTCCTATCTACCTTGGTGGTGAAACCGACCCTTATGGATCAGATCATAACCGCCCCGCGGTATGACAAGGGAATATCTCGGATCAAGCAGAACATCGCTAGCGGAGTTGCTAAATGTTTTTCCATGGATGAACGAGGTGTTGTCTTCTTCGAGAACCACTTGGTGGTTCCCAAGAAACAACATCTGCGACAACTGATCCTTAAGGAAGCTCATGAATCCCCTCTCACCATTCATCCCGGTAGTACTAAAATGTATCAAGACCTACGCCAGAGGTTTTTGTGGACTAGGATGAAGAGAGAAATTTCTCAATACATTGCTAACTGCGACGTTTGTCGTAATTTTAAAGCATAGCATCAACGACCTGCTGGCACCCTTCAACCTTTGGCTATTCCCGAATGGAAATGGGATAAAATCAGTATGGATTTCATTACTGGGTTTCCCAGGACCAAGAGAGGGAATAATGCTATCTTCGTCGTGATCGATCGTCTTTCCAAAGTAGACCATTTCCTACCTGTTTGTGAGAGTATCACCGCTAGCCAGCTAGCTGACCTATACATCTCCCGAATAGTGTCTCTTCATGGTGTCCCATTGGAAATTAACTCAGACCGTGGGAGTCTCTTCACCTTCCGATTTGGGGAAAGTTTCCAAAATTCTATGGGAACTCGTCTCGCTTTTAGCACCGCCTTCCACCCCCAATCAAGTGGTCAAGTAGAGCGAGTCAATCAAATTCTGGAGGATATGCTCTGAGCTTCTGTCATCTCATTCGGAATGGATTGGGAGAAATGCCTTCCATTCGCAGAGTTCGCTTATAACAATAGTTATCAAGCTAGCTTGGGCAAAGCTCATTTCGAAGTTCTCTATGGACGAAAATGTTGAACGCCTCTTAACTGGTCAGATACCGGGGAAAGACAACTCTTTGGCCCGGATATGATTCAGGAAGCAGAAGAGCAGGTTCGCGTTATTCGTGAGAAATTGAAAACATCCCAATCTCGTCAAAAGAGCCAAGATGACCGTAAACATAAGCTCATGACCAATGAAGTCGGCGAGAAGGCTTACCTTCGGGTTACTCCGTTAAAGGGAACCCATCGTTTCGGTATCAAAGGAAAATTGGCTCCTCGCTACATTGGACCCTTTCGCATTCTTGCCAAACGAGGAGAAGTTGCCTACCAATTGGAACTACCTCCGCATCTTTCCAGAGTTCACGATGTCTTCCACGTTTCTCAACTCAGGCGTTGCTTCGCGGATCCTATCCGTGGAGTGGACCACGAAACGCTTGATCTACAAGATAATCTCTCATATCGGGAATATCCCGTTCGTATCCTTGATCAAGCTGAGCGTACCACTCGACGCCATAACATCAAGTTTCTTAAGGTTCAATGGTCACACCACTCTAAAAAAGAAGCCACTTGGGAAAGGGAGGATCGTCTTCGACTCGAGTACCCCACCTTCTTCCCAATGGATCCTAAATCTCGGGACGAGATTCTTTTGAGTGGGGGTGAGTTGTCACACCCTAGGGAGTTCATGCATTAGAGTGTTGCATCATGTTTAATTTCCCAAAAAACTGAAATGGGGATGACAGAACCCACATCACCCCCCTGGAACAACTAGGGTTTACTAAAAAAACTTTTCAATGAACCTGAAATGCCCTTCTAAAAAGTCCACCCTTTTTGTTTTGGGTTAAAACCTTTGACAAAAATGGTGCACACTTTTCTAGGACGTCATAAGGTCATTGGATTAATTCACTACTAATTGCATTTGGGCAATTTAAATCCCATAAATATTTCAAAATGCCCAAATAATCCTGAAAGTAATTTTAGGCTGTTGAGAATATTTTCAAATGTGCCTCTGAATATTTTCAGGGTTTTCCTAAATGAAATAGTATTTTTACTATTTCAAAACACAAAACAGAATAAACAGAAAAAAAGAGAGAGAAAGGAAACTTACCAACCGGCCCACCTGGCGGCCCAACACTGTGCTGGCCCATGGCCAGTCAGCTGCTTCCTCTCGCCAGGCAGACAGGTAGAGCGGTGAGCGCCGGCGCGCCTGAGCTCGCCACGGCGCCACCTGCTTGCCGCCTGCGCCCCTGGACGTCTGGACGACCTCCACGTCGTCGCCCCGACCCCCTGGACCCCTCCATTCGCCCCAAACGCCTCTCCCTTGCCCTCTCCCACCATGGCCAACGCCCCTACCGCCGCACCGTCGCCGTAGTCACGCCCTCCGTCGTCCTCGCGCCGCGCCACCATGTCCACGAGCTCCGCCGTCGTCGACTACGTCGAGTAGGCCGAGCCCCGAGCGCTCGCCCGCTCTGGAGTCGCCCCGACCCCGTATTCCCCAACTTCGGCTGCCGGAGATCCCCTTCGCCTTCACCGCAACACCAGCTTGTCCCCGACCTCTCTGTCTGCCTCGTTGTGATCGCCGTGAGCCCGGCTACCTCCTCCCCCTCTCCATTAACTTCCTCCTGCACCGTGTGCACCGCACCACGCACACCCGAGCACCCGCCGCTGCCGAGCTCATCGCCGACGTGACTCCGGCCACCCATCGGCCACACCTTTGTGACCAACGCACTCACCGCACTCACAGGAGCCCGTAGCACCACTCCACGCACCTCGCTGTACCCCGTAGCCTCAGTTTCGACCTCGCCCAAGCTCCGGCGACCACCAAGGTCGTTGCCAGCGACGTTTCCGGCCACCCCAGCTCCACCCACTGCCACCACTCGATGTGGCTTGCTCCCAGCTACGCGTAGATGCTCTCCGCTGTCGTTTTGGTCGCCGGTGCACGAAACCCGCATCACTCCACCATGTCTAGCCTCGCCTGCGGCTAAATGCCGGCGAGTTTGACCCTGTTTGACCCTGTGAGGGCCCAGGTTGACTTCCCCTGAGTCTATGACACGTGGGACCGCCCTGCTAATTAACTTAGATTAGCACTAATCAAAATTAGTTAGTTAATTAACCACTGACAGACGGGGCCCACCGGTCAGGTTTGACCTGGGCTGGCGCCTTTGACCTACTGACGTCACCCTGACGCAATGCTGACGCAATAACTCAATTACTGGAATTATTCTTATATAGGAAATTCCAGAAAATATTACAAACTTCAAAAATTCATAAATTTTAATCTATAACTCCAAATGCAAAGATTTATATATGAAATTTGATCAGAAAAATTCAATCTTTCCATCTGTAATGGTTTCATGCATGAAAAAACACTTTAACCTTGCTGTTTAGGTGAAACAAGCTAATACACTTATAATGCTTAGGAACATAAGCTTCCATTTGAATCTTTGATTCAAATGGACCCAAATCAACTTGTTTCACATTGCATTAGGCAGGACACCTCATATTGCCATGTCATAGCATGCATCATATTGTTGCATATCGCCATGTGATGATTGTGTTCCGTGGTGTCTTTCGTGGTAGGTTCTGCCTCCGAGGATATCTCTGAGTATCCAACTGAAGGGTAGTACCCTACTACTACTCCATCAAGCAAGCAACCCCATTGATCATATCGATACAATCCCATTTTCTCGCTTCTGCTCTCATTTACTACATTAAGACAACAATGTTTCAAACTGCTGTGTGCTGCGGTAGTTGAACCATTATCCTTTGCATGACATGTCTTTTCCACAGTAACTAGATGAAACCCACTAGCATGTGTAGGAGTTGATTGAGCCATGTATGTGTTACCTACCTTGCTATGCCTGTTATGCTTAGAGTTGTGTCAGGTCTGGTTCATCTAGGTGATGGGCTAGAGTGAAATGATTATGTCGGTAATGTGAGGGGTGTGTTGAACATGATTTGGTAAAGGTATCGATGAGAGGCCATGTAGGAGTACATGGTGGGTTGTTCCATTTAGGCCGTCCCTAAGAACTGAGATCTGTATGTGTGATTTAAGAATCAGTTACAACCATGCATTGGGATCCTTAATTGACCCTCTCGGCTTCTTAACCACTCTAGTACTCTGTCCAGGAGTTGCAACTAGTTTCTGGTGTTTGTAGGTTATGTGTTGGCGGCCGTGCGTAGCGCTGACCCTAGGGGTGGGCTATGATGCGATAGATACACCGTGGCCGGGTATGCCAGGCGCCCGTTTGGCGTCTCGGGACCCTGTACACATCGTTCGGGGCCGTATGTGGAAACCTCGGCTGGACGCCCCGCGGATGGAACCTTGATAGGCGATAAACCTGGACTAGAGACTTGTGTGTTTAGGTAGGCTATGGCCGACACCCTCGTTAGGCTTCCGCTTGAAGGTTGCCGAGTACATGTCGTGTAACGACGATAAGTGGTGAGAGCGTGTATGAAGTAGTACACCCCTGCAGGGTTAACATCATCTATTCGAATAGTCGCGTCCACGATAAAGGACTACTTGGTTGCCTATACAGTTCATAGACAAGTTAATGGTTACTACTAAAAGACTCATGATAAGTGTGAGTATCGAGGATGGCCCTCTCGTAGGATGACGAGGGAGGATCCCCGGTGGAGTATTGTGTTGGTGATTAGTGGACTCGTGTGCGAAAACTATTTTACAGTGGTGTCTCGTAGGATAGCTTAGCCAAGAGGCAAAGCTGGCTTGCTGCAATAACTCCACCACCTTCTTAAGAATGAGCATGTATAGTAGGATCTGTTGTAAGACTTGCTGAGTACCTTTGTACTCATGTTGCTTTAATTACTGTTTTCAGACGACAACACCGCCCCCTCCGATGGGTTTTACGTAGACCTCGACGTCGATGAGTAACTTGCCACCCAGCTGGTGATTCTGGCCATGGAGGGCCCTATGTAGATAGACAGGCTTCGATAAGCCTTCTTTCTTTCTAGTGTCTGTACTCAAACTTATTTGCTTCTGCATGTGCTTGTATGCTTGTATGACTTGAGTGTCAGGTCTTTGTGACCCCTACCTGTATGAACATGTTCTGTATGGCTCTCCGGAGCCTTTAAATAAAGTACTTGAGTTGTAGAGTTTTGTTGTGATGCCATGTTGTATTTACACATATCGAGCATATTGTGTGTATGATTGAAATGCTTGGTATGTGTGGGATCCGACAATCTAGTTGTTTATCCTTGGCAGCCTCTCTTATGGGGAAATGTAGTCTAGTGCTCCTTGAGCCATAGTAGTCCTCTACAGCCCGGTTCACCGGAGTCCTGCTAGCCCAACACTACTGCTCAGGACACTTGACTGGCCGGCATGTGTTTCACTTCGTTCCTATGTCTGTCCCTTCGGGGATATGTCACGTGGTGACATCCGGAGTCCTGCCTAGCCTGCTACAGCCTGGGTTCCCCGGAGTCCTGTTAGCCCAGTGCTACAGCCCGGATTCACACGCTGTTGACCCGGGTTCTGTGCTGCTTTGGGTTCACGACTAGCCATGTCGGCCCGGGTTCTCTGTCATATGGATGCTAGCGACACTATCATATATGTGAGCCAAAAGGCGCAAACGGTCCCGGGCCATGGTAAGGCGACACCTGTGGGGATACCGTGTGTGAGGCTGCAAAGTGATATGAGGTGTTACCGGCTAGATCGATGTGACTTGGAATCGGGGTCCTGACAGTCAAACAAGAAACTATATAACAAATGGAACAAATGGATGAACAACTATCCTAGACATGGTATGATTATGCATAATAATCGACCACACATAAATATTTGGATGAATCCAAATATGTATAATGGTTAACAACAAGCAAGTACTAAACCCCAATCATAACTGCTATTGGTAAGCACTTATATAATAATAGATAAACCAATAACTATGGTACAAACTGACTAAACAACTTAGCAATAATACACATCTCACCCACGGCATGTGAGTATAGGATCATAAAGATGTATTTACTAATAACACAAGCATTCAACATACAAGTGCTCATGAGAAGATACAAAACTATTACATGGTCTTAATAATAAAGAACAACTAATATCAATAACCACTAGCAATAATATTATCACCACATGCTTACAATAACAAAGCATGATGCACACACTGAGTGTGTGATCAAAGCACAACTTACTCACATGACATATGACTTGTCCTAAGTATATGAGTCATATAGCAACAAGTATTAAAACACTCATAAGACTAAGATGTAATGAAGTTAAACATCTATAAGGAAGAACTAAACTAAGCAACTACAACAAACGAAACATCATAAGACATGAAAGATTACTTGCATGAAATATGTCTAGGCATATCATAATGCAATAGAAAGGTAAACAAAATATATCAAACGCTAGGCATACAACAATGCAATAACAAGATACAAATGTATAACGCTAAGTATGAGTGATCATCACTCGGAATGCCAAAGTATGAACCCAATAGAATACAACTCACAACAATAAGATAACTTAGTTGATATCAACTAACATGAATATCAAGAATGGCAAGAGCGCATAAGCTTACATACTAGTTATGACAAATAAGCACACCGAGTAAGCAATTAGCATGTACGTAAGTGAACATCTATGCCATGGCATCAACAGCATCAAGCAATGAGATATCATAGCAGGAATAACAAAGATGACTTGCATTACCTATCTAGTACCACTTACACTTGCAACGACATAGGATACGGAACCACGCATGATATCATCAAACTACTATCATGTATACCTACCAAGTAAGGTATAACCAAAAGCATGAATATAAGATAAAACTTGCAACTGTATAACACATGGTAGGCATATAATCAAAAATATGCATTCTACTTTGAGTAAGTACTAACATGGCATCTCAATCAACTAAGTATGAACAACTATCATTCTAGGTAATTAAACACCTAGGATAATTAAGAACCAATGGTAAAGTAAATCATAAATTTGGCAATATCAACATAACACCAATTTAAGAAATGCAACATTTAACTATATTGGATGCCAAACATCTATAAAATAAGAGGAACACTATGCAATAATGTGTCATTCTTATATCATACAAAATAATAATTCCATGCCAAGCAATTCACCACAACCATGGCAATGTTCTAAGTTAATATACCAATTTATTGACTACTACTATAAATGACTAGATACCACACACGATTAAAATAAACATCATATCCTACAACATGGCATGAGATCACAACTATACAACACACATGCAAAAATATTTAAACATCTATCTTAGACAAGGCGTTATTTAAAACCAACATGTGACATGGATGAAAATGAATATGTAAACCCTATCTATGATAATGCCATGCTAAACAAAATTAAATAGTAAAGACATTAAGTATTTCACAATTAAATAATCAAGCAAAGACAATACTTCTACAAGGTTCTACGCATGGAGATATCACCAAAAATTTGTACTCATTCTCAATATAGAACAATAAGAAACACCAAGTACTACTAAAATAATAAATAAAATATTTCACTAATAATGATCTAAATCTAATTAAAATAATAACACCCGCCAAACACGTACGAACAATGATAATCAAATACACCAATCAACTTCTACGGGTGATAAACATTCACAAAAACTTGTACAGTCGCATAAAACATGACTACAAAATTATATGATATTTAGTAACTCAAAATCAATCTATATTAAAAACATAAAATACTATACATGGCTATAATTCATAAACATTAGTACGCATGCATAAAAGGGAAATACATGCTACCACAAATTATCGAGCCGAAACGATGTACAACTATTTTAGCAATTTAA
This sequence comes from Triticum urartu, assembly GCF_056163025.1. Taxonomy (NCBI): domain Eukaryota; kingdom Viridiplantae; phylum Streptophyta; class Magnoliopsida; order Poales; family Poaceae; genus Triticum; species Triticum urartu. Next base: position 365,995,122 of record NC_141873.1, on the reverse strand, counting down.
ACAAGAGTAAACTAAATCTAGTAAACCATATGACACATACAAATTATGAGATAGCTAGCACACACTCCTACCCGTATCAAGAACACAAGAAAATAACATATTAATAAATAGTTCGATCAACAACCAAAAATCTATAATAAAACTTGATTAACCAAACAAGTAATCTAACTCCACTACGGGATTGCTACAACCATATAAAACATTTCTTCTATTGTGGTCAAGATCAAACGATGAGCAAAAGCGATGGAACTATGACCATGACCTACAGTTTATGCGACGGATAGCATCATCGCGACCAACGATAAAAATAGGAGGAACCATGATGTCTAGGAGATAACTTGAGTGATATTTTAAAGGTGCACAAAAGGGATTGGATAGAAGCTCACCGAGCGCGATGAATCAGTCCGACGAACTCGATGAACAGTTTAGACGAACATGCTGAATTCTTCACGTGTGGTCTACGAGACACGTTAGTTCTTCTCTGAATGGATTCGTGGTGTGGAGATGGACCTTGGGGCGCAAGGGTGCTGATGGAGATGATCTACGTCACCGGGAACGAGCACCGGCGTCCATGGAGCACCATTCTTTGGAGAGAGAGTTTCTGTACAGAAAGAGAAGGAAGAGGGCAGGGAGACTAGCAAAGTGGAAGAGGAGCTGGAGGCGCACAAAATGGTTCCTTCAGTTTTGGAAAGGGACGAGATATAAGTAAAGTTAGAGGAGGGGATGATTCATTGTTGTATGTTTGATCTTCTGTGTGCGTGTAGTGGAGGAGGAGAGGAAGCACTCAGGGTGCCTGTTGACGTTTCCTTTCTGTAGGTGCTAGCGTATAGAGGAAGGAAAGGAGACGAGGCATTCGTTGGGGAGATGCCCAGCGGAGAGGAATAGGAAGGGAGAAGGAACTAAAGGAAGGTACAGAGGTTTCCTCTTCTGTGAGTTGTGAACGTACACGTAGGAGGAGGAGAGGGGTTCATTGGTTGGCAGAGATGGGCCAGTTTGGCCAGCCCATGAGGAAGGTAGAGACCTGGAAAAATAGTGGGGTTGTTGGGCTGCTGTCCAAGGGAGATGGAGGAAGAAAATAAAAGAGATGAGTTGGGTCCATCCGAATGAGAGGAATAAGAAACAGTGAGTGAGAATAGAGAAGATAGATTGGCCATTGGATATTGCCAAGAGTTTGGGGAAAGAAATCAATTAGATTTTCCTTTAGGAAAATCTATTAAAGGAATAGAAGCTCAGAACAAAATCGAAAGAAGTTCCAAAATGCATATGCGCATAAATTACTATGCCGAAGACGAGAAAATAAAACCCGACTAAAAGAAAAGAAGTAAACTCAAATCTCTAATATAGGTATGCATTAGTTCAAATTAAATCCTCTAAATTATAAAAGTCCAATTTAAGCTTGGTTAACAAATAAAACAAATGAAATTTTCTCGCCCTGATTTTTGGAAAACTTTTTCTTAAACATTCCGAGAATCGGGATGTTACAGAAGTGGGATAAACTTGGCATGGATTTTATCACCGGATTACCCAGGACCAAATTAGCATATGATTCTATATGGGTAGTAGTTGATCGCTTGACCAAAGTGGCCCACTTTATCCCAGTGAAAACCACCTATACATGTGCGAAGTTGGCCAAGATATACATGACCAAGATCGTATGTCCGCATGGAGTTCCAAGGACCATAGTATCAGATAGAGGAACATAGTTTACCTCAAAGTTTTGGCATCAACTACACCAGACTTTGGGAACAAGGTTGGAGTTCAGTACAGCATTCCACCCGCAGACGGATGGACAGACCGAGATAGTCAACCAGATTCTGGAGGATATGTTGAGGGCATGTGCGCTAGATTATGGATCTAGTTGGGATGACAATTTGCCCTACGCGGAGTTCTCATACAACAATAGCTATCAAGCCAGTTTGAAGATGGCACCGTTCGAAGCCCTATATGGACGAAGGTGCAGAACACCGTTGTTATGGGATGAAGTTGGAGACCGTCCGTTGTTTGGACCTGATTTGATCAAGGAGTCTGAAGAAAAGGTTAAGTTGATTAGAGATAGACTGAAGATAGCTCAGTCCAGGCAGAAGAGTTATGCAGACTCGAAACACAAGGAAATAACCTATGAAATTGGAGAATAGAGCATATCTACGAGTCTCACCCCTGCGAGGAGTGAAACATTTTGGAGTTAAGTGAAAGTTAGCCCTGAGATTTGTAGGACCGTACCGAATTTTGGAACATATGGGAGAAGTTGCCTACAAGTTGGAGTTACCTGAAGGACTGTCAGAAGTTCATAATGTGTTCCATGTTTCCCAGTTGAAGAAGTGTCACGCTGAGATGGCTGATATACCACTAACAGATACGGTGCCCCTGGAGGCGATTCAGTTGGACAGTGATCTGACCTACGAGGAGAAGCCAGTCAGGATTCTTGAATTTGCTAGCCGAGTCACCCGCATCAAGGTTACCAAGTTTTGCAAAGTTTAGTGGAGTCACCATACCGAGGATGAAGCCATCTGGGAACGAGAGGATGATCTTCGCAAAGACCACCGACACCTATTTTCTAGCCAACCCGAATCTCAAGGGCGAGATTCATCTTAAGGGGGGTAGGTTTGTAACATCCCAAATTTTCAATTTGGAATGTTATACATAGATCATTCCTGCATATCATATTTTATTGCATTTCGTGTCGCGATCCTCGAAATCCTAAGCAACTCAAGGACCCTCGAAGAGAGTTAGGGATTTCCCTGTTTTCATATTTGAGTTTTATCAAATATTGAAACGATGATTTTTTGTTTTAATTATTTTTCTCTCCGAAATTTTTTCATATTAACATATATGAGAGGAGATAATATGGCTTCTTCAAAATAAATGAAATATTGGAGGAAAATATTAAAATCAAATATTTGATTTTATTCGGAGTTCATTGCTATTTTATTTGAATTAGAAAAATTGCATGTTTTTCAAAGTTGCATTTTAGGGCCAGGAAAATGTTCATCTCGTTCTAAATGTTTCATTTAGACGATGAAAAATTGTTTTGGAATTTTTAGTTTTTTATTTTATTTTATAGGATTTTTTAGTTTCGGTGAAATTATTTAAAAAAATGTTTCCTCCGCCAACTGGGCCGAAGCCCAAGTCAGCCAGCCCACCTCCCCGCACCGTCTCCTTCCAGGAGAACGGGAGCGCGCCGCCGCCCAAGAGGCCGAGTCCGGCCGGGACTCTCCCTCCCCGCATCTCTTGCCCCCTCACCCAAGCAAGCACCCCCCTCCTATAAGTACCCCACCCCCGATTTCCGCCAGCACCGCCGCACCCCGCCGCAACTGGAGCCGCCCCGCGTCGCCCCGCCTTTGCCGCGCCGACGCCGCCCGTTGCCACGTCGCCGCCGCTGAGCACCGCTACCACGCCACCCCTGCCACCCGCGCCGCCCACCGCCGCAGCCCCACCTCACCGGACCTCGCCGGAGGTAAAGCCGCCGTTCGGTTTTCTTAAAAAGAACCGATCCGGTTTTTTTAGGAAACCCTAAGTTTTTTTGAATAGAACGGTTCGCCGATTTTTCTCGGTTTAGTTATTTAGCGGACGTTCGTCTGTACGTTCGTTTTAACGAACGGTGTTCACTCGTTAGTCGCAGACAGCGAACGTTCGTTCGTGAGCCTGTTCGTCAGTTTTTCTTTTTCTCGGATTTTCTGCGATTATTTTCGATCGCGATTTCTGATCCGATTTTCATTTTAGTTTATCTTTTCGCTCGTTTGTCGGAATCAGGCGATTCAAGCGCCTAGATCTTTGTCTCGAAACCCTCTTTCTGTTTAATCAACTTGAACAAGGTTTTGATACTGTAAAATTTGACTTTAGTCCAGAATTGTAAATGGACCTTGTTTCTTTCGCAGTTTGAGTTTCGTTGCCCCGTTTGATTTGATTCTTTTTGTAAACTGGAGTTCTTAAGTTGAACTTTATGGTTAGACCTTCTTATTTGAGTTTTATCCATGATTCTTTGCTTGATTGCTTATGTATGATATTGCTTGTTTGCGATAGAACACCCGGAGTGCGAAGCGTGCTACATCGAATTTTTAGGTTTTGCGGATCATCAGCAAGGCAAGTAACACTTTGATCATACCCCTTTATCACCCAGTTTTTATGCATTAGCTCCAATCCTCAAACATTGCATGATTAGGATGTGATTAACATGTGGGTTGGGAAGTAGTTAATGAGGTAGAACCTATTGCCCTATTATTATCTTACCCTTGGGAGTTACTTCTACGTATTGATTATATTGCTATGCTATGCCCGTAGACGTGCTTTGGGTGAGTGAAATCCATGACAAATGTGAGAGTGTTAATTAATGGTTCAACTTAAGGTGGCAACTTGAATACACATCTGGGTGGATTGTTTGTCGGGCACATGGAGAATCCAATGTTGTCCTAGGATATTCCGGAGTACGCGTGTGATAATCCTAAGGTCCGCCACCCAGGCTCAAAGGGAACTGAGATATTTCATGCTAGAAACTTCCGTGTGCAGCCACATGCTATTGTGGGCTCTAGCAGAGCTGAGTAAGTTACATGAGCTCTCAAAGAGGTGGATCATCAGGTAGAGGGATGTAGGTTGGTGTGGTCTGCCCGGAGTAAAGAGTAAATGTTTCTGAAAGACTGTCTCTCGGTCATCCGTTTCTCAAACACCCTGTAGTGCGAGAAATCCAACGGAGGAGATCGGATCTTGTGGGGAAAAGTGCACAAACCTCTGCAGAGTGTACAATCTAATCATGGTTAGCCGTGTCCCCGGTTATGGACAATTCTTGAGTATGTAGTACTTGGATTATCATATGTATCTCATCACTCTAAATTAATATTGTTGGGTTGATAATTACTTTTAATTGGGATTGAGTTGGAGGAACCTTCTCAATGATGTTTCAACTACCATGATAGTTAAATAAAATCTATTCCTTTTTCGTAGGGAAAAATTGGCTTTTCGCAAAAACTATAACCATAGAGCTTTCCACCAGCCAAATATGCATGTAGTGATAGCATTATACTGTTCTTGCTCTACTGTGTTATATTGCCAGCATATTCCATGTGCTGACCCATTTTCGGGCTGTAACGTATTATGTTGCAGACTTTTCAGACAAGGAGTAAGGTTCGTTAGGTCATTGCCGTGCAGCTCAGCTATGCCGTTGGAGTTGATGGCCTCACTTTATCTTCCAAGCCTTCCGCTGTTATCGTATTAGATGGCCTTAAGCCATATTTATTGTAATAAGTACTCTTTTGAGACAATGTAATAAGTGTGTGATTTCTACTCTGTTATAAATCCTTCGAGTACTGTGTGTGTCAGCATTACCGATCCAGGGATGACACTGAAGCACAGAGACTTGACCGTTTGAGGTCGGGTCGCTACAGTACTGTAATGAACTCATTCTTTATTTATATTGGTTTTAAACCTACTGTATTCCAACTTCTCTATGGCTCATACCCTCCAATACTGGCCATAGATTCATCAAAATAAGCAAACAACACACGAAAAACAGAATCTGTCAAAAATAGAACAGTTTGTAGTAATATGTAGGTATCGAATACTTATGTAAGCCAGAAAATTCTAAAATAAATTTCTGGACGTGAGGAATTTATCTATTAATCATCTTCAAAAAGAATCAACCTAATCCCACTCTCTAGTAAAAAATGGAAGCAAATCTCGTGAGCGCTAAAGTTTTCGTTTTTTACAGCAGGATCGTAAAGACATTCCCCAAGTCTTACCAAAGGTTCTACTTGAAACAAACACTAATTAAAATTATAAAACCACATCTAAACAGAGGCTATATAAATATTTATTACTAAATAGGAACAAAAATCAAAGAACAAAAATAAAATTGGCTTGCCTCCCAACAAGCGCTATCGTTTAATGCCCCTTGCTAGGCATGATGATTTCGATGATGCTCACATAAAAGATAAGAATTGAAACATAAAGAGAGCATCATGAAGAATATAACTAGCACATTTAAGCCTAACCCACTTCCTATGCATAGGAATTTTGTGAGCAAACAACTTGTGGGAACAAGAATCAACTTCATAGGAAGGTAAAACAAGGATAATTTCAAGATTTTCAACACATATAGAGGAAACTTGATATTATTGCAACTCCTACAAGCATATATTCCTCCCTCATAATAATTTCCAGTAGCATCATGAATGAATTCAACAATATAACCATCACATAAAGCATTCTTTTCATGATCTACAAGCATATAATTTTTATTACTCTCGACATAAGCAAATTTCTTCTCATCAATAGTAGTGGGAGCAAACTCAACAAAATAACTATCATGTGAGGCATAATCCAATTGAAAGTTAAAATCATGATGACATGTTTCATGGATATCATTATTCTTTATAGCATACGTGTCATCATAATAATCATCATAGATAGGAGGGATGCTTTCATCATAATAAATTTGCTCATCAAAACTTGGGGGACAAAAAATATAATCTTCATCAAACATAGCATCCCCAAGCTTGTGGCTTTTCATATCATTAGCATCATGTATATTCAAAGAATTAATACTAAAAACATTGCAATCATGCTCATGATCCAAAGATTTAGTGCCAAACATTTTAATACATTCTTCTTCTAACACTTTGGCACAATTATCGAAATCCTTATTTTCACAAAAGACATTAAAAAGATGAAGCATATGAGGTACCCTCAATTCCATTTTTTGTAATTTTCTTTTATATACTAAACTAGTGATAAAATAAGAAACTAAAAGATTCAATTGCAAGATCAAAGGATATACCTTCAAGCACTAACATCCCCAGCAACGGCGCCAGAAAAGAGCTTGATGTCTACTACACAACCTTCTTCTTGTAGACATTGTTGGGCCTCCAAGTGCAGAGGTTTGTAGGACAGTAGCAAATTTCCCTCAAGTGGATGACCAAAGGTTTATCAATCCGTGGGAGGCGTATGATGAAGATGGTCTCTCTCAAACAAGCCTGCAACCAAATAATAAAGAGTCTCTTGTGTCCCCAACACACCCAATATAATGGTAAATTGTATAGGTGCACTAGTTCGGCGAAGAGATGGTGATACAAGTGCAATATGGATGGTAGATATAGGTTTTTGTAATCTCAAAATATAAAAACAGCAAGGTAGCAAGTGGTAAAAGTGAGCGAAAACGGTATTGCAATGCGTTGAAACAAGGCCTATGGTTCATACTTTCACTAGTAAAAGTTCTCTCAACAATAATAACATAATTGGATCATATAAATATCTCTCAATATGCAACAAAGAGTCACTCCAAAGTCACTAATAGCGGAGAACAAACGAAGAGATTATTGTAGGGTACGAAACCACCTCAAAGTTATCCTTTCTGGTCGATCTATTCAAGAGTCTGTAGTAAAATAACACGAAGCTATTCTTTTTGTTCAATCTATCCTAGAGTTCGTACTAGAAAAACACCTTAAGACACAAAACAACCAAAACCCTAATGTCACCTAGATACTCCAATGTCACCTCAAGTATCTGTGGGTATGATTATACGATATGCATCACACAATCTCAGATTCATCTATTCAACCAACACAAAGAACTTCAAGGAGTGCCCCAAAGTTTCTACCGGAGAGTCAAGATGAAAACGTGTGCCAACCCCTATGCATAAGTTCACAAGGTCACTGAAACCGCAAGTTGATCACCAAAACATACATCAAGTAGATCACATGATATCCCACTGTCACCATAGATAAGCACATGCAAGACATACATCAAGTGTTCTCACATCCTTGAAGACTCAATCCGATAAGATAACTTCAGAGGGAAAACTCAATCCATTACAAGAGTTTAGAGGGGGAGAAACATCATAAGATCCAACTATAATAGCAAAGCTCGCGATACATCTAGATCGTGCCGAATGAAGAACACAAGAGAGAGCGAGAGATCAAACACATAGCTATTGGTACATACCCTCAGCCCCGAGGGTGAACTACTCCCTCCTCGTCATGGAGAGCGCCGGGATGATGAAGATGGCCACCGGAGAGGGATTCCCCCCTCCGGCAGGGTGCTCGAACGGGTCTAGATTGGTTTTCGGTGGCTACAGAGGCTTGCGGCGACGGAACTCCCGATCTAGGTTTCTTTCTGGAAGTTTTAGTATATATAAGAGGTTTTGGCGTCGAGAACAAGTCAGGGGGGTCTCCGGGCTGTCCGCGAGGTAGGGAGGCGCGCCCCGGGGGGTGGGTGCGCCCCCACCCTCGTGGGCAGCCCGGGACTCTTCTGGCCCAACTCTTTTACTCCATGTCCTTCTTTTGCTCCAAAAATAAGTTCCATGAAGTTTCAGGTCAATTGGACTCCGTTTGGTTTTCCTTTTCTGCGAAACTCAAAAACAAGGAAAAACAGAAATTGACACTGGCTCTAGGTTAATATGTTAGTCCCAAAAATCATATAAAATAGCATATAAATGCATATAAAACATCGAACATTGATAATATAATAGCATGGAACAATCAAAAATTATAGATACGTTGGAGCGTATCAGTCCTGCTGTCACAGGTTTTGACCCACTATTCGACCCTTTTTGCATATGGGGAAATGACTTGTCTGTGAATATCAATCAAGTCAAGAAACTCAGAAACATTGTTAGGATAAAGAAATTAGCGACAAAAAACAACAAGATCTTTATCTGCACAATGAAGAGGACAACAGTTAACTACAAGATGGTACTAACTATTATATCTTGCCTTTTTTATTCATTTACCCCATTTCCAATATAGAGAAGATATTAATGCAGATCCTTGTTTTCAGGTCTTTCCAAAGCAATTCACTGATGATTACCTCGCAAACCACCTCTATGGTCAGGAGGCGAGGAAGGTTTTCATACAACACCAACGGTTCAATATTTAAGTGTTCCTGAAGAGGACGAAGGATGGACGGTCAACCATCCACAGGCACTGGCCTAAAGTTGCAAAGACCTTCAACGTGAATGAAGGCTCAATATTTGCCTTCCGCTTTAGCAGTTTTCCAGATGAGATGCATCTTTCTATGTACCATCTATGATACTAATTTCAAAAGGTTCTAGATGTTGCATGTGAAACTTGGTGTCGGTGCAGTTGTGTAATGGGGTAGCTGAGTGCTAAAGCTATATCATGTTGTACTCTAATGTATTTCAATTATGAAATCCTGCTTCCTTAATATGGAAATGAAATATATTATGTTCTTAACATGAATGTCAATTAGATTAATAAATGGATTATTAATAATAGGGCAATTACCATGCTAATTGGCCAATTAGCCTGCTAATTGAGTTTTTTCTATTGCAAATGGTTATTCAGAAAACACCATGGGCGATGACCTCAGGCAACGCACATATTTTCTAGGAATAAACCATGTTGGATCAATGAACAATCACACATGACATTCTCTTGAAAACTATTTGCATTAGGCCACCTTGCGCAAAAGTTTACCACATAAAAACTATGTGTGATGGACAACCTTTGCCACATAGTTTCTTCTATGCACCGTGTGTGATGCACTCAATAACGCAAATGATAAAATTGTTAATATCGTGTGCAATGGCAACAGTATCACAAACGATTTAACGGGGATAATTGTGTGTGTTGTACCTGCGAAGGGAAACATTTTCCTTGGAGCGACTGTGTGGGATGTTCATACGAATGGAAACATTTAGCGGGGACTAACTGTGTGGGATGTTCTTACGACCAGAAATGATTTCGCCTGTATAATTGTATTTTTAGCATTACTGTATGTATAACCGTATTTGAGCGCTCGCCGGTCGCACACGACCTCATTTTGCTGAGCATGTGTGTCAAGAGGGCATATCCCCGATAGTTTCTGGGTCGTGTGGGAAGGACCCCCTATCGCCCACACTCACTTGGCGACGGTTCCAAATGTCGTCGCAGAAAGGGGTTAAAAACTGTTTGTATAGCACCTCGTTCTACCAGTGGTTTGTTTCAGATCAGTTACCAATGACATTCAATATGGAAAGCAAGGGGAAAACGTATTGTTTCCTAGTACATATGATTTCCATGCTTTGGTGTTACTTCTTTTGGGCTTTAATGGGTGCTACCAGTGTGCATTGAGAAAAGTCCTCAAGTATATCATGCTTCCGGCCACTAACTTCCCGTCCATGGCACGGCCGTGCTGCTGCATGTTGCTTCCATATTCAACTCCTTCCATGTGTTTGGATTCACTCCGCTCCACAGCTCTCCTCCAGCAGCATGCTAAGCGGTGTCGAACGCTACTACTCCATAGAGTTAGAAGAGCGGAGTGGATCAGAATGTAGTTCAATCCGGCAGAGTCACTAAAACCAAGCTCCATGTGTCACTCCATGGCCTCTCACGCAAAACTTACCGGTTCGCTCGGTCCAATTTTCTTGCTAGTGCGCAACAACTACCTAGACCTCACACCCCGTCATGTAGGGAGTGGATTTAGTTGATGAATGTGATAGCTACTCCTGATTTTGGAGGTGGAGCCAACAATCCAGGAGCATGGAGTGGAGTTAGTTGATGAATGTGATAGCTACTCCTGATTTTGGAGGCAGAGCCAACAATCCAGGAGCAGGGAGCGGAGTCATAGATTCAAAGGAGTGGAGGGGATCTGAACACGCTCTTCACTTAGATATCCTCAAGCAGCTATGACATACTCTTCTGCCAGTTTTCTATAGAATATGATCCTTTTTGCCCTTTTTGTAAATTTGTATATATCGTTGAGCTTAGTTTTATTTGGAAGGGAGAGAGGAATAATTAAAGGTATATGACCCCACCATCCAGCGCCCAACCCTACAGAACATGGAAATCATATTATTGGGAATTCTGGTTCAATATAGAAGTATGATAAAATAACACTATTGTCTATTCATTTGTCTACTTGAATACAAAACACAATTACTTCCTCAGTTCATAACACTATGGTAGATATGTGAATAATACATTAGCTCCTTGATGTACATTGATATAATTGTTTTTTTACTAATATAGCCATCGCGCGCCCCCGACCTTCACACAAAGGAAGACACTCCATAATAAACCGTGCTCCAACTTCTTACCATAACGAGAGACAATACGTGCATGCTTCGGGAATCACAAACCTTAAAACCAATATTCTTACTAAACCACAATCATTCACTAGTACCTCCCACATATTACCATCTTTATATCGCAAAACTATTGCAAGGAATCAAACTTATCATATTGAGTGATCTACATGAAAGTTTATATTATATCCCTCTTGAATACCTATCATATTAGGACCAATTTCATCATCCGTGCAAATTGCATTACTATTTATCAAACTCTCGAAATGATATAAGTGAAGCAGGAGAGTGCAACTATTTCTTTAAAATATAACCAGCGCCATGCTCTAAAAGATATAAGTGAAGTACTAGAACAACTGCCTAGCTCAAAAGATATAAGTGAAGCACATAGAGTATTCTAATAAATCACGAATTATGTGTGTTCGTCTAAAAAAGGTGTGTCCAACAAAGATGATTGTGACAAACTAAAATGCAAACAAAGAAAAGACTCATATAATACATGGCGCTCCAAGAAAAACTCATATCATGTGAGGAACAAAAATATAGCGCCAAGTAATTTACTGATGGTTGGTAGAAGAAAGAGGGGATGCCATCCGCGGCATCCCCAAGCTTAGAGTCTTGGGTATCCTTGAATATTACCATGGGGTGCCTTGGGCATCCCCAAGCTTAGGGTCTTGCCACTCCTTATTCCTTCATCCATCGTGATCTCACTCAAAACTTGAAACTTCAGCACACAAAACCCAACAGAAAACTCATGAGATCCGTTAGTGTAACGAGCAAATCATAAAATTTAGGTGTTGTTACAAAGCCATTAATATTTTATTATTGCATAATACCTAGTGTATTCTAACTTCACCATGAATTATACCCCCTCAATACAATCGATAGATTCAGTAAAACAAGCAAACAATGCAACGAAAATAGGAATTTGTCAAAAATGGAACAGTCTGTAATGACCTGGCTAAGCGCAATACTTATGTAACTCCAAATATTCTAAAACATAGGACAATGTGAGAAATTTTTATATCAATCATGTGTAGAAAATTCAGAAATTTATCACACTCCAGCGAATCTAAACAATTCTTCTACTGGGCGCAAAAGTTTCTGTTTTCTCACAGAATCAAATCAACTATCAACCAAATCATCCCAAAGGCTTTACTTGACAGGAACACTAATTTAAACACAAGAAACACGACCATAACAATAGCATAATTGTGTGCACGCAAAACAGAAAATAAACAAGAAAAAAAGATAACTATGGGGTTGCCTCAACAAGCACTATTGTCTTACGCCCCTAGCTAGGCGTAATGCATTGTTTTAAGTGTTGTCATCCTTAGTTCTAATCATCTTAGTAGGACTTTTCTCAAACCCAGGAGGTTCTTTATGCTACCCATTACTCTTATAAAATGAAGCAATTTTGATATCTAGAGCATCTAACCGCTTATTGCCAATGGAATCAATGTATTCACATGGTTGAGGTTTCCACTAATATTCTTGAGAGGTTCATTGGACTTTTGCAACTCAACCAACTTTTTCTGCATATCACTCAGTTTGTCCAAGATTCAGATCCCCTCTGGCGTGTGATTAAATCCTTTCTACAATGGTGAAATCCCCAATATACCCTCTATTATTTCATAGGCAATATTAGCATCACTATCAATAAAATTCCCTTTAGCGGCAAAATCCAAAAGTTGTTTCTGGGGCATAGTTAATCCTACATAGAAACTGCGAAGAAAATTTTTACGTCCTATTTTATAGTGCAAACATGATAGAATTCCACTATCATATACCAAGCATCTTTCAAATTTTCTCCTTTTTCTGCTTGAAGTAAAGAACTTCAAAATCCGGAAACAAAAGAGGGATCACGATACTAGTCATAATGACAAAACAAGCAAGCAAGCAAAAAGGCAAACGAAAAATATTTTTGTGTTTTTGTGAAAATGTTTTAGAAGTGGGGGGGGGGGGGCGAGAGGAAAATGGCAAATGAAAGTAAATGCAAGGAGATGAAAGTTTATGCGATGGTACTTGATAATTTTTGGTGATGTCTCCCCAGCAACAGCGCTAGAAATTCTTCCTTCTACTTGTGAGCTGTGTTGGATTTCCTTAAAGAGGAGAGGATGATGCAGTACAATAGAGATAAGTATTTCCCTCACTTAAGAACCAAGGTTATCAATCCAGTAGGAGAACCACGCAAGGCCTCTTGAACAGCACCTACACACAAAATAACAAATATTTGCACCCAACACAAATAAGGGGTTGTCAATCCCTTGGCGGTTAATTGCAAGGATCAAATCTCGTAGTGATAGATAGATAAACAAAAACACAAAATAAAATAACAGTAAATAAACTGCAGCAAGGTATTTTTGGATTTTAATATATGATAAAGATAGACCTGGGGGCCATAGTTTTCACTAGAGGCTTCTCTCTTGAACATAGCATATGATGGGTAAACAAATTACTGTTGGGCAATTGATAGAAAAGGGCATAGTTATGATGATATTCAAGCAAATGATCATGTATATAGGCATCATGTCCAAGACAAGTAGAACGACTCCTGCCTGCATCTACTACTATTACTCCACACATCGACCGCTATCCAGCATGCATCTAGAGTATTAAGTTCATAAAGAACGGAGTAATTCCTTAAGCAAGATGCATGATGTAGACAAAGTAAACCCAATTAATATGAATAAAACCCATCTTTTTATTCTTAATCAACAATACAAATATCTGTCATGTACCTTTCTGTCACTGGGATTGACAAACGCAAGATCAAACCCGTCATAAAGCACCTCTCCCATTGCAAGATAAATCAATCTAGTTGGTCAAACCAAACAGGTAGATCGGAGAGAAATACAAGGCTATAACAATCATGCATAAAAGAGTTCATAGAAGACTCAAATAATATTGATGAATAATCTGATCATAAACCAACAATTCATTGGATCCCAACAAACACACCGCAAAAAAGGATTACATTAAATAGATCTCGAAGAACATCAAGGAGAACATTGTATTGAAGATCAAAGAGAGAGAAGAAGCCATCTAGCTACTAGCTATGGACCCATAGGTCTATGGTAAATTACTCACACATCATCAGAAGAGCAACAAGGTTGATGTAGACGCCCTCCGTGATTGATTCCCCCTCTGGCAGAGTATCGAAAAAGGTCTCCAGATGGGATATCCTAAGAACAGAAACTTGTGGCGGTAGAAAAAGTAGTTTGGGTGGCTCTCTGATGTATTGGGAATATTTGAGAATGTATAGAGCTGGAATTAGGTCAAGAGGTTCCAGGAGGGGCCCACAAGGCTGGGGGCATTCCTATCTGGGGCGCACCTGGCAGGCTTATCGCTCCCCCATGACTCTTCAGATCTTCTCCCGAAGCTTCTAGGGCCCCTTCTGGTCCATAAAAAATCATCAATAAGTTTCGTAGCGTTGGACTCCATTTGGTACTGATTTTTTGAAAAGCAAAAATTGCAAGTGGCTCTGGTCACTAGGTTAATAGGTTAGTGCCAAAAAAGATATAAAATTGCATAATGAACATCCAAGATTGATACTATAATAGCATGAAACAATAAAAAATTATAGATACGTTGGAGACGTATCACCTTCTAGAATTAATTAGGTTTAGATGGGAAGTTGTAGCTAGAAATCTGATGTGTCGTTTCTCCCAAAATAGGCACCGAAAGCTTTTCCCAATGAAGATAATGGTTTTTCGCATGTCTTCCTATGTCTGCTCTAGTGGTTTAACATTTGTGATGGCATAAACCTCACTCTTTGATGCCTTGGTCATGATCTGGTCCACATCGCAGAATATATCAACAGAAAACACAATGATTAATTAATGAAACTAAGGAAATAACTCTTTCTCCCAAACTGCCTGTTAACATAGTAGGCTACTTCAATGCCACCAAGCAAAACCCTAAAGGCCAATTTGTGTAGCCTCGTATCCCTGAAAATTTGTGTAGCCCTATCGTGGAATTGTCACGGCAGATGTCCTAGTGTGAGGACTTAGTCATGGAGCCATCACGTTGAGGTTAGCTTAAGGGGGTTAAACAAGACAAAGGACACGAGGATTTTATACTGGTTCGGCCCCTTACGATGAAGGTAAAAGCCTAGTCCATTTTGAGGTTAGTATTGCTAGGGTTTCGATGAGCAGGAAGCGAATATGCTTGACCCGGCTCTCGATCTATTGTTTCTTGTTCTAAGCTGCCGGTAGGTCGTCCACTTATATACACGGGTTGATGCCCTGCGGCCCTCAAAGTCCCGGCCGGATTATACAACGTATCCGGCTCGGTGACCTTTCTCACATGCCTTACAACACAAGTTAACATACATGACAGTTTACAATCATGGGCCTTAAGCCGCCTTCGGGTCTGGGCCCTCTACTAAGCCTATCTGTGAATCACGATGTGACCTTGAGCTTCATTGTGATGAATCTTCATAGGGATGACCCGGCGCCTCCTGGGCGGGTCATACCTAATAGTTATATCCCCAACATTAGGCCCCAAGTTAATTTGGGCTTGTTCATGCCAACCTTCAAGACTTAGAAAAATCCTCCCATATCTGCTTCAAAAAACCTTGTAACCCGCCATGACGTCATCTCCAAGAATCTCGGAAACCCGCCATGATGTCATCTTCAACGGATCTTTACCTTAATGTCTTGCCGAAAATCGAGGCGTCCAATTAGCTGGATAACCATCATTTGGCCACCTCGTCTTTCGCGCCTGCCTGTTTCCTGTCTCCTTATAAATAGGACCCGAAAGCCATCTTCCATTCTTCTCCTTCTTCTTTCTTACTCCTCGAGCCACGACGTCCCTGATACGTCCATTTTGCATCATGCTTTTATATCGATATTTATTGCATTATGGACTGTTATTTCACTTTATGTCACAATACTTATGGCTATTCTCTCTTATTTTACAAGGTTTACATAAGGAGTGAGAATGCCGCCAGCTGGAATTCTGGGCTGGAAAAGGAGCAAATATTAGAGACCTATTCTGCACAACTCCAAAAGTCCTGAAACTCCATGGAACATCTTAAAATAAATAAAGAAAAATCCTCGCTAAAGATGAAGGCCAGGGGGCCCACACCCTTCTCACGAGGGTGGGGGGCGCGCCCCCTACCTCGTGGGCCCCCTAGTGGCTCTCCGATGTCCATCTTCTCCTATATGAAGTCTTTCGATGAGAAAAAAATCAGAGGGAACTTTTCGGGACGAGACTCCGCCGCCACGAGGCGGAACCTTGGTGGAACCAATCTAGAGCTCCGGCAGAGCTGTTCTGCCGGGGATACTTCCCTCCGGGAGGGGGAAATCATCACCATCGTCATCACCAACACTCCTCTCATCGGGAGAGGGCAATCTCCATCAACATCTTCACCAGCACCATCTCGTCTCCAACTCTAGTTCATCTCTTGTATCCAATTCTTGTCTCAAAGTTCGGGATTGGTGCTAGTAGGTTGCTAGTAGTGTTGATTACTCCTTGTAGTTGATGCTAGTTGGTTTATTTGGTGGAAGATCATATGTTCGAATCCTATATGCATATTATTACCCCTCTGATTATGAACATGAATATGCTTTGTGAGTAATTACGTTTGTTCCTGAGGACAAGGGAGAAGTCTTGCTATTAGTAGTCATGTGAATTTGGTATTCGTTTGATATTTTGATAAGATGTATGTTGTCTAGCCTCTAGTGGTGTTATGTGAACTTAGACTACATAACACTTCACCATTATTTGGGCCTAGAGGAAGGCATTGGGAAGTAATAAGTAGATGATGGGTTGCTAGAGTGACAGAAGCTTAAACCCTAGTTTATGCGTTGCATCGTAAGGGGCTGATTTGGATCCACATGTTTCATGGTATGGTTAGGTTTACCTTAATACTTTTGTTGTAGTTGCGGATGCTTGCAATAGAGGTTAATCATAAGTGGGATGCTTTTTCAAGTAAGGACAGCACCCTAGCACTGGTCCACCCACATATCAAATTATCAAAGTATCGAACGCGAATCATATGAACGTGATGAAAACTAGCTTGACGATATTCCCATGTGTCCTCGGGAGCGCTTTTCCTATTATAAGAGTTTGTTCCGGCTTGTCCTTTGCTATAAAAAGGATTGGGCCACCTTGCTGCACTTTATTTACTTTTGTTACTTGTTGCTCGTTACAATTTATCTTATCACAAAACTATCTGTTACTACTTATTTCAGTACTTGCAGAGAATACCTTGCTGAAAACCGCTTATCATTTCCATCTGCTCCTCGTTGGGTTCGACACTCTTACTTATCGAAAGGACTACGATAGATCCCCTATACTTGTGGGTCATCAGTTTCGCATGAACCTCGCCACCGTCGACCTCCGTCTCGACCTCAACTCCGTCCACTACATCGCCCTGAGCAGACCAGAGAACTGTGGCGCTACTCCGTTGTTCTACCAGCTTCAGTAAGCCTTTCTTTGTTCATCACCAATCTGTCATTAGGGTTTCATCGGTGTTCTTTGGTGTTCATCCTCGTTCATCATTATCCTTCTTTTCCTTTGTTTAGATCCACGTATTAGATCCGAAAAATATGGGAAACTTGCGCGGTGGTAGTTTTAGCACTTGTTTTAATACTAGATCACATCCCCACCATGATAGATCTCCTCTAGGGCTTCTCTGTTTTTCCACTGTCGCCTTTTGTAGATCAATTTATCCTTTTTTCTAAACAGCGGTAGATCCAAATTTGTAACCTCCATCTGTGGAACTTGTTTGTCTCAGTACTTAGCCAATGTTGATTCTCGCAACTCTTTGAATATCTTAATCATGGAGTCTTACCCTGCCAGCTTATATTTTCATTATATATCATTAGCCCTTGCTTAAGCCGCCATTATGCACTGTAATTGTTTATCTTGCAATCCCATCAACTGATTTGAGCCGGCCAATTATTTTCTTTTTAGACTGTCCTTTCACCATGCCGCCGAAGACGATGACAATATGCAACTGGGTTCCCTCCACAGTCACCGAGAGTACTTTGAAGGACTTTGTCACTATGGGATTCTTACTAGAGAAGAATGTCATGCATTATCGTGTTCCTGACCTTGAAGAGAAACCTCAACCAAAAGATGGTGAAATCATTGTTTTTACTGACCATATGACCCGGGGCTTGTCACTGCCCGGCTCAAAATTCTTGGGGGATGTTCTACAATTTTTCAAACTCCATCCGCAAGATATTGGACCGAATTCCGTATCTAATATCTATAACTTCCAAGTTTTTTGCGAAGTTTACCTTCAAGAAGAACCTACCGTTGAACTCTTCAGGGAATACTTCTACCTGAACCGCCAGAACGAGTACACCAACAGTCCTAGTTTGGAACTTGGCGGGATTTCAATTCAACGCAGACGAGATGCCGTCTTCCCTCTAGTAGTCCTACCGATCCATCCCAAGTATTGGAATCAAACGTGGTTCTACGGCAAAGATACCTCGCCGTCTGATGAAAATCCGATGTCGGGTTATCGAGCTGATCATCTTGACGCAAAGCACCAACTTCCTGATAAACTCACCTCTGCCGAACACAAGAAACTTGTCCCCAAAATCAGAAAAGTCCAAGCTTTGTTAGGAAATGGCTTGACCGGAGTTGACTTGATCCGCTGCTGGGTCGCATGGCGGATCATACCTTTAAGCCGCCGATACGGCTTGATGTGTTCATACACCGGAGGAACTGATGACCCTTTACGTCATAGCTCTGTGCGTTTGACTGAAGAGGCCATTGTTGAAATGGCAACCACTCTTGTCAATAGCAAGTATGAAGACTACAACATAGTAGGGTTGAATCCTTTCTGCAAGCTTAACCCGACGCCAGAGGTAAATCATCTTAACTTCTTTTTCCTCAGCAGTTAAGTATTTGTGCGAATTTCAACAAGTTATTTTTCCACAGGCCAAATCTGACTTTTGGAAAGCAAAATATGACCATGAGGCTGCCAAAAAAAGCTAGAGCTGCTGCGATAGCCGCCAAGAAGACTGTCAGAAAGTCTAATAAGAAACAAACTACCTCTGAATTACTCAAGCTGGATGATATCTCTGAGTTGGAGGTAGCCCTTGACTCTCTTGGCCTATTTTTAACAACCTTATTGACACTGACTATTGCCAGGATGACACAGGGACTAGCCAAGCAGTCGAAGAAGAGGTAACTATTATTTCCTCTGACTCAGAACCTTTACCAAGGCAGAAACTTCGGAGGGTAACTCGGAAAGTAAGGTTTTCACACCCCTTGGCTTATTTAGATCCTCATTTTCTTTCGAAATGATAGCAACATGAGAGCCGCCGGCAGACCCGGACCGGTGGAGACAACGATTTACCCTTCGTCTTACCAAAAACTCCTCGGAAACGCCAGAATGAGGTTCTTTTTTACCTTTAACCCTTGTATTTGTTCAATGAATTACCTTCATCACTCATTTTTTATTCTATCTTTGCAGGAGATCTCCTGTTCCTCCTCAGGCGATTCAACACAAACTCAATTCACTACAAAAAATACACTTCCGTGATGATACGTGTTTGTCACAGTAGGTCACTTTTTTTGTCATGCATGTACATCCATGACAAATTTATGGCAGAATCAAGATAGTCATACATGTGCTGTCATAGAAGTGTTCCATGACATTACCAAAATTATCATCACGGAAGTGTCTACTTCCATGACAATAAATCGCGCGTCACAGAAGTGCTTTCATCAAGGGTGGCTGACACATGGCATCCACCGTAACGGAACACCGTTAAGCTATCGGGTCGGGTTTTGGATCCGATAACCCGTTAACAGCCCCGACCAATGGGGATTTTCCACATGTAAAATCATCATTGGCTAGAGGAAACACGTGTCGGCTCATCGTCGGGACAGATGTCATCCACTCACTGGACAGAAGGCGCCTATGATACATCGACACGTGGCACGACCCAACAAGTTTAAATGGGCCGGCCCAACTAAAGGCCCACAAGATTTTGCGGACCATAATGGGTCGGCCCAGGTAAAGGCCCATGAGATTTTGCGGACCATAATGGGCTGTCCCAGCTAAAGGCCCATAAGATTTCGCGGGCCATAATGGGCTGGCCCAGGTAAAGGCCCACAAGATTTTCGTGTGCCATAATAGGCCGGCCCAGGTAAAGGCCCACGGTGACTCTAGCCCATAATGAACAGTAATTTTCTTTATACCCGTTAACGGCCCGTGATTTACAAGGGCCGTTTCCAACCCGTGTTAGCTTTCGGCCTATTGACGGCCCATACGTTCTTGGGCTCCTTTTCGGCCCTCGATTACTTTCGGCCCGTTACTGGCCTGTTCCCCTAATGGGCCAAATTCGGCCCATGGCAAGAGTCGGCCCGTTACTGGCCTGTTCCACTAATGGTCCAAATTCGGCCCATGGCAAGAGTCGGCCCGTTACTGGCCTATTACCCTAATGGGCCAAATTCGGCCCATGGCAAGAGTCGGCCCGTTTCTGGCCTGTTAACCCGTTGCACCATTTCTAGCCCGTCCTATATTCTGGCCCATTAACGACCCGTTATGCCTGTGACAGAATTAAGCCTTTGCTATCCTACGGCCTGTTAACGGCCTATTACCGTGCTGGGCCGATACCAATTACGCTTGATTATGGCCCATGTAGACCCATTTATCCGACGGCCCGAGGCCCTCCGATTACAGGCCCATTTATCGACGGCCCGTAGGAGACCCATGGATCCTACAGCCCGTATATGGCCCATGGTAGTTGCGGCCACTAGCAAACCAGGGAAAAAGAAGACTAAGAAATAAATAAGGCCGAAACTAATGCTAGGCTACTAAGGCGATTGCACAAATTACATCCACTCGGCATCAAAGATCGCCACCAGTGCAAATATAGGGAACACCCTACACTATACAAAAATGGCTTGCTGTTTTCTTTAGGCGGTGCCTGCACGTTAAGAATAATTTTTGTATCGCACCAAAACAAATTACAACTATATAACAAAAGGAAGGTTGGCATAAAACTTATCAGTCTAGCAGATAAATGCACCACCAGAAGTTCAGAAGCTCAGTTCATTTGACCTGAATGTTACGTTTTCATGCTATATTGTCCGATGGAGCACTATAACCCTCACCTTCATTTCCCCTAGGCTCCTGAACAACATAGAAAATGTTTGATAGTCTGGTTTCAAAACCATGCATATCTTGACGACATTGAGCAATGTTTCTCCTTGTTTCACAAAGGGTCTCTGTTAGGGAATGGACTTGTGTCTGGAGCGCAGATACAACATTGCTTTGAGCTTGCATATCTTGATCATGAGGCAGTTTGGACGATATTGCCTTAACAACCAACCCAGTATTACGCAGGAATGTGCTTTTGGCACTGTTAGTGGATAGGTACTGACCCACTGCAGCAAGAGCTGACATTGCGGTTATAGTTGCCTCGCCACCTTCAGAAGGTGGCGGTTCCACCATTTTTTCCATAGCTTGCTGAAAAGTTGAGGTTTTACACTAGTAGTACCAGAACAGAAGATATTAAGGAGGCGGCAAAACGAAACAAAATAGCTTTGGTCTATATATAGAACTTATTCTGGTGAACCCATATAAAATATTAGTTGTATTTTATTGCAAAGTACATAATAAAACCAGGTTCCAAACATATGACCATGTACCATCGCTAATGTATTGTCTATTTCTTCACATTGTATTGAGGGCTAAGGATAAAGAGACGAAGTTTATAATACGGTAAGCATAGTATGACGTCATTCATATAAAAAAACAACTGAGAACAGACAAACATGCAATTGTCACGTTGTGTGGGCAAGTCCAGCACGGAACTAGATTACGGGTCAAGATCAAAGGAACATCACTCCTCTCTTTTAAACCTTGTAAGGTGCAATGATACGCTAAGACAATTGTGTATAAAATTGAAAAGAGTAATAGACATTGGCTACAAACCATGTAGTTCAAGGCACAAGTCAGAGTAAGTAGTAGTTAAAAGGCATGAGGATTAAGGACTTACAACAGCGGCTTTGACTGGTGTAGTCATGCCCTTCTTCTTGCTGGTGTGACAGCCCTTGAAGATTCCCACGGCATTTGGTTCAGGTACTTTTTGGTCCTTGCGGGCTTTCCTCTGCATTTGGAACAAGTCAATATAGATCTGATAATATGGTACAGCTAAAAGAGTGAAATAGCACCTAATTACAAGAGCCTCGTAGTGTGCAATATAGCTACGAGATCCTGTCGTCTATTGGAATTTCACTTTCGTACGGTTGGCCTTGTTCTTTGAACAGTTCACCTAGAAGATAGATTTGTGTGGCACATGCATAAATAGGACTTCAACATGTGATCTGATGACATATATATATATAATGTACCTAATACTTCGGATCGGACCACTGTTTAACGAGGCCTCTCCAGTCTTCATCAGATATATTTTCCACTGGAGATGTTTGGGCAAGTTCACTGTTAGCCTTGCCTTCAAAGTGAGTTTTCCTCAAGTTATACTGATACTGTCGTAGAGCAGACTTGAAAACATGGGTGCAAGCTTGCTGGTTGCATCATCTTGGCTATCCAACTTGAACCTCATCTGTTGAAAATTATGGGAGTCTCATTATCATCAACCTAGAAAGTATTGTACAGAGCAAGTCGATATTACTAGTTTCCATACATAACCATACTTACACATAAATGGTCGAGGAAGATGTTGAACTGGGTTTCGTCTTTGTCATTCCTGTATAGAATCCATGTTGGGAGGATACGTACATGACACCTAACAGCAACCGCTGCCTCTGATACTAACTTGGCTGACTCAGTAGCATCACGTGGCCTTTTTAAACCTGCCTCAAAACGGATCTCCATTCTTCCTCCTCTAGATTTAGTTAACCTATCGAGCATTATCCTTGATGTTTGTTTCCTCTTGCGCCTAGGTGCTAGTCCAACAACAAACATAGGAAGTGTTAGTGTACATCAAATTGTGCGACTACATATAAAGAAGCATGCAAGTGTAACTTGACTCCAGCAACTACCTTCTTGCTGTTGAAGCTCACAAGGTTCATCTGATATTGCCAACTCGTCTTGTGTCAAGAGTGCTTGGGAAGTAGTGTCAAGTGGCAAGGGAGCTTGGGAACGTGCTGCTAGCTCAGTTGACGCACGAGTACGTCGTGCAACTGGTAGTACTGTGGTAGGTGTTGCAAGAACTAGGGCTGTCTCTGCTTGTTTGGTGGCAGCTATTTGTTTCTGTTTGTCTTTTTTTGCAACTCGTGTAGCATGGGATGCCGTGTTTGTAGAATTTTCTGCTGGACTTTGACCTTCTATTGCACCATCAGCACCAGCAGAATTTGCAGGATTCATCCGCTTCTCATTCCCTGCCATTCTGTGTTTCTTCCTCTTTCTCTGTGCCATGTTAAGTCAAGCCGACAAGAAAAACGAATAACAATTTAGTTCTTCAGAACAAATTGATGCGTGATGTAGACGAACTGAACTTTGATGTTAGACAACCACATGATAGGAGGATGTAATATGTATGAAAAACAGGACGGAAGAGATAACCAGAACTATGATGTGTAAACTAAGAAGAAGACATTTCACCAAATTAGAAGCAATGCAATGGAAGGTAGACACCATACGAAAGATGCTACAAATATCGCTCTGCCAAGTTAACAGTGTCTCATCATAAATGGCGTTTAAACAAATGTGAAGCAGTACAAGAAATAAATCATATGCAAGATGCAAACAACATCACACTACCATGTTAGAGGTCTCTCGTCACTAGTGCCATTCCATATTCACAGCATTGCATATTCACAGCTTATGATGTGTAAACTAAGGAGAAGGCATTTCAACAAATTAGAAGCAATGAAAGCTAGACACCATATGAAAGATGCAACGAATATCACTCTACCAAGTTAAAATTGTCTCGTCATAAGTGCCATTTCAACAAATTAGTAATACAAGGTAGAAAAGAATGTGAGATGTAACCTATATCACACTCCAAAGTCCAACATGTCTTATGATAAGTGATTGTTGCAGGTTACACAATAGTAGTAATTTGATGTAAGAAAATGGTGTGATAGACAGATATTGTATGTTCTAGAAACAGGAACACATGTCTTATTCAAGTATAATGTGTAAAGTAAGAAGATGGAATTCAACAAAATTAGAAGAAATACAAGCTAGACATCACACATAACATGCAACCACATATAACAGTGCCAAGTTAGAGGGAGCACCGGTGATGCTGCACTAGGGGAGACGTGCTCATCATAAACACAGCTTTGTTGAGTGTCTATGCATGTGTTGTCTTGGAAATCATCTTGGGGGTGTGGAGGAGTAGAAACTGTAGAGGCCCTCCGTTCGGAAGGAGCACCTTTATCCGCTGCCTTGCTAACTTCCTTCTGCTTTATTGATTTTGAATTGTCAAGTAAAACCGACAAGAAAAAGCAATAAAATTCTCTCTTCAGAACTCATTCATGCATGATACTGACAATCACTACTTTGATGTAAGGCAAACACATGATACCAGGATGGAATATGTACGAAAAACAGGATGGCATGACATGTTCACAACTATTTGTGTAAACTAAGCAGAAACCATTCCAGCAAATAAGAAGCAATGCAAGCTAGACACCACATGAAAGATGCAACCAATATGACTCTGCCAAGTTAAAAGCGTCCCATCATAAATGGAATTTCAACAAATTAGAAGCAGCGCATGCTATAAATCATATGAAAGATGCAAGTAATATCGCACTGCATATACTAAAGGTGTCTCGTCATGTTGATTGATGTGGGATACAAAAAAACAATAGTTTTATGTAAGACATGCTTAATAGATAGATGTACTATGTACTAAATACAGGAAGGCATTTCACATTAACAGGTATAATATATAAGCTAAGCAGACTAGCACATGCAGTTTAACCAGATTGGAAGAATTACAATCTAGACACCATATGCAACATGCAACCACATATCACGCTGCTAAGTTAGAGCAAGCACCTGCGATGCTAGTGTAGGGGAAATGCTGTAATCAACTACAAAGCTACGTTCACTATCTTCATCTAGCATTTCTGTTTCTTGAGAATCATGTCGGGAGGCTGACGCTGCATTCTTTAAATGAGGAGTAGTCCCCTTGTCTGCCTGCCTCGTCATAAGTGATTGATGAGGCATACACAAGAACATTAGTTTGATGTAAGAACATGGTTAATACACAGATGTACTAGTATGTACCAAAAACAGAAAGGCATGTCATATTCAAAGGTATAATGTGTAAGCTAAGCAGATGCAATTTAACCAAATTGGAAGCAATACAAGCTAAACATCCGGCTGGAGTGGTGAGCATGATCATCTAGGACCTGGGAGCCTGGTGGGAGGCGGGCTGCTTCGCCACCATCGCAGCTTTTTAGTTGGCTTCCAGGTGATGCCTATCTTTGCTGGGCTTGTCACTTGCTCGGCCAGTGCCCTGACTAGCTATTTGTCTTCTGGTGCTCACGGGATGGCGGTTCATGTAAAAAAAATATCTTTCCTTATCTTGCCGACTTCGGCCTTTCGAATACAAGCTAGACACCATATGGAAGATGCAACCACATATGATACCGCAAAGTTAAAGCAAGCACCTGGGATGGTGGTTCATTGCGAGCGAGGTCATCAACTCCAGAGCTACGTTCCCCGTCTCCATCTGCTGACACTACACCCTTTAGAGCGTTGAAACGTGTCTTGCCTAGCCGCACACCCAACTGGAGCGACTTCTCTCTTTTCTTTTTGGCTTCTCTCATGGCAGCAGAGTCTGAAATACCCTTGCATAAAAACACAACAGTGAGAGTAAGGGTGAAGTGTGTGCAGAACTAGTGCATTGTAAAAGTAGCAGATAGCAGGTGGCTGAAAAATAAATGACAGGAGACATATGATAGCTCTACAACATTGCATGGCAAACAAAATTAGATTCTACTCTGTATGATTTTGTAATATATGAGCACAAGAAATGCAGGTACTCCTCGAGCACACCACCACATGTGGTCATATCTAAGATAACAGTCGACTGAAAATAAATAGGTCAGTCGATTTTTTTAATGAACCGTCCGATCTATAAGGAACGGGCAGATGGCCTTCAGCTACCTCCTGCCAGTCACTGTTGACGATCTTTCTCGAACCGCCAGCGACCACCGGCCCAGACCCCTGCCTCCGCCGCCCGCCCTCCCATCGACCTCACACCACCGCCGTGCTTGGCAGCGCCCCCATGCCATCCCTTTAATCCCGGCCGACCTCCAGATCAGGCGCCAGTAGCTCTAGGCTGCACACGCCCCTAAGATAAACACTAAGGCGCTGCTTCCCCGGCGTAATAGGTGTACTAGCGCCTGTTATGCCGGGGAATGCTTCTATTAATTGGGAATCAAGTGGCCAAAAATTGAAATTCAGGGGGCGACGTACCTCTAGCTAAGGTGAAATAGTATATGAGGAGAAACCTTGTGCATCGCGAGTTACTAGGAACATCTAGTATCAAGAAGAAGCGGTCAACTAGTGTCTTCTGTAGCATGAATACCGTGCAAGTAGAGACGTAAGATTTGCATGAATAAGGGAAGAGGAGTACCTTTTTCGGTTGCCGATGTGGTCACCTCCAAAAGTCGCGCCGATTTTCTTCTTTTTACCGAGGAAACCGATGTTCTGGAGGGTGCAGGCTTGGACAAACCCATGGCCAAATTGTTGACTGTGTTGCCGTGGCCGTATGTCGGCGGAGGGGAAGCAGATCCGAGGCAGCGAAGGACGGCGTAGCAGGAACAGCTCCGGTGCGGTGGAGGGTGGTGAAGTTGGAGCGGCAGCGGTGAGGCACAGGACAGCGTGGTTGAACTGGCTCGGGTACGGACAGCTCGGCCTCGGCTTCAACTACTAGCTGTGGAGGGCGTTGCGGTTGAGGTTGCGGTGGACGACGATGTCGGGGTATCAGCTCCGGCGTGATCGAGGAGGGCGGCAGTTGATGGGTGGGATGGGGTGGCGGACGGAGGATGCCGGGGTTTCGTGGCTGGTGGAGAGGTAGTTTTGGTGCCCACGGAGTACGAATGGGGAATCGGATGGGTGGGGGGACTATGTTTCGGTCTAGGACGCGCTTGTTTTTGGCTTTTTTGAATAGAAGATGGGACACGCTTATTTGAAATTTGGGGAAAGTACAAACTTTGCCCCCCTCTTAAATTTCGGACCTACTTCGGGTCGGGGGTAGGATGGTAATCCTAGGTGTCCCAAATAGTGGGCGGGAGCGATTTTGGCCACGCGCATGTGTGCTTAGGCGGCCATTGTGTATGAATGTTTTTCGGATGTGGTTGCGTGGCGTCTAGATGAAGCTACAAACCTACCCCGGTTTAGACCTTTGGAAGTCGGGCCGGTGGATTTCACGGGTCGGAGTTATTAGAAAAGTAATTTCCTTATACTACCAAACATTGGTCTCACACGGTTTCGGGCAAGTAGAGGCTCTTTTGGCGCTTCGTTCAAAATTTTGAAACACAAGCATTCACGTTTAGAGTACTCTTGAACTATGAGGATTGACCTAAATATACAACGTTATATTTGACCTTGTATGTTTGAAAACCTCATTCAATTATCCGCTTCTTTTTGAAATTTTGACACTTGAAAATCCTATAACTACGATTATTTTGGAATGGAGGAGCTAAATTTGAATCTATTTTGTACACGACTACATATGCTATTATGTACAAAATCAGAGCAAAGATTGGTGCCCCCATAATTTAGGTATGGTTTACAAATACCATGATATCAAATTCAAATCATTGAATGGACTTCATGTTGAATTCGATTTTTTTAAACCACCTTAAGTTGAATTCAAATGTATGCTAGTTCATAGGTAGTAGCTATTTATAATGTCCATTGTGTAACTTTCGTATGTATAATGTGCTTTACACACACAACATGAACTATACTCACATTTATATTCGATTGCTAAAGCGATGCATTGTCTGGAGTTCAAAATACTAACTATGTGGATCAATTGTGTCGAATAATAACATAGACATGCTCATATTCGATAGAATCTAGATGTCTGATGGATCAATGACCGCTCCTTACGCGAATTGCAAATATCATGATCCCATCCTAATATTTGGATACAATTTATATCTTTAATCAATGTGTAGAGCAGTCTTTTACGTGTAGTTTCACTCTCCATCGGTGGTCTCTCACACATGCTCACACACTCTCTCCCGAGGTGTCTTTCTCGCACACATGCTCTAGATATAACCCTCCCTCCCTCTCGTAACCATTTACAACTGTTTTCACTAACCTTTATCACAAGCACTCTTCCTCTCGCAAACATACACACGCACAATCCTCATCGACCCTTTCTATATACATGGACCTGCCTACGTGTCTCATGTACGCACATTATCTTTACGCCTGTCTCTCACGCATTGTCTCACACCTCTCTTCCTAATCGACGAGTATGATTCTAGCAGAGCATTCTTTAGGATGCCCCTTATAGTTAGGTTGGATGAATAGTAATATCAGAGATAAAGGGGTTACCTTAGTCCGAGAACCTAGGGTTACAAATCCTAGCCGGCTTTGTCAGTGGACACAGAGTCCTTCACAATTCTGCTATCTTGTCTTGTACGACTAGTCATCCATGGGTCTTCCTAAATGCATCACGGGCCGACCAATGTCGTGCAGGACGGAACAGAACGAAGGGCCTCACCTCGACCCACCGGACCTCACGTGGTGACACACCCTCTGCCCCCACGTCTCATTAACTTCTCACACCCACACATACCAACACAAACACTAGACACACAGAAAATTTCTCTTGGTGCCTATGTTCCCTCCGCCCTTGCATATACACACTCAAGGGAATGGAATCTCTTGTCGTGACGTCATATTCATCTCTCTCTAGACCACTCTCATTTCTCGTGCTATCTCTCCCACCCCCCCCCCCGTCGGCCCCTCTATCCATGCCTCTCTCGAATACGTAATACACACACATACCTCTCTAGGCCCCGCCAAATGCATCAACTACACATTCACACATGTTACATCACGTACCCCATTGATCTAAAAAGCCCTTTCTTCACGTTTATTTCACATACAACATTCCTTTTGAATAAAATGTAGCCAGAAAATTATTTTAGAATTTCTACATATATACAACATTACAAAGTTATATGGAGGAGTACGAAAGCAAATTTGCATTGCATGGTGCCCACAATGATATTTATTCCGCACTGTGAATTTGTATATTTTTATACTATATACAAAGTTAGTCATAATAAAGGGAAACAAAGAGCATCTCTCTCTGCATCGCATACCCCCCTGTATGCCCCTTTCACGTATGCACACAAAACTATCTCCAAGTCCTCTAAAAGTAAGCCCCCAGAAAATTCACGCATGTTTCCTCTTTCTCTCGCGATATATGCAATGACGATCATTGTATTTGAAGCGAAAGCACGATACGTACATTGGACTTCAGAATCCACTCATTCGGTCTCCATTTACGTTTAGTGGTTATTATGCAGTCACGGGCTCACCGTACAACTCTATATTTGCTCATGACATGACTAGTTGACCAGTTAAACGCTCGACGTGGCACCTCTAGTGTTGCATCACATTATCTCACTACCATCGTGCCCACCTGTCGACTTGTATCTACTCTACATCTACACTCTCATAAAATACATAAAATACACTCTTATAAAAAACAGAGTTGATGATGATGGTGTGCCTGCCATCCTGCAATATAGGTCGTCCGATTTATATCTGACGGATAGGAAAGAAACTATGGCAATTTTGCAAAAAGGTACCCACACACCTCTCCACATTTGCAAATAAGGCCTTCCCTCATTCATCCTTTTCTCTCACAAGATAAACAAGTCATACAAATGCATCTTGATGTTACATGCAACGCACGGGCATCTTGCTAGTAAGAATGAAAACAAACAACAACAAAATATTTGGACGGTGGTTCGAAGTCATGACCGTGGGCACAGCGGACAAGGTGGCCTTGTATTGGTATGTTGAGCCGTCTGTTTTAACACACAGGAGCTGGTGTGGTGATTATACACACATGCACGCATGCACACGAACTGCATCCACGCAACACTCACACAAACACATGCACCCACGCACGCACGCAACACTCACACGTACACGCGCAGCCATGCACGCACGCAACACTCACACGCACGCACGCAACACTCACACGCACACACGAATGCAAAGCATGGACACACCAGTACACCACACGACCAACACACACTCTCACGCTCAAGTGCTCAACCTACACATGCATGCGCACACATCAGGCCCTGACAGACACATACACAACCAGGTGATTCCCGCGCACGGGTTGGAGCCTTGTCGCGCCTGCATAAATTTGTGTTTATCTGACCTTTTTCCTATGCGAACTGACAGGTGGGACCCACAACGAACATGGTCAATTTAACTAGTCAACATGGCGCCACGCAGACTATTTGGCCGGTCAACAGAGTGCAATCTGGTGCTGAGCTGTGAGCAAGTGACCGTGTATAATCACCGCAAAACGTATATAGTGACCGTATCAGCTTATTCTGAAGTTCGGTGACCATATTACGCTTTTCTCTCTGCAGGCCCTCGAAAACTACATCTCTACACGTTATCGCATGTTACATCTAACAACTATGCAATACAGCACTACTACTACACTCTAACACAATAAATCATATGTGTTTTTAGTTTTACTGGATATCATATTGTTACTTATAATTATTCAGTTTGCATACATTAAAATTGCCTTTGAAATGTATGGCCAATATCATCTACTACGCGGGAAAAATCCCGCCCTTTCCTGTTTAATCGGGTTTGTATCGATGGATCGTGCGAAACAGCAAAACTATAGTACTATACAGTACAAGTGACAGTTCACTGGGCCGTCGTGTCATCTACTCCTCCATCGTAAGAGTGGAGCGCTCGCTTTCATAAATCTTCTAGTCCCTTTCGCCGACATGTGGGAGATCAAGCTACCGGGTCCACGCGCCATACCAGAATACAGTGCGGAGCAGCCGGGGTGAAGCACCCCAGTCATGGCGCCGGCGTAGTAATGAGCAATGAGGCGTCAAATGACAAAGCTGCACCTTTCCCGTAGTTAAGTTGGAGGGACGAAGCAACCATCATTTCACTTGTTGCTGAATCCGCTTCTCCCTCATCTTCTTCAACTTAACCACGTGTTGCTTCTGCCGTTATTCTGCCTCATGTCGAACGCGGATCGGCTTGGTAAAGCACTGACACATGGGACCGCATGTTAGCAAACCGCTAGAACAACGTCCTCGGAAAATAAGAAGCCTAATCCTAGACTTACAAAGGGCTACGTAGCTGCTACGTATACTTTCCATCTAATCTATATATCCCCCCTGATTTTCAGGTGGGGTGGGCCTAATCCTCTCCTTTAATCCAATCAAATAGTCCCACATCACATCAGTTTGTAACTTTAGGTAAACCATTACGTGGATGTAGCATTGCTCAAATAAGAAACCTCCCCCGCCATCCGCGCGGCAAAATCACCTCCTTTTTACTCATCTCGATTCTATAGTTTTTTAGATCAATATAATTGAGATTTGTATAGATAGCACACAGGAGCAAAACCAAGTGCTACGGTTAAGGGCATCCACAATGTGTAGCCAAATGTGAAAAATAGCTTTTGGCATCGTGGGAACCATTGTGGACGGTGTTGCCAAAGCCGAAAAGATGGAACCGAAGCTCCCTGATTGATTGATTGATTGAAGGAATAGAAAAATGCAACGTCTCTCCTCTTTCTCCCATGCTTGGACGCATGTAGTACAGTATAGAGCACAGAGTCTACTCCCCTGTCCCTTCTATCACAAATCACAAAGCAGTGAGGCGTCAAATCACAAAAGCACGGACGAAGCAACCATCATTTCACTCTTCGCTGACTCCGCTTCTCCATCCTCTTCTTTGAGAAGCCATCTCACCGCATTAGTTACTCCTAGTAGTACTAGTAAAGGACTTCCTGGATGCAAATATGGCGGTTGTCTCGGCTTGTAGGCGACACTTGCGAACGACTTACCGTGGTCTCCCTCAATGGTGTTCTCCGTCGAACACACTTCGCCAAACCACCAAAAAAAATATCGTCGACGTCACCGCAATGGGGAAGGAATTCAAATATAGTTACTACCTCCATTTTCTTGTACACAAGGCCAGTATATCAAAATTACAACTTGCAAAGGGCCACTAACACTAATCGAGGAAAAATTGATGGGGTTAGCAACCAAGGACATTAATATCCCCTGCATGCATGCGGAAGTGAGAAGGTTGGTTTGCATGGAGCTGCATTAATCAAGCGATGAGGAGTGAGATGGTTAGCTCTTTGGTCTTTGGAGAAAAAAATACGCATTAATTGACACATGAAACGAGGATTTGTATCGATTAAATCCCACGAAGGAAAACCCAGCCTTTCTTTTTTAACACTAGTACTCCTAGTACGTACATACTTATCCTGTTTGGGTCTAGGCCTTGCATTGCCAAACTTCGCCACACATTTTTGCCAAGCTTTCCTAAAGTTTTCAAAATGAGAAGGAGGTACACTTGCGCACGGCTATCGCGGTCGCACCGCACCCTCACACGGTCGCTCCTGCACGCCGCGGTCGCACCGCACCCTCACACAGTCGCTCCTGCACGCCGCAAACCCAACCAAGGGAACGCACCCTCACTGACACGTGTTGTCACATGTGAACACACCAAACTCAGCATCCTATCGCTAACACATAATTTTCGTTCATAGAGTATGTTTATCCAACCGCATGTTGGGGAGTATCCGTACGACCCGTGCGGTGGTCTGTTGGGGAAGAAGACGAGGTGGGGAAGAAGGAAAGAAGGGTTAGGAGACGTAGGATATTCATCCAACCGCCTAAAATGGTAGAATGACCCAAGTCAGGCGACTTGCATAACAAATATATGTTTTTACACAGCAAAAGATCCATAAAAACAACAACATAAAGAAAAACTATCACTGCTCGTGGAAAGAGACGACCTCGTCGTCTTTGGCTGCCGGCGCGAACTAGCCGTCACTGCCGACGTGTGTCTCCGCACCATGGTTGTCCTCGGCCTCCAGCTACTCGTTCAAGCGGAGCGTGGGGGTGCTTTGCACGGACGAGAGCACAGCCCGGTTCAAGTCGAGGACGTCCGGTTCTGCCTGCAGGAGGGCCTCGATGGCAGCGGCATCCGTGCGCTCCGCGTCGAGTCGAGCCTCCGCCGCCCGGTTCAAGTCCAGGACGTCCGGTTCCGCCTGCAGGAGGGCCTCGATGAGAGTGGCATCCGCGTGCTGTGCGTCGAGTCGAGCCTCTACTGCCCGGTTCAAGTCCAGGACGTCCGGTTCCGCCTGCAGGAGGGCCTCGATGGCAGCGGCATCCGCGCGCTCCGCCTCAAGTTGAGCCTCCGCTGCCCAGTTCACATCCACAACATTCGGTTCCGCCTGCAGGAGAGCCTCGAAGGCAGCGGCATGCGCGCGCTCCGCGTCGAGTTGAGCCTCTGCCTCCCGGTCCTCCTTTAGTATCGCCATGTTGAACCGCTGGTCCGCCTGCACCATGGGGGACTCGGATGCCGGCACGAAGTCGACGTCCATCGTCTCATACCCATCGGGCGCCTTCTGCGCCGCGACCTCCGCCATGAACATTGGATCGGCTTCCTCCTCCTCGTAGCTTGGCTCCAGAGAACTCGGGGATTGGCCCGCCGCAAAGCGAGCTTGGGAACGGAGGTCTGTGGCGCCGACCGCCGCCACGATTTCTGCGCGGCGCTACGGCGTCAACATCTTGTAGTAAGTGATCTTGCAGCGCACCATGGCTTTCCGGCGAACTAGGGGATGCTTGATGCGGTCTAGGGGATCGAAAGGTGGGGGAATGGGCTAGAGATTTGGTGTGGTTTTAGGGCAGTGGCTGGCGTAGGCCGAGCAGCGAAGGTTCTGGTGTGAATAGTGGTTCCGGTGACGACCGGTCAATCGGTTTTGATTGTACATCGCTGTTGTCGCGTTCGTGTTGCAGCCCGGCACGCTGGACCCTCCATGTCGCTCACCGAATGGAACGCGCTTCGTCTTGCGTTTTCGCTCGCTTGTGGGACCGCAGTTGAGAGCAAACCGCCGTCCCTCCCCCTCCCCCGCCCGCGTCATTTATTATACCACCACTCCCTCCGTTTTATGCGGAGTAAATAAAAACAGAGGGAGTATACTACGGATGAGGATCCCTTGACGTGGCCGAACCCATTGAGTAACTGACATGCGGGGCCTAGCAAGCATGGGGTCCGCCAGTAAGTGACCGAAAGGGAGGGTAAGGCAGGGATACCTACGTCAGAGGATCCACTTCTACTATACTAGTTTGACAAAATATTAGAGTAATAATATATGATATGCAACTTACACAAATGTTAGAGTAATAATATATGACATGGAACTTACACAAACCATACAGGGTCTAATGCATTTTTCGAGGCTAACTTTGACCAAATGTTACAGTAATAATATATGACATGCAACTTACACGAAGCATACGGTCAAATTTGTATGTGAAAGTAGTTTCCAATGATATAACTTCCACACTATACATCTCATGTACTATTAATCTTGCCAATAGTCAAATTGGAAACCATCTCGAGGACAAATCTAGGAGTACGTATGAGTCTAACAATATTGATTGGGCGTTGTTGAATGTTGATACCTTTTTGATCAAAGTTGATATACTTTGACTACACATAAAACTTATATGTAAACTAGAAAGGATAGGAGGGAGTATATTGTATGTTAAAAAACGAAACGAACATTGAATACCCTTTATATATGATGTGCGGATGCTATGATCACCGGTTCAAAATTTTGAATCCGCCTTACGTATCACGTGCCCCCACTCGTTCCCTCTCGATTTCATCTCGGGGTCCGGAGATCTATTGAAAGAGGACTAGGGTGGGTACATGCGAATGATACTCGGCGGAATGTTCAAATGAGGCATGCGGGAGGATGGACTCGACTGGAGGGCGACATGATCGATGGAGAAGAGGGTTGGAGAGGAATGAGAAATAAGCAAACGCCACATGATTATACTTGAACGGCTCAAATAAACAATAAGTTGTCTCTCCTGGCCTACATAGTGAAAGGCCTAATGCGCAACACGGAGCACTGACGCTCGAATATGGCCGGGAAAACAGGGAAACAGACATGTGGGGCACACCCGTCAGGACGATGTAGCGCAGACTAGTCCAATGGAGGAGCTGTCCTACGACCTCCTCGACACCGACAACCGTTCTTGTGGGTCGTTGGGGCCAACAACGGGGCGCAGCTCCAGCACCGCCTCTGGACACGGCGACCGCGGTGAGCGACACGCTCATATCGTCGCTAGACACGGTCGGTTTCAGTTTGTCGAGGGTGGCGTTAGTGCTGTGGCACGACCAACGGTATGTTTGGTTTGTGCCCAAGGTTGCCCCATCATAGCATTGGGTAGCCAAAATTTTGGTTGAGGTATTGGTTGCCCATGATTTGGCCGACATTGGCAAGAAAAATAAACTTGAGTTGGCTAGAGTTCATTGGCATGCCAAAGAAATGGCAACCATCCAAACGAAGACCAATCTTTGGGTCATGACCAAAATTTTGGTTGAGGTATTGGTTGCCCATGATTTGGCCGACATTGGCAAGAAAAATGAACTAGAGTTGGCTAGAGTTCATTGGCATGCCAAAAAAATGGCAACCATCCAAACAAAGACCAATCTTTTGGTCATGACCAAAATTTTGGCAAGGTGCACTTTGGCCACAATCCAAACACACCCCAACACCCGGCTCGTCGAGGATGCACGGGGCACCGCAACGCATCCGCGGAGTGGTGTAGCGCGGCCAACTGCATCCTCTGGACCTGAGACCATGCCGGGTCGTCTTGTTTTTTCAATGACATGCGGGGATCGCATGTGAGCAAAGGGCATCTCCAATGTTACCACGACCGCAGCTGACTACCCTGGCACACCAAAACCCTCGTCCCTCGTGCCGTTGCACGGTGCGTTCCCAGCCGGCGCCAGCTGCCCGCATTCATGCCGTCCATTCGTATGTCGTCATTAAGAGGCTCGCTGCCCGCGGAACCAACTCCGGCGACTTAATGACGCACCCGGACGCTTGGCCTCACAGGAATGCGCTACTTAAAGTGACAACGCCCAGCTAACCTCCACACCATAGAGCATCGTCCTCCTACTTGGAACCACATCCGCCGTGACCGCAAGCGCGAACGCTCTACGGGAGAGCTTGTCTTCGGGGATGGAGCTCGAGGTCGCCGCCCTCGCTCAAGTCGCCGCCCCCATACATGGAGATCATAGATGGAGGATGTCGGTCGCCGCCGTAGAATAGGTTTAGGGTCGGGTTTCTTTTATTTTTTTGTCCTATAAAAGTTCGAAATGTAATGAAAATCTGCCGTGTTTGCATTAATCTCGGCCGGTGTATATGAACTTTCACAATAATATACATATTGTAGGAGTACTAGCAAGATGCCCGTGCGTTGCACGGAAGATCAAGATCTTGTGGGAGAAAAGGATGAACGAGGGAAAGCCTTATCTGCAAATGTGGAGAGGAGTGCGGGTAAATTGTCATAGTTTCCTTCCTATCCGTTAGATATAGATCGGACGGCCTATATTGCAGGATCGGACACATCTTTCTACATCTACGGGAACCTACGAAAGGGTTAACGTAAATTGCCTCTCTCTTTCCTCCCCTAATTTTCATGGTGGTGGGCCCCTCCCTCCCCCCAATCTACAATCAACAGCTCACACGTTTCACATTACGTTAATTACGTAACTGGGATTACGTAGGTGTAGCATTACTCGTCCTAAAAAACCCAACTAAGCCAACCTCCCAGCATATCGCGCGGGAAAAGACCCGGCCGCGCCGTTTTAGTCAGGATTACCAGATTACTAGTAGTAGTATCGATGGATCGCGCGAAGCAAGATATTTTTTTTGAGGGGGCGAAGCACCTTGTTTAAAAGGAAAAATGCGGTACACTCACAGCACTCCTGTCACGGTCGAATTGCACCCCACACACGTTCGGTCCTGCACACGGCTCACGCAAACGGAACGCGCTCCGGCTTGCCTCTTCACTGACACGTGGGACTGCACTTGGAGAAACCGACCATGCGCCAAACTCCCCCCACCCACCGCGCGAAAATCCTCCCCCCCCCACACCCAAAAATTCCCCCCAAATCCGATTCAACCGCCCTTCGGCCAACTAGCCAATAATATTCCCCAAACACCCCTCCCCATGTCCCCCTCCACTCCATTCGCTCCGCCAAAGCCGCCCTCCCCGCCGCGCCGATACATCGGCGCCGCGGTTCGGCGATCCTCTCGCTCCCACAGTATGCTCTCATAGACTGTCGTCCTCTAGCCGTGCCGCTACCTCTGGCTACGTTCTTGTGGAGACGCACGGCGGTCAGCACCGCCACCGCTGGCGACGTTCATGTGGAGACGCACGGCGGTCAGCTTCTCGCATGGTACGCACATTCTAGACTGAGGCCCCATTCATGTCAGTGTAGCGCTGAATGTTAGCTGATAGACGCTGTTAATCTCACTGTTTGCCGAAGTAGTTTACTATCAATATGCTCTGCTTAAGAAGCTTCCTTGCCCTGTTCTGCACTCAATCTGCTTAGCTGAGATGGCATGCCAAGGCCGATTAGTTGCTAAAATATCATGCCATATATTTATTTTGACGTAGATTGCCATGGTCTAGTAGCCAATCTGTTAGCTGAAATAGCTCTACACCGTTTTATACTCGATCTTTGTTGCTGCGATGGCCTTCGATAGTTCAATGGCTATGTGCTCGGCCTCATTAACTGCTGAAACAGCCTGCCGTAATTTGGCACTCAAATCTGTTTGCTGAATTAGCTTTACATATATTTCGTTACTTAGATCTGCTCGTCCAAATATCTTGCCATAGCTTTAGACATCGACCTAGGTATTTTTTTTTGGACTTCATAAACAAGCATATATGTTTTTCCTGTAATATCTAGTAGAAGAACTAATTTGTATGTCTAACAGATGGACAGGACTTGGATAAGTTCTGCTCGAAGATTCTCCGATGCATATGTTGAGGGGGTTGAAAACTTCATGAACTTTATCAGAGCTGAGTACGGTGGTCCAAAATCACATGTGCTCTGCCCGTGTAGCAGTTGTATGAATTCAGTTACAAGACCCCAGAAGTCACATCATCTGAGGTTTGTTGTGGGTTCAATTATGACCCCGGTCTAGAAGATGGAGTGGTTGCACGTGTAAGTACATCATGTTACATATCTATTTTAAGCTAAGCTAAATGCCTACAACTGTGCAAAATCATCTACACTTGTATGGGATGTCGTTCACATATACTAGGTGGGTTCATCATGGTGAAGATGTGAACGTCAATGTTATTGACTACGTGGAAGCAGCAGATCACCATCTTGATCTGCCTGATGCTCACGTGGAAGAGGAGGAGGAGGTGGTGGCGGCGGAGCCAGTGAGTTTGACCAACATTGAAACAATGCTACGAAATGCTCGTGCATTCCGTGAACTTTCACCTGCAGAAGAAAAATGGTGGGCCCGCAGGTTGGAACAATGCAATGTTGCTGTCACCCCATGAAATAAGCTGTCAGTATTCTCATCTATGGTCACCTTTCTTCAGGTGAAGACATCTGAGCGGATGACCAACAAATCATTCGATGCGATGTTGGCTGCTTTCCGCGAATCATTCCCAGATGTGTCTGAGCTGCCACACACCTACAGTAAAATGAAGAATTTCCTTCGTGCAGTTGGAATTGGATATGATATGATCCATGTTTGTAAGAATAATTGTGTTCTGTTCCGGAAGGATTATGCCAACTTAAGTGAATGCCTGAAATGCAAATCATCAAGATGGAAAGATGGCGATGCTGTGAAGAGGATTCCTCATAATGTTCTGAGACATTTTCCAATTACACCAAGATTGCATAGGTTGTTTCATGATGCTGAAACAAGAGAGGATGTACTGTGGCATTCTAGGAACCAGGAGTACAGAGATCAGAATGTAATGAGCCATCCATCTCATGGTAATGAGTGGAAAATCTTCAATGATAAACACAAAGAGTTTGCTGCTGACCCGAGAAACATTAGACTTGGCTTAGCTTCAGATGGATTTAACCCATTTGGCCACCAGAGCGCCACATTTAGCACGTGGCTAGTGCTTGTTATCCCTTACAACATGCCTCCAAATGTCTGCACCAAAGAATCAAACTACATGATGGCCTTGCTCATCCCAGGTCCAAAAAGTCCTGGAAAGGATTTTGATTTGTTCATGGAGCCTCTTGTGGAGGAACTTCAACAACTATGGAAGGGTGTTCTCACTCGAGACCTATATAGCAGCCCACCAGCCAATTTCTTTCTGCGTGCTGTTATAATTTGGTGCATCCATGATTATACGGCTTTGGGCACTATGTCAGGGCGAACGACACATGGTTACAATGCATGTGTTCGCTGTGACAGGAACCCGCTGTCATACGCAATACTTAGCAAGATCTGTTACATTGGACACCGCCGTTTCCTTGCCAAGGACAAGCCGCATCCTAGAAAATACCGAAGACATGTGTTCAATGCAAAGCATGAAAACCGTGATGCGCCAAAGAGGCTCACCGCCGATGAGTTGCAAGTGGAATTAGAGAAGGTCAGGCATATTACACTAGGAAACCATCCTGGTAATGGTAGAGGGAAAAGGAAACGTGGCAGGGTAGAAGAGAGATTATTGTTTACCCGCAGGTCCACATTGTGGGACTTGGAGTATTGGAAAGATTTGGATCTGAGGCATAATCTTGATGTGATGCACATCGAGAAAAATATATGTGACAGCATTATCGGCACACTTCTTAATATTGAAGGCAAGACGAAAGATACCTTAAAATCTAGGATTTATTTGACACACCTGGGTAGCAGAAAGGATTTGCAGGTGCAAGATGAAGGTAAACCACGGGATATGGCACCAGCGGTGTACGTCTTGGACAAGGTAAAAAGAAAAGAATTCTGCGAGGTCATGTCACGTGTGAGATTCCCACATGGATTTGTGTAGGATCGAAGTATGTCTAGAGGGGGGTGATTAGACTACTTGACCAAATAAAAGCCTAACCTTTTCCCAATTTTAGTTCTTGGCAGATTTTAGCTATTTTAGGACAAGTCAAGCAATCATCACATAATTCAAGCAAGCATGCAAAGAGTATATTGGCAGCGGAAAGTAAAGCATGCAACTTGCAAGAATGTAAAGGGAAGGGTTTGGAGAATTCAAACGCAATTGGAGACACGGATGTTTTTCCCGTGGTTCGGATAGGTGGTGCTATCCTACATCCACGTTGATGGAGACTTCAACCCACAAAGGGTAACGGTTGCGCGAGTCCACACAGGGCTCCACCCACGAAGGGTAACGGTTGTGCGAGTCCACACAGGGCTCCACCCACGAAGGGTCCACGAAGAAGCAACCACCCACAAAGGGTCCACGAAGAAGCAACCTTGTCTATCCCACCATGGCCATCGCCCACACAGGACTTGCCTCACTAGCGGTAGATCTTCACGAAGTAGGCGATCTCCTTGCCCTTACAAACTCCTTGGTTCAACTCCACAATCTTGTCGGAGGCTCCCAAGTGACACCTAGCCAATCTAGGAGACACCACTCTCCAAGAAGTAACAAATGGTGTGTAGGTAATGAACTCCTTGCTCTTGTGCTTCAAATGATAGTCTCCCCAACACTCAACTCTCTCTCATAGGATTTGGATTTTGTGGAAAGAAGATTTGAGTGGAAAGCAACTTGGAGAGGCTAGAGATCAAGATTCATATGGTAGGAATGGAATATCTTGGTCTCAACACATGAGTAGGTGGTTCTCTCTCAGAACATATGAGTTGGAATGGTGTATGTGTTCTGATGGCTCTCTCTTCGAATGAAGAGGAGGTGGAGGGGTATATATAGCCTCCACACAAAATCCAACCGTTACACACAGTTTTCCAATCTCGGTGGGACCGAATCAACAAGCTCGGTCGGACCGAAAAATGTAAACCTAGTGACCGTTAGAGATTTTCGGTGGGACTGACATGCAACTCGGTAGGACCGGTATGGTTAGGGTTTGGGCATAACGTAATCTCGGTGACACCGATTACACAAACTCGGTGAGACTGAATTTGGTAATTAGCTAACCAGAGAGTTGGTCAGGCAAACTCGGTGGGACCGATTTGCTCTTTCGGTGAGACCGAAAAGTTACAAAGGGGAAACACTGAATTTACATTGCAATCTCGGTGGGACCGATTCGCTCTTTCGGTGAGACCGAAAAGTTACGAAAGGGAAACGGAGAGTTTGCAATCCCATCTCGGTGAGACCGAGATCCCTATCGGTAGAACCGAATTGTTAGGGTTTGGCAGTGGCTAATGACAAGTGAAACTCGGTGGCGCCGGATAGGAAGAATCGGTAGGACCGAGTTTGGCTTAGGGTTTAGGTCATATGTGGATATGGGAAAGTAGTTGAGGGTTTTTTGGAGCATATCACTAAGCACATGAAGCAAGAGGCTCATTAAGCAACACCTCATCCCTCCTTGATAGTATTGGCTTTTCCTAAAGACTCAATGTGATCTTGGATCACTAAAATATAAAATGAAGAGTCTTGAGCTATTGAGCTTGAGCCAATCCTTTGTCCTTAGCATTTTGAGGGTTCCACTTTCACATCCATGCCATGCCAATCATTGAGCTTTCCTGAAATAATCATCTTGGAATAGCATTAGCTCAATGAACTATATGTTGTTATGAATTACCAAAACCACCTAGGGATAGTTGCACTTTCAATCTCCCCCTTTTTGGTAATTGATGACAACATATAGATCAAAGCTTTGACAAATGATAATAAGCATGAAATATATCGTCGCTTTGAGAAGTATGTGATAAGTAAGAGCTCCCCCTAAATTTGTGCATATTTAAAATTTTCTTTGGACTGCAAATGCACAAGGAGTTAGAGTCATGGGTTACTCTTCCATGTCACATACATCTTGGTGGAGCGCTTAAAAATGATAAGAATGAAATACATGCACTCATCACCAAGAATAGTGAATGATCACATAAGATAGATAAGATAATAGCATTAAGCAAGCATTAAGTGTAGCTTATGATCAAACACATGATCATCAGTGTCTCACAAATAATGACGTAGTATCTCAAGCACTCAAAAGCAAACAAGTTTGAAAAACCTCCAAATAAAGCAAGAAAGAAAAGCAACACTCTCTCTCTCGAAGCCTATGATCTATACATTTTTCTCCCCCTTTGGAAACAAGTTACCAAAAAGTTCCCAGAAAATGCATAGTGCTAGATCGACGCTCAGTCTTGATCTTCTGGTGGTGGTGGAGTCCGGATCACTCCAAGGACGAAGGCTTCTGTAGACGCTGAAGTAGACGCTGGAGTTGGAGCTGAAGTAGATGCTGCAGCTGGTGGAACTGAGGCTGTAGCTGGTGCTGAGGTGGTGGCTCTTGTGTCAGCAACTGGCACGGCAGACGACCTCGGACCTCGTGGCACTCTGGCAAAGGCAGCGGTAGTCCTGCCTCTCCTCTCCTGCATATCATCTTGGAGCTGCTCCACTGCAGTCTGAATGTCCGTTACCTTGACATCCAAGTCATAGAAC
Source organism: Triticum urartu (assembly GCF_056163025.1). NCBI lineage: Eukaryota > Viridiplantae > Streptophyta > Magnoliopsida > Poales > Poaceae > Triticum > Triticum urartu. The sequence continues at coordinate 365,952,518 of NC_141873.1, read as the reverse complement.
TTTCGTTCCATGATTCTCTCTAGGCTTGCCTGGTTTTGAGTTAGGGTGGCTAGTCCTTGCTCAATCTACAGGGTGGATGCAATCAGGTAACCAAGCTGCTCTTGTTTGGTCTTCAAGAAATACTCAGATGCCTCCTCTTGAGTTGGCATCTTGGCAGCTTTCTCCTTCCTTGCCTTCTCCTTCTTTGCGCATGCTTGGGCAGATGATGGCTCGTTCTCAGTCATGACAACTTGATTGTCCTCAAAATCTGGACGGATGGGAAGGTGTTCCTTGTCCAATAAATATATGCCCGTGCCCATCTTGGAGTTAATGAGCTCCTGGATCTGAGGGGCATATCCGCAACTCCTCTTCTGATCTGCTGCAGTCCTTTTGATAGTTTCCACTATGAGGCTCATTACCTTGAACTTCTGAGGCACATCGAATACATGTAGCAAGTTGATAGCATGGCCTCTGATCATCTTGTGATCTCCAGACTTGGGCAATAAGGTGTGCCTCAAGATCCAATTGATAGTTGGCAGCCCTGACAGAAGGTAATGCACAGACCCAAATTTGAACGTGTCAAGTGCTTCATTTGGAATTTCCTTGTACATATTGGACATAGAGTTATGGTCCATCTTCTTCTTGGCATATATGTCCAAGTCATCATCATGCTCCTCTGGGGCATTAATGATCTGTGCCCACTCAGCAACTGTGGATTGGTACTTTGTACCCTCAGACATCCATGTGATCCTCCCATCTGAATAAAAATGTGCTGTGGAGTAGAACTGCATTATAAGCTCCTCATTCCACTTTGTGAGCTTCTGCCCAACAAAGTCAGCTACTCCACAAGCTATGAAGCTGTCTTGCACTCCAGGATAGTGCTCCTCATTGTCCTTGATGTACTGCCAGTCAACCCATCTCATATCACAGAATATTGGCTTCTTATCAAGCAGTACTGTCTCATAGAAGTCCTGCTGTTCCTTAGTGTGGAACCTGTAGTCAACAGCAGTCCTCCTCCTTGAAGCATACGGGTCTGCTTCTCTCCACTTCCTCAGCCTTGAATCTCTCCTGAGCTTCATGTCCTCAGCCACATGATGCGCATCGTTGTGGTCTAGGATCTTGGCTGGAGCTTTCTCAGAACTTGCTCTTCATCCTCTTCTTCAGCAACAGTCTCAGGCACTGGGGCCTTGTTCTTCTCAGCTGCAGGAATGCTCCTTGTATTCCTCTTTGGTTTTGGCTTGGAGGCAGCTTTGGGCTTAGATGCAGTAGCCCCTGATCTTATGGCATCACCCATCAGCTTGGGTGCCTTGGGTGCTGGTGCAGCTACCTCTTATTCCTCTTCCTCTTCCATGATGGAAGCCTTTCCTAGCACTCTGGCTACGGTCTTCTTGACCCTTTCCTTTCTTTTCTTTCCCTCAGCAGCAACTGGCTCTTTAGGTTCAGGCTTTTCAGTTGAGGCTCTTGCCTTTGACATGGGCTGCCTGCCTGCTGGCCTTTTGATTTTCAGCCCTGGCTTTGTGCCTTGAGCTGGCTAAACTCTCTTTGATGTGGCCTCTTCCTCTGCCACATAATCTTCATCTTCGGAATCAGAAGTTCTCTTCTTCCTCTATCTGGTGGCAGCTTTTGGCAATTTGCTAGGGGTGCTCCTGCTGCCCTCATCTGAAGAGCTGGAGGGACTAGTGCCCTCACTCATGTGCACCTGCTGCTCTGACATGTTCTGGCTGTCACTTTGATCAGACATGCTGCAAGCTCTGACTGCTGACCCTGTGAATAGGTTATAGATGAGGTAGAAAAGATGAGCATCACAAAATGCAGAATTTTTGCAAAAGAATGATCCAAAAAATTAGTTTTAGTTTCCCACTGAAATCATCTCGGATCTACCGATTTTCAAACTCGGTGATACCGAAGCAGTTTTGGAACCTAAACTAGTGAACTCGGTAGGACCGAGTCATAGTTCGGTGGCACCGAGACTGCTAGGGTTTCACAGAGTTCCAAAATCGGTCACATTGATAAGTAATTCTCGGTCAGACCGAGTCTCACTTGTGCAATGGCATAAGCCAAATCGGTGGGACCGAGTTTTTCAACTCGGTGGGTCCGAGATGGTTTCGGCGGAAACCTAACCCTAAAATTTTCGAATCAAAGCTAATCTACGGGCGTATTGACTGGATAGGAGTGTTTCAATCGTGGCAAGAATCATGAAGAATACAATGTGCTAGGAATCGGACGGGGAATAGCACTGTGATCGAGTCCATACCCTAGTTCGGCGGAGACTCGCTACGGCGGCAACGGCGGGGCAGAATTCCCGTTGACAGCGATGGAGACCAGCGACTGGAGGCGGCTGGCGGCGAGAAGACGATCCGGAGACCACGTTGGCAGAGCAGGTTATCGCACGGGCGAAGGGATTCGGAGAAATTTCCAAATTTTGCCCGTGACTATATATCGCCCGACCCTGTCGGTGTGACCGAGTGGAACAACTCGGTGGCACCGAGATTCATAACTGCGGGCAGTTACTGAAACTCGGTGTGACCGAAATGTTCAAATCGGTTGCACCGAGATCGAAAACCTAGATCAACTTAATGATCTCGATAGGACCGAAAGTGGGGTATCGGTTAGACCGAGAATCATAAAGAGGTTTTGGAAGTTTAAGTCTATGACGAATCGGGGACTCCGAGCGCTCCTCACACAGAGTGGTTCGAATCTGACTTGATCAAATTTTGTGATGCAGCATGAATAGAGTTTGAGACGAGAAAATCATAGATAGCTAGAGGAGGTACTTAGGCATTCTTGTCCATCCACTTGGCAAAAGAAAATAAAACCAAAAAATCAAAACAACAAGTGGATGTCCTCGAGTGAGTAAAATATGCAACCAGCATGCTCACACAATAAGATGGCAAATGAAATTTGTGGCAAGGCATGCACAACCAATTCTAGCATCTATCAAGCAATTTGCGATGACAGGGTCATCTATATATGAGTATATTGACTTAGGAGTCAAGTGAGAGCACTTGATCATAGGTCATACTCATTGTTTAAGCTCAAGTGGGGTTACCACTTTTACATAAAGCATTGTTGTGTTCACATCTTTAGAGTTGCTTTAGCTCAAGTCTTAGAGTAAAGCTCCCCCTAGATGTGATATCCCCCCTAAGAGGGATGAACTAACCTTGGGTTTTGTCGATGATGACTTCATGTAGATGTTGAAGATGTGGATGCTCAATGTTGATGTAGATCACTTGGAGCTATCCATTTGAGTGAATTTCACTTTCAATACCTACATGGGTTAGTCCCACAAGGAACAAACAAGGATATCCATAGACATAGAGTGATGCACACAAGATGATGTCCATGAAAACTTTTAGGTTACCTTGTCCCTTGTCTTACCAACAAGAGGGTTTGTGACTCCTTGAACTAGTGCAAGATGTGGAAGTTGATTGCACTTGTTCTTGCCAAAATGATAAGAGTGAAGTATGTTGGCGGAGTCACCCTCAAGAACTCTCTAGTTCTTCTTCTTTTGGATCCACACCATCTTGATGGGAATCCTTGGAGTTGTAGTCGTACTTGATGAAGTGGAACTTGAAGTAGTCTTGGGAATCCACTTGACTAAGGTCTTAGGAGCTTCTTCAAATGCATCAATTTCCTCTTGAAGCTTGTCCTTGCCTTTTTGCTTGTAGTCTTGTGGTGGAAGATCATCTTGAGCTTGTGTCCCCTTGAAAGAAGTATACTTCTCTTGTTGAGGAACAAACTTTGTCGTATTGATCTTCTTCCCACTCAACTCCATTGGCATTGAACTTTCGTTCAAAACCAACACCTTGATTCTTCCGGTGCATTCCTTGCTTGCGCATAATTTCCTCGAATTGCTTACTCCCAGCAAGGCTTTTGTACACTCCTTTCTCTATAATTCCCTTCAATAAACTATTTTCTTGCTCAAGTGTAACTTGGCTAAGAGAATCATTAGTGGAATCAAGAGAACTACTAGAAGCAACAGTATTGGATTTAGCATGATCATTGTTACTGCTAGAGGAAGAATCTTTCTTGTTCTTGTTACTAGACTTGACTTGAGGCATGTAAGTGGATAAGAGTAAACGCTTGGCAATGTAAGAAGAGCTTTTCTTGCGGAGATCATCATTGATTGCTTTTAAGAACTCATGCTCTTGCTCAAGATTGAGCTTTTCAAAGTGTAATTTCTCATGAGCTCTTAAAAGTTCTCGATGATCTTCGAAGATAGTTTCATGAGCTAACTTAAGAGTGTTTAGTTCTTTAGTTAGAGCCTCAATCTTCTCCTTATCATTGTCATTCGTTTTATCTTGATTAGCATGTTTAATTGACGTTTCATCATAGTATTCATCACTAGAGTTGTCAACAAGCAAATCATCACCTAACAAGTCATCTTCATCACTATTGAAATCAACATACTCGGGTGTGTTACCTTAGGACCTTTGGCCATGAAGCATCTTCCAATTCCTTCATTTGGTCAGTCAAATATGTCGTAGGAGTTGGTTGACACAAGTGCTAGACCGGCAACACCTTCATCTTGAGTATCTTCGGAGTCGGAGTGATAACTTCTCTCGGAGTGGCTGTCGGAGTCGGAGCCGGATACCCATTCACCAACATGAGCTTGATGTCTTCGTCTTGTGTAGCTCCTTGATGATTTTTCCTTCCTTTCCGAATCCTTGCTTCTCCGTGAGTATCTTCGTTCATAACAATCATCTCTACTCCTCCTCTCTCTTGGTTGTGATTCTTTGCTTCTTCTTTTTGGAGAATCTTCTCTTCTCTTGTAGGGAGCTGTACACTCATTGGAATAGTGTCCGGGTCTTCCATAACTCTAGCAGTTTCGCTCTCTACTAGAAGATCTTTTGTCATTGTAGGACCTTGACTTGAAGCTTCTATCTTTGCTTCTACTCTTGTAGAACTTGTTGAAGTTCTTCACCATTAAGCTCAATTCTTCATTGAAGTCTTGTTTCTCACTTGATGATGTAGGGGCTTCACATGAGGCTTTATAGGCACCACTTGATTTGTTGTGAAGTTCCTCTTTATCCTTAAGTGACATCTCATGAGCAACAATTCTTCCTATCACCTCCGTTGGCTTGAGATCTTTGTAATTGGGCATCATTTGGATCAATGTGCACACGGTATCATATTTTCCATCCAAGGCTCTTAGAATCTTCTTGATGATGAATCTGTCGGTCATCTCTTCACTTCCTCAGCCGGCAATCTCATTTGTGATGAGAGCAAGCCTATGCTACATTTCAGCGACACCTTCACCATCCTTCATCTTGAACTTGTCAAGTTGGCTTTGAAGCACATCCAACTTGGATTCCTTGACGGAGTGGTACCTTCGTGCATATCAATCAAAGTGTCCCAAATTTCCTTCGCATACTCAAGACGGCTGATTTTGTTGAATTCTTCGGGGCACAATCCGTTGAAGAGAATATCACAAGCTTGAGCATTGTATTGCAACATCTTCAACTCAACCGCGGTAGGTTCACGGTTTGGTTCTCTCCCATCAAAGAAGTCACCTTGCAAACCAACACACACAATAGCCCAAACGGCGGGGTTATGTCCAAGAATATGCATTTTCATTTTATGCTTCCAACTAGCAAAATTAGTACCATCAAAGTAGGGACCTCTACGATGGTAATTTCCCTCGCTAGACGCCATACTCTCCTAGGTTGTGAAACCAAGGCTATGATCACCAAAGCTATGGAGATCAAAGCAAATGGAGACCAAGGCTCTGATACCACTTGTAGGATCGAAGTATGTCTAGAGGGGGGTGATTAGACTACTTGACCAAATAAAAGCCTAACCTTTTCCCAATTTTAGATCTTGGCAGATTTTAGCTATTTTAGGACAAGTCAAGCAATCATCACATAATTCAAGCAAGCATGCAAAGAGTATATTGGCAGCGGAAAGTAAAGCATGCAACTTGCAAGAATGTAAAGGGAAGGGTTTGGAGAATTCAAACGCAATTGGAGACACGGATGTTTTTCCCGTGGTTCGGATAGGTGGTGCTATCCTACATCCACGTTGATGGAGACTTCAACCCACAAAGGGTAACGGTTGCGCGAGTCCACACAGGGCTCCACCCACGAAGGGTAACGGTTGCGCGAGTCCACACAGGGCTCCACCCACGAAGGGTCCACGAAGAAGCAACCACCCACAAAGGGTCCACGAAGAAGCAACCTTGTCTATCCCACCATGGCCATCGCCCACACAGGACTTGCCTCACTAGCGGTAGATCTTCACGAAGTAGGCGATCTCCTTTCCCTTACAAACTCCTTGGTTCAACTCCACAATCTTGTCGGAGGCTCCCAAGTGACACCTAGCCAATCTAGGAGACACCACTCTCCAAGAAGTAACAAATGGTGTGTAGGTAATGAACTCCTTGCTCTTGTGCTTCAAATGATAGTCTCCCCAACACTCAACTCTCTCTCATAGGATTTGGATTTTGTGGAAAGAAGATTTGAGTGGAAAGCAACTTGGAGAGGCTAGAGATCAAGATTCATATGTTAGGAATGGAATATCTTGCTCTCAACACATGAGTAGGTGGTTCTCTCTCAGAACATATGAGTTGGAATGGTGTATGTGTTCTGATGGCTCTCTCTTCGAATGAAGAGGAGGTGGAGGGGTATATATAGCCTCCACACAAAATCCAACCGTTACACACAGTTTTCCAATCTTGGTGGGACCGAATCAACAAGCTCGGTCGGACCGAAAATGTAAACCTAGTGACCGTTAGAGATTTTCGGTGGGACTGACATGCAACTCGGTAGGACCGATATGGTTAGGGTTTGGGCATAACGTAATCTCGGTGAGACCGATTACACAAACTCGGTGAGACCGAATTTGGTAATTAGCTAACCAGAGAGTTGGTCAGGCAAACTCGGTGGGACCGATTTGCTCTTTCGGTGAGACCGAAAAGTTACAAAGGGGAAACACCGAATTTACATTGCAATCTCGGTGGGACCGATTCGCTCTTTCGGTGAGACCGAAAAGTTACGAAAGGGAAACAGAGAGTTTGCAATCCCATCTCGGTGAGACCAAGATCCCTATCGGTAGAACCGAATTGCTAGGGTTTGGCAGTGGCTAATGACAAGTGAAACTCGGTGGCGCCGGATAGGAAGAATCGGTAGGACCGATTTTGGCTTAGGGTTTAGGTCATATGTGGATATGGGAAAGTAGTTGAGGGTTTTTTGGAGCATATCACTAAGCACATGAAGCAAGAGGCTCATTAAGCAACACCTCATCCCTCCTTGATAGTATTGGCTTTTCCTAAAGACCCAATGTGCTCTTGGATCACTAAAATATAAAATGAAGAGTCTTGAGCTTTTGAGCTTGATCCAATCCTTTGTCCTTAGCATTTTGAGGGTTCCACTTTCACATCCATGCCATGCCAATCATTGAGCTTTCCTGAAATAATCATCTTGGAATAGCATTAGCTCAATCAGCTATATGTTGTTATGAATTACCAAAACCACCTAGGGATAGTTGCACTTTCAATCTCCCCCTTTTTGGTAATTGATGACAACATATAGATCAAAGCTTCGACAAATGATAATAAGCATGAAATATATCGTCGCTTTGAGAAGTATGTGATAAGTAAGAGCTCCCCCTAAATTTGTGCATATTTAAAATTTGCTTTGGACTGCAAATGCACAAGGAGTTAGAGTCATGGGTTACTCTTCCATGTCACATACATCTTGGTGGAGCGCTTAAAAATGATAAGAATGAAATACATGCACTCATCACCAAGAATAGTGAATGATCACATAAGATAGATAAGATAATAGCATTAAGTGTAGCTTATGATCAAACACATGATCATCAATGTCTCATAAATAATGACGTAGTATCTCAAGCACTCAAAAGCAAACAAGTTTGAAAAACCTCCAAATAAAGCAAGAAAGAAAAGCAACACTCTCTCTCTCGAAGCCTATGATCTATACATTTTTCTCCCCCTTTCGCAACAAGTTACCAAAAAGTTCCTAGAAAATGCATAGTGCTAGATCGACGCTCAGGCTTGATCTTCTGGTGGTGGTGGAGTCCGGATCACTCCAAGGACGAAGGCTTCTGTAGACGCTGAAGTAGACGCTGGAGTTGGAGCTGAAGTAGATGCTGGAGCTGGTGGAACTGAGGTTGTAGCTGGTGCTGAGGTGGTGGCTCTTGTGTCAGCAACTGGCACGGCAGACGACCTCGGACCTCGTGGCACTCTGGCAAAGGCAGTGGTAGTCCTGCCTCTCCTCTCCTGCATATCATCTTGGAGCTGCTCCACTGCAGTCTGAATCTCCGTTACCTTGACATCCAAGTCATAGAACTTTTGTTCCATGATTCTCTCTAGGCTTTCCTGGTTTTGAGTTAGGGTGGCTAGTCCTTGCTCAATCCGCAGGGTGGACGCAATCAGGTAACCAAGCTGCTCTTGTTTGGTCTTCAAGAAATACTCAGATGCCTCCTCTTGAGTTGGCATCTTGGCAGCTTTCTCCTTCCTTGCCTTCTCCTTCTTTGCGTATGCTTGGGCAGATGATGGCTCGTTCTCAGTCATGACAACTTGATTGTCCTCAAAATTTGGACAGATGGGCAGGTGTTCCTTGTCCAATAAATATATGCCCGTGACCATCTTGGAGTTAATGAGCTCCTGGATCTGAGGGGCATATCCGCAACTCCTCTTTTGATCTGCTGCAGTCCTTTTGATAGTTTCCACTATGAGGCTCATTACCTTGAACTTCTGAGGTACATCGAATACATGTAGCAAGTTGATAGCATGGCCTCTGATCATCTTGTGATCTCCAGACTTGGGCAATAAGGTGGGCCTCAAGATCCAATTGATAGTTGGCAGCCCTGACAGAAGGTAATGCACAGACCCAAATTTGAACGTGTCAAGTGCTTCATTTGGAATTTCCTTGTACATATTGGACATAGAGTTATGGTCCATCTTCTTCTTGGCATATATGTCCAAGTCATCATCATGCTCCTCTGGGGCATTAATGATCTGTGCCCACTCGGCAACTGTGGATTGGTACTTTGTACCCTCAGACATCCATGTGATCCTCCCATCTGAATAAAAATGTGCTGTGGAGTAGAACTGCATTATAAGCTCCTCATTCCACTTTGTGAGCTTCTGCCCAACAAAGTCAGCTACTCCACAAGCTATGAAGCTGTCTTGCACTCCAGGATAGTGCTCCTCATTGTCCTTGATGTACTGCCAGTCAACCCATCTCATATCACAGAATATTGGCTTCTTATCAAGCAGTACTGTCTCATAGAAGTCCTGTTGTTCCTTAGTGTGGAACCTGTAGTCAACAGCAGTCCTCCTCCTTGAAGCATATGGGTCTGCTTCTCTCCACTTCCTCAGCCCTGAATCTACATACACTACAAATAAAGAGACAATCATCCTACAGAGCACATCGATTTTGCCCATTATCTTCACAAGGCCGTTCAGCAGCTGTTGCTTGGCCATGATTAGAGGAACTGCATCTTTAACCTTCTGCTCTACATCTTCCTCTTCTGTTGTTCCTTCAATTACTTGTCCAACAGCCCAACCTGCTGGTATTGGGATTCCTCGGCTAACCAAATAATCAGCGTAGTTGCATTCCCCCACATCAGAAACTTCCAAGAAATACAAATCACACGAATCTTCCCTTTTCTGCACGAATCAAATTGGTAGATCATCAACCAAACTATCAAAAAAATCAGCTACTGAAAGCAGCAGAACAACACTTAAACATATTATTACCCCATGATTCGGGCATTTGTAGAAGACTCGGCCAGGGTTGCGGATTGTGGTTGAGACGCGACGAATGACTCTGCGTGATTTGTAGCAGTGGCACCACACCAACGGCAGCGGGTAGCGATGAGCAATCGGCTGCGGTGCGCATGCCGGCGAGGGTGTGATGAGACCCACAGGCGATGGTACGGGTTGCGACTTGGCGCATATCTGGTTGTTGCCTGCTGAAGAGCAGGTGGACGAGCAGCCAGCGGACATGGTTGCTGCGGCCAGAGCTTCTGATGCTAGGTAGACTAAGTAGAGAAGAGGAGAAGCGAACGTTGGATATGTCAGTTTCATTACTTGCAGAGTAACATAGCACCATATATAGTCATAGTCTAGGTTTGGATTCGAACCAGCTACAGGAGCACGTCTTTCTTTTTTCTAAAACTCGGCAACGTATCTTTACTGGTACACTAGCTTGTTCTGTATGCCTTCCCAAGTCTTTGATTTTCTTTCCCTTTTTTGCGAGGAAGGAAGGAGGACAAAATTGAGAGTTCCTGGGACTCGAACCCAAGACCTCTCGGTTGAAAACCAAGGGTGCTAGTCACTTATGTGGCGAACATTCCCTGTGAGGAAGACGGCAGACGAACGCATTTTCCTCACAGTTTTCTTCCTATATAAAAAAGTATGCTACTTGGTGTCCGCTTAGTCAACAAACGATTGTGCCAACCTTGACCGTTGGATTGACATTCAACGTCTGTCGCATTTCTTCAGTCTCTTCTTCCTCGAGCCGCCAAAGCCAAACCAGCGCCGGCGGGACCGCCTGCTCCCGCCTCCCACGGCTGGCTGTGATCTGCCCCGGCTCCTGTTCGTTCCCGTCTGAGGCCACACCGTCGTCCTCCGCCTTGGTTTGCTCGCCGCAGCGCCGCCCTCCGGTGTTGTCAACATGGTCAATAACCGAGAGGAATAAGGAGATGACTGTACATGGTGAGGATGACAGTAGGGACCCAGCAGCGCGCAGTAATTTTGTTTTTTCGGGACGGAGAAGGCTATCAACTGGATTGTGCGGGACCCGTGGCCCGTCTAGCCCAGGCTTTTATTTCATATGTTTAGCACATGACCAGCCCAGTTTGTTTTTTTCCTTTCTGAAAATTGCTAGCCAGCTTTTTTTCAGAATAACCAACGTAGGCCTACTTGCTTTTCTATGCCCTGCTGGGCCGGAAATCTTTCAAGACGAGGAGGGATGCATTTTGCCTAGAAAATGGGCTATAAGTACTAAGAAATGGGCTATAAGTAATAATAAATGGGCTGTAAAATGAAAAAATTCAGCAAACAGACAATTAGTTCCAAAATACTGTTTTCTTTCGGATTTTGATATTTTAAATTTCATTGTTTTTGTGCGGGTAAAATTTTATTGAATTTAAACTAAGGTATATTTAGATTTAAAATTAATTTGAATCTGGCTAGAAATTTCAGGCTATATGCTGTTTGGGACAGATTTGGAGGCTGACTTGTGGGTCTACTAGGTTGACGTGTACTTTGGCTTTGTCAACTTAGTCCACAAACGATTCTAGCAGCAGTGACCATTGGATATTAATCCAACAGCCGTACTACTTCTTCAATATCTGATCTTCTTGCTCCAGCCGCCCAAACCAGCTCCGGTGGGACTGCCTGCTCCCGCCTCCCGTGGTCGGCTGTGCTACCGCACAGGCCACACCGCCCCACCCTACACGTCGGACCCACCAGCTATATCTTCGCACGCAAGGAAGTGCATCCTTATTACGCACAAAAAATGAATACCCCCTGCTAGATGGGACCCACCATAGTGGGAGGATGACTTGTGGGCCAACAAAGTTGACGGGGACGGAGGGCTTTGTCAACTTAGTCAATATGAACGATTCTAGCTCTAGTGACCGTACGATGTCCATCCAACGGCCGTAGTGCTTCTTCAACCTCTGGTCTTCTTGCTCCAGCCACCCAAAGCTGCGCTGGTCGTGCCGCATGCTCCTGCCTCCCGTGGCCGGCTGTGCTGCCGCGGAGGCCTCACCGCCCCCTACTATTCCCACCGCTGGCCAGGCCCTACGGCGATGGTAGCCTCACACCGCAGCCGAACCAGTGAACCCTCGTACTCCTCTCCGCGCGGGCTTCCTTTGCCTCGTCTTCCCCAGCTCCGCGTCGTCCCCTTCCTAGGCCTCGCCGTCATCCACCGCCGTTGTGCTCTTCACGCGGCGTGGTCAAGGAACGACTTCCATCGGAAGAGTATTGTACGTGGAGAGGCTGACAGCTGGGTCCACGGCCAAAACCCAGTTTTTTTGTGAGTTGCCAAGTAAGTCACTTTGTCAGGCCTGTTGGGCTGCAAATCTTTCAAGACGAGGAGAGCTTTCATTCGGCTGGCCGAGAAAATGGCCCATCAGTAATGAGAAATGGGCTGTACATTTTTAAAACACATCAAACCAACAATTAGTTTCAAATATCTTTTTTTTCATTTCTAGATTTTAAATTACATTAATTTTTATGCATGGAGAATTTGTTGGATTTTATATTGATATACATTTATTTTTAAAATCAGTTTGAATGTGAGTCAAAATTTCGGGATTAAAAACAGTTCGGACCGCACCGAAATATGCAAAATTTCATATAATTTTTTAACCATGGCCACAATTTGGGCTGTAATGCTAACAAAAAGAATATGGGCTCCAAAAAACTCTTAAGAATTAGCAAATGGGCTGAAAATTATTAGAAATAATGGCAGATGGGTTGTATGCTGTTTTCCACGGATTTGAGGCTTTCCTAAAAAAAGGTTGACGTACAAGCAGTGACTGTTGGATGTCCATCCAACGGCCGTCGTGCTTCTTCAATCTCTGCTCTTCCTGCTCCAGCCGCTCAAACAAGCGCCGACTGGACTGCCTGCTCCCTCCTCCCCGCGGTCGGCTGTGCTGCCGCACAGGCCTCACTGCCCCACTGTACTCCCATCGCTGGCCTAGCCATCCCTCTACTCACCCACACCTGCTGTTATTCTCCGGCGATGGCAGACGAACCAGTAAACCCTCGTACGGTCGTACTCCCCTCCGCGTGGGAAACAACTGACGAGTCTTCCCTGCCTCCATGTTGTTCCCTTCCTAGGCCTCGTCGTCGTCCACCGCCCTAGTGCTCTCGGCGCGGCCTGGTCAACGTGGTCACGACCGACATGCATCTGAAGTGGACTATACGTGGAGAGGCCGGCAACTGGGTCCACGGCCGCACGCAAGGAAATGCCTCCTTATTACGCGCAAAATAATGATTCCTCCACCTGACATCAGGGACCCACCGAAAGGGCCTCTGTATTTCACGAAAAAAATGTTACCGCCGCTGACAGCTCGGACCCACCAGCTGTATCTTCGCACGCAAGGAAGTGCCTCCTTATTACGCACAAAAAAATGAATACTCCCCCTGTTAGCTGGGACCCAGTATAGTGGCAGGCTGACTTGTGGGCCTACTAAGTTGACGGGGACGGAGGGCTTTGTCAAATTAGTCAATATGCACGATTCTAGCTCCAGTGACCGTACGATGTCCATCCAACAGCCATAGTGCTTCTTCAACCTCTGGTCTTCTTGCTCCAGCTGCCCAAACCAGCGCCGGTCGTGTCTCGTGCTCCTGCCTCCCGTGGCCGGTTGCCATGCGGCGGAGGCCTCACCACACCCTACTACTCCCACCGCTGGCCAGGCCATCCCTCTACTCACCCACACCCCCTGTTACTCTGCAGCGGCGGCAGCCTCACACCGCTGCGAACTAGTGCCCTCGTACTCCTCTACGCATGAGCATCCACTGCCGCGTCTTCCCCGGCTCCGCGTCGTCCCCTTCCTAGGCCTCGCGTCGTCCACTGCACTGGTGCTCTCGGCGCGGTGTGGTCAACGTGCTCAAGGGAACGGCTTCCATCGGACGTGGACTGTACGTGGAGAGGCTGACAGCTGGGTCCACGGCCGCAACAAGGAAGTGCCTCCTTATTACGTGCAAAATAATTATTCCTCCAACTGACAGCGGGGACCCACCGGACGGGCCACCGTATTTCGCCCCCCTGACTGCTGGGACCCACCAGCTACATCTTCGCACGCAATGAAGTGCCTGACAGTCGGGACCCACTTGGTCGAAGCGTACGTAGCATTGTCATTCTGGTCGAGAACATGTACGTACATATATACTAGTGGATGTAGAGGCGCGCACGTGTCGTAGTAGAGGCGGCCAGGGTGCAAGAAAGAAAATACGGCCACGTATGTGTACATACGGGCGGGGTCTCGAACGCCTACTCGCGCATACGTACAGCGAGGGCTCGTTGACATGGCTGGGTCGGAACGGAGAAACAGCGTCGTCGTCGTGTTCATGGGGAGGCAACGGAATGCGTCGTGTTCATGGGGAGGCAACGGAATGCGTCATGTTCATGGGGAGGCAACGGAATGCGTCGTGTTCATCGGGAGGCAACGGAACACGTGGGAGCCAACCGGCTGGGTCGGAATGGAACAGGCAATGGAAACGAGGCCTGGCGTACCGCACAACGGAGGAAACGGACCTCCTATGTTCGGAACGGGGTCCTGTTGATCGGGAGGGGTCTGGCGTACCACAAAACGGAGGAAACGGACCTCCTACGATCGAAACGGGGGTCATGTTGATCGGGAGGGGTGTGGCGTACCGCAAAACGGAGGAAACGGACTTGTGTTGGAGTGCTACGGTCGAAACGGGGGTCCTGTTCATCGGGAGGGGTGTGGCGTACCGCAAAACAGGACTTCACGGGATATTGTTCATCTCCACCATCGACCCCCTCCAGCCTCCATGAGCTACTGTTCATCCACCGTCGACCCCCTCCAGCCTCCACCTGCGACTGTTCATCCATGGGCTCTTGTTCATCCAGCCTCCACCGCACGCTACTCCACCGGCTACTGTTCAACCAGCCCTCTCCACGGGCTCTTGTTCAACTACCCCTCCACGGGCTACTGTTCATCCTTCCCTCCACCGTCTAATGTTCATCCTGCCCTCCACAGGGTGGTCCTTTTCATCCAGCCCTCCACGGGGTCCTGTTCATCCAGCCCCAACCGGCTCGATCGATCGGGGTCCTGTTCATCCAGAGGCAACACCACGGGGTCCTGATCATCCACCCCCACCGGGAACTGTTCATCCAACCCCCCCCCCCCCCCCCGCAACGCTCACTGTTCATCCAGAGGCAGCATCGATTGGCTTCAGTTAGCAGCAATAGCGAAGGAATCGCTCGATCGGGTTCAGTTAACAGCCATCGATCAATCGCTCGGGTTCAGTAACGCGTAGCCTGCAGTGCAATCGCTCGTGTTCAGTTAGAGCCCAACGCCTCGCTCGGGGTCATTTAGAGCCAACGCCTCACACACAAGCGCGTACGTGTACGAGAGAAACGCGCATCGCTCGGCCCCGACCTCCCACCATAACCGGGAACTCCATGAAATTTTCCTCGCCCTCGCTTCTACCATGGTTTTTTCCGTCATGGACGGCCCAAAGAATGTCATGCAGCTGCGTCTCCGGCCCGCCCAGGATGAAAAGCCCATTTTATGTCATGGTTTTTTATCCTAGAAGTAGGAGCCCACGACATCTATGATGATATTGGGTTTTGTCCCAATTATCGTCATAGAAGTGTCATATGTATGACAGAAAAAAAATTCGTTCGGCCCAACATGTCACGGATGTATCTTTTTTTGTAGTGATTGCCGGCCTTCAAGACCGCTCCCGAGTAAAGATAACTACCCTTCTTATGTAGTTTTATATATGCATCATTATACCGACTTGTCTAACTCCTTTTTTAGTGGTCAAGCAAAACCCAAGAAAGCAAAGGTGACCAAGTCGGTTGAGGATCTGAAAACCACTGAACCGGAGCAAACAACCGTCGTACCGGAACATCCTGAAGAATCGGAGCAGTCAACTTTTGTGCCAGAACACACTGAACATCCAGAGGACCCTGCTTCCAACATTCAACTAGATTTACCTGAACCATCTGCGGATGAAACTTCTATTGATCCATCAAGTATCAAGCCGTCAAGCTTAGTTAACCCACCGGAGAAGCACGGTGATGATGTTTTAATTACTGGTACCAGATTTGTTGAACCGGGGAACCCAACTGTTCTGGCAAGACATTCTGCCAAACAAGAAGTTATGGAAAGGCAGAAGGTGAGGTTTGACGTCTCCCACTATGCTCACCTGAGTATTAGTGAAGTGTTATCTGGTTATCTCAGTCAAGTGCACTCTAGCCGTGATTCAGAAATTGAGATGGTCAAGCAGATGCACCAAAAATATGGGGTACGTTCTCCGGCTTATATAAGTTATATACCCTTCCAGCCTCCAAGTCTTCTGATTATGAAAATATTGAATGATCTATAGACTTAGAATACTTTAGAAACCTCTGTCTTAGACTCCCTCCAAGTCTGGTTTGCAACTAAACCAGATGCTTATAGTATTTCAATTTCCATGTGTAGCCCCCAAGGGCCGGTTTAATCAGTATGAATGAGCCAGTCCTACTAGTGATTGTATAGATCTGAACCGTATAGCCCTCATGAGCCGGCTGAGACTGTTGACAGCTTATCCAGCTCATTTGTAGAAAAAAATCAAGCAATATGCATTAGTCCCCAAGTTCCAAGTGTTATTGCTTGCAAAACACTTGGGACTTTTTTAGAAAGAGCCATTTCCTTTGAAAAAATTGCGCTAACAGACATTAGCCCCCAAGTGTCAAGTGTTATTGCTTGCAAAGCACTTGGGACTTGTTTTTTATAATCTATCATGAAACTGAAAAAACCTTATGCTGTATGCAGGCTGCGACCGCAGAACTGGAATCCCAATTGTCTAAGGCCAAGTCCCGGCTGGCGACTCAAGAGACTGAGACAAAGAAAGCTGAATCCAGATTCCAGTTGAGTGTGTTTGAGGCAGAAAAGCTAAAGACCAGCTTCACGAAAGAGAAAGAGGCTTGGGCCAATGAGAAGACTGCCTTGACATAGCGTGCAGAGAAAGCTGAGGCGGCTCTAGGAGAAGTCACTACTGAACTCACTGGTTTAAAGAACCGTGTGTCTCAGATGGTTTCTACAATCTTCGGTAAGTCACCTTGTTACGTACTTAAAGTAAGTATTTTCTATTATAAGCCCCCACTGAACCCATTGTCCAAACTTTACAGGTCCCAGGAGCAGCAATCTGAGCCGAGATACTGTGGTGAAGTTTAAGGCGGTTTACACACTGGTTGAACAATTGTACACCGGAGCTCAACGGACTCTTGCCACCATCTCCCCCGTGAATCTAGGGCCGACTCTATTAAGTAACATCCTGAAGAAACTATCTATCTTGCTCACTTAGTTCCAAGAAATCAAGCGATCGTGTGCTAGAGCCAGAGTTGTAACAGCTTTAAGCCGTGCCAAAGCCTGGGTGCCAGAATTAGACCCGGCGGACATGGCTAGTGGATATCCCAGCCTCAAAGAAGATGGAACGCCTTTCGACCAAGAGGATTTTGCTACTTGTGTCAAGGAAATTCGCCCTCATGCTACCATCATTGGTGAAGAAACCAACCGTACCAAGTATCAGCCGGGTTTTGAAGCAGACAATAAGAAGATGGCGACTCCTTCATATAAAGTGATGGACTTAATCCCGCCGATTCGTAAGCACACTTTCGCCCCTGAGATTGACCCGTCTAGTCTGATTGATGATGAGGCTGAATTCATCGCCCTTCATGGCTTTGACTGGTCCAAACCCAACCTCCAAACGGTGGAGGAGGACGAACCGGAAAGGGATGAGGCGCAACCGTCAAGTTAGCTAGGCCAAGACTCATAACTCGGCTCCGGCTTAACATGTGCTCTATGGGAGACTAAAAACAGTTTATCATTTTGGGCTCCAAGCGCCTTGTAATAGGCTAGATTTAAACTTCTTGCTCTGCCATGCCATCATGCATATTGTGCTGCTCATAACACCTATTTATCCATTATGTGAAGATATGCTATATATCCCTTATGATATTAACAATTTTGAATTTGTTCCTGCATACAACAGAGAAAAAGCGTCCTGGCAGTTTACCGCTGGACGGGTTATAATGCCCCAACATGAATTTATCATGATTTATAACCAAGGTTGGTCAAAATAATAATCATATATGAAAAAAAATCATACCTGTGATATTTGATCACACTTGTTGATTTTACCAAGCCAGTGTAGTAAGGGTGATAACCCAAGACTTTGGATACTGGTAGTTATCAAAGATTGCCGGCTTATGAACAAAGCCGGACCGGGTTAATAAACACCAGATATGTACCTTTATTTATACTGGCGACTTATAGTCGAAGACCAGGCCAGGTTAATAAACACCGGTTAATGTCATATATGACTCAGAAGGCATTATAAGCCTTATTGTTTTTCAACCATGTATTACTATGTCACAAAAGAAAAAATCTCAGAAAGACATTCAAATCCAAACAACAGAAAAAATCCGAGGCTTTCATAGGCCGCCAAGCCAAAATATCTTCTTCAATGAAACTAGCATTATCCACTGGAAGGTACGCGCTTTCCGTGAACCGGCCCTCATTAACCCAATCGACATTTTAACCCGGATAAGTTCAGTTCTTATTTAAAGATAGACTTATCAGGAGTACACGGGGTTAGAGCAGCATCGTGCATCACAGGCCGATTTATCCAAGTTCCAAGGAAGGCGGCTTTTCAGCCTGAGGTTCTCCTTGCTATCCGTAAAATCATGCCCTCTGATGACAAATCGGCATTTTAACCTTAACGAGTTCGTGGTCTTGTTTAAAAGATTGACTGTTAAGAGTTCGGTGGGTCAATCAGGATTACCTGATGGAGAAGCATCTGGCATACAGGCAGGATAACCTGGGGTTTTAGGTGAATACACCTGGCTTCCAAGCCTGGCTTTTATAGCCTATCACAAGGTTATGAACTCTTCGTTCTTTAGAATAAAAGAGCCCCCAAGTGACATTTTGAGCTGTGCTCAGGGTGTACCTATGTTTGAGTCGTGCTTTTACCATCGACTCTCTTTGGTCCCAAGTTTTTTGTATAAAGCCGAATCAAAGGGTAATTATAACTTTGTTGTATAAAGAAGAAGCCCCCAACTAATCGAAGACTCATTAATTTAGAGAGAAAAACGACAAAGACCCTGCTTTAGCAGGGATGCCGGCATTATTATTTTAATCATAATATATACATCGTCAAAATATGAACATTGGATGAGCCGGTGGCACAGGTGTAGTATGGCCTAAGCTGAGCAATATTCCATGGCCGGCAGGTCTCCTCCTCCGATGTGCGTGAGTCCTTGCGGTCTCGAACATCGATAAGGTAATATGACCCGTTGTTTAGATTCTTGCTGACCACAAAAGGTCCTTCCCAAGGTGGGGATAACTTGTGCATATCAGTCTGATCCTAGATAAGCCGGAGCACCAGGTCGCCTTCTTGAAAAGTTCCGGTTTTAACCCAACGGCTGCTATGTCACGCTCCTCACCCAACAGATCAAGTGCTTCTTGACGTGCTCTTTCAATGTCTGCTTCAACATAAGCTTCCACACGAGGCGAGTCATGACGGATGTCACTAGGGAGAACTGCCTCTGCTCCATAAACCATGAAGAAAGGTGTGTATCCCGTAGACCTGTTTGGGGTGGTATTGATGCTCCATAACACGGAAGGTAACTCCTCCACCCAACAATCCGGCGTCCTCTGCAGGGGAACCATAAGCCGGGGTTTGATGCCTTTCCGGATCTCTTGGTTTGCTCTCTTAGCTTGACCGTTGGATTGAGGGTGAGCTACTGATGATACATCAATCCGGATATGCTCACGTTGACAAAATTCTTCCATAGCACCTTTAGAGAGATTAGTGCCATTGTCTGTTATAATGCTGTGTGGAAAGCCAAAACGGAAGATCACCTTCTTCATGAATTGAACCGCCATTGCTGCATCACACTTACTAACTAGCTCTGCCTCTACCCACTTAGTGAACTTATCAACCGCCACCAAAAGGTGGGTCTTCTTATCCTTGGATCTTTTGAAAGTCCCAACCATATCGAGCCCCCAAACGGCGAACGGCCAAGTAATTGGAATCATCCTCAATTCTTGAGCCAGCACATGGGCTCGACGTGCAAATTTCGGACATCCATCACACCTGCTAACGAGGTCCTCTACATCAGCATGAGCTGTTAGCCAATAAAACCCATGGCGAAAAGCTTTAGCTACAAGAGACTTTGAACCGGCATGATGACCACAATCTCCTTCATGAATTTCTCGTAAAATCTCACAGCCCTCTTCCAGAGAAACACAACGCTGAAACGCCCATGTGACACTGCGATGATGTAACTCTCCATTGACAATCGTCATTGACTTAGACCGCCGGGTTATCTTCCTGGCTAAGTAAGGGACTTTCCAATCTGGGGTGACGTGAAGAGCCGCCACCAACTGAGCCTCCGGGTCAGGAATAGCCAAATCCTCCTCTGTAGGAATCTTAACCGACGGGTTATGCAAGACGTCAAGAAAGACATTAGGCGGCACCGGCTTACATTGAGAGCCCAGCCGGCTTAAAGCGTCTGCTACTTCGTTTTTCCTCCGATCAACGTGCTCAAATTTATAACCTTTGAAGTGACCAACAATAACGTCCACCTCTCAACGATAAGCTGCCATGAGTGGATCCTTAGAGTCCCAAGTACCAGAGACTTACTGAGCCACCAAATCTGAGTCGCCGAAGCATCTAACCCAGCTTATGTTTATTTCCTTAGCCATCCGAAGACCGTGGAGTAAAACCTCATACTCGGCTGAATTGTTAGTACAAGGAAACATCAAACGAAGAACATAGCAAAATTTATCACCTCGAGGGGAAGCAAGAATAACTCCAGCCCCGAACCCTCCAATTGCCTGGACCCATCAAAGTGAATAGTCCAATATGTGTTATCTGGCTTTTCCTCGCGCATCTACAGTTCTGTCCAATCATTGATGAAGTCCACCAGCACTTGAGACTTGATGGCCGTGCGAGGCACATACTTTAACCCGTGAGGCCCAAGCTCAATGGCCCACTTAGCGACCTGGCCAGTTGCTTCTCTGTTTTGGATGATATCTCCCAAAGGAGCAGAGCTGACCACGGTGATGGGATGGCCTAGAAAATAATGTTTAAGCTTCCGATTGGCCAAGAACACCCCATACACAAGCTTCTGCCAGTGTGGATACCTCTGCTTGGACTCAATAAGCACTTCACTGATATGGTAAACCGGCCTTTGAACCAGATACTCCTTGCCTGCTTCCTTTCTTTCTACCACAATAGCAACACTGACGGCCCAGCTATTAGCAGCCACATATAACAACAAAGGCTCCTTATCAATAGGGGCTACGAGTACTGGCAGCTCAATCAGCTTCTTCTTCAAATCCTCAAACGCTGCATCGGCAGCCTCACTCCAGACAAAGTTATCTGTCTTTTTCATCATCTGATACAGAGGGATAGCCTTCTCCCCCAACCAGCTTATGAACCGGCTAAACGCCGCGATACGACCTGCCAGACGCTATACATCATTGATACATGCCGGCTTAGCTAGAGAAGTGATAGCTTTGATCTTCTCTGGATTAGCTTAAATTCCTCTGTTAGACACTAAAAAACCCAGGAGCTTGCCTGCCGGCACACCAAAAACACACTTGGCCGGGTTAAGCATCATCTTGTAAACCCGGAGATTGTCAAAGGTTTTCTTCAAATCATCTATCTGTAACATCCCAAATTTTCAATTTGGATTGTTATACATTAGATCATCATTGCATATCATAGTTTATTGCATTTTGGTTTGATCCCAGAAATTCTACGCAACTCAAGTACCTAAGGAGAGAGTTGGGAGTTTCGTTATTTTCATATTTGAGTTTTCTCAAATTTTGAAAATAGGATCGTTTGATTTTAATTATTTTCTCTTCGAATATATATTTTATAAAAATAAAAGAGATGGGATAAAATGACTTCCCCAAAATAAAAAATATTGGAGATTTAATATTAAAATCAATAAGATTTTTATTTGGAGATTCATTGCTATTTTATTTGAATTAGGAAAATTATGTGTTTCTCAAAATTGCATTAGAGTCTCAAATAAATGTTCACCTTGTCCGATAGATTTTTAGAGGACGGGGAAAATTTATTTCAGAATTTTTGGAGTCCGTTTAGTATTTCTTTTATTCGTTTTTCTGCGCAGATTTTTTTTAAAAAAAGAGTTACCAACCTAACCGGCCCGTGTCTTCCTGGGACACTGTACCCGGCCGGCCCGTTAAAGGCCGAAGGCCCGAGCCGCCAGCCCCCGCACCCGAAATCCTAGCCCCGCCTTGAAACGTGCGCCGCCGCCGCCGCCGGAACCCGCCGCCGCCGCCGGAACCCGCCGCCGCCGCCCCTCACAGCCATGCCACCGCCGTACGCCGACCCCACCATCGCCCCGCCGCCTGTCGCCGCCGACCACCACCGCCGGACCCGCCGCCGCCCTCGCCGGGTTCGTCGAGGTAGTCGCCACCGCCACCGCAGTTTTTGTTAGAAAACCATCAGTTTTTTTAAAACAAACCACGGTTGTTGTTTTTATTTAGATCGGGTTTTTCCGGTTTAGTTATTTAGCAAACGCCCGTTCGTTCGTTCGTTTTAACAAACGGTTTTCACCGTTTAGCCATAGACAGCAAACGTTCGTTTGTTAGCCTGTTCGTTAGTTTTTTTTCTCGGATTTTTTTCGCGATTATTTTCGATCGCGATTTCTGATCCGATTTTCGTTTTAGTTTAACTTTTCGCTCGTCTATCAGAATCAGGCGATTCAAGAGCCACAAGGTTTTGCTACTATAAAATTTGACTTTAGTCCAGATTAGTAATCGAAGCGTGTTTCTTTCGTAGTTTGAGTTTTGTTGCTTCGTTTGATTTGATTCTTTTTGCAGACCGGAGTTCTTAAGTTGAACTTTCTGGTTAGATCTTCTTATTTGAGTTTTACCCGTGCATCTTTGCTTGATTTCTTATTGTATGCTTGTCTGATTACGATAGAGTACCTAGAGTGCGAATCGTGTTACTACGAGTCTTAGGTTTCATGGATCATCAGCAAGGCAAGTAACACTTTGATCATACCACTTTACTACCCAGTTTTATTGCATTAGATCAATCCTCAAACAATTGCATGATTAGGATCTGTGTAATATGTGGGTTATGGGAAGTAGATGAGGCAGTACCTACTGTCCTGTCATTACCAAACCTTTGGGAGTTACTTCTACATTGCTTATATTGCTATGCTATGCTTGTAGACGTGGCTTGGGTTTGAGTGTATTCATGACAGATGTGAGTATTGTTAATTAATGGTTAATTTAAGGTGGCAACTTTAATACACATCTGGGTGGACTGAGGCACCTGGGGAACCCAGTGTTGCTTGTATTTTTGGAATCCTGGGGTACCATGTGATTCTCCTACGGACTGCCACCCAGGCTCAAAGGGATCATAAGATTATTCATGCTAGAAACTTCCGTGTGCAGCCACATGCCATTATGGGCTCTGGCATAGTTGAGTAAGTTGTGGGAAACCTTTCCATGATGGGCTAGCAGATGTAGGGGATTGTAGGTCTATAGGCCTATCTATCGGTTAAGGGGACCTCTTTGGAAAGACTGTGTCTCGGTGATCCGTTTCTCAAACATCATGTAGTGCGAGAAATCCAACGGAGGAGATCGAGTCTGGTGGGGAAAAGTGCACAAACCTCTGCAGAGTGTACAAACTAATCATGGTTAGCCGTGTCCCCGGTTACGGACATCTTGAGTATCTAGTTCTTGGATTATCATGTGGATCTCATCACTCTTGATATAATTTGATTGGGTTTAATGATGATGCTTAATTGGGATTGAGTTGGGTGAACCTTCTCAATGTTTAACAACCACCATGATAGTTAAATAAAATTTATTCCTTTGTTGTAGGGAAAAATTGGCTTTCCGCAAAACATATTAACCATACAGCCTCCACCAGCCAAATATGCATGTAGTGATAGCCTTATTCTGTTCATTACTCTCTTGTGTTACATTGCCAGCATATTCCGTGTGCTGACCCGTTTTCTGGCTGCAACGTATCATGTTGCAGACTTTTCAGGCGACGAGTAAGGAGCCATAGGTCGTGGTCTTTCACTCAATGATGCCGTTGGAGTTGATGGACTCACTTTATCTTCCAAGCCTTCCGCTGTTATCGTATTAGATGGCCTTAAGCCATATTTATTGTAATAAGTTCTCTTCTAAGACATCCGATGTAATAAGTGTGTGATTGCTACTTTGTTATAAATCCTCAAGTACTGTGCGTGTCAGGATTACCGATCCAGGGATGACACTGATGCACAGAGATCAGACTGTTTGAGGTCTGGTCGCTACAAGATGGTATCAGAGCACACGCTGACTGTAGGACACGACCACTAAGCTAAAGCCCTAGATCACTACTCTCTTCTCATTTCTGACTCCTCTCCATTTTCTACTCTTTAGGATGGCGGATGCAAGGAACAAGTTTGCACAACCGGATGAAGACACACCTTTTGGACACCACTTGAAGCAAGTCACTAGGTACCTGAACATCGAAATACCAAGCTTCACCGGGACTTACAACGCCACTTTACCAGAAGAGGAGCGCTGGATGATTCAAGTTCAAGTTCTAGGAAGGACATTCACGCCAGTCACTAAGCCCATAGAGTTTTCCTTTGATGCACCAAGCTGGAGTCTAGGAAAGAGTATGGCAGCCCATTGGAGAAGTTTACCACAAGGATATCAAGGATACTATCTACCAGATTTGTGGGCGCCGAGATGAGCAATGGGAGATGATCAGCACCAGGAAGGATAGATCAAGTGCCGCTTGCATCCAGGAGTTAAACCAGAACATATGTCTAGAGAACCAGATGTGCGCAGGCATGATAGATCTGAAGAAGGCAATGATAAGGATCACCGAGCTTGAATAAGAACTCAAGGCAACTCGCGAAGATTATGAGGAACAAATCGTCGTACTAGTGGAGAAGAATGATGATCTGACAAGGAAGCTAGGAGTATTCATGGGAGACCCCGCGCCAGGAGGAGAAGATGACGATTCCACTTGCCCGAAGAACTACATCATCATCAACGACACCGACTCAGATCCCGACGATAGCGATGATGACTTTGTTGATGAAGCTGGAGCGGATATTATGGAATCTTCTACCGATCAATTTTTCTAGTCGACTACCATATCAGCAGTAGTATTCCACCATGTATATAGTATAGTCCGAGCACTTTTGTAACGATAGTTCTAGACCGATTGTATGCCCTTGCTTGATTGATTGAGTGATATGATTGTGTTTGTCTCATGTGCATATGGGTAGTGTTTTCCCCCTAGACCTCATTCTACTCTGTTTTCTCATCTTTTCTAAACCCATCAGATGCCTCCAAGACGAGACAATGGATTTGCTTTCCCACCGGAGCTCACTCAGTTGATCCAGCAGCAGAATGCATTGATGCAGATACTAGTCCAGAATCAGAATCAGGGGAACAACAACAACAACCCACCACCACCACCTGTTGATCACTTAGCCCGTTTTCTAAGGCTGAATCCGCTGGTGTTCTCCAGTAGCACCAAGCCGATAGTGGCAGATGATTGGCTCTGCAAGATTGGAAGGGAGTTGACCACTGCAGGATGCACAGATGCGGAAAGAGTGCGTTTTGCCTCACATCGGCTTGATGGACCCGCATCAGCATGGTGGGAGAATTACACTGTCACCTATCCCATCGACACCGTAACGTGGGACCAGTTCCAGCAGGCTTTTCGCACTGCCCATGTATCAACAGGAGCTATGGCCATGAAGAAGCATGAGTTTCGCAACTTACGCTAAGGAGGATGCATCATTGGCCAGTACGTGGATGCCTTTAGCAAGCTAGCATGTTATGCCCCAGATGACGTTGCTATGGATGCAGCTAAGCAGGAGAAGTTTTTGGAAGGACTGAATGATGAGCTGAGCATGCAGTTGATGGTAGCAACCTTTAATAACTACCAACAGTTGGTAGATAGAGCTCTCATGATTGAAGGGAAGCAGCAGCAGATTGACAACCGCAAGAGGAAGTGTGGACAAGGGAAGTATAATTCTGGAGCTCAGCAGAGACCCCATTTTTTCCCGAACTCGGGAGGACCCCTTCAGCATAACCATGGAGGTCACAATCACACTGGAGGAAGTTCGCACAACCATAGTGGCCCCAAAATGGGAATGGTAATGGAGGAAGCAACGTCCAGAACCATTCCAACCCAGCAACACCCGCCAAGAAAGATCTAAGCCACGTTACTTGCTACAAGTGCCAGAAGACTGGACATTACGCCAATGAATCTCCTGAAGCTAAGAATGGAAATGGAAATGGAAGTTCTGGGAAGAAGCCCAACCCTTTCAACAGGGGACAAGTGAACCACGTTAATGTGGAGGAGATTGAAGCCCAGCCAAATGCAGTAATAGGTAAGTTTTTGGTTAAGTCATTTACTGCAGCCGTTCTTTTTGATACTGGTGCATCGCATTCATACATATCAAGGGGATTTGTGGATAAGTA
This sequence comes from Triticum urartu, assembly GCF_056163025.1. Lineage (NCBI taxonomy): Eukaryota > Viridiplantae > Streptophyta > Magnoliopsida > Poales > Poaceae > Triticum > Triticum urartu. The sequence goes on along the minus strand of NC_141873.1, from coordinate 365,926,322 downwards.
TAAGCTTCCCACCAAAGTTCTTAGTACACCTATGTTAGTGAGCTCGCCAGGAGCAGAGTATATGGCAAGCCAAGGATGTTTTCAGATGCCATTGACCATAGGTAGGCATGTTTTCCCCTCAGACTTGATAATTTTGGAGTCGCAAGCTTTGGATGTGATTGTGGGTATGGATTGTCTATCGATGTATGGAGGAAACATCGATTGCGCCAATAAGTCAATTTTGCTCACCACCCCAGAAGGAAGAAGGATCAAGTATGTACCCCGACATGTGTCGATTAGGACTCAAGTAAATTCCTTATCAGGAGTTGTACAGGAGGAAGTACCAGTGGTGAAGGATTTCCCAGATGTATTTCCAGAAGAGTTGTCAGGCATGCCACCGGATAGAGGCATCGAGTTTTTGATTGAGCTTTTGCCAGGCACAGGGCCAATATCTAAGAGACCGTACAGGATGCCCGCACAGGATATAGAGGAAATTAAGAAGCACATTAAGGAGTTACTGGATAAAGGATATATTCGCCCAAGCTCGTCACCTTGGGGATCACCAGTACTTGTACTGGAGAAGAAGGATGGATCATTGAGGATGGTTGTTGATTATCGAGGATTGAATGAGGTGACGATCAAGAACAAGTACCCACTGCCAATGATCAATGATTTGTTTGATCAGCTTCAAGGAGCTAAGGTGTTTTCCAAGATCGATCTGCGATCAGGGTACCACCAACTGAAGATTTGAGAGCAGGATATACCTAAGACAACTTTTACCACGAGGTACGGGCTATACGAATATACCATTATGTCATTTGGCCTGACTAACGCACCTGCCTATTTCATGAACATGATGAACAAGGTGTTTATGGAGTTTTTGGATAAGTTCGTTGTGGTGTTCATTGATGATATTCTGGTCTACTCGAAGAATGAAGAGGAGCATAAAGAGCATTTACGTTTAGTACTTGGGAAGCTCAGAGAACATCAGCTATATGCCAAGTTCAGCAAGTGCGAGTTTTGGTTGAAGGAAGTTGGATTCCTTGGGGATGTTATATCTAGAGAAGGAATAGCGGTAGACCCCACCAAAGTTGTCACTGTGGCAAATTGGGAGGAACCCACGTCAGTTGGAGAGATCTGGAGTTTTCTTGGACTCGCGGGATACTACCAGAGATTCATTGAGAATTTCTCGAAGATTGCAAAGCCTATGAAGGAGTTGTTAAAGAAGGACACCAAGTTAAAATGGACTGAGGAATGTGAGGCCAGCTTTCAGGAGTTGAATAAACGCTTGGTTACATCACCAGTGTTGATTCTGCCAGATCAATGCAAGGATTATGGAGTGTATTGCGACGCTTCTCATCGAGAACTTGGAGCTGTACTTATGTAGGAGGGAAGAGTTGTTTCATATGCCTCACGACAGTTTAAACCCCATGAGTTAAATTATGCTACTCATGATTTGGAGTTAGCAGCCGTAGTGCATGCGTTGAAGACTTGGAGACATTTTCTCATCGGGAACCATTGTGAGGTATACACGGATCACAAGAGTTTGAAGTATATCTTCACGCAGAAGGAGTTGAATCTCAAACAGAGGAGATGGTTGGAACTCATTAAGGATTATGATATGAAGTTGCACTATCATCCCGGAAAGGCTAACGTAGTAGCTGATGCGTTGAGCCGCAAGAGTCATGTCAATACACTCATGACCGGAGAGTTACCCAAGGAGTTAACAGAGAATCTTCGCGAGCTATGTTTGGAGATAGTTCCGAGAGGCTATGTTGCAGCATTGGAGATTCAGTCTACTTTGATGGATAAGATCAGAGAAGCTCAGAAGACGGACAAGGAGATAGCTGAGATAAAGGAAAGGATGAGCAAAGGAAAGGCTAAAGGATTTCGTGAGGATGAGCATGATACCTTATGGTTCGAGGATCGCGTATATGTGCCAAATGATCAGGAGATCAGGAAGCTGATTTTGCAGGAGGCCCATGATTCGCCATATTCGATTCACCCAGGAAATACTAAGATGTACCTAGATTTGAAGGATAGTTTGGACCAGAATGAATAAGGATATTGCGGAGTATGTAGCAGTTTGTGATGTATGTCAGAGAGTGAAGGTAGAGCATCAGAAGCTAGTAGGATTGCTACAACCATTGCTGATACCCGAATGGAAGTGGGAAAGGCTAGGTATGGATTTTATCACGGGATTGCCCAGGAATCGTTCAGGCTATGACTCGATATGGGTTATAGTCGATCGTTTGACAAAACTAGCTCATTTCATCCTAGTGAAGACCACTTACACCAGTGCTAAGTTGGCAAAGATATATGACCAGGATCGTATGTTTGCATGGAGTTCCGAGGACCATTGTATCAGATAGAGGAACCTAGTTTACCTCAAAGTTTTGGAATCAGTTGCATGAAACTTTGGGAACCAGGATAGAGTTCAGTACAGCTTTTCACCCGCAGACAGATGGACAGACTGAGAGAGTCAATCAGATTTGGGAGGACATGTTGAGAGCTTGTGCACTAGAATATGGATCTAGTTGGGACGACAATTTGCCTTACGCAGAGTTCTCTTACAACAACAGCTATCAAGCCATTTTGAAGATGGCCCCTTTCGAAGCATTGTACGAAAGGAGGTGCAGGACACCGTTGTTGTGGGATGAAGTTGGAGACCGACAGTTGTTTGGACCAGATTTGATTAAAGAGTCTGAAGAGAAGATTAAGCTGATTTGCGATAGACTCAAAGTAGCCCAGTCCAGGCAGAAGAGCTATGCGAATTCTAAATGCAAGGAGATAGTTTACGAAGTTGGAGACAGAGTGTATCTTTGTGTATCACCACTTCGAGGAGTGAAGCGCTTTGGAGTTAAGGGAAAATTATCACCATGTTTTGTGGGACCATAAAAAGTTTTGGAACGTATGGGAGAAGTTTCTTACAAGTTGGAATTTCCCGAAGGATTGTCAGGAGTTCACGATGTGTTCCACGTTTCTCAGTTGAAGAAGTGCCACACAGAGATGGCTGATATTCCTCTGAGAGATATAGTGCCACTGGAAGCAATTCAGTTGGATAGCGATTTGACCTACGAGAAGAAACCAGTCAAGATTCTTGATTTTGCCAGCCGAGTCACACATAGCAAGGTTATCAAGTTTTGTAAGGTTCAGTGGAGCCACCATACTGAGGATGAAGCCACCTGGGAACAAGAGGAAGACCTACGGAAGGATCACCCTCACCTATTTTCTAGCCAACCCGAATCCCGAGGGCGAGATTCATCTTAATGGGGTAGATTTGTAACATCCCAAATTTTCAATTTGGAATGTTATACATTAGATCATCATTGCATATCATATTTTATCGCATTTTGGTTTGATCCTAGAAATTCTACGCAACTCAAGGACCTACGGAGAGAGTTGGGAGTTTCGTTATTTTCATATTTGAGTTTTCTCAAATTTTGAAAACAGGATCGTTTGATTTTAATTATTTTCTCTTCGAATATTTCTTTTATAAAAATAAAAGAGAGGGATAAAATGACTTCCCCAAAATAAAGAAATATTGGAGATTTAATATTAAAATCAAATAAGATTTTTACTCGGAGTTTTATTGCTATTTTATTTGAATTAGGAAAAATATGCGTTTTTCAAAATAGCATTAGAGTCCCAAATAAATGTTCACCTTGTCCGATAGATTTTTAGAGGACGGGGAAAATTTATTTCAGGATTTTTGGAGTCTGTTTAGTATTACTTTTATTCGTTTTTCTGCGTGGATTGTTTTTTTTAAGTTACCGACCTAACAGGGCTGTGCCTGCCTGGGACACTGTACCCGGCCGGCCCTTTAAAGGCCGAAGGCCCGAGCCGGAAGCCCCCGCACCCGAAACCCTAGCCCAACCTCGAAACGTGCGCCGCCGCCACCGTCGTGCGCCACCGCCGCCGGAACCCGACGATGCCGCCGCCCCTCGCAGCCACGTCGCCGCCGTACGACGACCCCGCCGTCGCCCCGCTGCCCATCACCGCCGACCACCACCGCCGGACCCGCCGCCGCCCTCGCCGGGTTCGTCGAGGTAGCGGCCACCGCCGCCGTGGTTTTCGTTAGAAAACCATCGGTTTTTTAATACAAACTGAGGTTGTTTTTTATTTAGATCGGTTTTTGGGTTTAGTTATTTAGCGAACGTCCATTCATTCGTTTTCTCAGATTTTTTTCGCGATTATTTTCGATCGCGATTTCTGATCCGATTTTTGTTTTAGTTTAACTTTTCCCTCGTTTATCGGAATCAGGCGATTCAAGCGCCTAGAGTTTCATCTCGAAGCCCTCTTTCTGTTTAATCAACTTAAACAAGTTTTTGCTATTTTAAATTTGACTTTAGTCTAGATTAGTAATAGAAGCTTGTTTCTTTCGCAGTTTGAGTTTTGTTACTTCGTTTGATTTGATTCTTTTTGCAAACCAGAGTTCTTAAGTTGAACTTTCTGGAGATCTTCTTATTTGAGTTTTACCCGTGCATCTTTGCTTGATTGCTTATTGTATGCTTGTCTGATTGCGATAGAGTACCCGTAGTGCGAAGCGTGTTACTACGAGTCTCTAGGTTTCACGGATCATCAGCAAGGCAAGTAACACTTTGATCATACCACTTTACTACCCAGTTTTATTGCATTAGATCAATCCTCAAACAATTGCATGATTAGGATCTGATTAATATGTGGGTTATGGGAAGTAGATGAGGTAGTACCTACTGTCATGTTATTACCAAACCTTTGGGAGTTACTTCTACGTTGCTTATATTGCTATGATATGCTCGTAGACGTGGTTTGTGTTTGAGTGTATTCATGGCAGATGTGAGTATTGTTAGTTAATGGTTAACTTAAGGTGGCAACTTTAATACACATCTGGGTGGATTGAGGCACCTAGGGAACCCGGTGTTGCCTGTATTTTTGGAAATCACGGGGTACCGTGTGATTCTCCTATGGACTTCCACTCAGGCTCAAAGGGATCATAAGACTATTCATGCTAGAGTCTTCCATGTGCAGCCACATGCCATTATGGGCTCTGGCATAGTTGAGTAAGTTGTGGGAAACCTTTCCATGATGGGCTAGCAGATGTAGGGGATTGTAGGTGTATAGGCCTATCTATCGGTTAAGGGGACCTCTTCGGAAAGACTGTGTCTCGGTCATCCGTTTCTCAAACATCATGTAGTGCGAGAAATCCAACGGGGGAGATCGAGTCTTCTGGGAAAAGTGCACAAACCTTTGCAGAGTGTACAAACTAATCATGGTTAGCCGTGTCCCCGGTTATGTACATCTTGAGTATCTAGTTCTTCGATTATCATGTGGATCTCATCACTCTTAATATAATTCGATTGGGTTTAATGATGATGCTTAATTGGGATTGAGTTGGGTGAACCTTCTCAATGTTTAACAACCACCATGATACATAAATAAAATTTATTCCTTTGTTGTAGGGAAAAATTAGCTTTCCGCAAAACATATTAACCATACAGCCTCCACCAGCCAAATATGCATGTAGTGATAGCCTTATTCTGTTCATTACTCTCTTGTGTTACATTGCCAACATATTCCATGTGCTGACCCATTTTCGGGCTGCAACGTATCATGCCGCAGACTTTTCAGACGACGAGTAAGGAGCCATAGGTTGTGGTCTTTCACTCAGTGATGCCGTTGGAGTTGATGGACTCACTTTATCTTCCAAGCCTTCTGTTGTTATCGTATTAGATGGCCTTAAGCCATATTTATTGTAATAAGTTCTCTTCTGAGACATCCGATGTAATAAGTGTGTGATTGCTACTCTGTTATAAATCCTCAAGTACTATGCGTGTCAACATTACCGATCCAGGGATGACACTGATGCACAGAGATCAGACTGTTTGAGGTCTGGTTGCTACAAGATGGTATCAGAGCACACGCTGACTGTAGGACACAACATGATGAGATTCACATGATAATCCAAGTACTAGGTACTCAAAACGTCCATCACCCGGGACACGTCTAATCATGATTAGTGTATACACTCTGCAGAGGTTTGCACACTTTTCCCCACAAGACTCGATCTCCTTCGTTGGGATTCTCGCACTACATGGTGTTTGAGAAACGGATGACCGAGACATAGTCTTTCAGAAGTGCTAGCACCTTACGATCGGGTAGACCGTTACACCTACTTTCCCTTACATCTGCTAGTCTACCACTGTAAGAGTTCGCACGACTAAATCAACTATGCTAGAGACCATAGTAGCTTGTGGCTGCACACGGAAGTTTCTAGTATGAAAAATCTCATGATCCCTTTGAGCCTGGGTGGCGGTCCATAAAGAAAAAGAGGCAATCGTTGGAATACCCAGGTGCCTCAATCCACCCAGATGTGTATTAAAGTTGCCACCTTAAATAAATCATTAATTAACAATCTCACATCTGTCATGGATACACTCACCCAATCCACGTCTACTAGCATAGCATGGCATAATAAGCAAATGTAGAATAACTCCCAAGGGTTTGATAATAAAACAGGTAATATGTACTACCTCATCTACTTCCCAAAACCCACATTTTAATTAGATCCTAATCATGCAATTGTTTGAGGATTGATCTAATGCAATAAAAACTAGGTAGTAAAGAGGTATGATCAAAGTGTTACTTGCCTTGCTGATAATCCGCGAAACCTAGAGATAAGTAGCAAGCGGCGCACTCCGGGTACTCTATCGCAAACAAACAAGCACACAATAAGTACTCATCTAATGCACGGGTAAAACTCAAATAAGAAATCTAACCAGAAAGTTCAACTTAAGAACTCCGCTTTGCAAAAAGAATCAAATCAAACGAAGCAATGAAAGTCAAACGGCGAAAGAAACAAGCTTCGTTTACTAATCTGGATCTAGGTCAAATTTTACAGATGCAAAAACTTGTTTTAGTTGGTTAAACGGAAAGAGGGTTTCGAGACGAAACTCCAGGCGCTTGAATCGCCTGATTCCGATAAATGAGCGAAAAGATAAACTAAAACAAAAATCAGATCAGAAATCGCGATCAGAAATAATCGCGGAAAAATTCGAGAAAAAGAAAAACTGACGAACAGATTAACGAAAAAGATAAACTAAACGGTGAACGCGTTCGTTAAAACGAACGACCGAGCGAACACTCGCTAAATAAAAGAACTGATAAAACCGATTTATAAAAAAATGAAACTAGGGTTTCTAAAAAAACTGGATCGTTTTGTTTTAAAAACCGGACCACGGCGGCGGCGGCGGCTATACATCCGGTTCGGCTCCGGCGGGGCGACGGGACGGTGCGGGGTGGCGAGGCTGCGGCAGCGAGAGGCGGCGGTGGCTGCTCCTGGCGCTGGCGCTAGGCGGCGGCGGCTCAGCGGGGCTGGGACGGGGTGAGGCGAGGCGGGGTGGCGGCGGCTATAAAAGGAGGGGGCGTCCTGGCTTGGGGGAGGGGGCGCCTCGGGAGGCGTACTCCTCCCCGACTCGGGCGGCGGCAGCGATCGGGACTCCGATCCCGATCCGGTGCGGGAGACGGCGGCGGCTGGGCCGGCTTGGCTTGGCTGGGCTTCGGCCCAGTCGGGCACGCGGGAGCTTCTTTTTTAAATAATCCTGCCGAACTAAGAAAATCTTAGAAAAATAAATAAAAATCTAAAAATGCCAAAACAAATTTTCACCATCTAAATAAAATACTTCCTCCATTCACTTTTGTAAGGCGCGGAACGAAATCATGTGCACAGTCGCTCGGTCGCGCACGAAAATGGTGTTTTCCATTTTTACCCCCGTGTCGGCCGAGGACGCGGTAGCGAAACATTCGCATCCCCTTCCTCACACGCTCTCCCACATCCCTCCCTCTCTGACGCACGCTCGCCCGCATCGCCGGCGCCGCCTCTCCCCAAGCTTCTCCCTCGCCCTCTCTCGCCCGCGCCGCCCCTCCCCGAGCTTCTCCCTCGTCCGCGTCGTCAGCACTCTCTCCCTCGCGCACATCGCCGGCGCTCTACAGCACCAACTCCATCGTCAAAAATGTGATTTTTCCTCCTACGGCTCTCCGATCTGCAATGGCGGTGCTCGATCTGCGGCGTGGGCTATCAAGACGGTGTGACGGAGCTGCTGCTGCCGGTTGCCTGCCCGGAGCTGCTGCCGGTTGCCTGCCCGAAGCTGTTGCCGCTGGTCGTCCTCCCGGATCTGCTGCTTCAGGCGATGCTCACATCACCGTCACCCTCCCGCTCCTCTTCCTCCTCCTCGTTAGTTACTTCACCACCTCAGCATCAACGATGGGGGTGCTGGGAGGGGAGGGGCGGATGGACCCTTCTTCGAGCCATACAACCATCGCAGAGCAGAGCAGGAAGCTCGTCTCCGAGGTGAGGATTTACTGCAGCGGCTTTAGTTAAATGCATCTGGTTCATCCTCTGTAGTCTGTATTCTGCTCCTCACCTCACCTTCAGTTAAATGCATCTGGTCATGGATATGAATCAGAGCACCAGATTCACAAGCATGATGGATGGAGGGATCTCTCAAATGGTGCGGCTCCTTGTACTACAACGACAGTGACATGCCAGCCTCCCACACACGCATAGCATGCACTGATTGACACCTCAGTAATCAAATGCAGGGGAGTAGCTAGCTTTGCTTGTATGTGTGTGTACTAAGATGAGGCAGTTATCAAATTAAGTGTCTTCTGAAAGCAACAAATATGATGATGATACAGTACAAACTTGTAAGTCGCATCAAACTCTGCTTCTGCAAAAAAAACAACTCTGCGTCTGTTTTGGAGAAGAAAAAGTGAAGGAGAAAGATTGTGTGTGTGTGTGGATGAAAATCAAGCAAAGAAAAATGATGTCCAGGCCACTTTAGTGTTCACCACTTGATCCTCTCCACCTAATTTGCCTTGCAGATTAATAGATGTGGTGCAGATGTGGTGGAGTATATCTTCTGGAATGGGTATGAACCGGCCAAAGTTCAGGTAATGTACTTACTGTAGATGGAGTAGTTGCCCTTCTATTTACTCAACTGAATGAAATACTCCATAATTTAAATATTTTGTGCCAAATATGCGATCTCGTTAGAAATTCACCATAATTTAACCCAACCAAAAGAGTTGATCGACATGAATTTTTCTGAAGTAGTTCGACAATGGTGCATTGAATCTTAAAAGTTCAGTTAAGCAAGCATGATACTCCTATTTTTGGAGTAAAAATTTAGTTAAATATTCAGTAAAGAGCTTGGCATCTCTCTTTGCATCTCAGTTTGCATCTAGGAGTACATCTGGAACTTCCTATGAGTGTATATTCTTTGCTGCAGAGAATATATACTCCTATCAAACAAGTAAAGAATATACTCCTAGTTGGAGTGTTTTGCAACTTTCTAGGAGTACTGGAGTATCAATCTATCTATAGAGAGTGATTCAGTTCTCTTCTTTTCCAACCATAAATACTGGAGTATATATTCCAATATATAGCAAGTACTCCAAGTATAAGCTGGAGTATATAGCAATATATAGCACAATATAGTCTGGAAACAATAATTATAGACCCCAAGTCCACACATAAACACATACTCCTTTGCTTGTAAGCACGGAATACACAAGTACTCCAACAAACTGGAGTAGAATACACAACAAGTACACACAGATTAGACAACAAACTGGAGTAGGATCAGCGTCCAAGCATCTCTAGTGTCATTGCATACACTTCAGGAGGAACTGAGATCCTGGGCGGTAGTAGTTGTAGCCTTTCTAGCCTATCCTTGTTCATGTGCGGGATTTTGTATTTATTGGCTCCACCATTCTTCATTACTTCGACCATGCAAGCCTGCAGAGTTATGAATACTTTGTTAAGTTTTGAAACTTCATATCCATTGAACTCCTCTTGAACACCTTTAATCAGCTTTGGAATAGTTTTCGGACTTTTGCAGTCTGTTAGTGACTGAATGGAGCTGAAGAACCCAAGGTCCGGGGTGTTCATGTCCGGAGAATTTGGAGGCTGATACATTATTCTGATGTCCAGGCCACTTTCGTCCACAGCTTCCGCGAATGCTTGATCATTAGGTAGGATATGTGTTCTCGCGTTATCTTGCTGGATAAAAAAGGGTTGTCCATCATCATCTGCAGGCCACAATGCTTGAATCGCTGGCACAACCTTCTGTATAATGTACTCTCTCATCACATCCCTCGTCACTATGACAGGCTTTGTTTCCAATGTCCCTTTTTCCCTGTTCTTGCTTCTTTTTGCTGTTGCAGTCACTCTCATGAATGGCCATACCCCAATTTTTCCGGAGAATGTCATGTTCCCATCTTCATCAAACCGTGGTCTTGCTACCGCTGTGAGAAACATCACTTTTCCAATAGAGTTTTTGACAGGTCTTTCCGGGTCCTCTTCGTCAGGCAGCAGATAGTAGTTCCTCTTTCTCTTGGTCATGGAGAACCATTTCTCGTCGATGTGAACAATATTATGCATACTCCTGAAACTTGGGTTTACATCTTCTAATGTTGCCTCATCTAGCATAGAGAGGCAAAAATCCACCCTATCTCTCTTATTTTTGTCTGTCAGTACCGGCTTTACCCTGTTGGAGTGTCTCCTTATCTTATTCAACTTGAACTTCTTGTATAGTGTAGTAGGGCTTACACCCAGTGCCTTGGCTAGAGATCGAATAGTTGACCTCTTGTTTAAGGGAATTGTCAGAATGAGAGACAGGATATCATCATACGATTTTCTTCCACAATTTTCCTTTCTTTTGTTTCAAACATCCACCTCCTGACCAAGGCCTTTCTGTTTCATTGCTGTCTCCCATATTCTTTGAATAACTCGAACATGTGCTCCAAATATTGCAGCCACGTCCTTCTTATCAGTTCTCTTGAACTTGCCTCCTCTACTCTTATGGAGGGTTTCCAAGGACATGTAAGCGGCATATCTCTGCGCATCAGTGAGCCAATTCCTTTGCCTTTGCACTCCTACAATAGCAATAGAATAATTAAATTAATTATTGTAAGAATATTACAAATTGGTTGCTGGAAATGTAAACAAGAGGTCAACAATAGCAACAGCAATTCCATACGATAGGAGTATTGCTTGCTTTACTTGCTGTAAATATAAACATAAATGCTGCTTGCTGAAAATATAAATGTAAACTAAATTTGTAAATATAAACTAAACTTTATACTCCATGATTGACCTCTGTTGCAAGCAAGCAAGCAAATTATACTCCATGATTTGTTTTTGCATTGCTTTTTCTTTTTAATTTGGAGTAGTATGAAAATATTTTGAGGTACACCGTTGTTCTTGCAACAATTCTTTTCCATTCGTAGCTGTCAGGGTATATCCTTATTTACACACACATACATGCTGTCAGGGTATATGCTGTCAGAGTATATGTTTATTTACACACACATACATGGAGTTTGTTCATTTTGCCTATAAGCAAATGAGACAAAAACTGAAATACCCTTACAATGTCCAGGAGACCTCTATTGCTTGTTGAAAATGTAAATGTTGCTTGTTGAATAACCTGTGAACAAAATGAAGCTTCCTCATATGCACTATTCAATCTTAGCAATCCCTTCTCTGTTACTTCCGAGGCATAATTTGATGCAAGATTAGAAGAAATTATACCTGGATTTTGACCAGCATTGTTGCTTTCTTCTTCAGGTTCTTCGTTTCCTTCTTCAGGTGGAGTGAAATTGAGATCTGGGACTACCATGCTTGAAATTGGGCCAACGATTTGCTGCTGTTGATGTTGAGGATCTGCTTCTTCCTTGCTGTTGAAGATCTGCTGATGTTGCTAGTGAGGAGCTGGACCATCAAGGTGCTGGACGAGAAGCTGGGCCGGCTTTCGGCGATAAGCCAACAAGTATCACCGAGCCTGGAGGTTGTGGAGTACGCAGATCCTGGGCAAGGAGCAGCGAGGTGCTGGGCGAGGAGTTAGGCCAGCTTCCGAGCTAAACTTCTCATGGCCTTCTCCCCTGGCTCAGGCTAGCTGCACCTTGCCGACGACACGGGGATGAAGGGAGGCAGTGCCGGCGAGGTGCGCAGGGGCTGGTGGCCGGCGGCCGGCGAGGTGTGCTCCTGGGTCGGCGGCGACCAGGAATCTGGGCGGCGATGAGGAGGAGATCCTGGGCAACGATGAGCGGGAGATCCTGGGCAGAGAAGTTGGGCGCCAGGTGAGCAGCGAGGAGATCTTGGGCACGAGGTGGGCAGCGACGCGCTGGGCGAGGATAAGCCGGGCGCGAGGTGGTCGACGACGCGCGAGGCGAGGAGAAGCAGGGCGCGAGGTGGGCGACGATGCGCTGGGCGAGGCGATTCCGATATTTTTTGAATTTCAAATTGATCGATTGAAAGGGGAATAGTTGTCCATTACCGATTTTTTGGGGCTGTCAGAAATTTTCTTCCGCGCCTTACAAAAGTAAAGGGAGGGAGTATTTAGAACAGGATGAACATTTTCTTGGCCCTAAAATACAGTTTTGAAATCGTGCAATTTTTTCCTAAATTCAAATAAAATAGCGAGAAGATCCGAAATAAACTCTTACTTGATTTTTTTATTAAACCTTCAATATTTCTTTATTTTGGGAAAGTCATTTTATTCCCTCTCTCATATTTTTATTATAGAAATAATTGAAGATAAAATAAATAAAATCAAAGATCCTATTTTCAAAATTTGAGAGAACCTAAATATGAAAATAACGAAATCCCCAACTCTTTCCGTGGGTCCTTGAGTTGCATAGAATTTCTGGATCAGGCCAAAAGCAAATAAAATATGATATGCATTAATGGTCTAGTGTATAACATTCTAAATTGAAAATTTGGGATGTTACAAACCTACCCCCCCTTAAGATGAATCTCGCCCTCAAGATTCGGGTTGGCTAGAAAATAGGTGAGGGTGGTTCTTCAGCAGTTCTTCCTCTCGCTCCCAGGTGGCTTCATCCTCGGTGTGGTGGCTCCACTGAACTTTGCAAAACTTGATAACCTTGCTGCGGGTGACTCGGCTGGCATACTCGAGAATCTTGACTGGTTTCTCCTCATAGGTCAAATCACTATCCAACTGAATGGCTTCTAGCGGCACTGTATCTCTCAGCGGTATGTCAGCCATCTCTGCGTGGCACTTCTTCAACTGGGAAACGTGGAACACATCGTGAACCCCTGACAATCCTTTGGGCAACTCAAACTTGTAGGCAGCTTCTCCCATATGTTCCAAAACTTTGTATGGTCCCACAAAACGTGGCGCTACCATTTCCTTAACTCCAAAGCGCTTAACTCCCCGAAGTGGAGATACTCGAAGATACACTCCGTCTCTGACTTCGTAAACTGTCTCCTTACATTTAGAATCTACGTAACTCTTCTGCCTGGACTAGGCTACCTTGAGCCTATCGCGAATCAATTTCACTTTTTGTTCAGACTCCTTAATCAAATCCGGTCCAAACAACTGGCGGTCTCCAACTTCATGCCACAACAATGGGGTCCTGCACCTCCTTCCGTACAAGGCTTCGAAAGGGGCCATCTTCAAACTGGATTGATAACTGTTGTTGTAAGAGAACTCTGCATATGGCAAATTGTCGTCCCAACTAAATCCATAATCTAGCACACAAGCTCTCAGCATATCCTCCAAAATCTGATTGACTCTCTCGGTCTGTCCATCTGTCTGCGGGTGCAAAGTTGTACTAAACTCTAGCCTGGTACCCAAAATTTCGTGCAACTGATTCCACAACTTTGAGGTAAACCGGGTTCCTCTATCGGATACAATGCTCCTCGGAACTCCATGCAGACATACGATCATGGTCATGTATATCTTTGCCAACTTAGCACTGGTGTAAGTGGTCTTTACTGGAATGAAATGAGCTCCATTCGTCAAGCGATCGACTACAACCCATATCGAGTCATAGCCTGAACGGGTCCTGGTTAATCCCGTGATAAAATCCATGCCTAGCTTATCCCACTTTCATTCGGGCATCGGCAATGGTTGTAGCAATCCTGCTGGCTTCTGATGCTCTGCCTTTACTCTCTGACATACATCACAAACTGCTACATACTCTGCAATATCCTTCTTCATTCCTGACCACCAGAAAGTATCCTTCAAATCCAAATACATCTTGGTGTTTCCTGGGTGAATCGAGTATGGTGAATCATGGGCCTCTTGCAGAATCAACTTCCTGATCTCCGGATCATTAGGCACATAAACGCGATCCTCAAACCATAAGGTATCATGCTCATCCTCACGAAATCCTTTAGCTGTTCCTTTGCTCAACTTCTCCTTTATAGAGGCAACCTCCTTGTCGGTCTTCTAAACTTCTCTGATCTTATCCATCAAAGTAGACTGAATCTCCAATGTTGCAACGTAGCCTCTCGGAACTATCTCCAAACATAGCTCACGAAGATCCTCGACTAACACCTTCGGTAAATCTCCCGTCATTAGTGTGTTGACATGACTCTTACGACTCAACACATCGGCTACTACGTTAGCCTTTCTGGGGTGATAATGCAATCTCATACCATAATCCTTGATGAGCCCCAACCATCTCCTTTGCCTGAGATTCAACTCCTTCTGCATGAAAATGTACTTCAAACTCTTGTGATCCATGTACACCTCACAATGGTTTCCAATGAGAAAATGTCTCCAAGTCTTCAATGCATGTCCTACGGCTGCTAACTCCAAATCATGTGTAGCATAATTCAACTCATGGGGCTTAAGCTGTCGTGAAGCATATGAAACAACTCTTCCCTCCTGCATAAGCACTGCTCCAAGTCCTCGAAGTGAAGCGTCACAATACACCTCGTAATCCTTGTACTGATCTGGCAGAATCAACACTGGCAAGGTAACCAAACGTTTCTTCAACTCCTGGAAACAGGCCTCACATTCCTAAATCCATTTGAATTTGGTATCCTTCTTCAACAACTCCGTCATAGGTTTTGCAATTTTCAAGAAATTTTCAATGAATCTTCGGTAGTATCCCGCGAGTCCAAGAAATCTCCGGATCTCTCCAACTGTTGTTGGAGCTTCCCAATTTGTCACAGTGACAACCTTGGTGGGATCTACTACTATTCCTTCTCCGAATATAACATGTCCGAGGAATCCAACTTCTTTCAACCAAAACTCACATTTGTTGAACTTAGCATATAATTGATGTTCTTTATGTTCTTCTTCATTCTTCGAGTAAACTAGTATATCATCAATGAACACTACGATAAACTTATCCAAAAACTCCATAAACACTTTGTTCATCATGTTCATGAAATATGCAGGTGTGTTAGTAAGACCAAATGACATAACAGTATACTCATACAGCCCGTACCTGGTGGTAAAAGCTGTCTTAGGTATATCCTGCTCTCGAATCTTCAACTGGTGGTATCCTGATCGCAAATCGATCTTGGAAAATACATTTGCTCCTTGCAATTGGTCAAACAGATCATTGATCATCGGCAGTGGGTACTTATTCTTGATCGTCACTTCATTCAATCCTCGATAATCAACAACCATCCTTAACAATCCATCCTTCTTTTCCACTAGAAGTACTGGCGATCCCCAAGGTGACGAACTTTGGTGAATATATCCCTTATCCGGTAACTCCTTAATCTGCTTCTTAATCTCCTCCAAATCCTTTGGAGGCATTCTATACGGTCTCTTAGATATTGGTCATGTGCCTGGCAAAAGCTCAATCAAAAACTCAATGTCCCTATCCGGTGGCATGCCTGGCTACTCTTCTGTAAATACATCCGGAAAATCCTTTACCACCGGTACTTCCTCATGTACAACTCCTGTTAGGGAATTTACTTGAGTCCTATTCGGCACATGCAGCGATACATACTTGATCCTTCTTCCTTCTGGGGTGGTAAGCAAAATGCAAAATCGACTTACTGGCGCAATCGATGTTTCCTCCATACATCGATAGCCAATCCATACCGAGAATTACATCCAAACCTTCTGATTCGAAAATGATTAAATCCGAGGGGAAAACATGCCTACCTATACTCAATGGCACTTGAAAACATCCTCGACTGGCCATATACTCCGCTCGTGGTGAGCTTACTAACATAGGTGTTCTAAGAACTTTGGTGGGCAGTTTATACTTATCCACAAATCCCCTTGATATGTATGAATGTGATGCACCAGTATCAAAAAGAACGACTGCAGTAAATGACTTAACCAAAAACTTACCTATTACTGCATCTGGCTGGGCATCAACCTCCTCCACGTTAACGTGATTCACCTGTCCCCTGGTGAAAGGGTTCGACTTCTTCCTTGAGCTTCCATTGCCATTTCCATTCTAGGCTTCAGGACATTCATTGGCGTAATTTCCAGTCTTTTGGCACTTATAGCTAGTGACTTGGCTCAAGTCTCTCTTGGCTGGTGTTGATGGGCTGGTACGGTTCTGGCCGTTGCTTCTTCCATTCCCATTACCATTCTTGGGGCCATTATGATTGTGCGAGCTACCTCCTCCATGGGTATGCTGGAAATGTCCTCCCGATTTCGAGGTAAAACGTGGCTTCTGTTGAGCTCCAGAATTGTACTTCCCTTGTCCATACTTCCTCTTGCGGTTCTCAATCTGTTGCTGCTTCCCTTCAATCATGAGAGCTCTATCTACCAACTCCTGGTAGTTGTTGAAAGTTTCTACCATCAACTGCATGCTCAGCTCATCATTCAGTCCTTCCAGAAACTTCTCCTACTTAGCTGCATTTGTAGCAACGTCATCTGGGGCATAACATGCTAGCTTACTAAAGTCATCCACATACTGGCGAATGGTCCGTCCTCCTTGGCGCAAGTTGCGAAACTCACGCTTCTTCATGGCCATAGCTCCTGCTGAAACATGGGCAGTACGGAAAGCCTACTGAAATTGGTCTGTAACATCCCAAATTTTCAATTTGGAATGTTATACATTAGACCATCATTGCATATCATAATTTATTTGCTTTTGGTTTTGATCCTAGAAATTCCACGCAACTCAAGGACCCACGGAGAGAGTTGGGGAATTCATTATTTTCATATTTGAGTTTTCTCAAATTTTGAGAATAGGATCATTTGATTTTAATTATTTTATCGTCAATTATTTCTATTACAAAAATATGAGAGAGGGAATAAAATGACTTTCCCAAAATAAAGAAATATTGAGGATTGAATAATAAAATCAAACAAGATTTTATTTTGGAGTTTTTCGGTATTTTATTTGAATTTAGGAAAAATGCGCGTTTTTCAAAATTGTATTTAGGCCCCAAATAAATGTTCACCTTGTGCGGCTTGATTTTAGAAGCCCGGGAAAATTTATTTCGAGATTTTTGGAGTCCGTTTAGTATTTCTTTTATTTGTTTTTCTACGCGGAATAATAAAAAAAAACGCGAACCGACTTCGAGCCGTACCCGAGCGGGACACCGCCTGGAGGCAGCCTTTAAATACCGCCGCCCCAGCCCACCGCGCCCGAAATCAGAGCCGCCGCCGCCCGCCGCCAGACCCAGGTCAACCTCGTTTTCGCCGCCGTTTTTCTTTAAAAAAAGTCGCGGTTAAAAAAAGTCGCGGTTAAAAAAAAGTCGTGGTTTTTTTTAGTTTCATTTTTTTAAATAGATCGGTTTTCCCGATTTATTTAATTAGCGAGCGTTCGTCCGTTCGTTCGTTCTAGCGAACGTTCGTCGTTTTTCTTTTTCTCGTATTAAATCCGCGATTTTTCTAATCACGATTCCTCATCTAATTTTCGTTTTAGTATAACTTTTCGCTCGGTTATCGGAATCAGGCGATTCAAGCGCCTGGAGTTTCATCATGAAACCCTCTAACCGTTTAACCAACTTAGACAAGTTTTTGCCACTGTAAAAATTGCCATAGATCCAGATTAGTAAACGAAGCCTATTTTTTTGTCGTTTGACTTTCGTTGCTTCGTTTGATTTTATTCTTTTTGCAAACCGGAGTTCTTAAGTTGAACTTTCTGGTTAGATCTCTTATTCGAGTTTTACCTGTGCATTAGATGAATACTTATTGTATGCTTGTTTGTTTGTCTGCGATAGAATACCCGGAGTGCGCCGCCTGTTACTTCGAATCTCTAGGTTTCGCGGATCATCAGCAAGGCAAGTAACACTTTGATCATACCTCCTACTACCCTATTTTATTGCATTAGATCAATCCTCAAACATTGCATGATTAGGATCTAATTAAATTGTGGGATGGGAAGTAGTTGAGGTAGTACCTATTACCTGTTATATTATCAAACCTTTGGGAGTTACTTCTACGTTTGCCTATTATGCCATGCTATGCTAGTAGACGTGGATTGGGTGAGTGATATCCATGACAGATGTGAGAGTGTTAATTAATGGTTTATCTAAGGTGGCAACTTAAACACACATCTGGGTGGATTGAGGTACCTGGGTATTCCAGGATTGTCTGTTTTTCTTTATGGACCGCCACCCAGGCCCAAAGGGATCATGAGATTTTTCATACTAGAAACTTCCGTGTGCAGCCACAAGATATTATGGGCTCTAGCATAGTTGATTAAGTCGTGCGAACTCTTACAGGGTAGACTAGCAGATGTAGGGGAAAGTAGGTGTAACGGTCTATCCATCGTAAGGTGCTAGCGCTTCTGAAAGACTATGTCTCGGTCATCCGTCTTCTCAAACACCATGTAGTGCGAGAAACCAAACGGAGGCGATCGAGTCTTGTGGGGAAAAGTGTGCAAACCTCTGCAGAGTGTATAAACTAATCATGGTTAGCCGTGTCCCCAGTTATGGACAACTCGAGTATCTAGTACTTGGATTATCATGTGAATCTCAACATGTTACTCTAAAAAATTAATTTTGTTGGGTTTTGTTTAATGATGATGCTTAATTGGGATTGAGGATGCTGTCAACCATTCTCAATGTTTAACAACCACCATGATAGTTAAATAAAATTTATTCCTTTGCAATAGGGGAAAATTGGCTTTACGCAAAACTGTAACCATAGAGCTTTCCACCAGCCAAATATGCATATAGTATAGCTGTTTCATTCCATTACTCTCTATGTGTTACCTTGTCAGCATATTCCATGTGCTAACCCGTTTCGGGCTGCAACGTTAATGTTGCAAACTTTTCGGACGATGATTAAGGAGTTTTTAGGTTGTGGTTCTATACTCAGTGATGCCGTTGGAGTTGATGGACTCACTTATCTTCCAAGCTTTCCGCTGTTATCGTTATTAGATGGCCTTAAGCCATATTTATTGTAATAAGTTCTCTTTTGAGACACTCGATGTAATAAGTGTGTGATTGCTACTCTGTTATAAATCCTCCGAGTACTGTGTGGTGTCAGCATTACTGATCTAGGGATGACACCTGAGCACAGAGATCAGACTGTTTGAGGTCTGGTCGCTACATGGTCCCATGTCACCATGGCTATAGGGTAGGTGACAGTGTAATTCTCCCACCATGATGCTGCTGGTCCATCCAACTGATGTGCGGCAAAGCGCACCTTCTCAGCATCAGTACATCCTGCAGTGGTTAACTCCCTTCCAATCTTGCGGAGCCAATCATCTACTACTATAGGCTCGGTGCTACTAGAGAACACCGACGGATTCAGCCTAAGAAAACGGGTTAAGTGATCAACAGGTGGTGGCGGTGGTGGGTTGTTGTTGTTGTTCCCCTGATTCTGATTCTGGACTAGCAACTGCATCAACATATTCTGCTGCTGGATCAACTGAGTGAGCTCCGGTGGAAATGCAAATCCATTGTCACGTCTCGAAGGCATCTGATGGGTTTAGAAAAGATGAGAATATAGGATAGAATGAGGTCTAGAGAGAAAACACTACCTATATGCACATGAGGCAAATGCAAACAAAATCACTTCATTCAATCAAACAAGGGCATACAACGGTCTATCTATCGTTACAAAAGTGCTCGGGCTATACTAGATACATGGGAGAATACTACTACTGATATGGTGGTCGACTAGAAAAAATGCTCCGATGAAGACTCCATGATATCTGCTCCAGCTTCATCAACATAATCATCATCGCTATCATCTGGGTCCGAGTTGGTGTCGTCGATGATGATGTAGTTCTCTGGACAAGTGCAATCATCTTCTCCTCTAGTTGCGGGAAATCCCATGAACACTTTTAGCTTCTTTTTCAGATCATCATTCTTCTCCACTAGTGTTGCTATTTCCTCCTCATATCCATCGCGTGTAGACTTGAGTTCTTCCTCCAGCTCCGTGATCTTGGTCATGGCCTTCTTCAGGTCTATCATGCCTGCACACATCTAGTTCTCCTGGCATCGAATGTGCTGGTTTAACTCCTGGATGAAAGCTGCAATTGATCTATCCTTCCTGGTGTTGGTCATCTCCCATTGCTCATCTCGGCGCCCACAAATCTGGCAGATAGTATCCTTGAGATCCTTGTGGTAAACTTCTCCAATGCGCCCCATAGTGATGTGGGCTGCCATGCTCTTTCCTAGACTCCAGGTTGGTGCATCAAAGGAAAACTCTATGGGCTCGGTGAGATGCATGAACGTCCTTTCTAGAACTTGAACTTGAATCATCCAGTGTTCCTCTTCAGGTAAAGTGGCGTTGTAGGTCCTGGTGAAGCTTGGTACTCCGATGTTCAGGTATCTAGTGACTTCCTTCAAGTGATGTCCAAAGGGTGTATCTTCATCCGGTTGCGTGAACTTGTTCCTTGCATCCGCCATACTAAAAGAGCAGAAAAGATGAGGAGTCAGAAATGAGAAGAGTGAGTAGTGATCTAGGGCTTTTAGCTTAGTGGTCATGTCCTATAGTCAGCGTGTGCTCTGATACCATCTTGTAGCGACCAGACCTCAAACAGTCCGATCTCTGTGCTTTAGTGTCATCCCTGTATCAGTAATGCTGACAGGCACAGTACTTGAAGGAATCATAACAGAGTATCAATCACACACTTATTACATCGAATGTCTCAAAAGAAACTTATTACAATAAATATGGCTTAAGGCCATCTAATAACAATAACAGTGGAAGGCTTGGAAGATAAGTGAGTCCATCAACTCCAACGGCATCACTGAGTATAGAACCACGACCTAAAGGCACCTTACTCGTCGTCTGAAAAGTCTGCAACATGAACGTTGCAGCCCGAAAAAGGATCAGCACATGGAATATGCTGGCAATGTAACACATAGAGAGTAATGAAAGAATAAAGCTATACTACATGCATATATGGCTGGTGGAAAGCTCTATGGTTACAGTTTTGCGTAAAGCCAGTTTTTCCCTACTGTAAAGGAATAAATATTATTTAACTATCATGGTGGTTGTTATACATTGAGAAGATAGACATCCTCTCAATCCCAATTAAACATCATCATTAAAACCCAACAAAATTAATTAAAGTAACATGATGAGATTCACATGATAATCCAAGTACTAGATACTCAAAACATCCATAACCGGGGACACGGCTAGTCATGATTAGTTTATACACTCTGTAGAGGTTTGCGCACTTTTCCCCACAAGACTCGATCTCCTCCGTTGGGATTCTCACACTACATGGTGTTTGAGAAACGGATGACCGAGACATAGTCTTTCAGAAGCTCTAGCACCTTACGATCGGGTAGACCGTTACACCTACTTTCCCCTACATCTGCTAGTCTACCACTGTAAGAGTTCGCATGACTTAGTCAACTATGCTAGAGCCCATAGTAGCTTGTGGCTGCACACGGAAGTTTCTAGCATGAAAAATCTCATGATCCCTTTGAGCCTGGGTGGCGGTCCATAAAGAAAAACAGGCAATCGCTGGAATACCCAGGTGCCTCAATCCACCCAGATGTGTATTAAAGTTGCCACCTTAAATAAACCATTAATTAACAATCTCACATCTGTGATGGATACACTCATCCAATCCACGTCTACTAGCATAGCATGGCATAATAAGCAAACGTAGAAGTAACTCCCAAGGGTTTGATAATAAAACAGGTAATATGTACTACCTCATCTACTTCCCAAAAACCACATTATAATTAGATCCTAATCATGCAATTGTTTGAGGATTGATCTAATGCAATAAAAACTGGGTAGTAAAGAGGTATGATCAAAGTGTTACTTGCCTTGCTGATGATCCGCGAAACCTAGAGATTCAGAATAGCAAGCGGCGCACTTCGGGTACTCTATCGCAAACAAACAAGCACACAATAAGTACTCATCTAATGCACGGGTAAAACTCAAATAAGAAATCTAACCAGAAAGTTCAACTTAAGAACTCTGGTTTGCAAAAAGAATCAAATCAAACAAAGCAACGAAAGTCAAACGGCGAAAGAAACAAGCTTCGTTTACTAATCTGGATCTAGGTTAAATTTTACAAATGCAAAAACTTTTTTGAGTTGGTTAAACGGAAAGAGGGTTTCGAGACGAAACTCCAGGCGCTTGAATCACCCGATTCCGATAAACGAACGAAAAGATAAACTAAAACGAAATCGGAGCAGAAATCGCGATCACAAATAATCGCGGAAAAATCCGAGAAAAAGAAAAACTGGCGAACAGATTAACGAACGAACTTTCGTTATGTGAAACTAAACGGTGAACGCGTTCGTTAAAACGAACGATCGAGTGAACGCTCGCTAAATGAAAGAACCGATAAAACCAATTTATAAAAAAACAAAACTAGGGTTTCTAAAAAAACCGGATCGGTTTTTTTTTAAAACGGACCACGGCTGCGGCGGCAGCTATACCTCTGGTTCGTCTCCGGCGGAGCGACGGGACGGCGCGGGGTGGCGGGGCTGCGGCGGCAGCGGCGGCTCCTGGCAGCGGCGCTAGGCGGTGGCGGCTCGACGGGGCTGGGACGGGATGAGGCTAGGCGGGTGGCGGCGGCTATAAAAGGAGGGGGCGTCCTGGCTTGGGGGAGGGGGCGCCTCGGGAGGCGTGCTCCTCCCGGACTCGGGCGGCGGCGGTGATCGGGACACTGGTCCTGATCCGGTGCGGGAGACGGTAGCGGCTGGGCCGGCTTGGCTCGGCTGGGCTTCGGCCGAGTCGGGCACGCGGGAGCTTTTTTTTTAAATAATCCCGCCGAACTAAGAAAATCCTAGGAAAATAAATAAAAATTTAAAAATGCCAAAACAAATTTTCACCGTCTAAATAAAATATTTAGAATAGGATGAACATTTTCTTGGCCCTAAAATGCAGTTTTGAAATCGTGCAATTTTTTCTTAAATTCAAACAAAATAGCGAGAAAATCCGAAATAAAATCTTACTTGATTTTTTTATTAAACCTTCAATATTTATTTATTTTGGGAAAGTCATTTTATTCCCTCTCTCATATTTGTATTATAGAAATAATTGAAGATAAAATAAATAAAATAAAGATCCTATTTTCAAAATTTGAGAGAACCCAAATATCAAAATATCAAAATCCCCAACTCTCTCCGTGGGTCCTTGAGTTGCATAGAATTTCTGGATCAGGCCAAAAGCAAATAAAATATTATATGCATTGATGATCTAATGTATAACATTCCAAATTGAAAATTTGGGATGTTACAAACATACCCCCCTTAAGATGAATCTCGCCTCGAGATTCGGGTTGGCTAGAAAATAGGTGAGGGTGGTCCTTCAGCAGTTGTTCCTCTCGCTCCCAGGTGGCTTCATCCTCGGTGTGGTGGCTCCACTGAACTTTGCAAAACTTGATAACCTTGTTGCGGGTGACTTGCGTACATAATAAGGAGGCACTTGTGTACGTACGGCTATGGCCCTAGTGGGTCCCTAGTGTCATCCAGTCAAAATAAAGTCATCTCCTGAATCCTCATGTTCGTTGATGATGTTAACAATGCTCGGTGCCACGGCAAGCGCAACAACTCGAAGGACAACAAAGAGGGCCTCGCGGGCCCTACGGATGGTCTGATACAGCGCCCACTGCTCATTCAGGAAGCCAAGATCATCGGACACCTATGAGCACCTTCGTGAAACTGAGACGGCATGAAACGGTAAGGCCGCGCTTGGGAGCTCTGGTTTATTTCAAACCTGTATTAACATACAAGTGTAATTTACTCGTCATCGGAAACGAGTAAAATACAGGCGTAATGAAACCGAGGGCCCGAGGTCTGTAAGTAAAACTGGCGGGTTACGCGTGTAATTTGAGAGACAAGTGTATATTTTACGAGCACTGCTATATGGACGACATTACCAGATGATACATGCACGACGTGTGTATCATGCCATCCATGGGCAAGGCTGAAACAGCAGCTAACGGCTGGATTAGCAATCATCCGAGTGTCGTTCAGCATTTTTATCGTGTGTGAAGTACTTCTGATATTTTACTAGTCGAAATCGACCAACCAAGTGCCTTCGCCCGAGACCATCTGCTTTAATTTACAAGCGTGAGTTTTACAAGCGGTTTTGGTTGGAAAACGACGATCCAATCACGGACTAATATCATGAATTGGTTGGAAGATCATATGGTTTCACGTCTAACCTACCTGACTTGTCGTATAGGCTATGAATGAAACATCAGATGATGAACTTCTTACGCACGGAAACAACAGAAGAGGGTGATCTTCTTAACAAGCAAATCACTGGCATTAGATCGACATGCAAAACAAAACGAAGCATTATTCTCAGGAGGCACGGTGAACAGCTCATGATGCTGCATGCCACAACATTCCAAGATCAACTTTGCAATCAAACACAAGGTCTGGCATTACATAGACAATATTCAGAACAAACTCTTAACACAGGAATATCTCAGCAGAGCAAATATTTACTTCTAAACTGAACATAGGAATAGGAAAAAACACTCAATACTGCAAGGGCGTCCCACTCAAAAATATCAAATTCATGTCTTCTGGCTAACATCAATGAGCAAATTTTGACAAGGTTTTCCAATTCCAATATATTAAACTAACATCTTCTTGCTAACATCAATGATTAAACTTTGACAAGCTTTTCCCATTCAAAATATGTAATGCCTATGATCATCCTGTCGTAGCTTCTTGTACTTGTTTGGGAACTTTTTGCCCAGGGCACTCCACGTGTTGTTAAATTGCCAATGGTCTTTGCAGACTAGCCATGTCACCGGTGTCTAATAATACTCTGTAAAGCTTCTCGGTCATTCCTTCTGTAATGTAGCGCAATCAGTGACTGCTTCTTTCTGCAAAGTGGAATGACCAACTGGACCCAATAATGCAGCAGTTTGCCTTGGACACATTGGCTCCTTTTGTGCAGTTCAACTAAAATCGAAGTCGGAATAAAACTGAGCTTTAATTTTGATATCCCTGTAAGCAACAATAGGTATAAGGGAAACAATTACTGAGAAATAACGGTTGATGACTTGTACTCCTAGAAGAAAATCATCTACCGATCTACTTTATCTTAATGGGAAACAAAGCAGGAAATAGCAATTCTCCATCAGTGTGATTCATTCATATTGACTGAGACATTATCTTAACAATGCCTTGTTTCAACATGTATAAAGAACGACAAAGCAGAAAAGTACCATTCCTAAAACAATGCAACTGATTCATTTTAACAGAGACATTATCTTAACAATACCTTGGTTAAACATGTAGAAAGAACTATAAAGCAAGATAGTACCATTCCTAACAAGTGTTGCATTTTTGAACTAAGATTCAGTAGTTAATTAATTCTGAGAGTGGCATTGCTTAATTTTACCAGCGGCATTAGATAAACGAAAAGCATAAACAGTTCCGGGGGAGAGTGGGTGCAACAACAGTATGTGCTTCCATCTACTTATAAAGGGGGTGATGCAGAGTTTGTTGTAACAAAGCAACAAGCATCATGTCTGGGTTGGTCCCATTTTTGTTCACTACTTAATGGGAAAAGATAGCAATACAATAGCTTCAATTCAACATTTATTTAAAACAGTACCAATACAAGTAGCACAACATCTCAAAGCACACTGCACAATTATGTGGATGAAGGCATGTACTGACTTTTCATGAGACGGACAAGATAAAATACGAATCTGCCAACACGAATAGGAAATCCAATCTCGTTTTGTGCAGTTGCAGTGAAATCAAGCAAAGTGTTTCGCGTAGTGAAGCAAAATGTTGCAATAGCAACAAGTTGAATCGATACGAAGACTGGAAACCAATCTCGATCTCCTTTTGTGTAGTTCCACCAAAATTAAGAAAAGTCACCGGTGTGACATTCAAGTTGAACTGCACAAAACACTCTTAAAACATAAGTGTTTCGAGTAGCGAAGCAAAATGTCGCAATAGCAACAAGTTGCACTACTAGGAAAAGGGCTATAGATGAAATTGACACTAATGGCGCACCAGAGAAGTGGTGCGCCACTACTATATACTAATGGTGCACCATGTGCCGATGCGCCATTGGTGTGGAAGACACTAATGGCGCACCAGACACAAGGTGCGCCACTAGTAACAATTTTTTTTTCATTTTTCCAAACATACTAATGGCGCATCCGGGCAAAGTGCGCCATTAGTAGTTCTAACTAGTAATGGCGCACCAACCATAGAGTGCGCTACTACTGTATTTTTTTACTCTTTTTTGCAAAACTACTAATGGTGGACCATGGCACAGTGCGCCATTACTAGTTTAAACTAGTAATGGCGCACTATGCCACGGTGCGCCATTAGTATATATATATATATATATATATATATATATATATATATATATATATTTATTATTTTTTTGCAAAACTACTAATGGCGCACGGCCAGCAGGTGCGCCATTAGTATGTTGGGTTACTAATGGCGCATGGCTGGGTGGTGCGCCATTAGTAACCTGGGACCACCTAGATATTTTGGACAGACACACCTACACACTCACTTTCCCCACTTCATTCCCTCCACCTCCTTCTCCAAGCTTGTCGGCTGCCTCCTCCTCACCTCATTTGCACCATAGATTCATCAAAATTAAGTGGTGAAATTACCTTTTTTGATAGGTAAGTAAGGGGAAAGCTATCTTCATGTTGTAGATCTACTTTTTTTCTCCCTAGCTCGCTCCAACAATGTGCACATGCACTTTTTGTGGCCTGGCTAGATCTATGTATTTTGTGGTGTTGCATATTTTTTGTGGTGTTTCATATATGTTTGTGTTTGCAGGTACCGGTATTTGAAATGCGATAGTTGCCAATATTTTGCCGGAATGTTGATTCATTTCTGTTTCGGGGAGAATTTTGGCACTATGCATTCTTTTTGGTCCTATTTTTAGGGAAAGTCATGCCAAAAATTTTCTTGGTTCTAAAGTATCGTTTTGCTCTACCCCGCACAGGACCATGGTCCGCACGATGACCGAAGGCATTGTGAATAGGTTTTTGAGCTCCGCGAAGGCCGAGATGCTTCAAAAGAACGAGACGGAGATAAGATGTCTGTGTCGAAGATGCAAGCTGAAGAGCCTTATTGCGGACCCGGATTCCGGGCAGGTGCGGGACCGCCTGCTCTTGCGTGGTTTCATGGATGGCTATTGGTGGCAAGGTGATGAACATGACTATGAAGTCGTCCATGGGGGACGGGCAAGAAATGAGGAAGGGCAGCAAGACAACCATCGCGGCTCGGGCGGGCGAGAAGACGAAGAATCTCTAGGACATGATCATGACGGTGATGCTGTACACAGTCCTCATGTAGAAGATGTCGGACATCATGATGAGGAAGATGCCGGAGCAGACGAAGGGCATGATCATGAAGATGAAGATGCCGGTGGAGCAGACAACGATGGACCATCGATGGGCTGGGCGCAGGACCCTCATATTCAAGAGCTGCTTCTCAAGCAGACGGATAACGCAAGAGCTGCCGCCCGAGAGAAAGCCAAGCTGGATCAACTGGAGATAGACGCGGTTACTCCATTGTATGAAGGATGCAGGCCCGAGGATACCCGCCTGAAAGTAACGCTCATGGCTCTGGAGATGAAGGTAAAACACAAAATGACCGACGCATGCTTCGACGAGAACATGTCATTCTAGCACGAACGTCTTCCCAAGGGGAACAAGTGCCCTACCAGTTTCGAGGAGGCGAAGAGAATCGTGTGTCCTCTGGATTTACCGCACGTGAAATACCATGTGTGCATGAACAATTGCATCATTTATCGGGACGAGCACGCGGAGTCTACCATATGTCCGGTGTGCGGCGTCACTTGATACAAGAAGAGGAAGAAAGCTCCTCGAAAAGTGGTGTGGTACTTTCCGATCACTCCTCGTCTGCAGCGGTATTTCGCGGACCCTAAGGTAGCAAAGCTCCTGCGTTGGCACGCGGATAGGGAGGAGAAGAAGCGAGAAGATGACGCAAATGATTCGGAGAAAAATAAAAAAGACAAGATGCTGAGTCACCCTAAGGATGGGAGCCAGTGGCAAGCGTTGAACTTCGAACACCCAGAATTTGGGAAGGATCCAAGGAACATCATGCTGGGCGCGAGCACCGATGGAGTCAATCCGTTTGGCAGCCAGAGAAGCACACATAGCACCTGGCCTGTGTTTGTGTGGATGTACAACCTTCCCCCCTGATTGTGCATGAAGAGGAAGTACATTCACATGAGTATGCCAATTGAAGGGCCGAAACAACCAGGGAACGACATCAATCTGTATCTGGGGCTGCTGAAAGAGGAGCTAGACACGCTGTGGAAAACGCCAGCCAATACGTGGGACACCGCAGAGAAAGAATATTTCCCTATGAGAGCCGCACTGCTCACGGCGGTGCACGACTATCTCAGTTACGGATATCTCGTGGGGCAGGTGGTCCACAGATTTTATGGATGCATCAGGTGCATGGATGAGACAACATATCTCCAGCTAGATAGAGATCCCGGGTCTTTGAAAACTGTGTTCATGGGACATCGAAGGTGGCTTTGCGACGATGACCCGTGGAGGAAACGCAAGGATCTGTTCGATGGTGAAACCGAACCCCGAAGACACCCATGTATGAGGAGCGGCGAGGAAATAGATGAGTTGTTGAAAAATTGGAAAGATTGCCCACTGTCGGGAAAGAAGCAAAAGGCGCCAGAGCCAGGAAAGAAGCGAAAGGCGCCAGAGCCGCTGCTGAAGGTAAGGAAAACGAGGTCTGTTTTCTGGGACTTGAAGGAAATATGCCCTAGAGGCAATAATAAAGTTATTATTTATTTCCTTATATCATGATAAATGTTTATTATTCATGCTAGAATTGTATTAACCGGAAACATAATACATGTGTGAATACATAGACAAACAGAGTGTCACTAGTATGCCTCTACTTGACTAGCTCGTTAATCAAAGATGGTTATGTTTCCTAACCATGAACAAAGAGTTGTTATTTGATTAACAAGGTCACATCATTAGTTGAATGATCTGATTGACATGACCCGTTCCATTAGCTTAGCACCCGATCGTTTAGTATGTTGCTATTGCTTTTCTTCATGACTTATACATGTTCCTATGACTATGAGATTATGCAACTCCCGTTTACCAGAGGAACACTTTGTGTGCTACCAAATGTCACAACGTAACTGGGTGATTATAAAGGAGCATTACAGGTGTCTCCAAAGGTAGATGTTGGGTTAGCGTATTTCGAGATTAGGATTTGTCACTCCGATTGTCGGAGAGGTATCTCTGGGGCCCTCTCGGTAATGCACATCACATAAGCCTTGCAAGCATTGCAACTAATGAGTTAGTAGCGGGATGATGTATTACAGAACGAGTAAAGAGACTTGCCAGTAACGAGATTGAACTAGGTATTGGATACCGACAATCGAATCTCGGGCAAGTAACATACCGATGACAAAGGGAACAACGTATGTTGTTATGCGGTCTGACCGATAAAGATCTTCGTAGAATATGTAGGAGCCAATATGGGCATCCAGGTCCCGCTATTGGTTATTGACCGGAGATGTGTCTCAGTCATGTCTGCATTATTCTCGAACCGTAGGGTCCGCACGCTTAACGTTACGATGACAGTTATTATGAGTTTATGCATTTTGATGTACCAAAGTTAGTTCGGGGTCCCGGATATGATCACGGACATGACGAGGAGTCTCAAAATGGTCGAGACATAAAGATTGATATATTGGAAGCCTATGTTTGGATATCGGAAGTGTTCCGGGTGAAATCGGGATTTTACCGGAGTACCGGGAGGTTACCGGAACCCCCCGGGAGACATATGGGCCTTCATGGGCCTTAGTGGAAAGGAGAAAGGGGCAGCCCAAGGTGCCGCGCGCCTCCCCCCTCCCCTAGTCCTATTAAGACTAGGAGAGGTGGCCGGCCCCCCTCTCTCTCCTTCCCCCCTTGAGGATTCCTATTCCAACTAGGATTGGGGGGGGGGGGGAATCCTACTCCCAGAGGGAGTAGGACTCCTCCTGGCGCGCCCCAAGGCTGGCCGCACCTCTCCCCCTTGCTCCTTTATATACAGGGGCAGGGGGCACCTCTAGACACAAGTTGATCCTTGAGATCGGTCCTTAGCCGTGTGCGGTGCCCCCTGCCACCATATTCCACCTCGATCATATTGTAGCGGTGCTTAGGCGAAGCCCTGCGACGGTAGAACATCAAGATCGTCACCACGCCGTCGTGCTG
Organism: Triticum urartu; assembly: GCF_056163025.1. NCBI lineage: Eukaryota > Viridiplantae > Streptophyta > Magnoliopsida > Poales > Poaceae > Triticum > Triticum urartu. The sequence goes on along the minus strand of NC_141873.1, from coordinate 365,895,977 downwards.
ATGGAACTCTTCCCCGACGCTTTGCTGGATCGGAGCCCGGGGATCGTCATCGAGCTGTACGTGTGCTAAGAACTCGGAGGTGCCGGAGTAACAGTGCTTGGATCGGTCGGATCGAGAAAACGTATGACTACTTCCTCTACGTTGTGTGATCGCTTCCGCAGTCGGTCTGCGTTGGTACGTAGACGACACTCTCCCCTCTCGTTGCTGTGCATCACCATGATCTTGCGTGTGCGTAGGAAAATTTTGAAATTACTACGTTCCCCAACAGTGGCATCCGAGCCTAGGTTTTATGGTTTGATGTTATTTGCACGAGTAGAACACAAGTGAGTTGTGGGCGATATAAGTCATACTGCCTACCAGCATGTTATACTTTGGTTTGGCGGTATTGTTGGACGAGACGACCCGGACCAACATTACACGTACGCTTACGCGAGACCGGTTCCCCCGACGTGCTTTGCACACAGGTGGCTTGCGGGCGACTGTCTCTCCAACTTTAGTTGAACCAAGTGTGGCTACGCCCGGTCCTTGCGAAGGTTAAAATGGAGTCTATTTGACAAACTATCGTTGTGGTTTTGATGCGTACGTGAGATTGGTTCTTGCTTAAGCCCGTAGCAGCCACGTAAAACTTGCAACAACAAAGTAGAGGACGTCTAACTTGTTTTTGCAGGGCATGTTGTGATGTGATATGGTCAAGGCATGATGCTGAATTTTATTGTATGAGATGATCATGTTTTGTAACCGAGTTATCGGCAACTGGCAGGAGCCATATGGTTGTCGCTTTATTGTATGCAATGCAATCGCGATGTAATGCTTTACTTTATCACTAAGCGGTAGCGATAGTCGTGGAAGCATAAGATTGGTGAGACGACATTGATGCTACGATGGAGATCAAGGTGTCGCGCCGGTGACGATGGTGATCATGACGGTGCTTCGGAGATGGAGATCACAAGCACAAGATGATGATGGCCATATCATATCACTTATATTGATTGCATGTGATGTTTATCCTTTATGCATCTTATCTTGCTTTGATTGACGGTAGCATTATAAGATGATCTCTCACTAAATTATCAAGAAGTGTTCTCCCTGAGTATGCACCGTTGCCAAAGTTCGTCGTGCCCAGACACCACGTGATGATCGGGTGTGATAAGCTCTACGTCCATCTACAACGGGTGCAAGCCAGTTTTGCACACGCAGAATACTCAGGTTAAACTTGACGAGCCTAGCATATGCAGATATGGCCTCGGAACACGGAGGCCGAAAGGTCGAGCGTGAATCATATAGTAGATATGATCAACATAGTGATGTTCACCAATGAAACTACTCCATCTCACGTGATGATCGGACATGGTTTAGTTGATTTGGATCACGTAATCACTTAGAGGATTAGAGGGATGTCTATCTAAGTGGGAGTTCTTAAGTAATATGATTAATTGAACTTTAATTTATCATGAACTTAGTCCTGGTAGTATTAGCATATCTATGTTGTAAATCAATAGCTCACGTTGTTTCTTTCATATGTTTATTTTGATATGTTCCTAGAGAAAATTGTGTTGAAAGATGTTAGTAGCAATGATGCAGATTGGATCCGTGATCTGAGGTTTATCCTCATTGCTGCACAGAAGAATTATGTCCTTGATGCACCACTAGGTGACGGACCTATTGCAGGAGCAGATGCAGACGTTATGAACGTTTGGCTAGCTCAATATGATGACTACTTGATAGTTTAGTGCACCATGCTTAATGGCTTGGAATCGGGACTTCAAAGACGTTTTGAACGTCATGGAACATATGAGATGTTCCAGGAGTTGAAGTTAATATTTCAAGCAAATACCCGAGTTGAGAGATATGAAGTATCCAACAAGTTCTATAGCTAAAAGATGGAGGAGAATCGCTCAACTAGTGAGCATGTGCCCAGATTGTCTGAGTACTACAATCGCTTGAATCAAGTGGGAGTTAATCTTCCAGATAAGATAGTGATTGACAGAATTCTCTAGTCACCATCACCAAGTTAGTAGAACTTCGTGATGAACTATGATATGCAAGGGATAATGGAAACGATTCCCAAGCTTTTTGTAATGCGGAAATTAATGAAGGTAGAAATCGAGAAAAACATCAAGTGTTGATGGTTAACAAGACCACTAGTTTCAAGAAAAGGGCAAAGGGAAGAAGGGGAACTTCAAGAAGAACGGCAAGCAAGTTGCTGCTCAAGTGAAGAAGCCCAAGTCTGGTCCTAAGCCTGAGACTAAGTACTTCTACTGCAAAGGGACTGGTCACTGGAAGCGGAACTACCCCAAGTGATTGGCGGATAAGAAGGATGGCAAAGTGAACATAAGTATATTTGATATACATGTTATTGATGTGTACTTTACTAGTGTTTATAGCAAACCCTCAGTATTTGATACTAGTTCAGTTGCTAAGATTAGTAACTCGAAACGGGAGTTGCAGAATAAACAGATACTAGTTAAGGGAGAAGTGACGATGTATGTTGGAAATGGTTCCAAGATTGATGTGATCATCATCGCACACTCCCTATAATTTCAGGATTAGTGTTGAACCTAAATAAGTGTTATTTAGTGTTTGCGTTGAGCATGAATATGATTTGATCATGTTTATTGTAATACAGTTATTCATTTAAGTAAGAGAATAAATTGTTGTTCTGTTTACATGAATAAAACCTTATATGGTTACACACCCAATGAAAATAGTTCGTTGGATCTTGATCATAGTGATACACATAATCATAATATTGAAACCAAAGGATGCAAAGTTAATAATGATAGTGCAATTTATTTGTAGCACTGCCGTTTAGGTCATATTGATGTAAAGCGCATGAAGAAACTCCATGCTGATGGGCTTTTGGAATCACTTGATTATGAATCAGTTGATGCTTGCGAACCATGCCTCATGGGCAAGATGACTAAAACTCTGTTCTTCGGAACAATGGAGCGAGCAACAGATTTGTTGGAAATCATACATACTGATGTATGTGGCCCGATAAATATTGAGGCTCGCGACAGATATCATTATTTTCTGATCTTCACAGATGATTTGAGCAGATATGAGTATATCTACTTGGTGAAACATAAGTCTGAAACATTTGAAAAGTTCAAAGAATTTCAGAGTGAAGTGGAGAATCATCGTAACAAAAATGAAAGTTTCTACGATATGATCGCAGAAGTAAAATATTTGAGTTACGAGTTTGGTCTTCAATTAAAACAATGTGGAATAGTTTCACAAACTCATGCCACCTGGAACACCACAGCATAATGGTGTATCCGAACGTCATAACCGTACTTTATTAGATATGGTGCGATCTATGATGTCTCTTACCGATCTTCCACTATCGTTTTGGGGTTATGCATTAGAGACAGCTGCATTCACGTTAAATAGGGCACCATCTAAATCCGTTGAGGCGACACCGTATGAACTATGGTTTGGCAAGAAACCTAAGCTATCGTTTCTTGAAATTTGAGGTTGCAATGCTTATGTGAAAAAGTTTCAACCTGATAAGCTTATATCCAAATCGGAGAAGTGCGTCTTCATAGGATACCCAAAAGAAAATGTTGGGTACACCTTCTATCACAGATCCAAAGGCAAGACATTCATTGCTGAGAATGGATCCTTTCCAGAGAAGGAGTTTCTCTCGAAAGAAGTGAGTGGGAGGAAAGTAGAACTTGATATGGTAATTGTACCTTCTCCCTTATTGGAAAGTAGTTCATCACAAAAATCTGTTCTTGTGACTACTACACCAATTAGTGAGGAAGCTAATGATGATGATCATGTAACTTCAGATCAAGTTACTACCGAATCTCGTAGGTAAACCAGAGTGAGATCCGCACCAGAGTGGTACGGTAATCCTATTCTGAAGGTCATGTTACTTGACCATGACGAACCTACGAACTATGAGGAAGCGATGATGAGCCCAGATTCCGCGAAATGGTTTGAGGCCATGAAATCTGAGATATGATCCATGTATGAGAACAAAGTTTGGACTTTGGTTGACTTGCCCGATGATCGGCAAGCAATAGAAAATAAATGGATCTTCAAGAGGAAGACGGGCGCTGATAGTAGTGTTACTATCTACAAAGCTAGAATTGTCGCAAAAGGTTTTCGACAAGTTCAAGGTGTTGACTACGATGAGAGTTTCTCACTCGTATCTATGCTTGAGTCTGTCCGAATCATGTTAGTAATTGCCACATTTTTATGAAATCTGGCAAATGGATAAACAAAACTGCATTCCTTAATGGATTTATTAAAGAAGAGTTGTATATGATGCAACCAGAAGGTTTTGTCAATCCGAAAGGTGCTAACAAAATGTGCAAACTCCAGCGATCCATCTATGGACTGGTGCAAGCATATCGGAGTTGGAATATACGCTTTGATGAGTTGATCAAAGCATATAGTTTTATACAGACTTGCGGTGCAGCCTGTATTTACGAGAAAGTGAGTGGGAGCACTACAGCTTTTCTGATAAGTATATGTGAATGACATATTGTTGATCGGAAATAATGTAGAATTATTCTGTAAAGCATAAAGGAGTGTTTGAAAGGAGTTTTTCAAATAAAGACCTCGGTGAAGCTGCTTACATATTAGGCATAAAGATCTGTAGAGATAGATCAAGACGCTTAATTGGACTTTCACAAAGCACATACCTTGACAAGATTTTGAAGAAGTTCAAAATGGATCAAGCAAATAAAGGGTTCTTGCCTGTGTTACAAGGTGTGAAGTTGAGTCAGACTCAATGCCCGACCACTGCAGAAGATAGAGAGAAAATGAAAGATGTTCCCTATGCTTCAGCCATAGGCTCTATCATGTATGCAATGCTGTGTACCAGACCTGATGTGTGCCTTGCTATAAGTTTAGCAGGGAGGTACCAAAGTAATCCAGGAGTGGATCACTGGACAGCGGTCAAGAACATCCTGAAATACCTGAAAAGGACTAAGGATATGTTTCTCGTATATGGAGGTGACAAAGAGCTCACCGTAAAAGGTTACGTTGATGCAAGCTTTGACACTGATCCGGACGATTCTAAATCGCAAATCGGATACGTGTTTACATTAAACGGTGGAGCTGTCAGTTGGTGCAGTTCTAAACAAAGCGTCGTAGCGGGATCTACATGTGAAGCGGAGTACATAGCTGCTTCGGAAGCAGCGAACGAAAGAGTCTGGATGAAGGAGTTCATATCCGATCTAGGTGTCATACCTAGTGCATCGGGTCCAATGAAAATCTTTTGTGACGATACTGGTGCAATTGCCTTGGCAAAGGAATCCAGATTTCACAAAAGGACCAAACACATCAAGAGACGCTTCAATTCCATCCGGGATCTAGTCCAGGTGGGAGACATAGAGATTTGCAAGATACATACGGATCTGAATGTTGCAGACCCGTTGACTAAGCCTCTTCCACGAGCAAAACATGATCAACACCAAAGCTCCATGGGTGTTAGAATCATTATAGTGTAATCTAGATTATTGACTCTAGTGCAAGTGGGAGACTGAAGGAAATATGCCCTAGAGGCAATAATAAAGTTATTATTTATTTCCTTATATCATGATAAATGTTTATTATTCATGCTAGAATTGTATTAACCGAAAACATAATACATGTGTGAATACATAGACAAACAGAGTGTCACTAGTATGCCTCTACTTGACTAGCTCGTTAATCAAAGATGGTTATGTTTCCTAACCATGAACAAAGATTTGTTATTTGATTAACGAGGTCACATCATTAGTTGAATGATCTGATTGACATGACCCATTCCATTAGCTTAGCACCCGATCGTTTAATATGTTGCTATTGCTTTTCTTCATGACTTATACATGTTCCTATGACTATGAGATTATGCAACTCCCGTTTACCGGAGGAACACTTTGTGTGCTACCAAACGTCACAACATAACTGGGTGATTATAAAGGAGCATTACAGGTGTCTCCAAAGGTAGATGTTGGGTTGGCGTATTTTGAGATTAGGATTTGTCACTCCGATTGTCGGAGAGGTATCTCTGGGGCCCTCTCGGTAATGCACATCACATAAGCCTTGCAAGCATTGCAACTAATGAGTTATTAGCAGGATGATGTATTACAAAACGAGTAAAGAGACTTGCCAGTAACGAGATTGAACTAGGTATTGGATACCGACGATCGAATCTCGGGCAAGTAACATACCGATGACAAAGGGAACAACGTATGTTGTTATGCGGTCTGACCGATAAAGATCTTCGTAGAATATGTAGGAGCCAATATGGGCATCCAGGTCCCGCTATTGGTTATTGACCGGAGATGTGTCTCAGTCATGTCTGCATTATTCTCGAACCGTAGGGTCCGCACGCTTAACGTTACGATGACAGTTATTATGAGTTTATGCATTTTGATGTACCGAAGTTAGTTCGTGGTCCCGGATATGATCACGGACATGACGAGGAGTGTCGAAATGGTGGAGACATAAAGATTGACATATTGGAAGCCTATGTTTGGATATCGGAAGTGTTCCGGGTGAAATCGGGATTTTACCGGAGTACCGGGAGGTTACCGGAACCCCCCGGGAGACATATGGGCCTTCATGGGCCTTAGTGGAAAGGAGAAAGGGGCAGCCCAAGGTGGCCACGCGCCTCCCCCTCCCCTAGTCCTATTAGGACTAGGAGGAGGTGGCCGGCCCCCCTCTCTCTCTTTCCCCCCTTGAGGATTCCTATTCCAACTAGGATTGGGGGGGGGAATCCTACTCCCAGAGGGAGTAGGACTCCTCCTGGCGCGCCCCAAGGCTGGCCGCACCTCTCCCCCCTTGCTCCTTTATATACAGGGGCAGGGGGCACCTCTAGACACAAGTTGATCCTTGAGATCGGTCCTTAGCCGTGTGCGGTGCCCCCTGCCACCATATTCCACCTCGATCATATTGTAGCGGTGCTTAGGCGAAGCCCTGCGACGGTAGAACATCAAGATCGTCACCACGCCGTCGTGCTGACGGAACTCTTCCCCGACGCTTTGCTGGATTGGAGCCCGGGGATCATCATCGAGCTGTACGTGTGCTAAGAACTCGGAGGCGCCGGAGTAACAGTGCTTGGATCGGTCGGATCGAGAAAATGTACGACTACTTCCTCTACGTTGTGTGATCGCTTCCGCAGTCGGTCTGCGTTGGTACGTAGACAACACTCTCCCCTCTCGTTGCTGTGCATCACCATGATCTTTCGTGTGCGTAGGAAAATTTTGAAATTACTACGTTCCCCAATAGGACTTGCCGTACTGGAAGATCCACCGTGTGTTTCACAGCCTTGATGCCATGCATATCACGAAGAACGTGTGCGAGATCCATCAGGCAGGAGCTTCACGCTAGTGATGTTGATGATAATGATGATGATGATGATGATGATGATGATGAGGCGAAGCAGGACACAGAAAGTCGTCGCAAAGGCAAAAAGGCCAAGAAGACCGGAAATGACTACCCTCCCGCGTGCTTCACTCTAAGTCAGGAGGAGATCGAGCAGTTTTTCACCTGCCTCGTAGGAGTAAAACTTCCTTACGGTTACGCGGGGAAGATAAGCAGATACCTAGACCCAGTGAAGCAGAAGTTCAGCAGGATGAAGTCTCACGACTGTCACGTGCTGATGACGCAGATACTTCCAGTTGCAATCCGTGGGATCATGGACGTGCACGTCCGTGAAACACTATTTGGCCTATGCAACTTTTTTGACGTCATCTCTCGGAAGTCGGTTGGCGTGAGGCAACTCAGAAGGCTACAGGAAGAGATCATGGTGATACTATGCGAGCTTGAGATGTATTTCCCGCCCGCATTCTTTGACGTTATGGTGCATCTGCTGGTCCATATCGTGGAGGATATCATCCAACTCGGGCCGACGTTCCTGCACAGCATGATGCCGTTCGAAAGGATGAATGGTGTCATCAAAGGATATGTTCGCAACATGTCACGTCCAGAGGGAAGCATAGCCAGGGGCTTTCTTACCGAAGAGTGCATCTCCTACTGCACGAATTATCTAGGCATCGAGAACCCCGTTGGTCTGCCCGTCAACAGGCACCTCGGCAGGCTCGCTGGATGGGGTCACCATGAGGGTCGCCACGAAATGCATGTCGACTTCGAGGGTCGACTCGCCGACTTTGAAAGAGCAAACCTAGTCACGCTACAACACATAGACGTGGTCGATCCTTGGGTGGTTGAGCACAAAACCTTTATTGAGAAGACGTACAATGACCGAGGCCAACAAAGGACATACGGAGATATAATCAAAGAGCACAACTCATGTTTCACGGGTTGGTTCAAGCAGAAGCTTCTGTCGTACCCTTTACATGAGGATTCTTCCGCGGAAGAACAACTCATATTCGCGTTGTCACAGGGCGCCGAGCACATCCTGATGACCTATGATGCGTACGATATCAACGTCTACACATTCTACCCCGAGGACAAGGACATGAAGAGCGATGGTTATCAGAACTCCGGGGTAACGATGGAATCCTACACCGGTAACGACAAGGATAGATACTACGGAAGGATCGAGGAGATCTGGGAGCTGAGCTACGCTGGAGAGAAGGTCCCGATGTTCCGTGTCAGATGGGCCAAGAGCGTCCTAAAAGAAGAGCGATATTTCACCACCATGGTTATACCCGAAGCCAAATCCAAGACCGCGGGCGCAAACATCACCGCGAAAAATGAGCCATGGGTACTGGCTTCCCAAGTGGACCAATGCTTCTTCATTACCGACCCATCAAAGCCCCGTCGTGTTGTCGTGAGGAGAGCCAAAAGGAAGATCATCGGAATGGATGGAGTAGCCAATGAGCAAGACTTCGACAAGTACGGTGACCCGAAGATCGAACATGACGACAACGATGAAGTAGCAGCATACACCACAAGAAGAAGCAGGACCACCCTACCTAAAGGACGTCCGTTCCACAAAGAACTCCATTTGCGAAAAAGAAGGGCAAGAAGATTGTGAACAGATAGCTAGCTAAGATCGATTGTATTTAAATCGTAGTCTTCATTTCTCGATTGTATTTCATGGGCACTTTTTGATATCATGAATATTTTTAAATTTCATGGGCACTTTTTGAATACTTTAGAACACTCGATCTCGATCCCCCTCCATCTCGATCTCGATTCCCCCTCCATCTTGATCGCTATCCCCCTCCATCTCGATCTCGATCCCACCCGCACCCTCCCCCGCTAGCTCCACCGCCGCCGACGACCCACCGCACCCTCCCCCGCTCCACCGCCGCCGACGAGCACCCCCCGCACCCTCCCCTGCTCCACCGCCGCCGCCGATGATATTTTCAGATATCAAATTTGATGATATTTTCTAAAAAAAATATTACTGTTTTTATAAAAAAATATTACTGTTTCATATTCATATTCATATTCATTTTTTTAAAAATAATAATAATAAAGTGTAGACTACAATTGTTGTTAAACAACAATTATTACTGTTTTTATAAAAAAATATTACTATTTCATATTCATATTCATTTTTTTTTAAATAATAATAAAAAAGTGTAGACTACAATTGTTGTTCAACAACAATTATTACTATTTTTATAAAAAAATATTGTTGTTTTATATTCATATTCATTTTTTAAATAATAATAAAAAGTGTAGACTACAATTGTTGTTAAACAACAATTATTACTGTTTTTATAAAAAAATATTACTGTTTCATATTCATATTCATATTCATTTTTTAAAAAGTAAAAAAATATTCTTACTTATGGTGCACAAGTGGCTGGTGCGCCATTGCTATCTAAAAAAAGTATACTTATGGCGCACTGTCCCGCTGGTGCGCCATTGCTATGAAAAAAACATTCTAATGGCGCACCGCCTAGGGGTGCGCCATTAGTAATCTTCCCCATCCATACACTTCGTCCCTCCCTCTCGCCAGACACTTCGTCCCACTCCCTCCACCGCGCCGCTCCCTCCCTCGTCCCTCCCTCCACCGTTGTGACGCCCGGATAATTAAGCTACAGTAACCCTCTACTAATGTAGCCACGTCACCATGATTATTGTTGATAATCTCGCGATGATTCAAAACTCGTTCAAATTCAAATTTGAAATAAAGTCAAACTAGAAGAGTTTACAAAAGTCAAAACTAAAATGTTCTAAACGTAGTAGGTAATTCATAATAAATATTGGTGGAGAAACCAAACCTTTAAAACATGTTTAAATGCCCAAAAGTAATTAACCCAGTGGCTAAAAGAATTAAATAAATGACTTGTATTTTATAAAATCCTAAACTAATTTATTTGGAAGTCAAGCTTTTATGGCAGAGGCTTAATTTATAGCACTAATCTAGGCACTAATTATTTATCTTAATAGAGTTAAAATAAATTGGAAGTTAAAAGAAAACAGAAAAGAAAATAGATAAATGAAAGAAAATACAAAAAAACAAAACTAACAAAATAAAAAAATAAAGCAACCCCCCCTACTGGGCCAACCGTGGCCTAGCTGGCCAGCCCAAGTGGGCGAAGACCCAACCAACCAGCCCAGCCCCACTCCCTTAACCGCCCACTACGACCGAACCCTAACCCCTATCCACCCCACTCGCTCCCCACGATTCCCTCTCCTGGTCGCTCCTCTCCTCTTCTCTCGATCCAATCGGGAAGGGGATCGAACCTCCCCCCAGCGCCCGAGACCGCTGCCCCTGGCGCCGCCCCGACGGCCGTGCCCCGCCACCCGGTGTTGCCCGACGCCGCTTGCCGTTGCCCGCCGTCGCCTCCCCGCCGCTGTGCGCCGTCATCGTCGCCGGATCGCCGGCGCCGCCTCACCCCGAAGTCACCCCGCCGCCTCGACCACGCCTCTCCACCGGACTGCCTCCTCGTCTCCGACGCCGCCGTCCCCGTCCCCCACCTCGAGCACCATTGCCCCGTGCCCTACGCCCTACGGTGAGGCCCCACCTTCCTCTGCCCTTCCCCGTGCACCACGCACATGCCCCGCTCGCTGCTCCCGCTCACGCGACGTCACCCCTCGCTTGCGCGCTCCCTCGCGCAGCCCGTGCCTCGCTCGCCCCACGCGGCTGCTGCATCGCGTGCGCCGGCGTGCACCACAGTGCCCCGCGCGCCTTCCCCGCTCTGGCCGCCGAGGACGGCGCCCGTCGGGACCTCCTTCGGCCTCCCCTTTCCGCCTACGCCGCCAGTCATCATCGTCCCACGCCGCGCGGCTTGCCTTGGCCGCCGCGGTTGCTTTCTGGCCGCGTCCCTGCTGCCGCGCCGCTTTGCCATCCCATCGCTGCTCGCTTCCGCTTCCCTGCTGCTGTCCCGACCCCGCAATGGTCGCACCACCCCTCCCCCCCGCCGCTTCGCCCCTCACCGCCGGCCCCAGACCACCGGCTTCCCCTGCTCCGGTGCCCTGCCGGGTCCGCCGCCCCGCACGCCCCTGGGCGTGCGCCCGCTCGGGTGACGCCCGCACCGGTGCCCGTAAACCCCAGGCCCGCTAGGGCCCCTTGCTCTATGACACATGGGGCCCACGGCCCCGGAACGTTTCAAAAAAAGGTTTAAAAAATAATAAATAAAATAAATAAATAATAAGTAAATAAAAATGTTAATTAATCAATTAATTAATTAACTAAATTAATTGACTTAATTAGTCCAATTTAATTAAACTAATTAAACATTAGGTACCTACTTAACTAATTAAACTGATTAATAGGTTAATTAGGTTATTATACCTATGACAGGTGGGACCCACACGTCAGCGACCTAGTCAGCTCCTCTGTTGATTGCTGACGTCATGCTGACGTCAGCATGAACTATTCTGGATAATGTTGATTAAATTAGTTAAATAAATCCTAAAAATGATTTAAATCTTTTAAAATTAATATAAAATAATCCGTAACTCGGATGGAAAAACTTTGTACATGAAAGTTGCTCAGAACGACAAGACGAACCCGGATACGCAGCCCATTCATCCGCCACACATCCCTAGAATAGCGAACACGTAACTTTCCCCCTCCGGTTCATCGGTCCGAAAATGCAAAACATCGGGGATATTTTCCCGGATGTTCCCTCCTTCACCGGTACCACCTCATGCCACGTTAGGGCACACCTAGCATCACGCTTTGTCATGTCATGCACCGCTATGCATCTGTTTGCTTAATATTTATTGTTTCTTCCCCCTCTTCTCCCGCTAGACACCGAGACCGACGCCGCTGCTACCCAGTACGACTACGGAGTTGACGACCCGTCTCTCTTGCCAGAGCAACTAGGCAACCCCCCCCCTTGATCACCAGATATCGCCTACTCTTCTCTACACTGCTTGCATTAGAGTAGTGTAGCATGTTACTACTTTCAGTTAATCCTATACTGCTGCATAGCCTGTCCTTGCTACTACTGTTGTTACCTTTACCTGCTATCCTACTGCTTAGTATAGGATGCTAGTGTTCCATCAGTGGCCCTACACTCTTGTCCGTCTGCCACACTATACTACTGGGCCGTGATCACTTCGGGAGGTGATCACGGGCATATACTATATACTTTACACTGTTACATTACCTGAGGTACTATTTGGAGTTGGGGCTGGAGGGGCAGGTGGCTCCATCCCGGTAGAGGTGGGCCTGGGTTCCCGACGGCCCCCGACTGTTACTTTGTGGCGGAGCGACAGGGCAGGTAGAGACCACCTAGGAGAGAGGTGGGCCCGGCCCTAGTCGGCGTTCGCGGATACTTAACACGTTTAATGAGATCTTGGTATTTGATCTGAATCTGGCCACTGCCCTATACGCACTAACCATCTACGCGGGGACAGTTATGCGCACTCGACGTCGTGGTATCAGCCGAAGCCTTTGTGACATCAGTGACTGAGCGGCGCACGCCGGATTGGGACGTAAGCATGCTCTTGTATTAAGGGGGCTAGTTCTGCTTCCGGCCGCCCTCGCAACGTGCAGGTGTGCAATGGGCGATGGGCCCAGACCCCTGCGCCATAGGATTTAGACCGGCGTGCTGACCTCTCGGTTGTGCCTAGGTAGGGCTGCGACGTGTTGATCTTCCGAGGCCGGGCATGACCCAGGAATGTGTGTCCGGCCAAATGGGATCGAGCGTGTTGGGTTATGTGGTGCACCCCTGCAGGGAAGTTAATCTATTCGAATAGCCATGATCTTCGGTAACAGGACGACTTGGAGTTGTACCTTGACCTTATGACAACTAGAACCGGGTACTTAATAAAACACACCCTTCCAAGTGCCAGATATAACCCGGTGATCGCTCTCTAACAGGGTGACGAGGAGGGGATCGCCGGGTAGGATTATGCTATGCGATGCTACTTGGAGGACTTCAGTCTACTCTCTTCTACATGCTGCAAGACGGAGGCTGCCAGAAGCGTAGTCTTCGATAGGATTAGCTATCCCCCTCTTATTCAGGCATTCTGCAGTTCAGTCCACCGATATGGCCCCTTTACACATATACCCATGCATATGTAGTGTAGCTCCTTGCTTGCGAGTACTTTGGATGAGTACTCACGGTTGCTTTCTCCTTCTTTTCCCCCTTTCCCTTCTACCTGGTTGTCGCAACCAGATGTTGGAGCCTAGGATCCAGACGCCACCGTTAACGACGACTGCTACTACTTGGGAGGTGCCTTCTACTACGTGCAGGTCGCTGTTGATGACCAGGAGTAGTTTAGGAGGATCCCAGGCAGGAGGCCTGCGCCTCTTTCGATCTGTATCCCAGTTTGTGCGAGCCTTCTTATGGCAAACTTTTTTAACCTATGTCTGTACTCAGATATTGTTGCTTCCGCTGACTCGTCTATGATTGAGCTCTTGTATTCGGGCCCTCGCGGCCCCTGGCTTGTAATATGATGCTTGTATGACTTATTTTATTTGTAGAGTTGTGTTGTGATATCTTCCCGTGAGTCCCTGATCTTGATCATACACGTTTGCGTGTATGATTAGTGTATGATTGAATCGGGGGCGTCACAAGTTGGTATCAGAGCCGACTGCCTATAGGAATCCCCTTCCATACTCCTTGGCCGAAGTTGAGTCTAGACATTTCAAAAACTTTTACTAACATGGCTGTGTGCCTTACGGGCCCACATCGCCATCTGGGTGGTATTAGGATCTTTTACTCCTTTATCCTTACTCTGGGACTCTGAACTCTCTTCTATTCGGGTTAAATGAATTTTGCTAAATCTAACATTAGGATCTCGTTATCACTTTCACCCGGAGAGCCCCTTATTACTGATGATCGTCTGCTGTACGTGAAGACCCCGAAGATACTCTCTGCTGTTAACCCGAGAACTTGTGTTCATCGCGTTTGCAATTCCCCTTCCACCGTCAACCCTTATGGATAACTACTTGCAGTTGTTATTCTTACATTCATCCCCAGTTGGTCTTGTTATTACAAGATACCCTGAAATACTTGTCGTTGTTTCGATAATCCTTTGAGCTTACTACCTTGCTGTTCTTTGTCACCTGAATACCCCTATGGATAATTCTCGCACTTATCGAGTATCCGCTCACCCCCAGTTGTTCATGTGTTTCACAATGGTCTTCGAAATACTATTCGATCCTCCAAGAATCCTTAGTAGCTTATTGCTCTGCAATACTTGTCTGCTTGCATAATGGATGCTTTCCATATGGCTGGCAATATTCATTAGTATCCTTAGACACCGTAATTTTGAACCTATTGATTCAACATGAGTGCGAATGCACGCAATTATCAGTTGACCCTTTTAAATTATCTTTCTGGCTCAGACGTCATTTTTGAACATGAGCTTGTTCTTGACCAATCAAATTGCCATCGATTGTACCCCTAAGGCTATTCAATTTATCCATCCCTAATCAGAGCATTGCTTCTGATCCCTTGTCTTGAAATTCATAATTCCTTTGCATTTGAGCTTTGAGTTAGTCAGTTGCTTCTATAATCTGATCTCCTTGCATTCTTTCTTCCTCTGGTTGAGCACCGATGCTCACATCAGATCTCTTGTGGACCACCAGACCCTTTGTCGGAAATTTATTCAACAACGTCCTTCATATTCAATAAGCTTGTGAGCCTTTCCACGGACATATAAAAGCCTCTAGTAAATTGTATCCTCTGTTTTCTCAACCATGCCCTGTTTTCGAGCTGGTGGTATTTACGATTGAAGCTTGTGCTATATGTTTCCACGATACCCTGACGGGTTGAGCCTATGCCTTCCTTAATATGTGTGAACTCGAAATTTTTCACGAGTCATACTCTTCTGGTATTTTGCTAGATAAAATTTCAACACTACAACTTCTTCGAAAGTGAGAGGTGAATGGAAGGTTATACATTAAAGAAGTGGGAGTCGACCTTGAACTTTGTGTTCATGCCCATGGACACAATGTATATCCTATCATGGAAGCTTCTTGTAATAATAATTACTCCCTTGATATACTATCATTTGGTATCTGTGAATTGATCCTTTGCAATCGTGGTTCCGATCATATTTTCTCCTTGATTTCATTTCTCAGACTAGTTAAAGCACTTGTCTCCTGTAAATCAATACACCTCTACAACCTCTATTACGTTCTATCTTCAAGTATTACCCCGTGGTATCTCGATAAAATCACATAACCATATTGCTTTTTGTGAGTTCTTCAAGCATTATTTCTCACCGATTTCAATTTTTCCCTGGGTTCTGAGTTGTTAGACACTCAGGGACATCAATAGTGAATCGAGCCTGAAATCCGATTCATTAACTCTAAGTAATTTTCGTGGCTTATGAGTTTAATAATCCTTCAAGTCATTCGTAGCCCGATCGGCTATATCACTATCGTGCTAAATTTTAAATGTGCTACCTGGTCCTTCTCGCCGCACAATTTTCGACGATGAGCTAATCTTACGTCGGTCTTCCTCGTCATATCATTTCTCCCTGAACAGCAAACTTGATTTCGAGTTTGTGTCATGCCCATGGTTCCAATAACCTTTCGCTTCATCATTCCTTTGACTTGATGTCATCACCGATCGATTACATCTTCGTGGAGCCTCTCGACAAAATTTGTCATGGTCGTCAAACAACATTTCGATTACTTCCAGAATATCAACCAAATGGATGATGACAAGTAACCATCCCTGCCCCTCGATGATTTGTGATATCATCGATGACATCCTTGGCATTCTGCCAACACAGACCTAGTTGTGTTTGGTTAATCCTTACGTTCCGAGATAATCTTGGAAGTGTTCCTTTGTATCTCTTGTGATCTTTCGATCCAACCATTACTTAAAACACCATGTTATCACTACCTCGTAGCATGACTAGGGTATTCTGAATATCATTGCGTATAGTGGAAGCGCAATGCTACATGATTCTTGATCAATTATCCAAACACCATTGTATGGGTATTATCATGATTCTCCCCTCGTCCCTTTATCTAAATGCTTTTGAACTTGCTGTCCTATCATGGATATCATGCTCTGCTTGCCCTTGGGAAGGTTATACCCTTGAAATAAGTGTTTAAACACATTTTCCTTTCCATTGTTCTGTTTAATCTGATAACCATATTTTCCTTTCCATTGGTTGGTTTAACGTTTCTTGTGATCCATATGATCTAAGTAATAATATTCTCCCGCTTGTGTAAACACCTCGGTGTACAATTCTGTTAGCAAGACCCTGTTACTATTGTTGTTGACATTCCGATAACCACCGATGGACGAGAACTTTGCCTATTGGTCCGCCTCGTTCAACAAGCAGGAAGATGGTTCTCTTCGTCCCTCGCCCTTGGTATCGACATTGTTGCCAACATAACTGATAGGCTATCCTCTGCCATGCCTGGCTACCATGACCGTGCAATATGTCGGCGCCGTTCCTACTTTTGAACCACATGGTGGGCCCATAACCCATAGTTCCACAGGATCGAAACCTGACTCTCCTGTAACCCCGGTTTCCAAGGTTATTCCTCGCGCTTGACTCCGTATGCATCCACAGGTCACCTTCCTAGAGATGACCTATTCTAGTATCAGACGCAATACTTATTCGTGTTGCCCTGAAACCCTTTCATCTTTTGTCTAGGCATTGAACGATTGCCTGGCTGCTTGAAACTTCTTATGGTACCTTCGAACTTTACCCTCGATGTGTTTTATTTGTTCAACTCGATAGGTACTCGTATGCTCAGTCATGGGTTAATCCCAGATTATTACCCTTATAGCATTCTGTCGTTGCTGATCTGCCCCGTTACCTATTTGTAAGGACGATGGAACCCCTGAAGAAAGGATGAAGACTTCATAATGATGACCTGAAGCAGAGAAATAAAGACATCAACATAATGGGTCGACCTCTTCGAGAAGAGAAACCAAGACCGAGAAGATCCGTTAGATTTTTTTTTGTAACCCAATCCCTCCCCCGATGCTCCCCTCCTAAATCTCGGGACGAGATTTCTTGTAGTGGAGGAGAATTGTGACGCCCGGATAATTAAGCTACAGTAACCCTCTACTAATGTTGCCACGTCACCATGATTATTGTTGATAATCTCGCGATGATTCAAAACTCGTTCAAATTCAAATTTGAAATAAAGTCAAACTAGAAGCGTTTACAAAAGTCAAAACTAAAATGTTCTAAATGTAGCAGGTAATTCATAATAAATATTGGTGGAGAAACCAAACCTTTAAAACATGTTTAAATGCTCAAAAGTAATTAACTCAGTGGCTAAAACAATTAAATAAATGACTTTTGTATTTTATAAAATCCTAAACTAATTATTTTGGAAGTCAAGCTTTTATGGCACATGCTTAATTTACAGCACTCATCTAGGCACTAATTATTTATCTTAATAGAGTTAAAATAAATTGGAAGTTAAAAGAAAACAGAAAAGAAAATAGATAAATGAAAGAAAAATACAAAAAACAAAACTAACAAAATAAAAAAAGCAACCCCCCCCCACTGGGCCAACCGTGGCCCAGCTGGCCAGCCCAAGTGGGCGAAGACCCAACCAACCGGCCCAGCCCCACTCCCTTAACCGCCCACTACGACCGAACCCTAACCCCTATCCACCCCACTCGCTCCCCACGATTCCCTCTCCTGGTCGCTCCTCTCCTCTTCTCTCGATCCGATCGAGAAGGGGGTCGAACCTCCCCCCAGCGCCCGAGACCGCTGCCCCTGGCGCCGCCCCGACGGCCGCGCCCCGCCACCCGGTGCTGCCCGACACCGCTTGCTGTTGCCTGCCGTCGCCTCTCCGCCGCTGTGCGCCGTCATCGTCGCCGTATCGTCGGCTCCGCCTTGCCCCGAAGTCACCCCGCCGCCTCGACCACGCCTCTCCACCGGACTGCCTCCTCGTCTCTGACGCCGCCGTCCCTGTCCCCCACCTCGAGCACCATTGCCCCGTGCCCTACGCCCTGCGGTGAGGCCCCACCTTCCTCTGCCCTTCCCCGCGCACCACGCACATGCCCCGCTCACTGCTCCCGCTCACGCGACGTCGCCCCTCGCCTGCGCGCTCCCTCGCGTTGCCCGTGCCTCGCTCGCCCCACGCGGCCGCTGCATCGCGTGCGCTAGCGTGTACCACGGCGCCCCGCGCGCATTCCCTCCTCCGGCCGTCGAGGCCCGCGCCCGCCGTGACCTCCTTCGGCCCCCCTGTCCGCCTACGCCGCCAGTCATCACCGTCCCACGCCACGTGGCTTGCCTTGGCCGCCGCGCTCGCCGCAGTTGCTTTCTGGCCGCGTCCCTGCTGCCGCACCGCTTTGCCATCCCATCGCTGCTTGCTGCCGCTTCCCTGCTGCTGTCCCGACCCCGCAATGGTCGCGCCACCCCCCCCACCGCCGCTTCGCCCCTCACCGCCGGCCCCAGACCACCGGCCTTCCCCTGCTCTGGTGCCCTGCCGGGTCCGCCGCCCCGCACGCCCCTGGGCGTGCGCCCGCTCGAGTGACGCCCGCACCCGTACCCGTAAACCCCACGCCCGTTAGGGCCCCTTGCTCTATGACACATGGGGCCCATGGCACCAGAACGTTTCAAAAAAATGTTAAAAAATAATAAATAAATAAAATAAATAATAAGTAAATAAAAATGTTAATCAATCAATTAATTAATTAACTAAATCAATTGACTTAATTAGTCCTGTTTAATTAAACTAGTTAAACATCAGGTACCTAATTAACTAATTAAACTGATTAATAGGTTAATTAGGTTATTATACCTATGACAGGTGGGACCCACACGTCAGCGATCTAGTCAGCTCCTCTGTTGACTGCTGACGTCATGCTGACGTCAGCATGAACTGTTCTGGATAATGTTGATTAAATTAATTAAATAAATCCTAAAAATGATTTAAATCTTTAAAAATTTATATAAAATAATCCGTAACTAAGATGGAAAAACTTTGTACATGAAAGTTGCTCAAAACGACAAGACGAACCCGGATATGCAGCCCGTTCGTCCGCCACACATCCCTAGCATAGCGAACACATAACTTTCCCCCTCCGGTTCATCGGTCCAAAAACGCGAAACATCGGGGATATTTTCCTGGATGTTCCCCCCTTCACCGGTACCACCTCATGCCGCGTTAGGGCACACCTGCATCACGCTTTGTCATGTCATGCACCGCTATGCATCTGTTTGCTTAATATTTATTGTTTCTTCCCCCTCTTCTCCCACTAGACACCGAGACCGACGCCGCTGCTACCCAGTACGACTACGGAGTTGAAGACCCCTCTCTCTTGCCAGAGCAACCAGGCAACCCCCTCCCCCCTTGATCACCAGATATCGCCTACTCTTCTCTACACTTCTTGCATTAGAGTAGTGTAGCATGTTACTGCTTTCAGTTAATCCTATACTGCTGCATAGCCTGTCCTTGCTACTACTGTTGTTACCTTTACCTGCTATCCTACTGCTTAGTATAGGATGCTAGTGTTCCATCAGTGGCCCTACACTCTTGTCCGTCTGCCACGCTATACTACTGGGCCGTGATCACTTCGGGAGGTGATCACGGGCATATACTATATACTTTACACTGTTACATTACCTGAGGTACTGTTTGGAGTTGGGGGCTGGAGGGGTAGGTGGCTCCATCCCAATAGAGGTGGGCCTGGGTTCCCGACGGTCCCCGACTGTTACTTTGTGGCGGAGCGACAGGGCAGGTTGAGACCACCTAGGAGAGAGGTGGTCCTGGCCCTGGTTGGCGTTCGCGGATACTTAACACGTTTAACGAGATCTTGGTATTTGATCTGAATCTGGCCACTGGCCTATACGCACTAACCATCTACGCGGGGACAGTTATGCGCACTGGACGTCGTAGTATCAGCCGAAGCCTTTGTGACATCAGCGACTGAGCGGCGCTCGCCGGATTGGAATGTAAGCATGCTCTTGTATTAAGGGGGCTAGTTCTGCTTCCGGCCACCCTCGCAACGTGCAGGTGTGCAATGGGCGATGGGCCTAGACCCCTGCGCCATAGGATTTAGACCGGCGTGCTGACCTCTCTGTTGTGCCTAGGTAGGGCTGCGACGTGTTGATCTTCCGAGGCCGGGCATGACCCAGGAATGTGTGTCCGGCCAAATGGGATCGAGCGTGTTGGGTTATGTGGTGCACCCCTGCAGGGAAGTTAATCTATTCGAATAGCCATGATCTTCGGTAACAGGACGACTTGGAGTTGTACCTTGACCTTATGACAACTAGAACTGGGTACTTAATAAAACACACCCTTCCAAGTGCCAGATATAACCCGGTGATCGCTCTCTAACAGGGTGACGAGGAGGGGATCGCCGGGTAGGATTATGCTATGCGATGCTACTTGGAGGACTTCAGTCTACTCTCTTCTACATGCTGCAAGACGGAGGCTGCTAGAAGCGTAATCTTCGACAGGATTAGCTATCCCCCTCTTATTCAGGCATTCTGCAGTTCAGTCCACCGATATGGCCCCTTTACACATATATCCATGCATATGTCGTGTAGCTCCTTGCTTGCGAGTACTTTGGATGAGTACTCACGGTTGCTTTCTCCTTCTTTTCCCCCTTTCCCTTCTACCTGGTTGTCATAATCAGATGTTGGAGCCCAGGATCCAGACATCACCGTTGACGACGACTGCTACTACTCGGGTGGTGCCTACTACTACGTGCAGGCCACAGTCGACGACCAGGAGTAGTTTAGGAGGATCCCAGGCAGGAGGCCTGCGCCTCTTTCGATCTATATCCCAGTTTGTGCTAGCCTTCTTAAGGCAAACTTGTTTAACTTATGTCTGTACTTAGATATTGTTGCTTCCGCTGACTCGTCTATGATCGAGCTCTTGTATTCGAGCCCTCGCGGCCCTTGGCTTGTTATATGATGCTTGTATGACTTATTTTATTTGTAGAGTTGTGTTGTGATATCTTCCCGTGAGTCACTGATCTTGATTGTACACGTTTGCGTGTATGATTAGTGTATGATTGAATTGGGGGCGTCACAACCGCGCCGCTGCCCCGACCCACTGCGCCGCAGCCGCCCACGCGCCCCCACTGCCTCCCTCTCCCTTCCTCCCCATCGAGCGCCGCCTCCCCCCCCCCCCGAGCCCCTCCTCCCCCCGAGCGCCGCCTCCCTCGCCTCCCTCGAAACCCTAGAAGCCCACGACCTCCCCGCCGTCTATCCCCGCCTCCCCCAAGCTCGCCGTCTCCGCCCTCCGTCGTCTCCGCTCCGGCCACCACCAAATCTCTCTCGTCGGAGCTGCCCCTCGATGGCGGCTAGCCTCATCGGACGCGCTCCTCGATGGCGGCGCGAGCCTCCCCGCGCGGCCTGGTTAGTCTCTCTCCCTCCCTCCCTCTCTCCCCCGCTCATCCCCATGCCCCCACGGGGCGGCGACCTAGGGTTAGGTGCGGCCGCCGTTCCCGCGTGCTCGTGCGCTCCCGTGCTCCCGTACTAGACAGTAGCATCTTCAGACATTCAGTAACTAGTAGATAGATAGTACAGCTTCCGTTGCTGAATTTGGGTTGTTCTGTTCGTCATGCAGTTCATATCTCCCTTGGATCGCTGCCGAAGGGTCTGCACTCGCTGGATCTGTCGCAGAACAAGATCGCCAACGTCGAGGGGCTTCGGGAAGTGACGAAGCTTCGCGTGCTCAACCTCAGCTACAACTGAATTTCGTGCATCGGCCACGGTAAGTCGCAGACTTGGGGTTCTTGCATTGCACTGCACATCTTCTATAATTTCCTTAGTACTAGATTTCTTTCTGGTCCATGTACACCTGCATCTTTTCCAAGACAGACATGTAACATTCCATAGGATGTATGGATCATATCTTGAATGATATGGCAGTGGCCACATTTGTTGGTGGTTGGGACCGGCCACATTCAGTAATTATTTTTTTCCTACAAAAGTTCAATGTCTATGCATCACATGTTATAGTCCGAGGAAAAGTTCACTGAAATTGTTGTAGTTTAAAAAATAGTTAACTGAAACTGTTGTAGTCTGAAACTGTCAGGAGTTGGTAATTATCGGCAACTGTAGTCTGAAATTGTTGTAGGTTGGTTCAATTGTCCATCATTTTAGCGACGACTGCGCCTTGCCTCCCCCACATTGCTATTGCTGTGCTTGCACCGGTTGGAGCTCTCTAGGAAATTTTGTGATCTAGTCATCCACTCTTCTTTCTTTACAGACGGCATGTGCGAGTAGAGCCACCTACTTGTTTGCAACACATGCTTGCATTTTGACAGAATCAGATAGTAAAAAAGAGCACCATTTCTATGTGCATGATGTACTAGTATGAATCTGAATGTGCCCCATATCACTATGCGTGCCTAACATGTCATTTTCCCTTCAAATGCTCTATCATAGTGACATGTATGGTGAAGGTCACGGGACTGACTATATGGTTCTGCTGGTGTGGTAATTGATTTACTTGTTTGATTTGGTAGATGGAGCACTGTATCAGTGGTTCTAAACTGCTCTTGTTATGTGACTGGTTGGTGCGTTGTGAGCCACCGGGTTGTGTATGGCCTGCCTAAGAATTGGTTAAGTAGTAAGTTGTTTAGGCTTGGCCATTTCCACTCATTGTAGATAGATAGAGTTACACTTTTGTTACATTGCATTATCTTTCTGTAGAGTAGTAATGCTCCACTTCCACATATTTTTAGTTAGTTATCTTCTAGTAGTATTTCAAATTGAAGCCCTGAGCAGCAGCACCTCTTGTGTTGTTCACTATCACATAATTGCAGTTTGGCAAACACGTGCTAGTAAATATTCTACTGTTTTGAAGTGCTTGTTGGAATATGTGTGTGAAATTATTTTGTGGCAATTGCTGCTTCTGATCAAAACAGGTACCTTATAACATCATGGAATCACAACCTTATAACAAATAATTTAAGAGGCTATGTTATGGTTTGCTGTATCTCCACCAGTGTGGGTTGGTGAATGTGGATGATTTTTTTATCCTGTGAACTCATTGTACTGCTACAAGAATTTGGTATCATCATGGTGTAATTTTGTCAACTTGTGATGCTGCTATACCCCGAGAGGCCCTTGAGTTTGCCGGAATATCGATTAACTTCCATTCCGGCAAATTCGGGTACTCCATATATCCTATTTTCAGCAAAGGTCATGCTGAAATTTTCCGTGAATTTTAGCATGACTTTGCTAAAAATAGGACATATGGGGTACTTGCGACTAATGCATGGGCCGGGGTATCTTAGTACTTAATTAAGTAGGATCAACTGCCCCGCCATTCTTGTTGCATTAAACCATAGGTGGCAATAGAGCCAAGTGATTAGGCCCAACTTAGAATTCTCCTTAGCATCGATAAACCCTAGATGATAAACCCAACATAGGTGGCAATAGAGCCAAGTGATTAGTGCCAAGTGATTGGGCCCAACCTAGGGTGCCTCGGCATCGGTAAACCCTAAATCATGAAAACTTAACTTGGCTTCTATAGGGTGCCTCGGTGTCGATAAGAACCTAAATGATTTACGCTTAGGCTTTTAGGGTGCCTCGCCGCCGACAAACCCTAAATGATAAAAGCTTAGCTTTTAGGATGCCTCGGTGTCGAAAAACCCTAAATGATGAGACCATGATCTTGTTCCTTGACAATAACCAAACTTTTTTCCTATTTAGAGCGAAACATGGCCCACAACGATGAGGCCGGTGGTTAGGGCGGCAAGCAATTCTGGGAGCTGTCCCAGGAGTTGGAGGAAGAACCTCACCGCTATGAGGACGCCGCGGAAGACACCGATCCTGACTACACAACCCCTAGTGGCGTCGAGGATGACACCACTGATGATGGCGCCGCAGATGCCACCACTATGATGGCGGCGCACGCACAGATGGCAGCCAACCGAAGGGGCAACGGAAGGACCGGCGCCCGAGCGTGCTCGACATCGTCAGGGAGGAATTTACTGAAGTGAACTCCGACGGGCATCCGATGGTGCCCAAACACGTAGTCAAGGGGTACTCGGTTCAGCTCGGGTGCATTCTTCGAAGCACCGTCTCGATCAACACCGAGAACCTAAGGCATAAGGACCGAGGGAATTTGCGCAGCCTCCTCTTCACGAAGCTGCAAGAACGATACAAGTTCCCCGCTGAGTTTGCAAACACACGCCTCTCAGGGAATAAAGTGCACGGTGCCGCCCTCACGAGGATGAGCACGGCCCTGTCTACTTGGAAAAGCACGGTGAAGGCAATGATTGAAAAAGGTGATAGTTATGAGAAGATCAAGGCAAAATATACTTTGATGAGCGAAGATGACTACAAGGAGTTCAAGATCAAGTTCGAGAGCAGCGCAACCTCCGAATCAAGTCAGTGGGGGAAAGAAATGCGGAAGTTGAACTTAGGGGTCCACCAACTCGGTCCCGGCGGTTACAGAGTGGCGGAGCCTATATGGGACAAGGAGGGCGCGGAGCATGCCGAGCAAGGCCTACCGCCCCGCTTCGAGAAATACCGTGACAAGCAGACCAGGAACTTTCTCAGGGCCCGGTACAAGGAGGACCCGATAACAAAGGAGCTTACCACGGATCCGAAGACCAGGGTGCTTGATCTTGTTCTGGTAAGGAATACATCCCCCGCGTAATTAGCTCCATATGGTTGCATTCTAATTAATCCCCAATATTTCTAAATGGTTCACGTTCCTTCCGCGGGACAATGAAAGCAGTAGCACTGGGTCATCTCAGAGCTCCCCTTTTGACACCCCTTTAAATAGGGCGTTGAATGTAATGAAAAACAAGAATAAGCTCAGTAAGCCGACGTCAGCTGGTCGTGTGGCCGGCGAAGGCTTGTCCACAAAATGGTCGTCCTACTATACCGCTGGTGGGTGAAAGGAGCAAAAGACCAGCTCAGAAAGCCAGTCGCGCGAGGTTGAAGCACTCAAGGCACAAGTGGCGCAGATTTCGGAGATTGTCCAAGAGCAAGTGCAACAACAACTGGGAACGACGCTCAACGCAATGGTGCCTATGTTGATTCATGGGCTGACGGCGTGGATTGTGGGCGGCCAACAGGGGCCTCCCCCAGTTCCCAGCTTCACGGCCAGCAACTCGCACAACGCGCAGGCGGCGCCATTGGTGTCTCCGGCGGAGGCGGTATTCATGTCTCCTGCGCCGGCATGGGCATTGGAGCTTAATGCACCCGGGTGTATGCCGGACGGCACCTCGCCAGCAAGCGGCCCCTCCGTCAGTTGCACGTCCGCCGTTGGCA
This sequence comes from Triticum urartu, assembly GCF_056163025.1. Taxonomy (NCBI): domain Eukaryota; kingdom Viridiplantae; phylum Streptophyta; class Magnoliopsida; order Poales; family Poaceae; genus Triticum; species Triticum urartu. Next base: position 365,870,468 of record NC_141873.1, on the reverse strand, counting down.
GTGCCTCGACATTAGCCGAGCTCGACGGCATCACTGTAACTAAGCCTCTCGGTCGATGACTTCATCTCCTTGCCTTTGACTGGGCATCCCTGATGCCTTACATGTTTTCGCAGGGCGCCGCCGACATTCCTTGCACTCTCCTGCACTTCGTGGGCAGCAAGTTGGTCGATGTCGCCAAGGGCAGAATCGTTCAACCGGGAAACCCCGTGTTCCACGGTAATCCGATGCCACCCACAGTGTATAGGGTTGAAGAGGTTCGGGTGCTGCCAGGCTGCGACGAGCTGTTACCTCCGATTCGACCCGCTGGGGCCGACGAAGAAGAAGAGATGACCCTCAGCGTCTGCGTAAGCTGGCCCCTGCTTTGGCCGAAGAGCCAGATTCATTTGGGGGCGGGGGACACAACCCCACAGACAGGACCGCCAGTCATGTCGGTGCCAAGCCATGGCAAGAACGCCGCAACGCTACCGGACATGCCGGACATCCCTATGGCACAGGATCCGTACATGCATATGGCACAGGATCTGGACGACGACGACAATGACGACGGTACATTTAGCAACGTTGATAAGTACTTTGCCGAACATGGGTACGGTGACGATTTCTGCGGGCCTCCTTATCAAGAACCCAACCAAGACGACCGCGATCTAGCTGGTACGACGGAGAAACCCAATTGCAACAGGCGTCGTCTGGCGTTCAGTTCTCAAGAGACGCCTCCAGCTGCTGCCTTCACCGAGCCTCAGATAGCCGAGGTGCCAAATATTATCAGCCCCAACACGCTCAAGAAGGCGGTCTGTGAGCAGAACTCGGTCCCATTACAGCAGATCAAGAAGAAGGGACGGAAATGAAAGGCTAAAAAGGGCGCCGGTGCGAGCCAGCCGGCACCGAGTACGATCCGTGCTCAGGACGGGCCACCTTCACCTAAGGATATCTCGAGGAGGGTGCATGTGGTGGGTAGGGCGATGCTACCGACAAATATGCTCAATGCTGCAACCGGTGCTATGCGGAGTCTGCATGGCAGTGTTCTTCTTTGGAGAAGCGGCGTCTCAGAGAGAATTATGTGGCATACCCGGTTTTCGTGGCCAAGGTGCCAGAGGGCAAGGGCTTTGTGGATGGCGCCATCGGGGGTACGATCGTCCTGTGATTTGATGACATCTTTGCTATGTTTAACCTTCATCCACTACACTACACCTTCGTTCGGCTGTTTTCGCTGAGTATGGAGATGCGGATCATTAGAGACAAGACCCCGAACATCGTGATAGTCGACCCCTTCTACATGCGTGCCAAGCTCTTGGGCAGCGCTGGGGACCGCCAAGTCGCGAGTTCACACCTCGAAGGCGTCATTCTGGCAAACCCAGATAAGGATAACTTCCGTGTGTCTTACTTTCCCGAGTAAGTTATCCCTTAACCGCCCCGAAACATATGATTTCTTAGATTTCGATCGTTCTTTTTTTTTCTATAATCCTGTGTTCTGTGCAGTGACATACATTGCACACTCATCCTCTTAAGCCCGAAATATTCCATGGCCACGTATTTCGACCCGAACCGTGACTCCAAGATGAACTACACAAATATCAAGAAAGTTCTTGATGATGTTCTCCCCGGCTACGCCAAATTTGGAGGCACCTTCACCAGGCCAGTTCGTAGGTACGGCAAGCACATGTTTGCCCACAATACTAAGTTCTGCTGCGTCAAGCAGCCGCCTGGCTGTCAGAAGGATGCCTACTATGCCCTCCATCACATGCAGGAGATCATATGGGACCAGCATCACCTTCTGCTACCAGATAATCTCAAAGATTGGGCCGCGAGCTTGTCGGCAATCTAGGACGCGGACATCAGACAAGAATTCTTTCGCATCCATTCGGAGTTTGCGGACATCGTCCATCAAGATGTCCTTCATACCCCGAGGAAGTTCTACCTTAGATATCAATCGTCCAACAGTGAGATAGACACAACGCTACAAATGCAGGCTGACAACGCCCGCAATTTCATGACCATCACGATAGACGGCGGCTTCATCCACGCTCCGGTCCCATGAGTCGAGTCGAAAGTAGTGATGCTATGTGTAGTTCTGAACATTGATTGGCTCATGTTGTAATTAAAATTTAATGAATTGTATGTCTCTTTGGTTTGGACAGTCGCTCAACTTAGATGTAATCGATGCTATTTATTAGTAGGACCATGAATCGTGCTATTAATGTCTTGCTTTTCTCTTCTGATCTTTTTGTTGCATACTTATATATTGCTTATGTATTGTCTGTTGTTTGGCTTGTGCATAGAGATGTCGTCATATGTCGTGTACAAGGGTAAGGTTCCCGGAGTCTACGACGACTGGGAAGGAGTGTCGGAGACAGGTTCACCGTTTCAGCGGTAACAATTACAAAGGGTACACCACTAGGGCGGAGGCGGAATCTAGATACGCCCGCTATCTAGCGGGAGAGAGGAGGGAGCGTTGGAGGAACCGGATGAAGACCAGTTTCATCACGATGATGCTCATCGTGATGACCGCAACTCTCTTCTATGTGATGGTAGTTTAGATGATCGATATCGACTTGTAATGTAAAGACAAACTCGCTACTCGCGGTCTCGAGACTTGTAATGTTTTATCTTTGTTCGGTCTTTTGAATTCGGAGACTAATATGATGAATTGTATTCGGAGACTAATCTTCTATTGTATTCGATGAATCTGCTATTGCTGTGTGCTGCTATCTATATTCTGTCCAATAATATATTTTGTAACATGTGCAAAAATCAGAAAAGTAAAAAAAACCTAATATTCATACTAATGGCGCATCACCTCGAAGTGCGCCATTAGTATGCCAAAGGATACTAATTGTGCATCACTACAAAGTGCGCCATTAGTATGCCAAAGGATACTAATGGCGCATCACACCACAGTGCGCCATTAGTATGCCAAAGCATGTGGGTAAATATGGCCCCCTGGGAGGCATAATAATGGCGCATGGTGGTCTATACTAATGGCACACGGCGTGGTGCGCCATTAGTATATCAGATACTAATGGCGCACCAGTGGTGCACCATTAGTAAAAAATACTAGTGGCGTGGTACTAGTGGCGCACCAGTAGTGCGCCATTAGTAGGCAAAATTGGTGCACCACTAGTAGGCCTTTTCCTAGTAGTGTTGAATCGATACCCCTGTTTTAACAGAGGCAAAAAAGGAAACAATTACTTGCCGATAAAGGAGGATGAAACAAACGGTGACAGAAAGAAGCATCTAACTTATCTTGGATGGAAAACAAAGTAGGACAGTAGCATTTCTAAAACGGTTGCATTGATTCATATTAACAGAGACATTTTCTTGAAACAACATTCGTTAAAAAATGTAATTTACTTTTAACAGTGGCATTGCTTCAATTTTCCGGCGGCATTCTTAGATTAACAACAGCAAAATAGCTGTATGGGACATGCCAGCACCATGTGCGTCCACACGTATAAATGGGTGATGCAGAGTATGTAGCCAAGCAGCATATATGCGCTAGTCCCATATTTGTTCTCTTTGAACCTTCTTCCTATGTGAGGGCAGCAAATTTAGTCCTGCACAAACTACCCGACCCCCAGTTTCTTTCCCTTTTCAACAAAGAGATCGGTTCCTTACAGATGTGTGTACTGGGTTACCCCCTTTTTCCCTTTTCGACCTACAAAGCGGCTGGATAGCCAGTCTATACTACTTTCCGCCCCTCCTTTCCTCATTGAACCACGTCCTAGATTCTTGCTCCAGCCCACCGCACCATTTTTTCCTCTTTGAACCAAGACCTAGATTCAACTACAGATCAAAAAAGATCCACATGCAGCTAGAGCAACGACGGTTTCAAAGAAACTTATAGCTTAGGGTCGTCGGGATGTGGCAAGGCGTGCATGGGAGGCCGGATCTGCCCACACTACGTACAGCTGCGAGGAAGAAGGGGTCAGTGGCCCTCCCGCACAGGCGCTGGGTGAAAGAGAACAGCGCAGCCGACAGTGGATTTCCTCCCTCGCCGAAGGCGATAGAGTGAACGCTGCACCTCCTCCCCTTCCCAGTGCGACGGGATACGGACGCCTCCTTCACCAGCTGTGAGGGGGGAGAGAGAGACAAGAGGCCAACATAGTCTTGTTTAGATCGGTGAAGAGAGGGTGAGAGACTGTGAATATAGCAAACCCTAGCAAATGAACGTTGAGCCTCCAGCGTGTAACATATATGTAGTGCGGCGAGCGTGTGGAGAGTGCAAACCCTAAGTTGATGTCCACTCTGTTTGTGGTCTATTTTTTTCCTAGTTTTTTTTGTTTCTTGTTGCTACATTATGTACTTGTGGGAGCTTAGATGTGATATCCTTAAATAACATCTAGATGTGAATTAGATCAACTGATTTTCTAACGTACCAAGAAAGAAAACTCGATCAAAAACACGCCCCCGCTTCCAGGTCGCGAGAGTCGTCGCGCACACACACATAGACATAGACATGCATATCCGTGTTTACGTAAAATTCCATTTCCATCTCCATCTCCAATCATATTTGTGCAACTGGCACATTATTTACGTTGTTAATTATATACGCAGCAATATTAACGTACATCATCTCTTGTTTGCGCACGTCCGGACCGCTGCCATGGCCGGTCCTGACCAACCCGAACCCTCTTCATCACCCGCGCGTGCTTCCCGCCCGAAACGGTCAGTGCCGCATTCATGCCCGGCCAGAGCGGACGCGACCTCTCACTGGCACCGGCATTGAAGCGGCGCGCCGGCCGAGAGAGCGTCGCCCGCGCCGCTTCCGGGTGCACGCGGCTGCTCCGCGTTCAAAGGTCGCAATAGCCGGCTACAACATGCATGTAAAAAGTTCTTGGGAGTCCATGCTACAGCTAGTTGTCCTCCCCCAACTCGTCAATCTCTTCCAGTAGTGCTAGTACTCCATGGCGCGATCCATCGACGAGCAGGCGGGAAAGTTATCATACACTCGGTTTGCGGTGAGTGGCATGCCGAGCGACCATGTGGGGTCGAGCCGTGGAGGAGGGTGAGACACGAACACGACAGACGTGATTTAAACGTTGGTTTTGCTCGATGGCACGATCCAACGAAACGAAACGTTGGTTTCTCTCTGTTTCCATTTTTTCTCCGGAAAAACGGAAACTTTCCACTCCATTTTCATTCCTATTCCAAGGTTGCCCCGTTACAACATTCCATCAAATACAAAGGAAAACTAACACGCATGCTGATGCATCTCAATGATTCATAGATCATAGCCAATATTTACTTCACAACTAAAGAAAAAAGTTGTGAGAGCGTGTATGAAAGAAAAACTACTGATGGGGTCACTACGACTTAAACCCTAAACCCTAAACATGATTTAATTTCCTGGCCAGGTAGAACCTGTCGAAGGAAAGACGGCTGGCACCCTCAGATCGTACGATGCTTTTGTGTAGTTCCACTAAAATCGACCTGAGCATCCCTGATGGCAAAGATATTGAAGAAGTGTGATTAGAATAATAGTATTGGCACTAGTTCATGAGACATAAACTCATCACAAGTAGAAGCCGGTAGAAGTAGAGAAAGATCGACATGGAGATGGAGCTACGGCAGTGGAGCAAGCCAGCTCCAAAAGGAAGATGGACTACCTAGGACGTCGGGCTGTAGCTAGAAGGGCGGTTGGGACGCGGCATCGGCCCATACCGCGGTGACCCCCGATTGGGACGCACCAACTATGGGTTTTCTCCTCGCCGATGTCGACCGCGTCTATGCAGAACATTGTTCCCTTCCCCCAGTTGCGGGATCAGGCCCGTCGTTCTATGCTTGTGAAGAGAGCAACCTAAGCAAGCAGGCTTGTAGCTTAGGCTCCTGCTAGTGTATATATAGTGGTTTTCTTTTTCTCTCCATATCAACCATTTTATATTGCGTACATGTCATTCAAGAGTGAAATGATGGTTGCTTCTTCCGACTAACTTACTGTGTGATTTGACTGCTCCTTAGTGGCCCCTACACGTACTCCCCCTACGTGTATGCAACAGTCACACGTACACATGGACGCAAAAACGCGCATGTCCGAGCACACGACGGAACACACACGGTCACTCCAAGTGCTCAACCTACACGTGCATGCACACACATACTCAGTCAGGGTGAGCTAGTGACCGTATAAACACCGAAAAATATATATATTGAGCGCAATGAGCGTATTATGAAGTCCACTGACTGTATTTTTACAAATATGCAGTGACAGACAGTGTATTTATCTCGTTTGAAATTAAGCCATATTAACCGGAGAGGAGGCAGTATGGACTAGCATTACTTTGCTATGTCCCGTCAACTTGCCGAACGAGGAGAAGGTTGCAGGACGGCAGAAGCTTGCGCGCGGTGGCTCGCAGGACAAGGAGAAACTTTTGACTAATGCAAGCTCTCCCTCGCTTAGGCGGTGGACGTGCAACAGTTAATTCGGTGTCAGATTGCCAGAAGCATACACTATACTACTACTAGTGCTATTATTTTTCGACTTCCCGAATAGGCGAACAGCCAGGCGCAAAGTTTACTAGTACTACTACTATAATCTATAAAGGTACGTACTATACTAGTACTAGGAACCGGATGGAGGAGCGTCTGCACTCTTATTATAATTTTAAAATGTGATAAAGCAATCTTCAACACATTTGGTTCTCTTCGAGGGTTCTCGCATGTGATAATGGAAGTTGATTGCATGGAACACTCGCCACAATTCACGCTTAATTCTGGCTCATATCTTGTTACAAATAGTAGTGCTCGGTAATATTTCCTCTTTTTTGTTATCCAGCATGTAAACAGGTCAGCAAACCTTGCGGCGCATCTTTGTGCGAACCGTGCTTGCTGCACTTTGAATGTGGCCGAGAGCTGGCTTGATGAAACACCTCGCTTCCTACTTCTTTTTTGCGGGGTACCTCACTTCCTAGTGACCAGTGTCTTGGATGATCGTCCTAAGAATGCTTATATATGAATAAAGCTCTCTCATTTACCCGCAAAAAAGATTAAGCCATATTAACCGGAAAGGAGGGAGTATGGACTAGCACTACTTTTTGGTGTGTCCCGTCAACTCACAGAATGAGAAGAAGCTTGCAGGACAAGGTGAAGCTCGCTTACGCCTTTTGTCTAATGCAACCTACCCTCGGTGGACATGCATCAGTCCATTCGGTGTCAGATTGTCAGAGGCATACACTGTAGCACCCAACATGCGGAGTACCATCATTGTTCGACTTCACGAAGAGGTGAAGAGCCAAGAGCAGTAGTATGAGTAGTATTACTACTAGAACCGCATGGTGGAGCTTCTGTACTCTTATTTTTTTATCTTTGATAAAGTACACGTTTATTCCGGAGAAGGGCGGAAAACGGCAGCCTAACATGTAATGAATGATATCGATAAACCAACCATGCTCGAATATATCTTGGCCTCTGTGCGAGCCCGTCTGTGTGTTCTCGCTCCTCGTCTCTCTCAAGGAACGGCGGGTTGGCTCTTTGCCGTCAATTGAGATTGGTTTCCTCACACTCCTGTCCCACATGTCAGTGATATGCCAAGAGGACGTGCGTTGACCGACTGGCCATACGCGTACTTGGTTTTGCACCTTCATACTACTCCTCCCTCCGTCATAGTTTACAGGGCACGCTTCATTATGATGCATTTCTCTTAATGCATTTCCACCACCAGAGAGACTTTAGACGCGGTTGGTTTAATGCTCAATTAATTAGGGCGTGGTAACCGCAATCAAGTCCACAATTTTCTCTCCATGTACTGTACTACTACGGAGTGGAGTAAGTGCATGCATGTGTGTACCCGGGGTGGAAGCACTGCATGCATGTGTGTACGCATTATTCCCTCTAGTAATAGACGCCGTGCTATAATTATCAATGCTATTTTTCAGGCCGATCGCTAGTCGCCTTGGTCCCATAGATTTTTTTTTCTTTTTTCTGAAGCGCGTTGTATAAACAGTGACGGATGGAGTAGTATGAGCGGATTCAAAGAAGAGTGTATTGATGGTTGCTTCTTCAGAGCAACTTACAGTGGGAAAGGTGGGTCTTATGATTTGACTGCTCATTACTCACTATTAACGGGCGCAACGACCGGGCTGAGTCTCCCATGCGGTTGTGCACTACCCCCTTGGTTCTTAAATATACTCCGGAGTATTTCTCTTTCTATAGATTTCAACGAGTGACTACTCAAATATTTGTCTTTTTAGAGATTTCAAATGGACTGGCACATACGGATGTATATAGACATATTTTAGAGTGTAGATTCACTCATTTTGCTCCGTATGTAGTCACTTGTTGAAATCTCTAGAAAGACGAATAGAATATTTAGGAACGGAGGGAGTACACATACGAAGCAAAATGAGTGAATCTACACTCTAAAATATGCCCGTTTGAAATTTGTAAAAAGACAAATATTTAGGAACGAAGGAGTATAATTTTGTGCATGGCACATGGACCCGGATGATGAAGAGGCTTCTGGCAATGCTATCAAGCATCCATCATTTGTTTACATAATTGATGTACTATACAAATAATTTTCCAGTGACATGAAATTGTACAATGGTGTGAGCTTTCAGCTTTTGTTTCGCGTGTCTTGCCATCGATGCTCTTTCGGAAACAATAAAAAACTAACTTCCTTGCTAATGCACGTCAATTATTAGCAGATCAGAGCTAATAATTACATCACAACTGAAGACAGAGTTGTGAGAAGGTGTTAAATTAAAATTGATCCATGCTTTCATTGGCAGCAACGTCCCCCCAGCTCTGTCTAAATCAACAAGGCATGTTGGGAAAAAAGTAGCTGTCTGGAGCACGCAACATTCCGATCATTTTGTGCAGTTCCACTAAAATAGAGCTGAGCGTCCCTGCTCCAAAGATATTAAGTGTGATTACGATAATAGATGATTGCTGATGAAACAATAAACACACAAATAGAAGCCGGCCACCTTTGCAGCCTCTCTTAAGACTAACTAGTTAGAGAAGATTAGGCTCGGAGTTGGATGAGGATCGAGCAAAACCAATCTCCCTTTGTGCGGTCGCACTGAAATGTAGAGACGTTGCCCGTGTGACATTTTAGTACAACTGCACAAAACACTCTTAAGAAAAAAGTGATTTGTGCAGTTCACCAAAAGGTCACAATAGAAACGAGGTGAAATGGATAGCCCTGTTTGCAAAAAAGAGGTAGAAAGGAAACAATTACTGGCCAATAACAGTTGATGACACATGCGACGACAAAAAAGAAGCATATTCCTTGTCCTAAGGGAAGATAACAACACGGTTGTGTTTGTCTAAAATGGTGTGAGGACGAGAATGCAATATGGAAAGTACGCCGGACGAGCTATGTTTTGGGAAAAGAACTATGGAAGATCCACATGCAGCGACGTGGGAAGACAGGCAGGGGAGCAAGGCCGGAGCGGATACCTGGAGGTCATCGGGATGTAACTAGGTTAGCGGCGGCGGGCGGAATCTGCGAGCAGGTGGCGTAGGCCCTGCCGCGCCGAAGCTTGGTCAGAGAGAACGGCATGTACCGCAGATCGAGACGTGCTGCCTCGGCGTCGTCGAACGGAAAACGATGCACTTCCTCCCTTTCCCTCGGCAGACGGGATGCGGCCGGATCAGTGACCAACGGTGAGAGAGAGAGAGAGAGAGGCCACCACACTCCCTTTCCCCCGGTGGACGGGATGCGGCCGGATCAGTGACCAACGGTGAGAGAGAGAGAGAGGCCACCACAGCCTTGTGTGAGATACTCTGAAGAGCGACAAACCAGGCAGGCAGGCTCCATTGTATATAGTGAGCGGACTACCTTTTTCTCCATAAAAATCGTTTTATATTCTGTGTACGTGCCATTGAGCGATGTAACTTTATTTAAAAATAACGCGTCAAGTCGAACTTTGTTTCGTGCACGCGTGGTACACAACCTCCCTAGGTAAAAAAACCTCTACAGGCGTTCAAATTAGCACGTGGGCTGCCATTTCGCAAAGAAATGAGCTCCACCGTGTACCCGCGCCGGTGTGGCTGGGCACGAAGCGTGAGTACATGCACGGTGCACTTATTCTCTTCTTGTATACGTACACCACCTACGTGGGGTTGTGTGAGAGAGGTACAAACCTAGAGAGATATAGTGTGTGGGTTCTTGAGAGTTTTTTTTTGGGGGGGGGGTCAATCAAAAAATGTAACATATGCAATGTGTGTGAAATAGAGTCCTGGATATAACATATATATAGAGGGGGCGATCCACGAGAAGAGAGTGGACTTGAGGTGTCCATAGAATCGAAGAGAGGGATGATGTGTGTGTGTGTGTGCACACGCGCAATAGATAAAGAGTGCCATCGAATTTGTGTGTGCCCACGTCAAAGATATAGAGTGGCTGACCTACTGGAATGTGAGATGGGACATGTGCAGTTTGTCTCTGTGGCATGGATACCTACCTGCAATGCTCGACTATTGGTGTGTGGTGGGGGAAGAGGGAGGCCCAATTAACTATAGAGGTACAATGGCTGGTATATGTGTGGAGGAGGAGAGAGGCCTACCTCATGTATTAAGGAGATCGATCTGCCTCATGTATTAAGGGAGATCGATCGGCATCCATGCATATGTGCAGGAGAGGAATAAGTTTGGGAGAGAGATAGAGCTAGAGTGTTGGAGGGGGTGGTAGTGGAGTTGCTTCTAACAAATGGTGGGATAGGCTTGCTAGACAAATGGAGGGCACGCCCACAATATCAATAAGAGAGGAGATGGCTGCTTGTTGTCTGTGCACGTGCGTGTGAGAGATGGGTCAGGAGGCATGCACGAATGATGAGGGGGGGCGATGTGGTTGTGGTAAGCAGACGTAACTACATAGGAAGATCAATCGCCCTTTGTTAGAGGAAGGAGAGACATAACTTATGAGGTACGTCGATCGATGGGGGGGTAGTTAAAGTCGATCTAGGTATATGTTGGGAGATCAGTTGGTATACATGCATGTGTGTGTTAGAAGCAAATGAGGCACGAGGAGAAGGATAGAGAGAGAGGGATGCATGTAGGAGGTGGTACGAGAGGCATACTATATCGAGGGGGGGAGGAGTGTGCGAGTACGAGAGCGATGAAAAGATTGGTGGGAGTGAGGCATGGACGGTGACAAGAGAAGAGGGGAATCTTGTGTTTGTGCTAGGCACACCTAGCTAGAGAGGCATATCGATCAATGTGTGCCGTAAAGAAGGAGCTCGGGGCCTACACACACCGTGGGTGAACGACCTAAAGTGAAAAGACGAATTTGCGCGATGGAGCTAGAGAATGCTGAGGGAGGGTGAGAGGGATGCGGGCGTGTGCATGAACAAGAGAAAGTTAGCGCTAGCTACAAAGATAAGAGGGTTGTGTGGGTGTAAAAGACGAATAGAGATCATATATACTTGATTATAAAAAGCGAATTCAGATATTTGAAGAATTTATCATAGTGTTTCAAACCGACGCATGTGTGAATATATATAACGGTGATACACATGGTGTGGTTATGAACATGTTATACTACATTTAATATATTTTATCTCTACTCTTATAAAAACGGAGTTGATGATGATGGTGTGCCTGCCATCCTGCATTATAGGCCGTACGATTTATATCTGGCGGATAGCAAGGAAACTATGATGGTTGAAGTTGGCAACAATCATGATTGTAGATTCTTATTGAAATAGAGAAACGAATTCAAATTTGGTTTGAATTGCAGCGGTAGTATAGACATTTGGAATGCACTTAAATGTTGGTATGAGTAGGTTACATGCATTATACAGCAAGCGAAAAAATTTAATCGGACATAACATGGATTCATACTCCCTCCTTCCATCTATATAGGGCGTAATGAGATTTTTAAGACCGCCTTTGACTATTGATAAGATTAATAGTACATGACATGCACAATGTGAAAATTATATCATTGAAAGAACCTTTCACAAACGAATTTAACGGTGTGCTTTGGGTAAGTTGCATGTCATATATCATTGCTATAATATTTGGTCAAAATTAGCATAGAAAAACACATTAGGCCCTATATAGATGGAAGGAGGGAGTAGCTTTGAATAGCATTTGTATAATAAAACGTGGCAAGACTCTCTCTTTGTGTGGTGTGAATAGTTTTATTTTTTCATTTTCTTTTTGGTTGAGGGAAGTGCGAATTGATTTGGTACGTACAAGTACAATATTACTACATGTTAGGCTTGTCCCTAAAATTCAACCCGCGTCTTGTTATATCCCGAAAATTCAGGTATCGTGCTCCCAAAACTGGCGCCTTCACAACCCGCGCCTTGCTATCCCGAAATTACAACGCGCGCGAAAACTCCCTCCAGCTGCCAAATCCCGACACGCGAAATCCCCCTTCTAACCCTGAGCCGAAAGGGCCGCTAGTTCAAACCGGTGGGGGTACTTTTGTAACACACCCTACATATTGGACAAGCGCGTCCCTATGTCATGCTTCACTCCCTCCCATCGCCCCCTTTTCACCATTCGAAATCCCAGGCCGCCATAACCTCTCTGCTCTAGCCGCGAAACCCCACCCTCCTCCGTCCGCCACGTCACCGCTGCCCAGCCGGAGCCTCTTCCCCGACGACGTCGTCCACCGCAACAGCTCGACGTCCCTCGTCCACCTCCCCGGATGAGGATCCATCGTCCATCTCGCCGTCCCGCCGATTCAGCCGCCCCGTCCTCCACCTCCAAGGAGCTGCTCCGACGATCGGCTCGTCTATCGCGGCTGCTCCATCCCCACAGCACTGCCTTAACCTACTCCACCGGAACCGCAGCATCCTCACCGACTCCTCGAACGAAGCCCAGGCCTACTCGGCGCCACCAAAGAGGTTGTACACTCATCGCATCGCACCTTCTCCTTAACTCGACCTCCCGGCGCCGATGGTGCTCCATCCCGCACCCCGATGGAGGGGCTACCTTGAAGCCGGCGCCACGGGCGACATCTCCATGGCGCCTCTCCCCCAGTGCAAGGCCCCTTCGGCGGCAGCGTCCATACCAGCCAGATCTGCTGCTGCTGCTCCGGGTCTCGCTCGCGCTGCTGCTGCTGCTCCGGCTCTCGCTTGATCGCTCGCTCGCCCAACTGCTATTGCTGCTCTTCCCCTCGCTCGTGCTGCTTCTCTGCTCCAATTAAGCCAAACTTCAGTCGACTGAATCGACTTTTGGGTCAGTCGATTTTCAGGGGTTGGGGGGCTCGCCGGAGTTAAGGAAGAACCACCCATAGCAGGGACGGGGGCTCGCCAGAGAGGTACCCCACTATCTATCTTAGGGTTCATGGTGGGGGCGGGGGCCTAGAGGGCTGGCCGGGACGGCGAGGCAGCGCTGGGGCCGGCGGTTCGGCCGGTGGTGGCTGGCGGCTCAGCGGGTGCCGGATGAAGATGAATTGCATGCCCTCCCTAAACTACATGTCAAATGCCTCTCTGCTACCATTGCGTTCAGTTTTGACAGTAGCATTCAGATTCCACCGTAAATTTCAGTTTCGACAGTTAAGTTTGGAGTCAACAGTTTTTACCTCATCTGTTGTAGTCAGGTGGTTTTGGTGATGTTAATTTTACATCCATTTTACATCATCTATTGGAGATGCTATTAGAATCCCACTTGAGATTGACGATGTCTATCTTGTGTTGCTTCAGCCTTGACGTCTTACGGCTCACCGGAGCTGCTCCAACGACAGAACGATCCATCACAAAAGAGCAGTGCCCTGGACGCCGTCTATAGATTCCTCAGATCTTCCTCCACACCTCCGACAGCCACCTCTACCTCAACTGCTTCAGCGACCAACCCAATGATGCTGAGGTCGACACGGCTACGGCAAAGAGGTTGTACACTTGTTGCATCACTTATTACTATACATTCACGTCGATCCATTAGGGCTATTTTGGTTCAACGAAAAAACATCGATCCACTGGTTGTTACTATCACTCTAAAATTTTGCATGCTCTCCTTACATAATCTCACCATATTTTTTGCGTATGCATGTCAGATATTGTACACAGTCATGCTGAACATGTAGAGAAAAAGAGAAGAGTTTTGCGCGGCAATACAATGTCATGCAGACATCGCTCCATGGTAGGTTCAATGGAAAACCCTCCCCACCCCTCTCCAGATTGTAATCCAGAGGAAGATATCTGTTCTGAGGTGGATTCGGACGCTGCTGACCACTCCTATTTACCCCCCAAGGTGTTTGCTCTACCTTGGCATGATGATGTTAGTCATATCATGCATATGTTGCCTTGTAGTGCCTACTTTTGACATCATATATGTCATCTTCTTAGTTTAGACATGTTATGTAATGCCACCTATTTAGTTTCTATATCATATATGGGAATTATGCAGTCTCATGTCTTTTAGCCAGCCATAATATATGTGAAATGTGCAATGCCATCCTGTTTAACCAGACATCATATATTTGAATGATATCTTGCCCATCCTTTTCTTCATTACATTTCCATTTGTCGATAATGTTTGTACATTAAACTACTCTTCCTGTGAATCAGCCATTTGGATGGGAGATGGGAAAATCTGGAGTGAAAACAAGGCCTTCAGAGCAGATAGTGCTACCTGTCGAAGTAGATCTCTTGTTGGGTCCCGATAGCTCCTCAGAGATGGATTCAGAGACAGATGACCAGTCCTATTGCCACACTGAGGTGTATGCTATAACTTGGCACGGTTATACTGCTCATATCATGCATACGGTGTCTTGCATTGCATAGTTTAGACATCATATACACAATATTCAACACCATGTTCTTAGTTCAGACATCATATCAAATGCCCTCTGTTTAGCATATAAATCACATATGTGAATTAAATGATGCGATCATGATTACTTAGATAACATGTAGGTGAATTATGTCATGCGATCCTGTTTAGTTATTCATCATATCTTTGAATTATGTTATGCTATGCTATCTAGTTTAGATAGACATCATATATGTGAAATTATGTCATGCTATCCGTTTTAGTTAAATAATATACATGTCAACTATTTCATGCCCTCTTTTTTCCACACTATCTATTGCATCTGTCTCTCATACAATGTCTATACATTCAACTATGTTTCCTGTTTATCTGCATTTGAATTGGAGCGGGTGATGTTAGTATCTAGCGGACTAAAAACACGGTCTTCAAATAAAAGAGTGCTACCTCTTGGTGGAGATAGCACCCCGGTTGTACATGCACAAAAACCAGCCCTACCACACATAACCCAAACTCTCGCAGATTGTACCCCTACTATGATGGACATAGAACCAGCTTCACCCAATCTAACCCCAACCCCAGCCGATAGTAACCCAGTTCCTGTTGACACAACACCATCTCCACCACAGAGCTCCCAAACAAGAGCAGTTAGTAAGGAAGCTCCAGTGCCCAAAGGGCCAGTACTATCACGGCGAACCCCAACTCCACCAGTTAGTACGCCTATTCCTGTGGAGGAAGCACAACCAGCTAGTCGTAGTTTAGCATCTATCGCATTTGATGTTGTTAAATCGTATGTGCGTATCTTCCCATCTTGGAAATATTATACTGAAGATGAAGGGAAATGCCAGTTGCAGGTGTTTGTCTAGGAGTTATGTGTAAGTAATATTATTCATGGCAATTACTTTGCTTCGTCCCATACATCCTACCTCCATGATGGTTATAATACAGCAAATTTTCCCATTTTTCTCTATAGAGAAGGACCGATTTGGAAACTCAGGATGAGGTAACCTGTGCTAATACCTCTTCTATCTTCAAGAATGCTTGGTGGCAGTATCGGAATTACCTGAAGAAAACATACTTCACTGGCAAACAAACTCATCAAATTCCCTTACGTTCTCCTGAGACACATTTACTGGATGATGACTAGGAACGCCTTGTTCTGTACTGGTCCGGAACCAAGAATGTGGTAAGGTCTATGAGCTCATTTTCTATTTTAAGTATTATATTCTTGCGTCTTACTGTACTCTGTTCATGTAGAACAAGTGCCTAAACCTGAAGAACAACTGTTCTAATTTAAGATTCCATTGCTATCATAGTTCAAAAAAGCGCTAGGCGTTAATTGTGCGTTTTGCCGCCGCCTTGCGCTTTACTGACCAAAGCGCATGCTTATGCGCAGTTATGCACAGATTATGCGTAGTTATGTGCAATGCGTTTTGCCAACGCCTAGATCCTAGGCGCGCTTAAGCGCTCGCTTAGGCACGCCTTTTTTAACTATGATTGCTTTGCTCTTGTATCACTGTATTTACTCATACAAACTTATTTTTAAATTGAAGGATCCAATCGAAACTCCAATGGCATAGCATGTATGTTCACGCATGTTTCTTTAACAGGTTTGCTCTTATCAATAGCTCTGTTGATTTCAATTTCAATTGTGTATACAGTTGACTTTCATATCATGCACATTACTAGCATCACAATAGAGCCAATGGTGTTGTTGTACATGTAGACCCGTGGTACCCATCTGAAATATTGTTGTGCCGTGTAGTTTCCCACGCTTTGTATTCTTTCACTGCTGCTTTTTCTTGAACTGATATGATTTGAACCTTGTCTCTATTTTGATTTGGAAAGACAATGCAGTGACCATAGGACATAGATATATGTTTGTTTGATGCTTTTATTATGTACTAGTACTTGGCAATAGAAGACTTGGTAGTTTAATCCTGTCCACCTTACTAATGAACTGGTTCACCAAAATGAGTTTCATATACTAGTACATGTTAAACTTGGTATGAGTCTGCTTGTTTCTTCTTTTAGAATGCTGACAGAATATTGGGGAAGAGTGCCTTATTAAGCAATGGTAAAGGAAGTAATGCAGATAAGGTTCAGGATAGTGACACATCCTTGTTGGTCTCCAACAAAGCTGATAAAACAGCTAAGGAAGACTATCTTGAAGACAGCAAGACAACCCCAAAGTCATGTCTTGGTTTAGTGTTTGAGTTACTGGCCACTACCGCTTGCACAAGCTATTCAAACTCACTGTCTGAATCAGTTCGGTTTCTTGAGTCTCAACTACAAGCTGAAAGACATCGATCAGTTGTGCTACAACAAGAAGCAGAAGGACTGCGGAAGTCCCTGGAGCATTCAGATGCATACTTTCTGGTGCAACAGCAAGTGTTGGAGGATTTTAGCGCCAAATAGGACAAAGCTAATCAGCTTGCTAAGCTTATTGCCAGCATGGTGGATACCCAGGATAACGTTTCTTGAGCTCTTCTGAAGTTGTTTCAATTATGCTCTTGTTTTGCTGCTGCGTTTATTTGCACCGGTGGCCAATTTTGACGGCCAGTGTATGTAATGTGCTTCTTTGTTCCCTATATTTGCACTGGTGGCGAACTTTGATGCCCAGTGGATGTAATATGTGTAATAGAGGTAATAGGCTAGCGTTAATTGCTTGCTTATTTATTTCCTTATTGTCTTGTTTAGTTGTTTGCTTGTAGTCACTGGAGTTCTTTTTTTGTTTTTCTTCTAGTGGCCACAATAGCCTATTTTTGGTAACTAGGCCAAAATAATTATCGCAACACATGGACTATTGTAACCATGGGCCTCCTGCAGGCCGTATGATCCATGGGCCTTCATCCGGCCGTAGGATCAATCGGCCTTCTATACGGGCCTTAGGGTCCATGGGCCTTCTACGGGCCGTAGGGTCCATGGGCCTTCTACGGGCCGTACTATGCATGGGCCTCATACGGGCCGTAGGATCCATGGGCCTTCTACGGGGCGTATCATCATTTCGACAATCATGGGATGTACTATTCATGGACCATAACGGGCCGTTAATAGGCTGTATTTGATAACTCTATGAAAACAGCCCAGCGGGTTTTTTTGACATGAAAACGGCCCAACGTATTAACGGTCCGCAAACGGGCCGACTGTAACGACGGGCTGAATTTGGCCCACAAGCAGAAAATGACAGTAACTGGCCGTATGTAACCGAATGATGCAAATGGGCCCTGAGAAGGCCGAAAGATAACTTGGGCTGGAAACGGCCCAATGGAATAACGGGCCGTTAATGGGTATAAAGTGATACACTATTCATTACGGGCTAGTTTCACCACGGGCCGTTAATGGGCCAAGAGTTACAAAGGTCCTCATATGGGCCAAAAGAAGTCATGGGCCGCACATGGGCTAGAAGTTAAAATGGGCTGAATCATATTGGACGGCCCAGATGACGCTACTAGGCCTAATTCGGATAGGGCGTAACGGGCCCTAGGTTAGCGGGCTGTAAATGGGCTATATGCGAACAGGCCGTTAATAGGATTTCCATGGGCCAGGCCGCCACCTTTTGTCCAAGTCAAACGGGCCGGCCTTTTCACAGGAATGGGCCTCTGTTGGGCCGTGGCACATGTCGCCGTATCATAGGCGCCTTCGGTCCAATGAGCGGATGACATCTGTCCCAACGGTGAGCCGACACGTGTTTCCTCCAGCCAATGATGATTTTACACGTGGAAAATCCCCATTGGTCGGGGCTGTTAATGGGTTATCGGATCCAAAACCCGACCCGATAGCTTAACGACGTTCCGTTACGGTGGATGCCACGTGTCGGTCACCCTTGACGAAGGCACTTCTGTGATGCGTGATTTATCGTCATGGAAGTGGACACTTCCGTGATGATAATTTTGGCAATGTCATGGAACACTTCTACGACAGCACAGGTATGACTATCTTGATTCTGTCATAAATTTGTCATGGATGTACATGCATGATAGAAAACGCGACCTACTGTGACAAACACGTATCATCACAGAAGTGTATTTTTTGTAGTGATGACGGAGATGAGCCGAAGTTGAGACACCTCGCAGATGCTAGCCAGTGGAGAGCATTAAATGCTGAATTTGATTTTTTCACAAATGATCCAAGGAACGTCGTGCTTGGCGCTAGTAGTGATGGCATGAATCCATTTGGCAACCAGAACACCAATCATAGCACATGGCCCGTGTTTGTATGGATGTACAACCTCCCCCCTGGTTGTGCATGAAGGAAAAATACATACACATGGCTATGCTTATTCAAGGGCCGAGACAACCGGGAAATGATATAAATTTGTATCTCGGGTTACTAAAAGAGGAGCTACATACCTTATGGACAACGCCGGCCAAGACATGGGATGCAAGCAAAGGAGAGTATTTCTACATAAGAGTCGCGCTGATCACAACGGTGCAGGACTATCTCGGTTACGACTATCTCTCCGGCCAGGTGTGCCATGGATATTGCGGATGCACGAGGTGCATGGATGATACAACTTCTCTGCAGCTATCGAAAGATGGCGGGTCTTCGAAAATCGTTTACATGGGGCATCGAAGATGGCTCGAGAAGGATGACCCGTGGAGAAAGCATGGAGATCTATTCAATGGTAAGGCTGAGCATCGAGGTCCTCCACGTAAGCGTAGTGTTGCAGAAATATATATAAGTTATTGAGGAACTGGGAAGAGTGCCCCTCGCCGGGAAAGACGAAGAAAAAGGCGCCGGAGCCCCTGCTGAAGGTATGGAAGACGAGATCTGTTTTCTGGGACTTGGAATACTGGCCCATACTCGACACGCCTCATAGCCTTGATCAAATGCATATCACAAAAAATATCCTTGAGAGTTTGCTTGGAACATTGATGAACATGCCGGAGAGGACCAAGGATGGGCCGAAGGCAAGAAAAGACTTGGAATTTTTGAATATCAGGAAAGATCTCCAAATCCCCGGTAAAAGGTCGTCAAAGGAGACCGAGACGGAGACGGAAGATAGGGGCAAAAAAGTAAACAAGAAGGAAGAACAATATTGCCCCACCTCTTGCTTCACCTTAGATCCGAAGGAGGTCGATCAATTGTTCAAGTGTCTTGCCGGAATCAAAGTTAGTTCTGGATACTGTGGGAAGATAAGCAGAAATCTAGACACTAAGAAAAAAAGGTTCGGTGGGATGAAGTCTCACGACTGTCATGTGATGATGACGCAGTTACTCCCGGTTGCACTTAGAGGGATTATGGACACACATGTGCGTGAGACGCTTACTGACCTATGCCACTTTTTATGCTATCTCTCGAAAGTCAATTAGTGTGAAGCAACTCCATAGGCTATAGGAAGAGATCCTTGTCATACTGAATGAGCTAGAGATGTACTTCCCGCTCGTGTTCTTTGATGTCATGGTGCATCTATGTGTCCACATCATGGACGACATCATCGACCTAGGGCCGACATTCCTGCACAACATGATGCCGTTCGAGAGGATGAATGGTGTCATCAAAGGATTCGTTCGTAACATGTCCCAGCCAGATGGAAGCATAGCCCAGGGATATCTGACCAAAGAGTGCATCTCTTTCTGTGAGAGTTATCTAGTAGGCACCGGAGACCCTGTTGTTGGTTTGCCCGTGAACAAGCATTGCGGAAGGCTTGAAGGCGAAGGTCACACCAACGGTCATAGGGATGTGAATGTGTTACGCTCGGGCTGACAAAATGACCTTGACTGGGCAAACTTAGTAGTGCTACAACACCTAGATGTGATAGAAGATTTTGTGACACTGCAAAAAGAGACCATCGCAAAGAAGTACCATGACCGTGGGGTGCACAGGACGGACGCTGAAGTTATTAGAGAGCACAACTCCACTTTCTTGTGTTGGTTCAAAGAGCGAGTTCTAGCTAATCCCCCGGAAGAGGGTTGTCCTAACGGAACGCTCATATACGCCTTAGCACATGGCCCCTCCACCAACCTCGCGACTTATCAAGCATACGATATCAACGGATACACGTTCTACACGAAGGAGAAAGATATAAACAGTGATGACCAAAACTCAGGGGTGACGATGGAAGCCATGACCGGGAATGTAATTAAAAGATATTACGGAAGGGTCGAAGAGATATGGGAGCTTAACTACTCTGGATTGCATAGCGCGACGATGTTCCTGAAGGAAATATGCCCTAGAGGCAATAATAAAGTTAGTATTTATTTCCTTATATCATGATAAATGTTTATTATTCATGCTAGAATTGTATTAACCGGAAACATAATACATGTGTGAATACATAGACAAACAGAGTGTCACTAGTATGCATCTACTTGAGTAGCTTGTTAATCAAAGATGGTTATGTTTCCTAACCATGAACAAAGAGTTGTTATTTTATTAACGGGATCACATCATTAGGTAAATGATCTGATTGACATGACCCATTCCATTAGCTTAGCACCCGATCGTTTAGTATGTTGCTATTGCTTTCTTCATGACTTATACATGTTCGTATGACTATGAGATTATGCAACTCCCGTTTGCCGGAGGAACACTTTGTGTGCTACCAAACGTCACAACGTAAATGGGTGATTATAAAGGTGCTCTACAGGTGTCTCCAAAGGTACATGTTGGGTTGGCGTATTTCGAGATTAGGATTTGTCACTCCGATTGTCGGAGAGGTATCTCTGGGCCCTCTCGATAATACACATCACATAAGCCTTGCAAGCATTGCAACTAATGAGTTAGTTGCGAGATGATGTATTACGGAATGAGTAAAGAGACTTGCCGGTAACGAGATTGAACTAGGTATTGAGATACCGACGATCGAATCTCGGGCAAGTAACATACCGATGACAAAGGGAACAACGTATGTTGTTATGCAGTCTGACCGATAAAGATCTTCGTAGAATATGTAGGAGCCAATATGAGCATCCAGGTTCCGCTATTGGTTATTGACCGGAGACGTGTCTCGGTCATGTCTACATTGTTCTCGAACCCGTAGGGTCCGCATGCTTAAGGTTTCGATGACAGTTATATTATGAGTTTATGAGTTTTGATGTACCGAAGTTAGTTCGGAGTCTCGGATGTGATCACGGACATGACGAGGAGTCTCAAAATGGTCGAGACATAAATATTGATATATTGGACGGCTATATTCGGACACCGGAAGTGTTCCGAGTGATTTCGGAGAAAACCGGAGAGCCGGAGGGTTACCGGACCCCCCCCCCCGGGAGAAGTAATGGGCCATATGGGCCTTAGTGGAGAGAGAGAGGGGCAGCCAGAGGTGGTCTGCGCGCCTCCTCCCCCTGGTCCGAATTGGACTAGGAGAGGGGGGCGGCGCCCCCCCCTTTCTCTCTCCCTCCCCACTTCTTTCCCCCTCCTAGTAGGAGTCCTACTCCTACTAGGAGGAGGACTCCTCCTGGCGCGCCTATAGGGGCCGGCCGGCCTCCTCCCCTTGCTCCTTTATATACGGAGGCAGGGGGCACCCCTAGACACAAGTTGATCCGTGTGATCATATTCTTAGCCGTGTGCGGTGCCCCCCTCCACCATAGTCCTCGATAATATTGTAGCGGTGCTTAGGCGAAGCCCTGCGACGGTAGTGCATCAAGATCGTCACCATGCCGTCGTGCTGATGGAACTCTTCCCCGACACTTTGCTGGATCGGAGTCCGGGGATCGTCATCGAGCTGAACGTGTGCTAGAACTCGGAGGTGCCGTAGTTTCGGTGCTTAATCGGTCGGGCCGTGGAGACGTACGACTACATCAACCAAACGCTTCCGTTGTCGATCTACAAGGGTACGTAGATCACACTCTCCCCTCTCATTGCTATGCATCACCATGATCTTACGTGTGCGTAGGAATTTTTTTGAAATTACTACGTTCCCCAACAGTGGCATCCGAGCCTAGGTTTTATATGTTGATGTTATATGCACGAGTAGAACACAAGTGAGTTGTGGGCGATATAAGTCATACTGCTTACCAGCATGTCATACATTGGTTCGGCAGTATTGTTGGACGAAGCGGCCCGGACCGACATTACGCGTACACTTATGCGAGACCGGTTCTCCCGACGTGCTTTGCACATAGGTGGCTTGCGGGTGACAGTTTCTCCAACTTTAGTTGAACCGAGTGTGGCTACGCCCGGTCCTTGCGAAGGTTAAAACAGCACCAACTTGACAAACTATCGTTGTGGTTTTGATGCGTAGGTAAGATTGGTTCTTGCTTAAGCCCGCAGCAGCCACGTAAAACTTGCAACAACAAAGTAGAGGACGTCTAACTTGTTTTTGCAGGGCATGTTGTGATGTGATATGGTCAAACATGATGCTGAATTTTATTGTATGAGATGATCATGTTTTGTAGCCGAGTTATCGGCAACTGGCAGGAGCCATATGGTTGTCGCTTTATTGTATGCAATGCAATCGCGCTGTAATGCTTTACTTCATCACTAAGCGGTAGCGATAGTCGTGGAAGCATAAGACTGGCGAGACGACAACGATGCTACGATGGAGATCAAGGTGTCGCGCCGGTGACGATGGTGATCACGACGGTGCTTCGAAGATGGAGATCACAAGCACAAGATGATGATGGCCATATCATATCACTTATATTGATTGCATGTGATGTTTATCTTTTATGCATCTTATCTTGCTTTGATTGACGGTAGCATTATAAGATGATCTCTCACTAATTATCAAGAAGTGTTCTCCCTGAGTATGCACCATTGCGAAAGTTCTTCGTGCTGAGACACCACGTGATGATCGGGTGTGATAGGCTCTATGTTCAAATACAACGGGTGCAAAACAGTTGCACCCGTGGAATACTCAGGTTATACTTGACGAGCCAAGCATATACAGATATGGCCTCGGAACACGGAGACCGAAAGGTCGAGCGTGAATCATATAGTAGATATGATCAACATAATGATGTTCACCAATGAATCTACTCCATCTCATGTGATGATCGGACATGGTTTAGTTGATTTGGATAACGTAATCACTTAGAGGATTAGAGGGATGTCTATCTAAGTGGGAGTTCTTTAAGTAAATTAATTGACCTAAATTTATCATGAAACTTAGTACCTGATAGTATCTTGCTTGTTTATGCTTGATTGTAGATAGATGGCTCGTACTGTTGTTCCGTTGAATTTTAATGCGTTCCTTGAGAAAGCAAAGTTGAAAGATGATGGTAGCAATTACATGGACTGGGTCCATAACTTGAGGATTATCCTCATTGCTGCACAGAAGAATTACATCCTGGAAGCACCGCTGGGTGCCAGGCCTGCTGCTGGAGCAACACCAGATGTTATGAACGTCTGGCAGAGCAAAGCTGATGACTACTCGATAGTTCAGTGTGCCATGCTTTACGGCTTAGAATCGGGACTTCAACGATGTTTTGAACATCATGGAGCATATGAGATGTTCCAGGAGTTGAAGTTAATATTTCAAGCAAATGCCCGGATTGAGAGATATGAAGTCTCCAATAAGTTCTATAGCTGCAAGATGGAGGAGAACAGTTCTGTCAGTGAGCATATACTCAAAATGTCTGGGTATAATAATCACTTGATTCAATTGGGAGTTAATCTTCCAGATGATTGCGTCATTGACAGAATTCTCCAATCACTGCCACCAAGCTACAAGAGCTTCGTGATGAACTATAATATTCAAGGGATGAATAAGACTATTCCCGAGCTCTTCACAATGCTGAAAGCTACGGAGGTAGAAATCAAGAAGGAGCATCAAGTGTTGATGGTCAACAAGACCACTAGTTTCAAGAAAAAGGGCAAAGGGAAGAAGAAGGGGAACTTCAAAAAGAACAGCAAGCAACTTGCTACTCAAGAGAAGAAATCCAAACCTGGACCTAAGCCTGAAACTGAGTGCTTCTACTGCAAGCAGACTGGTCACTGGAAGCGGAACTGCCCCAAATATTTGGCGGATAAGAAGGATGGCAAGGTGAACAAAGGTATATGTGATATACATGTTATTGATGTGTACCTTACTAATGCTCGCAGTAGCACCTGGGTATTTGATACTGGTTCTGTTGCTAATATTTGCAACTCGAAACAGGGACTACGGATTAAGCGAAGATTGGCTAAGGACGAGGTGACGATGCGCGTGGGAAACGGTTCCAAAGTCGATGTGATCGCAGTCGGGACGCTACCTCTACATCTACCTTCGGGATTAATATTAGACCTAAATAATTGTTATTTGGTGCCAGCGTTAAGCATGAACATTATATCTGGATCTTGTTTGATGCGAGACGGTTATTCATTTAAATCTGAGAATAATGGTTGTTCTATTTATATGAGTAATATCTTTTATGGTCATGCACCCTTAAAGAGTGGTCTATTTTTATTGAATCTCGATAGTAGTGACACACATATTCACAGTGTGGAAGCCAAAAGATGCAGAGTTGATAATGATAGTGCAACTTATTTGTGGCACTGCCGTTTAGGTCATATCGGTGTAAAGCGCATGAAGAAACTCCATACTGATGGACTTTTGGAACCACTTGATTATGAATCACTTGGTACTTGCGAACCGTGCCTCATGGGCAAGATGACTAAAACACCGTTCTCCGGTACTATGGAGAGAGCAACAGATTTGTTGGAAATCATACATACAGATGTATGTGGCCCGATGAATATTGAGGCTCGTGGTGGATATCGTTATTTTCTCACCTTCACAGATGACTTAAGCAGATATGGGTATATCTACTTAATGAAACATAAGTCTGAAACATTTGAAAAGTTCAAAGAATTTCAGAGTGAAGTTGAAAATCATCGTAACAAGAAAATAAAGTTTCTACGATCTGATTGTGGAGGAGAATATTTGAGTTACGAGTTTGGTGTACATTTGAAACAATGCGGAATAGTTTCGCAACTCACGCCACCCGGAACACCACAGCGCAATAGTGTCCGAACGTCGTAATCGTACTTTACTAGATATGGTGCGATCTATGATGGCTCTTACTGATTTACCGCTATCGTTTTGGGGATACGCTCTAGAGACAGCCGCATTCACGTTAAATAGGGCACCATCAAAATCCGTTGAGACGACGCCTTATGAACTGTGGTTTGGCAAGAAACCAAAGTTGTCGTTTCTGAAAGTTTGGGGCTGCGATGCTTATGTGAAAAAGCTTCAACCTGATAAGCTCGAACCCAAATCGGAGAAATGTGTCTTCATAGGATATCCAAAGGAGACTATTGGATACACCTTCTATCACAAATCCGAAGGCAAGACTTTTGTTGCCAAGTTCGGAAACTTTCTGGAGAAGGAGTTTCTCTCGAAAGAAGTGAGTAGGAGGAAAGTAGAACTTGACGAGGTAACTGTACCTGCTCCCTTATTGGAAAGTAGTGCATCACAGAAAACTGTTTCAGTGACACCTACACCAGTTAGTGAGGAAGCTAATGATGGTGGTCATGAAACTTCAGAACAAGATACTACTGAACCTCGTAGATCAACCAGAGTGAGATCCGCGCCAGAGTGGTACGGTAATCCTGTTCTTGAAGTCATGCTACTAGATCATGATGAACATACGAACTATGAAGAAGCGATGGTGAGCCCAGATTCCGCAAAATGGCTTGAAGCCATGAAATCTGAGATGGGATCCATGTATGAGAACAAAGTATGGACTTTGGTTGACTTTCCCGATGATCGGCAAGCAATTGAGAATAAATGGATCTTCAAGAAGAAGACTGACGCTGACGGTATTATTACTGTCTACAAAGCTCGACTTGTCGCAAAAGGTTTTCGGCAAGTTCAAGGGATTGACTACGATGAGACCTTCTCACCCGTAGTGATGCTTAAGTCTGTCCGAATCATGTTAGCAATTGCCGCATTTTATGATTATGAAATTTGGCAGATGGATGTCAAAACTGCATTCCTGAATGGATTTCTGGAAGAAGAGTTGTATATGATGCAACCAGAAGGTTTTGTCAATCCAAAGGGAGCTAACAAAGTGTGCAAGCTCCAGCGATCCATTTATGGACTGGTGCAAGCCTCTCGGAGTTGGAATAAACGCTTTGATAGTGTGATCAAAGCATTTGGTTTTATACAGACTTTTGGAGAAGCCTGTATTTACAAGAAAGTGAGTGGGAGCTCTGTAGCATTTCTGATATTATATGTGGATGACATATTACTAATTGGAAATGATATAGAATTTCTGGATAGCATAAAGGGATACTTGAATAAGAGTTTTTCAATGAAAGACCTCGGTGAAGCTGCTTACATATTAGGCATTAAGATCTATAGAGATAAATCAAGACGCTTAATTGGACTTTCACAAACCACATACCTTGACAAAGTTTTGAAGAATTTCAAAATGGATCAAGCAAAGAAAGGGTTCTTGCCTGTGTTACAAGGTGTGAAGTTGAGTAAGACTCAATGCCCGACCACTGCAGAAGATAGAGAGAATATGAAAGATGTTCCCTATGCTTCAGCCATAGGCTCTATCATGTATGCAATGCTGTGTACCAGACCTGATGTGTGCCTTGCTATAAGTCTAGCAGGGAGGTACCAAAGTAATCCAGGAGTGGATCACTGGACAGCGGTTAAGAACATCCTGAAATACCTGAAAAGGACTAAGGATATGTTTCTCATATATGGAGGTGACAAAGAGCTCATCATAAAAGGTTACGTTGATGCAAGCTTTGACACTGATCCGGACGATTCTAAATCGCAAACCAGATACGTGTTTACATTAAACGGTGGAGCTGTAAGTTGGTGCAGTTCTAAACAAAGCATTGTAGCGGGATCTACATGTGAAGCGGAGTACATAACTGCTTCGGAAGCAGCAAATGAAGGAGTCTGGATGAAGGAGTTCATATCCGATCTAGGTGTCATACCTAGTGCATCGGGTCCAATGAAAATCTTTTGTGACAATACTGGTGCAATTGCCTTGTTAAAGGAATCCAGATTTCACAAGAGAACCAAGCACATCAAGAGACGCTTCAATTCCATCCGGGATCTAGTCCAGGTGGGAGACATAGAGATTTGCAAGATACATACGGATCTGAATGTTGCAGACCCGTTGACTAAGCCTCTTCCACGAGCAAAACATGATCAGCACCAAGGCTCTATGGGTGTTAGAATCCTTACTGTGTAATCTAGATTATTGACTCTAGTGCAAGTGGGAGACTGAAGGAAATATGCCCTAGAGGCAATAATAAAGTTATTATTTATTTCCTTATATCATGATAAATGTTTATTATTCATGCTAGAATTGTATTAACCGGAAACATAATACATGTGTGAATACATAGACAAACAGAGTGTCACTAGTATGCCTCTACTTGACTAGCTCGTTAATCAAAGATGGTTATGTTTCCTAACCATGAACAAAGAGTTGTTATTTGATTAACGGGATCACATCATTAGGTGAATGATCTGATTGACATGACCCATTCCATTAGCATAGCACCCGATAGTTTAGTATGTTGCTATTGCTTTCTTCATGACTTATACATGTTCCTATGACTATGAGATTATGCAACTCCCGTTTGCCGAAGGAACACTTTGTGTGCTACCAAACGTCACAACATAAATGGGTGATTATAAAGGTGCTCTACAGGCGTCTCCAAAGGTACATGTTGGGTTGGCGTATTTCGAGATTAGGATTTGTCACTCCGATTGTCGGAGAGGTATCTCTAGGCCCTCTCGGTAATACACATCACATAAGCCTTGCAAGCATTGCAACTAATGAGTTAGTTGCGAGATGATGTATTACGGAACGAGTAAAGAGACTTGCCGGTAACGAGATTGAACTAGGTATTGAGATACCGACGAACGAATCTCGGGCAAGTAACATACCGATGACAAAGGGAACAACGTATGTTGTTATGCAGTCTGACCGATAAAGATTTTCGTAGAATATGTAGGAGCCAATATGAGCATCCAGGTTCCGCTATTGGTTATTGACCGGAGACGTGTCTCGGTCATGTCTACATTGTTCTCGAACCCGTAGGGTCCGCATGCTTAAGGTTTCGATGACAGTTATATTATGAGTTTATGAGTTTTGATGTACCGAAGTTAGTTCGGAGTCTCGGATGTGATCACGGACATGACGAGGAGTCTCAAAATGGTCGAGACATAAATATTGATATATTGGACGGCTATATTCGGACACCGGAAGTGTTCCGAGTGATTTCGGAGAAAACCGGAGAGCCGGAGGGTTACCGGACCCCCCCCCGGGAGAAGTAATGGGCCATATGGGCCTTAGTGGAGAGAGAGAGGGGCAGCCAGAGGTGGTCTGCGCGCCTCCTCCCCCTGGTCCGAATTGGACTAGGAGAGGGGGGCGGCGCCCCCCCCTTTCTCTCTCCCTCCCCACTTCTTTCCCCCTCCTAGTAGGAGTCCTACTCCTACTAGGAGGAGGACTCCTCCTGGCGCGCCTATAGGGGCCGGCCGGCCTCCTCCCCTTGCTCCTTTATATACGGAGGCAGGGGGCACCCCTAGACACAAGTTGATCCGTGTGATCATATTCTTAGCCGTGTGCGGTGCCCCCCTCCACCATAGTCCTCGATAATATTGTAGCGGTGCTTAGGCGAAGCCCTGCGACAGTAGTGCATCAAGATCGTCACCACACCGTCGTGCTGATGGAACTCTTCCCCGACACTTTGCTGGATCGGAGTCCGGGGATTGTCATCGAGCTGAACGTGTGCTAGAACTCGGAGGTGCCATAGTTTCGGTGCTTGATCGGTCGGGCCATGGAGACATACGACTACATCAACCAAACGCTTCCGTTGTCGATCTACAAGGGTACGTAGATCACACTCTCCCCTCTCGTTGCTATGCATCACCATGATCTTACGTGTGCGTAGGGATTTTTTTGAAATTACTACGTTCCCCAACAGTTCCGTGTCAGATGGGCTAAGAATGTACAAAGAGAAAACTGACATTTCACTACCATGTGTATACCCGACTCTGATAGCGGTACCGTCAACGCCATTGCCAAAAATGAGCCATGGGTACACGCTAAACACGTGACACAATGTTTCTTCATAACTGATCCGATGAATCCTAGCTGTGTTGTTGTGAGGAGAAGCAAAATGAGCATCACCGGAATGGATGGAGTCGCCAACGAGGAAGACTACGACCAGTACAGTGATCCGATGAGGGAAGATGATGCTGATGACGATGAAACATACGTGAAAATAAGAATGAACACTACATTACCTATGAAAGATCGTAATCCCTGGAGAAGTAAAAGTCACAACCATGGTCTCAATTATTCGACAACGAACAAAAGAGGGAAGAAGATCAGTCTGAAGCGTTGTCGTCACCCAAGCTGACAAAACAATCCACAAATTTTGTGTGTGTGTCTAGCTATTTTGTATACCGCCGATAGCGGCCGGTCAAATGAAATAATAAAAGTAAAAAGAACAAGAAGAAGTAAAAGTAAAATGAAAAAGAAAATGAAAATGAAAAATAAAAATAAAAAGAAAAATGAAAAATAAAAAAGTTAACAGTAGCGCGTTTTGGCTTGGCAAGCACTATAGCTAAGAAAAAGAAAAAATTAGAAGTAGCGTTTTGGCTTGGCAAGCTCTATACCTAAGAAAAAGAAAAACAAAAAAAATTAGCAGTAGCGCGTTTTGGCTTGGCAAGCGCTATAGCTAACTTAGCTATAGCATGTTTTGCCAAGACGCGCTATAGCTAAGTTGTGTATACAGAGCCACTGCACCCATCTCTTTCCTCAGTTTCACTCTCGCTCGATCCGATCGATCCCCTTTTTCCGTGCCGCCCCTCCCCCGCCGTCGATGGCGCCACCGACGTCGCACCGCCCATGCCACCGCCGATGCCGACCACCCCCGACCTCAACCTCGACCCTGACGCCGGCCTCAGCCCCGACCCCGACGCCGGCCTCAGCCTTGACCCCGACGCCGCCCTCACCCCGACCCCGACGCCGGCCACTGCCCCGACCCCGACCCCGACGCCGGCCACTGCCCCGACCCCGACGCCGGCAATGGACCCCCTCCCGCTCTGGTACGCCCCCGCCCCCTCTTCCTCCCGCTCATGTTCAAGTAAGCCAGAGCTAGAGAGAAAGCTAGGTGTCTTGCTGCTGCTAGGTGTCTGTTCTTACAAAATCGTTAGGTGGTATACACTGATAGATCATCATCATAGAACAGAATGTGATAGCTGCAGTGCTACTGCAATTTTGAAAATAAACTTCTGTTCCCTCTCTAAGAGGGAATTTTTCTAGGTTTGATAAGTACAGTGAACTTTGGTCATATTGCTATAGGTAGTGAAGCTAAACTAATGCTTTGCCTAGATAACTAAACTAAACTTATTACTTGATCTAAGGTTGTGAAACATAGCAACCATATTTTATGTTTTGGCATGTGGCAGCCATTTCTGGTATCTCCATTGCATTTTCCTATGGGCCAACCAGTTGGTAACCATCAGGACTCATTTTGTGGCAGCCATATTTTTTGTTTTTTGGTGGCTTTTGTTCATGGACTGCAATAATGTAAGTTGCAGCGTAGGGCTAATTTTGTTAGTACCTGAAGTTTACTTGCATTGTCCATGACAGTGACATAATTAGTGGCTGTGTGGTACCTAGATTGGCCAACGATAGGTGTGGATGATCATGCTGCTTTGATTATAACTGCTCTGTTGCTACCACGACAGCGACAAATTTGGTTATTGATTCATTTCCCGATTGCAAGTGACCTATGTTTTGTCGGAAATGTTGATTCATTTCCATTCCGGCAAATTTCAGGCGCTCTATATGTGCACTTTCTAGCAAAGGTCATGCCGAAATTTTCCGTGAATTTTGCCATGACTTGTGCTAGAAAGTTGGACATATCGAGTGCTCGAGATTTGTCGCGACGGGAATGAAACGACATTTCCGGCAAAACAAAGGTCACTTTTTTCACTATTCACTTTATTATATAAAGCTCGATAATTAAACGACTACGACATTGAACCCTACGAAACATGACCGACTCCGATGAGGCCGGAGGTTCTTGGTCCCAATTAGTTCGAGCACACGCCTACCTAGACTTTCTGGCGGATCATGAGAGACAGCAAGATGGGTGTCAGGACCCCCTTGTCATGACGGATGACGATGGTGGTGGCGCCGGTGCCGACGCTGATGCCACCAATGACACCGGCACTGAGACTGGCGCTGATGATGTTCCTAACTATAGCACGGAAGGTGGGACCTCCCAAGCCAGTGAGGGAAAGAAGGGAAAGAGGACACGACGCCCAAATGAGCTCGGCACCAGAAGATTGGTGGTCACGGCGGTGCACCCTGGCGAGTTCGAGCCAATAGAGCCGCGGGAAGTGGTAGCATGTTACGGCAACTAACTAGCATGCATCCTAGGGGATATAGCTAACATCAACACCACGAAAATACGGAAGAATGAAAATTTGAAGAAGCTGCTCCTAACTAGGTTGCACGCAAGATTCCAGTTCCCTGGTCGGAATGACGATGTCAACCCATGGGATGATGATGCCATGCAAAAAAATCAACAACAAAGCCCTAGGGAAGTTCAGCAATGCATTGAGCGCTTGGAAAACTAGGGTTAAAAGGGCGATTCAAGTAGACCATGAAACCTATGCCGAGATTGTTGCAGACAATCCAAAAATTACGATAGAGGACTTTGAAAAGTTCAAGGAGAGTTGCAATGAAGAAACTGCCAAGGCCAGGTCGGAGAGAGGCAAGCAGCTGGAGGCAAAGAACATGGAGAACCACCGCCTTAGAAGTCGTGGTTACATGGGAAAGAGGCCCGTGTGGGCTAAGGAGGATGCAAAACATGAACGGCAGGGGATCCCAGACCCATTGGTTGAGTTCACCGACCAGCAGGAGCACGACTTCATTAGGGCCCGATTCTCTTGGGACCCCCAAAAAAAGATTTTCTTCACCGACGGGCCGACTAGGAAATTCTTGAGAATACTAGTAATTATGCTTTTACCACCTTACATATTAGCTTCTAATCAATGAAGTCTACTACATTCTAGTCGCATTTGTAAATGATTCACGATCCATTTGGCAGAGAGAGCAACACAAGCTTGCGGCCGAAAGCGACTCATCGACTCAGTCGACGGCGAAGTACAAGTGGGACACTCCTTTCAACCGGGCCATGAACATAATGCTGGGATACCCGCCCGGCCAGCGGCCGCAATATGGACGTGTGCATGGCGCCGGGGATGGCGCCACGTGGAAGTACTATTATAACGAGGACCCCGAGGCCAAAAGACAGAGAAAGAAGTTCAGTCAAGTGACTATCGACGAGAAGGTGGTGCGGGCGATGGAGAAAGAAAAAGCTGAGACCAAAGCTGAGATAATCGCTGCATGTAGAGATGATATGGTGGCTACCTTGATAAGCTTGATTCCAACAGTGGTCACATGGGTGCAACAAAATCCAAACGCGCCACCAAGTGATTTTCCCATGCACAGCTTCACCGGGAGCAACTCAATGAACACCGCACCCATTCCCGTACCTAGTATGGCAACCACACCCGCACCTCCTCCAGCACCTGCTCCTACACCCAGCTCTCACAGCAGCCCTAGCTCCGTCTCTGGCTTGAATGTCAAGCCGTTGACATTGACTGAGCTCGAGGCCCTCACGGTAAATACGCGTTGAACCTTCATCAAATCAACTAATTAATTAATATTTAGTTGCCATTCTTTTTGGATCTCTGACGCCGCACGTATATGTCTTTTTAGGCCGACTCCACTCCGTCCACCCTCCTTTACCACATGAAGGGCGGGTTGGTGGATGTGGGGAAGGGTACTATAGTCAAGCCTAAGGATCGATTGTTTCACCGCCGGCAGATGCCTGATAACGCCTTAAGGGTCTCTGTGGCGAGTGTGAAAGCTACGAGGGTTTCCCTCATCCGATACAAACCGATGGAGAGGATGATGAGACCCCGATGCAGCTTGGCCAATGCAAAAATTGGCCGATCCTATGGCCGAAAAATCTTCTGCGTGTCGAGGTGGCCGGGAGCACACCAACGGGACCTTAGGAAGGTATGACCACAACACCACCTACACAAGTACAACCATCGTCTGTGCTGCTTGCTGAGATCGAGTGACATGAGGAAGGAGGGCCAACCGTTCCGACAGATGATGCCATCTGCCCCATGGAAGAGGATATGGATCATGACATGGAGGAGGCCGATGACCCTAACCAGTATTTCAATACTGCCTTTGACAATGAAGTAACAATGAGTCAACCATATGAATATGAGATGCATGTACCAGAGCCGGAACGTCCTCGGGAGTGCAAGAAGTCTTTGTTCATGCAATCCTCGCAGGACACGCCTCCAGATGCCGGCTCCACCCAAGCTCAACTAATTAGCCAGAGTCGTCCAATGCTGAGCCCAACAACACTAGGGATGGTGCTCAGGGAGGGTCTGACACACCAACCAGCACCTGAGCCCACCAAGAAGAAGCAGAGGAAGAGATCGGCAGCGAGAAAATCCAATAAAGCTGGCAATGTTGGTTCTAGCAGCCAGCCGCCTTCGACCAAGGTTGACGGTTTACCGATGAAACATGCGCCATTAATCCATGTCGCGGGGGAGCCAATGGTACCAGTGAATGCACTAGCTGCCATAGCAGGGGATCTCAGGAGACTCCATGACCATGTGCTTTCGACAGAGAGAAGCCTCCTCGCCTCTGATGATCCAGGATACCCACTTTATACGGTTCATGTGTCGAGCAGTTGCAAGATGTATGTCCACACATGCCCCGCGGACCTCTTCTTCCTGAGGTTTGATTACATCTTCCAGATGTTTCAAATGAGGACACTCGATTTTACGTTCGTCCGCATGTATGCGCTGCACATGAACTACATCGTCAGGAGAGAGCAAGTCATCGGTCTTGCGGTCGCGGACCCATACTACATGCATCAGGGCTTCTTTTCAATCAACGATGCCAACCGCCAATATGCGAGTCAGTACATCGAAGAATTCTTGGTCAGCAATAAGGACAAAGAAACGATTCTCCTACTTTATCATCCCAGGTATAAGTCATCCACAGATAGCACTATAACACATATGTGCATTTCAATAGTTACTTTGCACGCATGGAGGCTAACTTGATCGTGTATTTTGCGCAGCAGGGGGTGTCGTGCCGTTCTCATCGTTCTTTACCCGTGTTACTCCCGCGCTCTGTATTTGGACCCGTCGAAGAACATACAGAAGAAAGATTACACACACATAAAGTATGTTCTGGACAGAGCTATGATGGGCTTCAGCATGCAGGGTGGCTACATCCAGTCCAAAAAAACAAATAAGGTCGGCCTTTGTTTAGGCCACAAGACTGACTTTTGCTGCATCCAGCAACCGGCAAGAAGTGAGAATGATGGATTCTACGCCATCCATCTAATGATGGAGTACAGAAGGGATGTACAATCACTTTGCATGAAATCTTCATCCGATACCCATATCCAGAGATGGGCCGAAGCCTTTGGAGCCATGCCGGATAATCAACTTCGAAATGATTTCTACCGGATCCAGCAAGAAATTGCATCCATCATCATGAAAGATGTCCTCGAAGAGAATGGGATGTTCTATGGTGGCCCAATATCGCGAGCTGACGTCCGAACCCGCA
The DNA here is from genome assembly GCF_056163025.1 of Triticum urartu. NCBI lineage: Eukaryota > Viridiplantae > Streptophyta > Magnoliopsida > Poales > Poaceae > Triticum > Triticum urartu. The sequence continues at coordinate 365,835,270 of NC_141873.1, read as the reverse complement.
TTACCCTACAGCGTCAGGACATGACGCCTTTCACTAAGCTTGGGTCCACCCTTCCAGATATGGACAGATGGGAAGAGTGCACAGCTTAAAAACAATTTGTCTGTTTAGTTACTTGTTACTTTATGTACGACGAAACTTCAAATCTCTTAGTATGATGAAACTATTAGATGTATGGTTCCGCGCTCTAGTTAATTACTTTCGATACGATGCTTCTATTTCATAGCTGTTTCGTTGAATTCGCTTCATGACTATATATATATGTGTGTGTGTGTGTGTGTGTGTGTGTGTGTGCATCTCTGACAGGTATATAGATCAACGATGGCGAGGAAGTGGTATGCTGTTTATGTAGGGCATGTTCCGGGTGTGTACGATGAGTGGCCAGAGTGTCAGGCCCAAGTCTCTGGCTTCTCCGGTGGAAGACAGAAAGGGTTTGATAGCAGAGCAGAAGCCGAAGCTAGTTACTTGAGATTCATAGCACAACAGGGGATTCAGAACCAGCGCCGCTGCGAAAACTACTACATAATACCGCTTTTGATCATCATTATCACTCTTATCTCGTATGTCATAGTTTAGGTAGATGATGAAACATGCGTCTACGGTGACAATGTAAGAGACATGTGATCATTAACTTGTATCGCTATTTCGAGATCATGATGAGACCGACATCATTTGTGTTGAGACTATGTGATATGATGAGACTATGTTGTACCACTTCGATGATGATGGTGAGACATTCCTTTTTAATATAGTTTCAGTGTATGTGTATGTTGTAATTGTATAAAACCTGTAAAAATATGAATACATCAACATAAAAAAAGAAAATACTAGCAGTAGCGTGGGGTATTGGAGTAGTAGCAGCGCTGCTTACCAGTAGCTTTGGTTGTAGGGGCATGCTACTAGTATTAGCAGTAGCGATGGACAAAGGCGCGCTAGTGCTAGATATAGATAGTAGTAGCGTTGGTTCAAACAAGTGCTACTGCTAAAAATAGCTGTAGCGTCGTAGCAGTAGTGCGCCTGCCCGCGCTACTAATAGCCAAAAACCCAGCGCTACTCATAAGGGTTTTCCTAGTAGTGATGATCTTCCCGACTCCACACAAGGGCTGCTCAGACCAACGTAGATAGCGGGGAACTGCCGGCTCAATAGCATTGACTAATCTCTTATGAAGCTTCTGGTCACGCTTACACAAGTTAGTGGTAAACACATGATATTGCCCACTATTCAACTGCTTCGGGTTGCTCTGGTAACCAGACTGTTGCTGTTGCTGACCCCCTTGATTACTCTGCTGGTTGTAACCACCCTGGTTGTTGTGATTAACTTGATTTCCATGGAAACCAGAGTTAGAACCGCCACCGCCATAACCCGGACCATGAGAGCCAGGCCCAGAACCGCCACCCGGCCCGTGGCTGTCATGGAAAAGATTTAAATTTTTGTACTCCTTCATGATGTGACAATCCTTTCATAGATGCCCGGATGGTCTTTCCTTCATACCATGTCGTGGGCAGGCCTGATTCAACATACGCTCCAGATTGATACCGGATCCGCCGGCTTGTGGGGGTGGTTTACCCTTACGACGCTGACCAATATTCTGTGCATTGGTGTTAGCTACAAAGTCAAAACTATTATCAGCTTTGCGCTTACCGTTGCCTCCCGGGTTATACTGCTGCCCCTTAGCATTGTTGCTCCTCTTCCCCTTCCCAACTTTATCGTCATCAGATTCGGGGTTTTTGGTACTATCAGAATCAGCATATTTAACCAGAGCCTCCATGAGTGTCCCCATGTCATTGCAGTGGCGATTGAGTCGCCCTAGTTTCTGCTTCAAAGGCGTGAAACAATAGTTGTTCTCCAACATCAACACCGCTGAGTCGGCATTGATGCGATCTGACGAGTGCAAGATTGTTGAGACCCGACGCACCCAATGGGTCGTTGATTCACCTTCTTCTTGAACACAGGCGGCCAGATCCACAATCGACATGGATGTTTACACGTATCTTTGAAGTTCTGGATAAACCGGGCTTTTAACTCGGCCCATGACCCGGTGGAATTGGCAGGGAGCCCCTGCAACCAGGTGCGGGTCGTTCCTTCTAGCATCAGTGGAAAATACTTAGCACACACGGCCTCGCTGACATAGAGCAACTCCATGGCAATCTCATAACTCTCAATCCATGCCGCAGGACTTAAATCAGTTGTATAGTTTGGCACCTTGCGAGGTCCTTTGAAATCTTTGGGCAGACGCTCATTACGTCGATCCAGCACCAAGCATGGTACGCCAAACTTTCTAAAGGTTACCCCTGGCTCCACAGAGGTGGTCGGACGAACCGGAGTTGGTTGACGAGCCGCATACTGACCCGCCAGCTCGGCCTCTCGACGAGCTCTACCATGATCCACCATGTCCTGAGCATTTGCACCACCACCCGCTGGGTCATGCCCATGGGGCGGGTTACGGTTGCGCCCACAGCTTGACACAGCTGGCTCCTCGAGATGCCTGATGTAACTCCGGCTCGGGCGAGGGGTGGAATGAATTCTATCCCGACTGTATGAATAGGCCTGCTACTGAGTTAATGCCGTCTGGAGAAGCTCTCTGGCCCTCCGTGTCTCAACCACCATCGGCGACTCACCATCAACCAGGATCGCCGCCAATCGTGACACTGCAGCGATCATGTTACCCAAGGGGTTAGAATAATGACCCGGTGGTGTCGGCACGTGCTGCGGCGGGTTTGTGTTCTGTCGGGGCAGGTCCGTTGTGTGCGGCTGAACCGGCGTACCAGTCCCAGGTGCTTTGACCCAGTTTGCGACTGTTGGGTTACTAGTTCCTGCTCCTTGCGTGTTAAAGAGATTTCTCGCCTCGTAAACCAAAGGCAGACGAGTCTGATGCCTCCTCCTCATAACTTCATTGGAAGCATTCTGATCTAACATGAGCTAGAAAGATTGCGACTGAATCTGCTGAGCTTGAGCATCCAAAGTGGTCTACTCCTCAGGCATCCTGGTGCTTTCTGCGTTTAACTCCTCCTTAGCCTGCGCTATCTCATCACGCAGTTTGGTGATCGCCGCATTGTGCTAATCTTGATCCGCCGGGTTAACCACCGTTGTTAACAGTGTTGTCAATTTATCCAGCAAATTAGTTAAAGCCTAAGCCGGCAGGCGCTCAGGGCCTCCTGCCCCGGCAGCCGCTGCCGCCCCTGACCCGGAAACCAGCTCCGACGCAGTTGATGAGTGCTGCACGGGCTGTGTACCGGTCATGAAAATTGCAACTCGATTCAGCGGCTCATAGGGGTCCGTAATACTGTCGCCATCAGAACAGCCCCCAAGCCAGCCATCTGTCAGTTGATAAAAAGACTCTATCTCACCGGTGGATGACTCGCCATCAGAACAAACGACGGTCTCATCACCAGATGCTGGCATGTCCTCAGATTCCACTCCATGGATAAATCCCACGAAGGCATGATTCATGGCAAGCCGAACCCGGGAGGGTCTCGCACGCTGAGTCGTCTCGACGATGTCGGTGCAGATGTCCGGCTCGGGGCCTGGTTCGCCGATCTTGTCGATGAAGACGTGGATGCCACCGAAGGGGGCCCGGGACCCGTACTCAATTGAGATGGCCTCAGGGCCCCAACCTGTGTCGTCGATGTAGAGCTTGCCGCGGCGACTCTTGGTCATTCGGCCCACAGTGTATCCCTTGATCCCTTCGAAACAGCCCTTTAAGAACTCGAAACCATCGTGTGATAGCCCCACGGTGGGCGCCAACTATCGTGGAATTGTCACGGCAGATGTCCTCGTGTGAGGACTTAGTCATGGAGCCATCGCGTTGAGGTTAGCTTAAAGGGGTTAAACAGGACAAAGGACATGAGGAGTTTATACTGGTTCGGCCCCTTATGATGAAGGTAAAAGCCTAGTCCAGTTTGAGGTTGGTATTGCTAGGGTTTCGATGAGCGGGAAGCGGATATGCGTGACCCGGCTCTCAATCTGTTGTTTCTTGTTATAAGCCGCCGCTAGGTCGTCCCCTTATATACACGGGTTGCCCTGCAGCCCTCAAAGTCTCGGCCAGATTATACAACGTATCCGGCTCGGTGACCTTTCTCACATGCCTTAAAACACAAGTTTACATACATGGTGGTTTACAATTGATACGTCTCCAACGTATCTATAATTTATGAAGTATTCACGCTATTATATTATCTGTTTTGGATGTTTATGGGCTTTATTATACACATTTATATTATTTTTGGGACTAACCTATTAACCGGAGGCCTAGCCCAAAATGATGTTTTATTGCCTATTTTAGTGTTTCGAAGAAAAGGAATATCAAATGGAGTCCAAACGGAATGAAACCTTTGGGAGAGTTATTTTTGGAATGGAAGCAACCCAGGAGACTTGGAGTAGACGTCACGGAAGCTTCGAGGAAGCCACGAGGCAGGGAGGCGCGCCCTACCCCCCTGGGCATGCCCCCCACCCCCGTGGGCCCCTCGTGGCTCCCCTGACCGACTTCTTTCGCTTATAGATGTCCATATACTCTAAAAACATCGAGGACAGAATAGATCGGGAGTTCCGCCGCCGCAAGCCTCTGTAGCCACGAAAACCAATCTAGACCCGTTCTGGCACCCTGCCGGAGGGGGGGATCCCTCACCGGTGGCCATCTTCATCATCCTGGCACTCTCCATGACGAGGAGGGAGAAGTTTACCCTAGGGGCTGAGGGTATGTACCGGTAGCTATGTGTTTGATCTCTCTCTCTCTCTCGTGTTCTTGAGGTGGCATGATCTTGATGTATCGCGAGCTTTGCTATTATAGTTGGATCTTATGATGTTTCTCCCCCTCTATGCTTGTCGTGGAATTGTCACGGCAGATGTCCTAGTGAAAGAACTTAGTCGTGGAGCCATCGCAACTAGGAAGCTTAAAGGGGTTAATCGGGACAAAGGACACGAAAGGTTTATACTGGTTCGGCCCCTTGCGGTGAAGGTAAAGCCTAGTCCAGTTGATGTGGTATTGCTAGGTTTCGATGACCAAGGAGAGAAATACGCTAGCTTGGCTTCTCGATCTGTTGTTTCTTACCCTAAGACGCCACCGGGTCATCCCCTTATATACACGGGTTGACGCCTGGCGGCCTACAGAGTCCCGGTCGGCTCATATAACATGTCCGGCTTGGTGACTTCCTTTACATGCCTTTATTTACAAGTCTTTATTACCCATGGCGGTTTACAATCACGGGCCTCAAGCCACCTCTGGGCTTGGGCCTACTACAAGTCTTATACTAAACCATCGCCTTGTATATTCACTTGAACTTTTAGTAACCCGCCATTAGGATTGACCCGGCCCCTTCTGGGCGGGTCATACCTGGTAGTTGTATCCCCAACATTAGGCCCCAGGTTGATTTGAACTTTGTTCTTGTCAATCTCTAACACTTTAAACGAAATCCATCCTCCTCTGTTTGTAAAAACTCTTGTAACCCGCCATGATGTCATCTTCAGAAAATATGAAAATCGGCCATGATGTCATCTTCAACGGATTCTTATCCTTAAATGTCTTTCGAGAATCGAGGCGTCCATTTAGCTGGATAATCATTACTTTGGTCTTCCTTGATTTTTGCGCCTGCCTGTTCACTTATCCCCTTATAAATAGGCTCGGCCAGTCCTTCCTCTTTCTTCTTCTTCCTCTTGCACCTTCTCTGCCGCTCGAGCTCTGCCGCCGCCGCAGCGCACCGTCGTCCTCAACTCCTGCCGCTGCATCACCCTAAGTCTGTCAGAGAATGGCAGCGATCCTCCGCAGCAACTCCGCACATGTAAGCTCTTGCCTTCTCACCCCATGGATCTGCATTAGGGTTCTGGAGGTTTCCTTCTTGTGTTCTTCGCCGTTCGTCGTAGATTCATTCGCAACTTCTCTTACCGCACCCTCTTTTGATCTAAAAGTAGTGCAGAACTTATATGGTAGCTGTTTCTCCTCCATTTTAGATGCTAGCAGATCCCCTTCTCTTGTATAAATGCCTCTTTAGAACTGACGAACTCCTATGTACTTGTTTTTTAGGTCTAACTTTATTTTTCTTTTCTGAACCATTTTGATCCATAATAATAACCACAGCTTGGGAAACCTGTTTGTCTCAACACTTATCCAATTTTGATTCTGGCAACCTTCGAATACTTTTTTAGTCATGGCGGCTTATGACTCTGGCTTATTGTTCCTTTACATGTCATTAGCCCTTATTTAAGCCGCCATTACTCATTTGTACTACAATCATGAACCTGTAACTTCATCAATAAATTGAACCGGCAAATTACTTTCTTTTCAGCTTGCCCTTTCTTCATCATGCCGTCCAAAGCGCCAACAGTCTGCAATTGGGTCCCTTAAACAGTTATTGAGGATGCCTTGAAGGAATTTGTCACCATAGGATTTTTTCCAAAGAAAAGCATTATGTCTTATCGTGCTCCTGACCCGGACGAAGAACGGCCTCAGCCCAAAGACGGCGAAGTTATCATTTTCACTGATCAGATGAACCGCGGCTTCTCACCACCCGGCTCAAAGTTCTTCTGAGACATTCTGCATTTTTTCAAGCTTTATCCACAAGACATTGGACCCAACTCTATATCCAATATCTGCAATTTTCAAGTTCTTTGTGAGGTATATCTTCAAGAAGAACCGACTGTAGAACTCTTTAGAGAGTACTTTTACTTGAACCGCCAGAATGAGTGCACCAACGGCCTGAGCTTGGAGCTTGGCGGAATTTCAATTCAATGCTGACAAGGTGTCATTTTTCCTTTAGTGGTCTTACCAAGCCATCCCAAAGACTGGAACCAAACCTGGTTCTACTGCCAAGATACATCACCAGCTAATGAAAAACCACTGCCGGGTTACCGTGCGGAGCGTCTTGATTCCAAGTTTGTGCTCCCTGACAAACTTACTACTGCTGAACGCAAGAAGCTTATCCCCTCTATCAAAAGGATTCAAGCTTTATTGGGAAATGTGTAGGATCGAAAGTATGTCTAGAGGGGGGGTGATTAGACTACTTGACCAAATAAAAACTTAACCTTTTCCCAATTTTAGTTCTTGGCAGATTTTAGCTATTTTAGGACAAGTCAAGCAATCATACACAATTCAAGCAAGCATGCAAAGAGTATATTGGCAGCGGAAAGTAAAGCATGCAACTTGCAAGAATGTAAAGGGAAGGGTTTGGAGATTTCAAACGCAATTGGAGACACGGATGTTTTTCCTGTGGTTCGGATAGGTGGTGCTATCCTACATCCACGTTGATGGAGACTTCAACCCACGAAGGGTAACGGTTGCGGGAGTCCACACAGGGCTCCACCCACGAAGAGTCACGGTTGCGCGAGTCCACGGAGGGCTCCACCCACGAAGGGTCCACGAAGAAGCAACCACCCACAAAGGGTCCACGAAGTAGCAACCTTGTCTATCCCACCATGGCCATCGCCCACACAGGACTTGCCTCACTAGCGGTAGATCTTCACGAAGTAGGCGATCTCCTTGCCCTTACAAACTTCTTGGTTCAACTCCACAATCTTGTCGGAGGCTCCCAAGTGACACCTAGCCAATCTAGGAGACACCACTCTCCAAGAAGTAACAAATGGTGTGTAGGTAATGAACTCCTTGCTCTTGTGCTTCAAATGATAGTCTCCCCAACACTCAACTCTCTCTCATAGGATTGGATTTGGTAGAAAGAAGATTTGAGTAGAAAGCAACTTCGAGAGGCTAGAGATCAAGATTCATATGGTAGGATTGGAATGTCTTGGTCTCAACACATGAGTAGGTGGTTCTCTCTCAGAACATATGAGTTGGAATGGTGTATGTGTTCTGATGGCTCTCTCCACTGGCTCTCACACGAATGAAGAGGAGGTGGAGGGGTATATATAGCCTCCACACAAAATCCAACCGTTACACACAGTTTTCCAATCTCGGTGGGACCGAATCAACGAACTCGGTCGGACCGAAAATGTAAACCTAGTGACCGTTAGAGATTTTCGGTGGGACTGACATGCAACTCGGTGGAACCGATATGGTTAGGGTTTGGGCATAACGTAATCTCGGTGAGACCGATTACACAAACTCGGTGAGACCGAATTTGGTAATTAGCTAACCAGAGAGTTGGTCAGGCAAACTCGGTGGGACCGATTTGCTCTTTCGGTGAGACCGAAAGTTACAAAGGGGAAACACTGAATTTACATTGCAATCTCGGTGGGACCGATTCGCTCTTTCGGTGAGACCGAAAAGTTACGAAAGGGAAACAGAGAGTTTGCAACCCCATCTCGGTGAGACCGAGATCCCTATCGGTAGAACCGAAATGCTAGGGTTTGGCAGTGGCTTATGACAAGTGAAACTCGGTGGCGCCGGATAGGAAGAATCGGTAGGACCGAGTTTGGCTTAGGGTTTAGGTCATATGTGGATATGGGAAAGTAGTTGAGGGTTTTGGAGCATATCACTAAGCACATGAAGCAAGAGGCTCATTAAGAAACACCTCATCCCTCCTTGATAGTATTGGCTTTTCCTAAAGACTCAATGTGATCTTGGATCACTAAAATATAAAATGAAGAGTCTTGAGCTTTTGAGCTTGAGCCAATCCTTTGTCCTTAGCATTTTGAGGGTTCCACTTTCACATCCATGCCATGCCAATCATTGAGCTTTCCTGAAATAATCATCTTGGAATAGCATTAGCTCAATGAGCTATATGTTGTTATGAATTAACAAAACCACCTAGGGATAGTTGCACTTTCAATCTCCCCCTTTTTGGTAATTGATGACAACATATAGATCAAAGCTTCGACAAATGATAATAAGCATGAAATATATCGTCGCTTTGAGAAGTATGTGACAAGTAAGAGCTCCCCCTAAATTTGTGCATATTTAAAATTTGCTTTGGACTGCAAATGCACAAGGAGTTAGAGTCATGGGTTACTCTTCCATGTCATATACATCTTGGTGGAGCGCTTAAAATGATAAGAATGAAATACATGCACTCATCACCAAGAACAGTGAATGATCACATAAGATAGATAAGATAATAGCATTCATCAAGCATTAAGTGTAGCTTATGATCAAACACATGATCATCAATGTCTCACAAATAATGACGTAGTATCTCAAGCACTCAAAAGCAAACAAGTTTGAAAAACCACCAAATAAAGCAAGAGAGAAAAGCAACACTCTCTCTCTCGAAGCCTATGATCTATACATCTTCTCCCCCTTTGGCAACAAGTTACCAAAAAGTTCCTAGAAAATGCATAGCACTAGATCGATGCTCAGGCTTGATCTTCTGGTGGTGGTGGAGTCCGGATCACTCCAAGGACGAAGGCTTCGGTAGATGCTGAAGTAGACGCTGGAGTTGGAGCTGAGGTAGATGCTGGAGCTGGTGGAACTGAGGCTGTGGTTGGTGCTGAGGTGGTGGCTCTTGTGTCAGCTACTGGCACGGCAGACGACCTTGGACCTCCGGGCACTCTGGCAAAGGCATGAGTGGTAATCCTGCCTCTCCTCTCCTGCATATCATCTTGGAGCTGCTCCACTGCAGTCTGAATCTCCGTTACCTTGACATCCAAGTCATAGAACTTTTGTTCCATGATTCTCTCTAGGCTTGCCTGGTTTTGAGTTAGGGTGGCTAGTCCTTTCTCAATCCGCAGGGTGGATGCAATGAGGTAACCAAGTTGCTCTTGTTTGGTCTTCAAGAAGTACTCAGATGCCTCCTCTTGAGTTGGCATCTTGGCAGCTTTCTCCTTCCTTGCCTTCTCCTTCTTTGCAAATGCTTGGGCAGATGACGGTTCATTTTCATTCATGACAACTTCATTGTCCTCAAAATCTGGACGGATGGGCAGGTGTTCCTTGTCCAATAAATATATGCCCATGCCCATCTTGGAGTTGATGAGCTCCTGGATCTGAGGGGCATATCCGCAACTCCTCTTTTGGTCTGCTGCAGTCCTCTTGATTGTTTCCACTATTAGGCTCATCACCTTGAACTTCTGAGGTACATCAAATACATGAAGCAGGTTGATAGCATGGCCTCTGATCATCTTGTGATCTCCAGACTTGGACAATAAGGTGTGCCTCAATATCCAATTGATCATTGGCAGTCCTGACAGAAGGTAGTGCACTGAGCCAAATTTGAACGTGTCAAGTGCCTCATTGGGAATTTCCTTGTACATATTGGACATGGAGTTATGGTCCATCTTCTTCTTGGCATATATATCCAAGTCATCATCATGCTCCTCTGGGGCATTAATGATCTGTGCCCACTCAGCAACTGTGGATTGGTACCTTGTACCCTCAGACATCCATATGATCCTCCCATCTGAATAAAAATGTGCTGTGGAGTAGAATTGCATGATCAGCTCCTCGTTCCACTTTGTGAGCTTCTGCCCAACAAAGTCAGCAACTCCACAAGCACTAAAGCTGTCAAATACTCCAGGGTAGTGCTCCTCATTCTCCTTCATGTAGGTCCAGTCGACCCATCTCATATCACAGACTATGGGCTTCTTATCAAGCAAAACTGTCTCATAAAAATCTTGCTGCTCCTTGGTGTGGAACCTGTAATCCACGGCAGTACTCCTCCTAGAAGCATATGGGTCTACTTCTCTCCACTTCCTCAGCCCTGAATCTCTCCTGAGCTTCATGTCCTCAGCCACAGGATGAGCATCATTGTGGTCTGGGATCTTGGGCTTGAGCTTTCTCAGAACTTGCTCCTCATCCTCTTCTTCAGCAATAGTCTCAGGCACTGGGGCCTTGTTCTTCTCAGCTGCAGGAATGCTCCTTGTATTCCTCTTGGGTTTTGGCTTGGAGGCAGCTTTGGGCTTAGATGCAGTAGCCACTGACCTTATGGCATCACCCATCAGCTTGGGTGCCTTGGGTGCTGGTGCAGCTACCTCTTCTTCCTCTTCCATGATGGAAGCCTTTCCTAGTACTCTGGCCACGGTCTTCTTGACCCTTTCCTTTCTTTTCTTTCCCTCAGCAGCAATTGGCTCTTTGGGAGTGGGCTTCTCAGTTGAAGCTCTTGCCTTTGACATGGGATGCCTGCCTCCTGGCCTTTTGATCTTCAGCCCTGGCTTTGTGCCTTGAGCTGGCTCAACTCTCTTGGAAGTGGCCTCTTCCTCTGCCACATAGTCTTCATCTTCAGAGTCTGAAGTCCTCTTCTTCCTCTGTCTGGTGGCAGCCTTTGGCAAGTTGCTAGGGGTGCTCCTGCTGCCTTCATCTGAAGAACTTGAGGGACTAGTGCCCTCACTCATGTGCACCTGCTGCTCTGACATGTTTTGGCTATCACTTTGATCAGACATGCTGCAAACTGACTGCTGACCCTGTGAACAGATTATAGATGAGATAGAGTGGATGAGCATCACAAAATGCAGAGATTTTTGCAAAATAATGATCCAAAAACTTAGTTTTAGTTTCCCACTGAAATCATCTTGGATCTACCAATTTTCAAACTCGGTGATACCGAAGCAGTTTTGGAACCTAAACTAGTGAACTCGGTTGGACCGAGTCACAGTTCGGTGGCACCGAGACTGCTAGGGTTTCACTGAGTTCCAAAATCGGTCACACCGATAAGTAATTCTCGGTCGGACTGAGTCTCACTTGTGCAATGGCATAAGCCAAATCGGTGGGACCGAGTTTTTCAACTCGGTGGGTCCGAGATGGTTTCGGCGGAAACCTAACCCTAAAATTTTCGAATCAAACCTAATCTATAAGCGTTTTGACTTGATAGAAGTGTTTCAATCGTGGCAAGAAACATGAAGAACACAATGTGCTAGGAATTGGACGGGGAATAGCACTGTGATCGAGTCCATACCCTAGTTCAGCAGAGACTCGCTACGGCGGCAACGGCGGGGGCAGAATTCCCATTGACGGCGACGGAGACCAGCTACTGGAGGCGGCTGGCGGCGAGAAGACGATCCGGAGACCACGAATGCAGAGCAGGCTATCGCGCGGGCAAAGGGGTTCGGAGAAATTTCCAAAATTTTGCCCGTGACTATATATAGCCCGACCCTGTCGGTGTGACCGAGTGGAACAACTCGGTGTGACCGAAATGTTCAAATCGGTTGCACCGAGATCGAAAACCTAGATCAACTTAATGATCTCGGTAGGACCGAAAGTAGGGTATCGGTCAGACCGAGAATCATAAAGAGGTTTTGGAAGTTTAAGTCTATGACGAATCGGGGACTCCGAGCGCTCCTCACATAGAGTGGTTCGAATCTGACTTGATCAAATTTTGTGATGCAGCATGAATAGAATTTGAGACGAGAAAAGCACAGATAGCTAGAGGAGGTTCTTAGGCATTCTTGTCCATCCACTTGGCAAAAAGAAATAAAACCGAACAATCAAAACAACAAGTGGATGTCCTCGAATGAGTAAAATATGCAACCAGCATGCTCACACAATAAGATGGCAAATGAAATATGTGGCAAGGCATGCACAACCAATTCTAGCATCTATCAAGCAATTTGCGATGACCAGGTCATCTATATATGAGTATATTGACTTAGGAGTCAAGTGAGAACACTTGATCATAGGTCATACTCATCGTTTAAGCTCAAGTGGGGTTACCACTTTTACATAAAGCATTGTTGTGTTCACATCTTTAGAGTTTCTTTAGCTCAAGTCTTGGAGTAAAGCTCCCCCTAGATGTGATATCCCCCCTAAGAGGGATGAACTAACCTTGGGTTTTGTCGATGATGACTTCATGTAGATGTTGAAGATGTGGATGCTCAATGTTGATGTAGATCACTTGGAGCTATCCATTTGAGTGAATTGCACTTTCAATACCTAGATGGGTTAGTCCCACAAGGAACAAACAAGGATATCCATAGACATAGAGTGATGCACACACAAGATGATGTCCATGAAGACTTTTAGGTTACCTTGTCCCTTATCTTACCAACAAGAGGGTTTGTGACTCCTTGTACTAGTGCAAGATGTGGAAGTTGATTGCACTTGTTCTCGCCAAAATGATAAGAGTGAAGTATGTTGGCGGAGTCACCCTCAAGAACTCTCTAGTTCTTCTTCTTTTGGATCCACATCATCTTCATGGGAATCCTTGGAGTTGTAGACGTACTTGATGAAGTGGAACTTGAAGTAGTCTTGGGAATCCACTTGACTAAGGTCTTAGGAGCTTCTTCAAATGCGTCGATTTCCTCTTGAAGCTTGTCCTTGCCTTTTTGCTTGTAGTCTTGTGGTGGAAGATCATCTTGAGCTTGTGTCCCCTTGAAAGAAGTATCATACTTCTCTTGTTGAGGGACAAACTTTGTCTTGGGGTATTGATCTTCTTCCCACTCAACTCCATTGATATTGACCTTTCGTTCAAAACCAACACCTTGATTCTTCCGGTGCATTCCTTGCTTGCGCACAATTTCCTCGAATTGCTTACTCCCGGCAAGGCTTTTGTACACTCCTTTCTCTATAATTCCCTTCAATAAACTATTTTCTTGCTCAAGTGTAACTTGGCTAAGAGAATCATTAGTGAAATCAAGAGAACTACTAGAAGCAACAATATTGGATTTAGCATGATCATTGTTACTACTAGAGGAAGAATCTTTCTTGTTCTTGTTACTAGACTTGACTTGAGGCATGTAACTAGATAAGAGTAAACGCTTGGCAATGTAAGAAGAACTTTTCTTAGGGAGATCATCATTGATTGCTTTTAAGAACTCATGCTCTTGCTCAAGATTGAGCTTTTCAAAGCGTAATTTCTCATGAGCTCTTAAAAGTTCTCGATGATCTTCGAAGATGGTTTCATGAGCTAACTTAAGAGTATTTAGTTCTTTAGTTAGAGCCTCAATCTTCTCCTTATCATTGTCATTCGTTTTATCTTGATTAGCATGTTTAATTGACGTTTCATCATAGTATTCATCACTAGAGTTGTCAACAAGCAAATCATCTCCTAATAAGTCATCTTCATCACTATTGAAATCAACATACTCGGGGTGTGTTACCTTAGGACCTTTGGCCATGAAGCATCTTCTAATTCCTTCATTTGGTGAGTCAAATATGTCGTAGGAGTTGGTTGACACAAGTGCTAGACCGGCAACACCTTCATCTTGAGTATCTTCGGAGTCGGAGTGATAACTTCTCTCGGAGTGGCTGTCGGAGTCGGAGCCGGATACCCATTCACCAACATGAGCTTGATGTCTTCGTCTTGTGTAGCTTCTTGATGATTTTTCCTTCCTTTCCGAATCCTTGCTTCTCCGTGAGTATCTTCGTTCATAACGATCATCTCTACTCCTTCTCTCTCTTGGTGATGATTCTTTGCTTCTTCTTTTTGGAGAATCTTCTCTTCTCTTGTAGGGAGCCGTACACTCATTGCAGAAGTGTCCGGGTCTTCCAAAGTTGTAGCAGTTTCGCTCTCGACTAGAAGATATTTTGTCATTGTAGGACCTTGACTTGAAGCTTCTATCTTTGCTTCTACTCTTGTAGAACTTGTTGAAGTTCTTCATCATTAAGCTCAATTCTTCATTGAAGTCTTGTTTCTCACTCGACGATGTAGGGGCTTCACATGAGGCTTTATAGGCACCACTTGATTTGTTGTGAAGTTCCTCTTTATCCTTAAGTGACATCTCATGAGCAACAATTCTTCCAATCACCTCCGTTGGCTTGAGATCTTTGTAGTTGGGCATCATTTGGATCAATGTGCACACGGTATCATATTTTCCATCCAAGGCTCTTAGAATCTTCTTGATGATGAATCTATCGGTCATCTCTTCACTTCCTAAGCCGGCAATCTCATTTGTGATGAGAGCAAGCCTAGAGTACATTTCAGAGACACCTTCACCGTCCTTCATCTTGAACTTGTCAAGTTGGCTTTGGAGCACATCCAACTTGGATTCCTTGACGGAGTCGGTACCTTCGTGCATATCAATCAAAGTGTCCCAAATTTCCTTTGCATTCTCAAGACGGCTGATTTTGTTGAATTCTTCGGGCCACAATCCGTTGAAGAGAATATCACAAGCTTGAGCATTGTATTGCAACATCTTCAACTCATCCGCGGTAGCTTCACGGTTTGGTTCTCTCCCATCAAAGAAGTCACCTTGCAAACCAACACACACAATAGCCCAAACGACGGGGTTATGTCCAAGAATATGCATTTTCATTTTATGCTTCCAACTAGCAAAATTAGTACCATCAAAGTAAGGACCTCTACGGTGATAATTTCCCTCGCTAGACGCCATACTCTCCTAGGTTGTGAAACCAAGGCTATGACCACCAAAAGCTATGGAGATCAAAGCAAATGGAGACCAAAGCTCTGATACCACTTGTAGGATCGAAAGTATGTCTAGAGGGGGGTGATTAGACTACTTGACCAAATAAAAACTTAACCTTTTCCCAATTTTAGTTCTTGGCAGATTTTAGCTATTTTAGGACAAGTCAAGCAATCATCACACAATTCAAGCAAGCATGCAAAGAGTATATTGGCAGCGGAAAGTAAAGCATGCAACTTGCAAGAATGTAAAGGGAAGGGTTTGGAGATTTCAAACGCAATTGGAGACACGGATGTTTTTCCCGTGGTTCGGGTAGGTGGTGCTATCCTACATCCACGTTGATGGAGACTTCAACCCACGAAGGGTAATGGTTGCGAGAGTCCACACAGGGCTCCACCCACGAAGGGTCACGGTTGCGCGAGTCCACGGAGGGCTCCACCCACGAAGGGTCCACGAAGAAGCAACCACCCACAAAGGGTCCACGAAGTAGCAACCTTGTCTATCCCACCATGGCCATCGCCCACACAGGACTTGCCTCACTAGCGGTAGATCTTCACGAAGTAGGCGATCTCCTTGCCCTTACAAACTTCTTGGTTCAACTCCACAATCTTGTCGGAGGCTCCCAAGTGACACCTAGCCAATCTAGGAGACACCACTCTCCAAGAAGTAACAAATGGTGTGTAGGTAATGAACTCCTTGCTCTTGTGCTTCAAATGATAGTCTCCCCAACACTCAACTCTCTCTCATAGGATTGGATTTGGTAGAAAGAAGATTTGAGTAGAAAGCAACTTCGAGAGGCTAGAGATCAAGATTCATATGGTAGGATTGGAATGTCTTGGTCTCAACACATGAGTAGGTGGTTCTCTCTCAGAACATATGAGTTGGAATGGTGTATGTGTTCTGATGGCTCTCTCCACTGGCTCTCACACGAATGAAGAGGAGGTGGAGGGGTATATATAGCCTCCACACAAAATCCAACCGTTACACACAGTTTTCCAATCTCGGTGGGACCGAATCAACAAACTCGGTCGGACCGAAAATGTAAACCTAGTGACCGTTAGAGATTTTCGGTGGGACTGACATGCAACTCGGTGGAACCGATATGGTTAGGGTTTGGGCATAACGTAATCTCGGTGAGACCGATTACACAAACTCGGTGAGACCGAATTTGGTAATTAGCTAACCAGAGAGTTGGTCAGGCAAACTCCGTGGGACCGATTTGCTCTTTCGGTGAGACCGAAAGTTACAAAGGGGAAACACTGAATTTACATTGCAATCTCAGTGGGACCGATTCACTCTTTCGGTGAGACCGAAAAGTTACGAAAGGGAAACAGAGAGTTTGCAACCCCATCTCGGTGAGACCGAGATCCCTATCGGTAGAACCGAAATGCTAGGGTTTGGCAGTGGATTATGACAAGTGAAACTCGGTGGCGCCGGATAGGAAGAATCGGTAGGACCGAGTTTGGCTTAGGGTTTAGGTCATATGTGGATATGGGAAAGTAGTTGAGGGTTTTGGAGCATATCACTAAGCACATGAAGCAAGAGGCTCATTAAGCAACACCTCATCCCTCCTTGATAGTATTGGCTTTTCCTAAAGACTCAATGTGATCTTGGATCACTAAAATATAAAATGAAGAGTCTTGAGCTTTTGAGCTTGAGCCAATCCTTTGTCCTTAGCATTTTGAGGGTTCCACTTTCACATCCATGCCATGCCAATCATTGAGCTTTCCTGAAATAATCATATTGGAATAGCATTAGCTCAATGAGCTATATGTTTTTATGAATTACCAAAACCACCTCGGGATAGTTGCACTTTCAAAATGGCTTAACCAGAGTTGACCTGATCCGCTGCTGGATCTCGTGGCGGGTCATCCCTCTAAGCCGCCGATCCAAGTTAATGTATGAATATGGCGGAGGCCCGGATGACTCTCTGCGTTATAGCTCTGTTCAATTTACTGAAGAAGACATTGTTTCTATGTCGACCATCCTTGTGAACGATAAATATGAGGACTGTAGTAAGGTTGGGTTAAATCCCTTCTACACACTTAACCCGGCACCAGAGGTGAAAACCCCTGACCTCTCTCTTTTTGTGTTTCCCTCAGTAGTTTAAATACTTGCATCACCTTTTAACATGTTTATTTGTTTACAGGACAAATCTGAATTCTGGAAGGCCATGTATGATCATGAAGTTGCCAAGAAGGCTAGAGCCGCTGCCATAGCCACTAGGAGAATGACCCAGAAGCCCAAGAAGAAGAAGACTGCATCTGACATGTTCCAGCTGGATGATGTTTCTGAGTGGAGGTATCCCTTGACTCCCTTGGCCAATTTTTCAACTATCTTATCGACACTGACTATTGCCAGGATGACACGGGGGCCAGCAATGCCATGGAAGAAGAGGTAACTATTTCCTCTGACTCAACCCCTTTGCCGAGACAGAAACTTCGACTGGTAACCCGGAAAGTAAGGTTTTCGCACCCTTTGGCTTATTTGGACCCTCATTGTCTTTTGAAAAAGCAGCAACATGAGAGCCGCCGTCAGGCCCGGACTAATGATGATGATGATGAACCACCTTCCGACTTACAAAAAACTCCTCGAAAACGCCAAAATGAGGTTTCTTTCACCTTTATCCTTTGTTTTCATCCATGAATATATTTCCTTATATTCTTTAACTTTATTTTACCTTCGCAGGAGGTTTCTCGCTCTTCTGGCGACTCATCCCAGACTCAATTTCCGGCTTTCAAGACTGCCCCTGGGTAAAGAAACTCAGCTTTCCTCTGCATCTTTAAAACTGCATTATTATACTAACTATCTCATAAAAATCTTTTTTAGTGGTCAAGTGAAGTCCAAGAAAGCCAAGGTGATTAAACCGGCTGAAGACCCAAAAAATCCTGCACCTGAACCGACAACATCAACTCCTCCCGCTCAATCTGAAGCACCGGAAGATCCGGCTGTCCATGCTCAATTGGACCCTCCTGAGCCATCAGCTGATGAAACCATTGTCGATCCATCCACCGTCAGACCATCCGGTTCAGCTAACCCACCAGCATCTTCTGACCATGACGTTCTGATCACTGGCAGCAGATTCATTGAGCCGGGTAATTCGACTGTGCTGGCCAAGCATTCTGCCAAACAAGAGGCCTTGAAAAGACAGCAAGTACGGTTTGATATTTCTCATTACGCTCACCTGAACGTTAGTGACATGCTGTCCAGTTATCTCAGTCATGTGCATTCCATCCGTGACTCGAAAATTGAGATGGTCAAGCAATTGCAACTGAAATATGAGGTATGTTCTCCGGTTTATATATACTCTCCCAGCCCCCAAGTCTTCAGATTATGATGAACCTGAATGATATGTAGGCTTATGATATATGTTGATACCTTGTCTTTAGATTTTTCCTAAGTCCAATAGATGAGTATAAACTTCACATGTAGTCCCCAAGGGCCGGCTCAATTTATCATAAATGAGCCGGTACTTAACTTCATAACTGTCTTAGATCAGCCCAAATAAACAGTGTGATCCGGCTCATCTTGAAAAACTTTTTGAATATCATGCATTAGCCCCCAAGTGCCAAGCGTTGTTACTTTGTAAAACACTTGGGACTTGAAATATAGAAGAATCATTTTGCATAAAAAAATTGCTTTGGCAGACATTATCCCTCAAGTACCAAGTGGTATTGCATTGCAAAGCACTTGGGACTTTAATCATTAGAACCTTTAATTAGATCTTGACACACGTGTGCATGTTTGTAGACCGTCCTAACTGAATTGGGCTCTCAATTCACGGATGCAAAGACCCGGCTAGTGGATCAGGAGGCAGAGATAAAGACTGCTAACTCCAAACTTCAATTGAGTCTCTCTGAAACTAAAAATTTGAAGACCAGATTGACTGAAAAGAAGAAATCCTGGGCCGATGAGAAGACCTTGCTGATACAACATGTCGAGACAGCAGAGGCGGCTCTTGAGGAGGTTACCACAGAGCTCACCGGTTTAAAAAACAGTGTGTCTCAAATGGTCTCCGCCATCTTCGGTGAGTCATTTGTATTAATCACTTACACTGTATTTTAACTAGGAATATAAGCCGCCTGCTGAGCCTTTGTTAAAAAACACTCACAGGTCCACGAAGTAAAAAATCTGAGTCAAGATAGCGTGACAAAACTGAAGGCGGTTTATAACTTGGTGGAGCAATTGTATACTGGCGCTCAACGAGAACTTGCTACTATCTCCCCTGCCAACCAAGGACCCAACCGTTTGAGTGATGTTTTGAAGAAGTTATCGATCTTACCCGCCAGGTTTCAAGAGGTCAAACAATCCTGTGCGAGAGCCAGAGCCCTGACTGCCCTGAGCCGCTCTAAAGCCTGGGTGCCGGATTTAGACCCGGTGGACGTGGCTAAGGGGTACCCTACCGTGAAGGAAGATGGGACTCCATTTGAGCAAGATGACTTTATTGCCTGTGTGAGGGGAGTTCATCCTCAGGCTACCATTCTTGGAGAAGAGACCAACATAGACAAATATCAGCCGGGTTTTGATATGGAGAATAAGAAGATGGCGACTCCCTCTTATAAAGTGACAGATCTTATCCCGCCGGTTCGCCAACACACTTTTGCCCCAGAAGTTGACCCAGCCGGCCTGATTGACAATGAAGCGGAGTTCATTGCTCTGAATGGCTTTGACTGGTCCAATCCCAGCTTCCAACCAGTGGAGGGAGGTGAACCGGCGAGGGGAGAGTCATAACCATCTTTTGGGCTCTCAAAGCCTTGTAATAGGTTAGTTTGAAAACTGCATGTTTTGCCTATGCCATCGTGCATAAAATGTTGCATATGACTCCTTGCCCATGATGTCAATATATATATCGTGATTACATCTGTAATGTTTTAACTCTGTTCCTGTAAGAGATGAAAAAAAGGGTCCTAGCGGTTTAGCACCGGACGGGTCAAAAACACCCGGTATATGACTATGAAATTATCATAGTGGAAAAAATAGAACCAGATGTAAGATAAACAAGGCTGAAAAACCTTTGATTAACGAAAAAACACAGAAAAACCTGTTCATGAATGACACTGTCATACCTGTGTTCTTTGAATCTGGACTGCCGGTTTACATGACCCGGATGATGAGGTTGATAACCCAATCTTTTTTTAGAAGCTAATACTTCCATATGTCTGATGACTATTATGCCTTGGCAACTCATTGTCAAATAACCGAGCCAGTTTAATTTGAGACCATACTGACAGTTAGATTTGAGATGATAAGAAACAATAAGACAAAACACTAGGCTTCAGACAATGTAAATCAAATATTAAAAAAATTGGAGGCTTCTGATTCGAATACGATCAGTAAACCGGACCAAAGGGGTTAAGCTAAGATTCGAATATGATCATATAGCCCCAAGTGGCTTTGGCGTTGCGCCGATCAAGAGGGTACCGACAGCTATGCTCTCTTTGGTTCGAATACGACCTATGTTTGAACAGGAAGCCCCCAAATGACCTTGAGAGGTTTTTAACGACCCTGATTCGAATACGATCCAAGTCGGACCCAAAAGGGGTTAAGCTATGATTCGGATACGATCAAGAAGCCCCCTAGTGAGTTTGGCTTTGAGACGATCAAGAGGGTTACGACAGCTATGTTCTCTTTGGTTCGAATACGACCTATGTTTGAACAGGAAGCCACCAAGTGACCATGAGGTTTACGGCTAGATTCGAATACGATCATGAGCCAGACCAAAAGGGTTAAACTAGATTCGGATATGATCATCCCTCTTTTGGTCATTTTAAATAATGAGAATAATAAAGATATATGATCATTGAATGGGAAAAGGACAGAGGTCCTGCTTTATTACTTATCATAATATATACAACGTCAAAGTATGTATATGACGAGATCCGGTGGCTTAAGTATAGTATGGCCGAAGCTGAGCAATGTTCCACGGACGGCGGGTCTCCTCCTCCGACTTATGTGAGTTTTTGTGCTCTCGAACGTCAATGAGGTAATATGAACCGTTGTTTAAGTTCTTGCTGACCACAAAGGGTCCTTCCCAAGGCAGGGATAGCTTGTGTGCATCAGACAGATCCTGGATGAGCCGGAGCACCAGGTCACCTTCTTGAAATATTCTGGACTTAACCCGGCAGCTATGATAACGGCGCAGGTCCTTTTGATAAATTGCTGATTGAGCCGCCGCTAAATCTGTCTCTTCATCTAACAAGTCAAGCGCATCTTGTCGGGCTTGTTCATTATCAGCTTCAACGTAAGCCGCCACGCGAGGCGAGTCGTCATGGATGTCACTAGGCAGAACTGCTTCTGCTCCATAAACCATGAAGAAAGGTGTATAACCTGTAGACCTGTTAGGAGTGGTATTGATACTCCACAACACTGAGGGTAATTCCTCTACCCAACAACCCGGCGTTCGTTGTAAAGGAACCATAAGCTGGGGCTTGAGACCTTTTAGGATTTCCTGATTTGCTCTCTCAGCTTGACCATTGGATTGGGGGTGAGCTACTGACGAAACATCAAGCCGGATATGCTCACTTTGACAAAACTCCTCCATACCACCTTTGGACAGATAAGTGCCATTGTCAGTTATAATGTTGTGTGGAAAACCAAAGCGAAAGATCACCTTTTTCATGAACTGAACCGCCGTGGCTGCATCACACTTGCTCACCGGCTCTGCCTCAACCCATTTCATGAATTTGTCTACTGCTACCAAAAGATGGGTCTTTTTATCCTGGGATCTTTTGAAAGGTCCAACCATATCAAGCCCCCAAACTGCAAACGGCCAAGTGATTGGAATCATCCGCAATTCTTGAGCCAGTACGTGCGCTCGTCGTGCGAACTTTTGACATCCATCGCACCTACTGACCAGATCCTCCGCATCAGCATGAGCCGTTAGCCAGTAAAAGCCATGACGAAAAGCTTTGGCCACTAGAGATTTTGAGCCGGCATGATGGCCACAATCTCCCTCATGCATCTCACGAAGAATCTCTTGACCTTCTTCAGGAGAGACACATCGCTGAAACGCCCCAGTGACACTATGATGATATAGTTCACCATTGGAAATTGTCATTGACTTAGACCGCCGGGTTATCTATCTTGTCAAGGTCTCATCCTCTGGCAACTCGCCCCGGTTCATGTAAGCCAAATATGGCACTGTCCAATCTGGAATGAGATGAAGAGCCGCCACCAACTAGGCCACCGGGTCAGCAACAGTCAAGTCTTCCTCTGTAGGCAACTTGACAGAAGGGTTATGTAAAACATCTAAAAAGATGTTAGGTGGCACCGGCTTACGCTGAGATCCCAACCGGCTTAAGGCATCCGCCGCTTCGTTCTTTCTGTGATCAATGTGTTCCACCTGATACCCCTTGAAGTGTCCATCCACAGCGTCCACCTCTCGACGATAAGCCGCCATGAGAGGGTCCTTGGAATCCCACTTTCCTGACACCTGTTGAGCCACCAAATCTGAGTCGCCAAGGCACCATACCCGGCTTAAACTCATCTCTTTATCCATTTGAAGAACATGGAGCAAGTCCTCATATTCTGATGCGTTGTTAGTACAAGGAAACATCAATCGCAACACATAACAAAACTTTTCACCTCGAGGAGAAGTTAAAACAACTCCAGCCCCCGAGCCTTCCAACTGTCTGGACCCATCAAAATGAATCATCCAATATGTGTTGTCTGGCTTTTCTTCAGGTGTCTGCAACTCTGTCCAATCGTTAATGAAATCGACCAGCGCTTGAGACTTGATCGCAGTACGTGGCACATACTTTAAACCATGAGACCCAAGTTCAGTGGCCCACTTGGCAACTCGTCCTGTGGCTTCTCTATTTTGAATAATATCTCCTCACAGAGCAGAGCTAACCACAGTGATAGGGTGACCCTGAAAGTAATGCTTGAGCTTCCGGCTTGCCATGAACACCCCATAAACAAGCTTCTGCCAATGTGGATACCTTTGCTTAGACTCAATGAGCACCTCACTGACGTAGTAAACCGGCCGCTGGACTGGATGTTCCTTGCCAATTTCCTTGCGCTCCACCACGATAGCCACACTGACAGCACGTGAGTTAGCCGCCACATATAACAACAATGGTTCTTTCTCAACAGGAGCAGCCAGAACCGGCGGCTCAGTGAGCTATCTCTTCATATCCTCAAAGGCAGAGTTAGCAGTGTCACTCTAGACAAAGTCATCTTCCTTCTTCATCATTTGATACAATGGCATAGCCTTCTCACCCAACCGGCTTATAAACCGGCTTAAAGCTGCGACACGGCCTGCTAGTCGCTGAATGTCATTGATGCACGCCGGTTTAGCCAAAGATGTGATTGCCTTAATTTTCTATGGGTTAGCCTCAATGCCTCTGTTAGACACCAAAAAACCCAAGAGCTTGCCAGCTGGGACTCCAAAAACACACTTGGCCGGGTTAAGCATCATCTTGTAGACCCGGAGGTTATCAAAGGTTTCCTTCAGATCAGCTACCAAGGTTTCCTTCTCTCTGGATTTCACCACTATGTCATCCACATAAGCATGAACATTACGCCCAATCTGTTTATGAAGGCAATTCTGTACACACTGCTGATAAGTCGCCTGGGCACTCTTAAGCCCAAAAGGCATAGACACATAGCAGAAGGCTCCAAATGGAGTGATGAAAGCTATCTTCTCCTGGTCCTTAAATGCCATCTTGATCTGATGATAACCAGAGTAAGCATCCAAAAAACTCAAACGCTCACAACCCGCCGTAGCATCAATGATTTGATCAATACGAGGGAGAGCAAAAGGGTCAGCCGGACAAGCTTTGTTCAAATCTATGTAATCCACACACATGTGCCAGGTGCCGTTCTTTTTAAGCATAAGTACTGGGTTAGCCAACCACTCTGGGTGAAAACTTCAACAATGAACCCAGCCGCCAAGAGCCGGGCCACCTCTTCTCCGATAGCCTTGCGCCTTTCCTCGTTAAACCACCAAAGAAATTGCCGGACCGGCTTAAACTTTGGATCAATATTGAGAGTGTGCTCATCGAGTTCTCTCGGTACACCCGGCATGTCAGAAGGCTTCGATGCAAAGATGTCCCGGTTCTCACGGATGAACTCGATGAGCGCGCTTTCCTATTTTGGATCCAAGTTAGCACTGATAATGAACTGTTTGGATGACTCGCCAGGCATGAAATCAATCATCTTAGTGTCATCAGCTGATTTGAATTTTAACGCCGGCTCATGCTCCTCGCCAGGCTTCGTAGTTGGCTTCTTCAAAGATGTCATGTCTGCCGGGTCAACATTATCCTTATAAAATTTCAACTCCTCGGTTGCACAAACAGACTCGGCATAAGCGGCATCACCTTCCTCACATTCCAAGGCTATTTTCCGGCTTCCATGTACTGTGATAGTGCCTTTATAACCCAGCATTTTGAGTTGCAGATACACATAACACGGCCAAGCCATGAACTTAGCATAAGCCGGCCGTCGAAACAGAGCGTGATACGGGCTTTTGATCTTAACCACTTCAAAGGTTAACTTCTCATCCCTAGAATCATACTCATCTCCAAAGGCTACTTCCAGCTCAATCTTACCAACTGGGTACGCCGACTTACCAGGCACTACCCCATGAAAAATAGTGTTGGATGTTTTAAGACTCTTATCAGTTAACCCCATGCGACGGAATGTCTCATAATAGAGGATGTTGATGCTACTGCCTCCATCCATGAGCACTTTAATGAACTTATATCCACCGACCTGAGGCGCCACCACCAAAGCCAGATGACCCGGATTATCAACCCGGGGTGGGTGATCCTCCCTACTCCACACAATAGGCTGTTCAGACCATCTCAAATAATGGGGAACCGCCGGCTCAACAGCATTTACCGCCCTCTTATGAAGCTTTTGATCCCTCTTGCACAAATTGGTGGTAAACACGTGGTACTGCCCACTGTTCAGCTGTTTTGGGTTACTCTGATACCCGGAATGTTGCTGCTGTTGCTGACTGCCCTGGCCGGATTGCTAATTATATCCGCCTTGACTACCCGGATGGCCCTGGCCATGAAAACCGCCACCGCCTGAGCCGGCGCTTGGGCCATGAAAGCCGCCACCACCTGAACCGACGTTAGGTCCGTGGTTACAATCGAATATGTTAGAATTCTTAAAAGCCTTCATGATCATACAGTCTTTCAACAGATGGGTAGCTGGCTTCTCCCAGGTGTCGTGTCTTGGACAAGGTTCATTTAGCACCTACTCAAGGGTGGGACCTGACCTGCCAGACCGTGGATGCGGCCTCCCCTTGCGTCGTTGATTGTTGCCCTGCGTATTGGTGTTAGCCACAAACTCGTCAGCCTTACGTTTATTACCTCCTTGATTCACCGGGTTGTGCTGGTGACCTTTGCCATTGCCGTTCTTCTTTCCCTTCCCTGTCTTATCTTCGTCAGACGCGGGGTCCTTGGTACTGTCAGAATCAGCGTACTTGAGGAGAGCCACCATCAGCTGGCCCATGTCATTACAGTCACGCTTGAGCCGCCCCAGCTTCTGTTTCAAGGGTTCAAAATGGCAATTTTTCTCCAACATTAAGACCGCAGAGCCGGCATCCATCTTATCAGATGAATGTATTATTTCCTAAACCCGGCGCACCCAATGGGTCGTGGATTTTCCTTCCTCTTGCTTGCAGTTAGTCAAATCCACGATCGACATGGGCTGTTTGCAGGTATCTTTGAAGTTCTGAATGAACCAGGCCTTTAACTCCGCCCATGAGCCGATGGAGTTGGGCGGCAGCCCCTTTAACCAAGTACGAGTTGTTCCATCCAACATCATGGTGAAGTATTTGGCCATTGTCGCGTCACTAACCTCTAATAACTCCATGGCCATCTCATAACTTTCAATCCACGCTCCGGGCTGCAGGTCAGCTGTGTAATTGGGCACCTTACGAGGCCCCTTAAAGTCCTTTGGCAAACGCTCATTACGCAGAGCTGGCACAAGACAAGGGATGCCTCCTGTCCTTGTGGCCACCCCAGCCTTAACAGAGGTCACTGGATAAACCGGAAAATCTTGCTGAGCCGCCTGCTCAGCCGCTTGTTGAATCGCCCGTTCAGCCTCTTGACGGATCCTCTCCTGATCCACCAAGTTAAGGGCTCCGCCCGGGGCCGGGTCGCGCCCGCGTGGTTGGCTACGGCGCTGGGCGTTGCTCGATATGGCCGCTAAGTCCATATGCCTACTATAGCTTGGGCTCCGGCTCGGGCGAGGGTTTGAATGGATTCTATCTCGACTGTAAGAATATGCATCCTACTGTGCAGAGCTGTCTGAAGAAGTTCTTTGACCCTTCATGTTTCGATCATGGTCGGAGAGTCACCTTCCATTGGGAGAGCCGCCGAACGAGACGACGCAGCAATTAAATTCTCCACAGGGTTAGAGAAGTGACCCGGTGGTATTGGTGTGTAGTGAGGCGGAGCAGTATTCACACGTGGCGGCTCCATGGTCTGCGGTTGAACCGGCGCCCCAGCCCCGGGTGTTGTGATCCAGTTTGCCTCCGGCGGGTTACTGGGACTAGCCTCGGGTGTGTGAAAAAGGTTCCTAGGATCATAAGTCAGAGGCAGACGTGATTGAGACTTCTGGTGTCTTCTCCTCATGACCTTGTTTGACGCGTTCAGATCCACCGAGAGCCGGAAAGTCTCCACTTGAAGCTATTGAGCACGTGCATCCAGAGCCGCCCGTTCTGCGGCCATCCTGACATCTTCCGCCGCTAAATTTTCCATGGCCTGTGTTACCTCTCCACGTAGTCGTGCTACCTCTGCGTCATGCTGAGCCTTATCCACCGGCTCAACCACAGCAGTCAACAGGATCGTCATCCTATCCATGAGGTCCATTAACACCTGAGCCAGTGGGCGCGCGGGGTCTCCTGACCCGGCCGATGCTGACCCGGTGGTTATCGCTGCCGCAGCCATAGAATTCTGCCCAGGTTGAGTGCCAGCCATGAAGACTCCGGCTCGATTCGGCGGCTCAGAGGGGTCCGGAATACTGCTGCCATCGAAACAGCCCCCCAGCCTGCCATCTTGTAACTGATACAAAGAATCTGTTTTGCCTGCGGACGACTCACCGTCAGAGCAAACGGCCGTCTCACCACTGTCCATCGATCCTTCAGAAAATTCCCCTCCATGGATGCAACCCATGAAGGCATGCCTCACGGTGGGTTGAGCCTGGGCGGATCTCGCGCGCTGAGCCGTCTCGACGAGATTGGTGCAGATGTCCGGCTCAGGGCCCGGCTCGCCGATCCGACCGATGAAGACATGGATTCCGCCGAAGGGGACTCGGTATCCGTACTCAATTGAGCTGGCGTCGGGGCCCCAGCCTTTGTCGTCGATGTAGATCTTGCCACGACGACTCTTGGTCATCCGGCCCACAACGTATCCCTTGAGCCCTTCGAAGTTGCCCTTCAAGAACTCAAATCCACCGTGCACTGGCCCCGCGGTGGGCACCAACTGTTGTGGAATTGTCACGGCAAATGTCCTAGTGAAATAACTTAGTCGTGGAGCCATCGCAACTAGGAAGCTTAAAGGGGTTAATCAGGACAAAGGACACGAAAGGTTTATACTGGTTCGGCCCCTTGCGGTGAAGGTAAAGCCTAGTCCAGTTGATGTGGTATTGCTAGGTTTCGATGACCAAGGAGAAAAATACGCTAGCTTGGCTTCTCGATCTGTTGTTTCTTACCCTAAGCCGCCACCGAGTCGTCCCCTTATACATGGGTTGACGCCAGGTGGCCTACAGACTCCCGGCCGGCTCATATAACGTGTCTGGCTCGGTGACTTCCTTTACATGCCTTTCTTTACAAGTCTTTCTTACCCATGGCGGTTTACAATCACGGGCCTCAAGCTACCTCTGGGCTTGGGCCTACTAAAAGTCTTATACTAAACCATCGCCTTGTATATTCACTTGAACTTTTAGTAACACGCCATTAGGATTGACCCGGCCCCTTCTGGGTGGGCCATACCTAGTAGTTATATCCCCAACAACTCTCCTATAATGGATTGAGTTTTCCCTTTGAAGTTATCTTATCGGCTTGAGTCTTTAAGGATTTGAGAACACTTGATGTATGTCTTGCATGTGCTTATATGTGGTGACAATGGGATATCACATGATCCACTTGATGTATGTTTTGGTGATCAACTTGCGAGTTCCGTGACCTCGTGAACTTATGCATAGGGGTTGGCACACGTTTTCGTCTTGACTCTCTGGTAGAAACTTTGGGGCACTCTTTGAAGTACTTTGTGTTGGTTAAATAGATGAATCTGAGATTGTGTGATGCATATTGTATAATCATACCCACGGATACTTGAGGTGACATTGGAGTATCTAGGTGACATTAGGGTTTTGGTTGATTTGTGTCTTAAGGTGTTATTCTAGTGCGAACTCTAGGATAGATTGAACGGAAAGAATAGCTTCGTGTTATTTTACTACGGACTCTTGAATAGATCGATCAGAAAGGATAACTTTGAGGTGGTTTCGTACCCTACCATAATCTCTTCGTTTGTTCTCCACTATTAGTGAATTTGGAGTGACTCTTTGTTGCATGTTGAGGGATAGTTATATGATCCAATTATGTTATTATTGTTGAGAGAACTTTTACTAGTGAAAGTATGAACCCTATGCCTTGTTTCCTAGCATTGCAATACCGTTTTCGCTCACTTTTATCATTACTTTCCTTGCTGTTTTTATATTTTCAGATTACAAAAACCTTTATCTACCATTCATATTGCACTTGTATCAACATCTCTTCGCCGAACTAGTGCACCTATACAATTTACCATTGTATTTGGTGTGTTGGGGACACAAGAGACTCTTTGTTATTTAGTTGCAGGGTTGTTTGAGAGAGACCATCTTCATCCTACTCCTCCCACGGATTGATAAACCTTAGGTCATCCACTTGAGGGAAATTTGCTACTGTCCTACAAACCTCTGCACTTGGAGGCCCAACAACGTCTACAAGAAGAAGGTTGTGTAGTAGACATCAACAATCATGGGTCTTAAGCCGCCTTCGGGTCTGGGCCCTCTACTAAGCCTATCTGTGAATCGCCATGTGACCTTGAGCTTCATTGTGATGAATCTTCATAGGGATGACCCGGCCCCTCCTGGGAGGGTCATACCTAATAGTTATATCCCCAACAAGACCTGTATTCCTAAAATGTGGATTAGTTAAGTTGGGATATTATTTGTTTTCATCATATGAGTTTACATGCCAATCTAGAAAAAAACATTTAAGGGAACGATTTGTTACATAATCAGTTATGGGGTAAGAAAGGTTCAACTAAACACGTTCATATTTGTATGAATAGTGATGTTCCACATTTTAAGCCTCAACTTATAAAATGTACTTAACACTTTCTGGCCATATCAAGGTGTCTACTCCATAAAATATGTGTTTGCTACTTTATAGTTGTGTCTACGGACATGTCACATCTATGTCGTTGTTGATTCTGGTATATCTTTTGTAATACAGCCAACAACCATGTAATCATTATCATTCTTATTTTGTATCACTTACCAACTTTACAACATTGCGCCCGCAAGTTCGGTTTTACCTTGCAAACATAAGAGGACAAACAAGAAACTCGGCATATCAATTAACTACTACAATTGATATATATAGCATCAAATATGAAATAGGACACTTATACTTCATGTGCAAACTTATGTTCTAGACTAGAAAACTTCAAATCTATTTTTAGTACATATACTCTCACATTGGATTTGTAATAAAGGTCTTGCGTGTTTCCAATGATGTTAATGTAAATGGTAAAGGTTCCAAGTTTAGCGAGCTTGGGATGTAAGCATAGTATTTGATAAAACAATTCTCGCCAAAGATTCACAAATCCAATACCACTAGGCACCATCTAGGTTCATATAATCATATTGATCAAAGCTAGGAAATAAACCGAGCAAGTGCCAAAGAAAATACACATTGGGTGCCGCATGTTAACATCTAAAGTTTAAAATATTTAGGTGCAATTACTGGATATGATTCATGAATACCTTATTAGTATAATAGAGCAATTACATTAATGGGTCAAACTAAGGCAAATATTGATAACTTGCATAAGTTACATCCTCAGCTATCTTCATTATCTGTTAAATAGAATAAACTGTGGTCTACCTCCTAGCAGCCTTGGCTATATTATTCGATCCTAAATCATTTTATTTTCTGAACAGGGTTAGTACAATTATCAACAAACCACTCCAAGGGAATAACTTGAGACACGCCGATGCAAGCTAGATATTGCAAGTTATAACCAGATCCATATTAGTTTGGTTGTTCAAGAGATGATCATTCCAAGAAAATAAATAAACAATATCACTCTTAAAACTTTATTGACGTTAGTTTCAGCAAGATAGAAGGCTCTACTTAGGTGAAATGACCTTGGACACATTCTTCAAAGGATGATACACACCATAGACCACATTCTTTGGACTGAACGTCATTCTATGTTCCAACAATTCGATATATTTTCTATTCTAATTAACCAATCATGTAGGGATACCCCATTTTGCTTGAAGATGTTACCATACCTGATACCAGTGTGATAAATAAGAGCATCTAGACAAGTCCGGGTTGGTAGAAGCTAAAAAAAGGATAGATCCAACTTACGGTTTGTGCCTTCATCCCTCGCTCGCATGAGCATCGAATGCTAGGGGTTGAGCTGGATATTCCTTATAAAAAATTTCAATTTACAAGAAACAATGGATAAATCATAAAATGCAGCATTGATGAAACGGTGGCGCACCACTCTATTGCAAAGGTTATAGTAGATTATTTGATCCTTGATGTACCCATCGACCTTTCTATACACAAGGCAAGTGGAATCTATTAACAATAAAATAAAGCGATTACTTAATGAAAATAAGGAAATGTCTATTTCTCCCAACCTTACCATCAATAGAGTAGGCTATTGCAATGCCATCAAGCATAACCTTAAAGACCAATTTGTATAGCCCTGTATCCCTAAAAATTTATGCAGTTATGTATCCCTGAAACTATGGATTACTTGAGTTGGGCTATTATCTGTTTGTGTTATATGAGTTACTCCCTCCATTCCACAATGTAGTGCTTCCTCTATCCACGTGCTTCAACTTTGACCATAAATTTAACTACCAAGACCGATTGCGGCAGGAGCAAAAATTATATCACTGAATTCATATTTGAAAGAAGTTTCTAATTATATAATTTTTTCTCCCGCTGCAGTTGGTCTCGTTGGTTAAATTTATGGTCAAAGTTGGACCTTGGGAAGCGCGGGCGCACTATATTTTGGAATGGAGGGAGTATATGCCAATCAAACAAAACACATTTACGAGAATTGATTTGTTGTGTAATCAAATAAGGGGTAAAATTTTGGTCAAACATTTTTTCTAACCCCATGATGCGGAAGAGTTTCTAAAGTTACGCATTCAATCCTTGGGGGATGGTGACTTTATCGCTTGGTATTATGATAAGAATGGTCCGTTCTCTATGAAATGTGCCTAAATTTTTGCGTGGAACCTCAAAGAGCATAAAATTGATAGTGGAAAATCAAGTGTTGGAGGAAATGGGGATAGGAGGCTCTCCGATGTTATTTGGAAAGCAAAGGTCCCTCGGAAAAAATTAGAATTTTTGCATGGCATGCTACATCTAATAGCCTAGTGATCCAAGTTAATAGAGTTAAGCGCCATCAATCTATCTGTGGTATGTGTTCTATTTGTGGTGTCGAAGATGCAAAAGTTTTCATGCCCTTGTGTGATGTCCTAAGGCAAAGGATCTTTGAATGGCATTGAGAGAGGTAAGGAATGTTCCATGGGAAGAGTTCTTTAATATCGCTGGCCATGATTGGTTTCTTATTTTGTTGGACGAGATGAGCTCTCCGATGTGCGAGAAAATCATATAAGAAATGATCTAATTTTTCAAAAAAGATAATGAATATGTATTTGCACCAACAAATCTTGTTGAAAATTATTGGTAGTCGTTCTCCTCTTTTTTACCCAATTCAGAGGTGATTCAAAACATCAAAGGTAAGGGGGTGCAGGCTGGGTCAAGGCCACTCAATACTCCTATGAGGACTTTGAAGTTGTGGCAGCCTCCCCCTCTGATTACATAAAGATCAATGTTAGCACCGTCTTTGTTGATTGCATGAGTGTTGCAAGCGTGCGGGTGGTGGCCAGGAATTCTTTGAGTGTGGTCCTTATCTTTTTGTGGGATTATATTGGTTTGTGTACTTCTCTGGATGAACCGAAACTAAGGGTGTGCCTTGTTGGTCTCTATATTGCTATTACCCTTAACAATCATGTTATTTTATAAACTGATTCCTCTTTCTTGGTTTCTTTCCTTGCAAATAATAGCCTGGACAGGTCCACCATAGTTGATTTGAAGAAGGAAGCGCTATCCATTTTGAAGTTGGTTCGGAATTTTAAGTTGACAAAGATTAATAAGCGGGCCAATATGGCGGCACACCAAATTATGAAGTTTAATTTCCATAATAGATTATAGGGTATTCTTTGTAGTCATTTTCCGCCATGCAAGGCGAATACTATTAAAACAATTGTAACAACCTTTGAATTGATAAATATATGAAAGGTGTTTTTCAAAAAAATAAGGGGTCAAAAAGTTTGAAACAAACACGTTCATATTTATATGAATGGTCATGGTCCAAATTTTAAGCTTCAACATATAAAATTTACTGAACACTTTCTTATCATATTGAGGTGTCTACTCCATAGAATATGTGTTGCTTTATAGTTGTGTCCATGTATGAGTCACGTCTATGTCGTTGTTTATTTTGGAAAATATTTCCATACTGTTGTCAAAAAACATATTGTAGCGACCCGACTCGGTAAGAGTCGAAGTCTTTGTGCTTACTGTGCTAGTCCCTGGATCGACTTGCTAGCACACACAGTATGCGATGAAATAACAGAAATAACACACATCTCTTTATTACATCGATAGTCCAGGAGCAATACATTTATTACAAAATAGTGCATAGAGCCAATAAGCAAATACTGCGGAAGCAAAGAAGTAAATGAGTCCCACTCCACGAGCAAGTATAGTGTAGAACATCGACCTATCACACCTTAATCCTCGTCGGATATATCTGCAACGTGATAAGTTGCGGCCAAGTGGGTCAGTACATTGAATGTACTGGCAAGTCACATCATAATGTAATGAACCTAATTTTACATGCAGTTTGGCTGGTGGAAAGCTCTAAGTTTAGTTTTTGCATAAAGCTAGTTTTTCCCTATTAGAAAAGATTGTTATTCTACTACTACACATTTGCATAGGATGAGTTGGCAAATCCAACTCCATCCGTCCCCAAGTTTCATTTAAAACCCAACTGTTTAATTAAAGGTGAGGAGATCTCCCGGCATTTCCACTACTAGATGCTCAAGTTGTCCGTAACCGGGGACACAGCTAATCGATTAGGTTGAAAACTCTGCAGAGGTTGTGCACTTTTCCCCACAAGACTCGACCACCTCCATGATCGGAAGATCGAGACATAGCCTTTCGAAAATGTTCCCCCTTAACCCACGGATAGGCCGGTACACCTACATCATTCTACATCTGCTAGCCCATCCCGGAAGGGGTCACACTAACTACTCAACTAAGCCAGAGCCCATATTGGCCTGTGGCTGCACACGTAAGCTTCTAGACATGGGAATATGATTGATCTCTTTGAGCCTGAGCAGACGGTCCACTAGTGGTGCACCACCATGGATTTCCCATGCGTGCCCCACTGTACTTCGCCACCATTCCCACAAGTTTCCGCCTAGGTAGTTCATTATTTAACTTAGGTCCTATTTACTACATTGTCACTCAAACTTTACAATGATCACTCCCCAATCCATGTCTACTTAGCATAGCAACATAAAGTAAAACGATGGTGACAAAGTTATATGGTTCAGACCTACCTCAATGAAATACTGGGTGAAAAGCAAAGTCATGTGGGACCAGTTTCCTACCATGCAGTCCTACTGCAAAGAACTAAGTGCATAATAAAAACATAGGTAATGAAACATGATCAAGATGCAACTTTCCTTGGTAATGCTGGTTGAATTCTAAAGACTGATAATATTCTGCTTCGCACTCCGGGCAATCTATCGCAAAGAAGATAAACAAAAATAAGCAACATTCCAGAGGCCAAAAGAACATGCATAGCAAAAAGTCTTGGAAAAACCAAATGAACATACAACACACTAAGCTACTACGGAAATACTCTAAGTGCAAAACAACATAGGCCTAAGGTTCAAAGAGTGATGTGAAATATAGTGCATACTATGCATACTAGTAAAAATATTAAAGGGCAGATTCTAGTATGTGAAAAAATTATTGTGACAAAGGTCCAGGTGATAGGGCTTTGCTACGGTGACAGCATGCAAAAGGAATCAACTTAATCAGAGCTATAGTTTGGGAGATATGGCTATTTGAAGTTCGAATTCGAATCTGAATAAATTCAAATTTGAATTTGACAAAAGTTTGCAAAAACTATGCTACTGGATAGATCTAAACAATACGAAGAATTTGCCGCTGGTTTCATCGAGTTTGGATCTACGGTTAAAAAGTTATGGCTAATCCAAGATCAGGGACTAATCTGCTATTTACAGGGACTAAATGGTGAAGAAAACTACCGCAAACAGGTCCCTGGCCACGTGGCGGCTCCTGGCTGGCCGAGCAGCGTCCGCTGCGGAGACTATACGGCGAACGGCCGCCAAATAAGAAAAAAACAATGGCGGTGGCTAAATAAAGAAAACCGACGCTCGGTTTAAATAAACCGCACAGTCTAAGGGAACCGCGGTTAACCGCGTACCCCTTCGCAAAATAATAATAAAACCAGACCTAATCTAATCTGGGCCATGGATCTTCGATCTAACAAACGAGGGGAGGTGCGGCGGCTTACAGCTGCTGGCGACATCGGCGACGAGCAGAGGATGGCGGCACGGCGTCGGTGACGGAGGGGGTGGCGGCTGTGGTGGTCCTCGTCGACGGGGAAGAAGATGGGGAGGTGCGGCGCGTCGAGGGCATCCAGATGGTGGCGTCGGGGTACGTCGGCGGTGTCCGAACGGGGCGGGGCGAAGACGGCGGCCTTCGGTGCTCCGGCGGCTCCGGCGTCGACGGTGCGGCATCTCCGACGGGACCTAGGGGCAAAAATAGTGTCAAAAGGATGCGCCTCTGCGGGTTAAGAAGTTTTACAGAAAAGGAAGGGTCGGAGAGGTCTACGGGCGACGAACTGCTCCGGCGAGGTGCGCGGCTCCGGCGAGATGCGAACGGGCAGCACGGCGGCTGTGAGCGGCATGGGGAGAAGCGGGACGGTGAGGTCGACAGAGGGGAGCTCGGGGCATTTATAGGCGCGGGGAGGGCGTGCGGGTGCCGCGGATATGCATTATCCGCGAGGGCCTCGCCCAGCGGTTGCAGGAGTGCGGCGGCGAGCTCACCCGATCGGGGAAAGCGGGAGGTTGGGGACGATGAGGTGGAGCGGGGCCCACCAGTCAGTGGCGGCGGCGTTAGCGAGCGAGGGGGGCTGCGGGCGGTCGACTGGTGCGGGGAAATTCGGGTGCGCGGGCGGCCTTGGGACGAATTGGCCAGCTGGGCCGGTCGGGCGCTCCTGGGCCGAACCTAGTTTCGGTCCAGGCTGCGTGCGTGTTTTTTTAACTTGAGACTAAGTCCTCACAACTAATTCAAAAGAATTTCTAAAAACACCAAATAAATTTCTAAAATAACTACATAATATTTAGAGCCTTATGAACATTAACTTAAGCACAGAACATTTTGAAAATAATTTTCCTAATGCAACTAATGCACTTTTCGCAAATAAAAATAAATACCAAACAACTCCAAAACTTAAAGTAATATTCAAAATAAAATTTCCCACTCTTTTTATATTTTGAGGAAGTCATCTTATCCCCTCTCATTTGTTTTTCTCGGGTGGGAAAATTATTATTTGAATATTTCAAAAACTCCAAAATGCAAAGAAATATGATATGAATTTAATGATTCTATTAACATCCAAATTAATAAAAATTGGGATGTTACAAACCTACCCCCCCTTAAGATGAATCTCGTCCTCGAGATTCGGGTTGGCCAGCAAAAAGGTGCGGATGGTCCTGCCTAAGATCTTCCTCTCGTTCCCAAGTGGCTTCCTCCTCGGTATGGTGACTCCACTGAACTTTGCAGAACTTGATGATCTTGGTACGAGTGATTCTCTCTGCAGTCTCAAGAATCTTAATAGGCTTCTCCTCATAAGTCAGATCATTCTCCAACTGAATTGCCTCGAGTGGCACTGTATCTCTCAAAGGAATGTCTGCCATCTCTGCATGACACTTCTTCAGCTGGGAAACATGAAACACATCATGAACTCCCGACAAAGCCTCTGGTAATTCCAACTGGTATGCGACCTCTCCTCTATGTTCCAGAACTTTGTATGGTCCCACAAATCGTGGTGCTAACTTTCCTTTGACTCCAAATCTTTTAATACCTCGAAGTGGAGACACTCGAAGATATGCTCTATCTCCCACTTCATAGATCACTTCCTTGCGTTTAGCATCGGCATAACTTTTCTGCCTTGACTGGGCTATCTTAAGTCTGTCACGAATCAATTTGACCTTCTCCTCAGAATCCCTGATCAAATCAGGTCCAAACAACTTGCGATCTCCAACTCCATCCCACATCAAAGGTGTCCTACATTTCCTTCCAGACAATGCCTCAAAAGGGGCCATCTGCAAACTGGCTTGGTAGCTGTTGTTGTACGAGAACTCTGTGTAGGGAAAGTTATCATCCCAACTAGACCCATAGTCTAGCGCACACGCTCTCAACATGTCCTCTAGAATCTGATTGACTCTCTCTGTCTGCCCATCAGTCTGTGGGTGGAAGGCTGTACTGAACTCTAGCCTGGTACCCAAAGTTTCGTGTAACTGTTTCCAAAACTTGGAGGTAAACTATGTTCCTCTATCCGATACGATGCTCCTTGGAACTCCATGCAGACATACGATCCTAGTCATATATATCTTTGCCATCTTAGCACTTGTATAGGTGGTCTTCACTAGAATGAAGTGAGCAACCTTGGTCAAACGATCCACTATCACCCAAATGGAATCATAACCCGAACGGGTCCTGGGTAACCCCATGATAAAGTCCATACCAAGTTTATCCCATTTCCAATCAGGTATCGGCAACGGTTGAAGTAATCCTGCTGGTTTCTGATGTTCTACCTTTACTCTCTGACATACATCACATATTGCCACATACTCGGCAATTTCTCGCTTCATACCTTCCCACAAAAAACTTTCCTTCAAGTCCAAATACATCTTGGTATTGCCTGGGTGTATCGAATATGGTGAGTCGTGAGCCTCCTGAAGAATCAACTTCCTGATCAACGGGTCATTGGGTACACAAATCTGTTGCTCAAACCATATGGTTCCATGTTCATCCTCACGGAATCCTTCTGCTTTCCCTTTGCTCATCATTTCTTTGATCTCAGCAATACCTTGGTCCAACTTCTGGGCTTCTCTGGTTCTTCCCAACAAGGTGGACTGCACCTCGAGTGCGGCAACATAACCTCTTGGAACTATTTCCAATTGCAGGTCTCTAAGCTCATCACATAACTCCTGAGGTAAACCTCCTGCTATAAGGGTATTAACATAATTCTTATGGCTCAAAGCATCTGCCACAACATTGGCTTTGCCTGGATGATAATTCAGACTCATGTCATAATCCTTTATAAGTTCCAACCATCTCCTTTGCCTGAGATTCAACTCCTTCTGCGTGAAGATATACTTCAAACTCTTGTGATCCGTGTAAACATCACAACGATTCCCAATAAGATAGTGTCTCCATGTCTTGAGTGCATGCACTACAGCTGCCAACTCCAAATCATGTGTGGCATAGTTCAACTCATGAGGTCGAAGCTGTTGTGAAGCATAAGCTACAACTTTCCCCTATTGCATAAGAACACCTCCAAGTCCCTGACATGAAGCATCACAATACACCTGAAAGTCCTTGTGTATGTCAGGCAGGACTAACACTGGGGCTGTAACCAAACACTTCTTCAACTCTTGAAAGCTGGCTTCACACTCTTCAGTCCAAACGAACTTGGTGTCCTTTTTCAACAATGATGTCATGGGCCTGGCAATCTTGGAGAAATTTTCAATAAATCTCCGGTAATATCCTGCAAGTCCAAGAAAACTACGAATCTCACCAACTGTGGTGGGTGCATTCCATTCCGTGACTGACTCTACCTTGGTAGGGTCCACTGCAATCCCTTCACCTGACACTACATGTCCAAGGAATCCGACTTCCTTCAGCCAAAACTCACACTTGCTGAACTTGGCATAAAGTTGATGTTCTCTGAGCTTCTCCAAAACTAGGCGCAAATGTTCAGCGTGTTCCTCCTCATTCTTGGAGTAAACCAATATGTCATCAATGAATACCACAACAAACTTATCCAGGAACTCCATGAATACTTTGTTCATCATGTTCATAAAATAGGCAGGGGCATTAGTCAAACCAAAGGACATGACTGTATACTCATAAAGCCCATACCTTGTGGTAAAAGCTGTCTTGGGTATATCCTTCTCACGAATTTTCAACTGGTGATAACCCGATCGAAGATCGATCTTGGAGAAAACACTAGCTCCTTCTAGCTGGTCAAACAAGTCATTGATCATCGGTAGAGGATACTTGTTCTTGATGGTAACCTCATTCAAAGAGCGGTAATCCACACACATTCTAAAGGTTCCATCATTCTTCTCCACTAAAAGTACTGGGGCTCCCCAAGGTGATGAACTCGGGCGAATATACCCTTTCTCTAGTAACTCCTTAATCTGTTTCTTGACTTCATCCAAATCATTAGCAGGCATTCGATACGGCCTCTTGGAGATAGGCCCTGTGCCTGGCAGCTACTCAATCAAAAACTCAATCTCCCGATCTGGCGGCATACCCAGTAACTCATCCGAAAATACATCGGGATAATCCTTCACCACTGGTACTTCTTCCTGGACAACTCCCGTAAGAGAGTTCACCTGAGTCCTCTTAGGCTTAAACCTGGATACGTACTTGATCCTCTTCTTCTCTGGGGTGGTGAGAAAAATCGATCTACTAGCACAATCAATGTTTCCCGCATACTTGGACATCCAATCCATCCCTAGGATTACATCCAACCCTTGTGATTCTAGTATAATCATATCTGTGGGGAAAACATGTCCCCCTATGTTCAGAGGCAATTGGAAACATCCCTGACTAGCCATAGACTCGGCTCCTAGGGAACTCACTAGAATGGGTGCCTTAAGAGCTATAGTAGGAAACTTATGTTTATCCACAAATCCCCTTGATATGAATGAATGCGATGCACCAGTGTCAAAAAGAATGAGTGCTGGAAATGAATTAACCAAGAACTTACCAATCACTGCGTCAGGCTGCTCATAAACCTCCTCCACATTGACATGATTCACATGTCCCTTAGTGAAAGGATTGGGCTTCTTGCCTCCAGAATTCCCATTGCCATTGCCATTGCCATTTCCATTCTGTGCCTCAGGGCACTCATTGGAGTAGTGACCTGTCTTCTTGCACTTGAAGCAGGTGATGTGACTCAGGTCCTTCTTCATCGGTGTGGAAGAATTGAAATGCTGCTGATTGCCATTTCCTCCATTACCATTGCCCTGCTTGTGACCATGGTGGTTGTGTCCATTCCCTCCATGATGAATGTGGCTCCCATGGTTATGGTGATTCCCTCCAAACTTGCTAGTGCCTGATCCAGAACTCCCTGAGTATGGGCTGTAGCGGGGTTTCTGTTGAACTCCCGAGTTATACTTCCCGTGACCGTACTTCCTCTTATGATTCTCCATCTGCTGGTGCTTGCCTTCAAGAATGGTAGCCTTATCAACCAGCTCCTGATAGTCCGAAAATGTTGCCACAGTCAATAGAACTCCCAACTCATCGTTCAGTCCCTCCAGAAAATTTTCCTGCTTGGTTGCATCGGTGGCCACGTCCTCTGGGGCGTAACGGGCCAACTTACTGAACTCGTCAACATACTAAGATACCGTGCGTCCTCCCTGGCGCAAGCTGTGGAACTCCTTCTTCTTCAAACTCATGGCTCCAGCTGAAACATGAGCAGTGCGGAATGCCCGCTGGAACTAAGCCCAAGTCACATTCTCCATGGGGTGCATGGTGGTGTAGTTCTCCCACCAAGCAGTGGCCGGTCCATCCAGCTGCTGGGCAGCAAACTTCACCTTCTCAGCATCATTGCATCCTGTCGTGGCTAGCTCCCTTCCTATCTTGCAGAGCCAGTCATCTGCGACGATCGGCTCCGTGCTGCTGGAGAACACGGGTGGGTTCAGCCTCAGAAAACGGGTAAGATTGTCAACCGGGGGTGGCGGCGGTGGGTTGTTGTTGTTGTTCTGGTTCTGGTTCTGAATGAGCATCTGCATAAGAGCATTCTGTTGCTGGATCAATTGCGTAAGCTCCGGCGGAAAGTTGAATCCGGGGTCACGTCTTGGAGGCATCTGGTGGGTTTCAGAGTGGATGAGGAGTTAGAATAGAACAAGGCCTAGCGAGTAAAATCACATTACCCATATGCACATGATAGCAATAAACCTTCAAATCACTCCAATTCAATTTCAAACAAAGAGGTTCACATGAATAATCAAACCTAAGGTAAGCCATGTCACAAGATTTGACAAGGTCTTACAAATGAAATAAAACTAATCGGATAACAAAATCGAATTTCTAAACTCTCATGGTGGTATAAAATCTAACTCTCATCAGATGAGGACCATTCAACCATGTCGACATCGGGTGTCCTCGCATCGCTCTTCGTGTCGTCATCTCCGAGCTCATCATTTTGGTCCCTCTCCTGGCTGACATAGGCACCATATGAGTGATCCTCTTGGATGTTTTCTCCCTCATCCAGCTTCTCCTCGGCCTCCTCGAGCTCAAGCTTCAGGTCGTCTATCTTATCCTGCAGTGCGTCCAGCTCCCCTTCGTGCTCGATGCGAGCGTCCTAGAGCTCCTCCTCTAGCTCGGCCTTGCGGGTCATGAGGTTCTTGATGACGACCATGTTGTCGGACAGCTCCAGCTCCATCATATGAATGTGATCCTCCATGTCCTGGATATGGGATGCTATCGTCTCATCCTCCAGGGTACGCACCACATCTCCATCTACGTCGCGGCGTCCGTACATCACGAAGGAGGTCCTCTTGAGGCCTTCGTCATACACCTCCCGAATGCGTCCGAGAGCAATGTGAGCAGCGATACCCCTGCCCAATCCCCATGTTGCGGTATCCACATGGAAATCAATGGGCTTGGTGCAGTTTCCGAGGATGCGTCTGGGGATATGAGCATCGATCCTCCAACGTGTCTCCTCGGGCAGGGTGGCTGTGAAGGTTCCAGTGAATGTGGGAAGCCCAATCTTCAGGTGCTTTGTGATCTTCACCAGCTGCCTTCCAAAGGGCATGGTCTCATCGGGCTGCTCGAACTCAACAAGGGCGGACAACATCTACATTTTGAAAAAGAGAAGAAATTAGTATTGAAGCAGAGAAGGTATGAGACCAAAGGATATATGCGAAAAATGAAAAATATAGTTTTTATCCTATGGATTTTCACCATTTCTAGGGGTCGCGTCCTACAGTCAACGTGTGCTCTGATACCATCTTGTAGCGACCCGACTCGGTAAGAGTCAAAGTCTCTGTGCTTGCTGTGCTAGTCCCTGGATCGACTAGCTAGCACACACAGTACGCGATGAAATAACAGAAATAACACACATCTCTTTATTACATCGATAGTCCAGGAGCAATACATTAATTACAAAATAGGGCATAGAGCCAATAAGCAATACTGCGGAAGCAAAGAAGTAAATGAGTCCCACTCCACGAGCAAGTATAGTGTAGAACATCGACCTATCACACCTTAATCCTCGTCGGATATATCTGCAACGTGATAAGTTGCGGCCAAGTGGGTCAGTACATTGAATGTACTGGCAAGTCACATCATAATGTAATGAACCTAATTTTACATGTAGTTTGGCTGGTGGAAAGCTCTAAATTTAGTTTTTGCATAAAGCTAGTTTTTCCCTATTAGAAAAGATTGTTATTCTACTACTACACATTTGCATAGGATGTGTTGGCAAATCCAACTCCATCCGTCCCCAAGTTTCATTTAAAACCCAACTGTTTAATTAAAGGTGATGAGATCTCCCGGCATTTCCACTCCTAGATGCTCAAGTTGTCCGTAACCGGGGACACGGCTAATCGATTAGGTTGAAAACTCTGTAGAGGTTGTGCACTTTTCCCCACAAGACTCGACCACCTCCATGATCGGAAGATCGAGACATAGCCTTTCGAAAATGTTCCCCCTTAACCCACGGATAGGCCGGTACACCTACATCATTCTACATCTGCTAGCCCATCCCAGAAGGGGTCACACTAACTACTCAACTAAGCCAGAGCCTATATTGGCCTGTGGCTGCACATGTAAGCTTCTAGACATGGGAATACGATTGATCTCTTTGAGCCTGAGCGGACGGTCCACTAGTGGTGCACCACCATGGATTTCCCATGCGTGCCCCACTGTACTTCGCCACCATTCCCACAAGTTTCTGCCCAGGTAGTTCATTATTTAACTTAGGTCTTATTTACTACATTGTCAGTCAAACTTTACAATGATCACTCCCCAATCCATGTCTAATTAGCATAGCAACATAAAGTAAAACGATGGTGACAAAGTTATATGGTTCAGACCTACCTCAATGAAATACTGGGTGAAAAGCAAAGTCATGTGGCACCAGTTTCCTACCATGCAGTCCTACCGCAAAGAACTAAGTGCATAATAAAAACATAGGTAATGAAACATGATCAAGATGCAACTTGCCTTGGTACTACTGGTTGAATTCTAAAGACTGATAATATTCTGCTTCGCACTCCGGGCAATCTATCGCAAAGAAGATAAACAAACATAAGCAACATTCTAGAGGCCAAAAGAACATGCATAGCAAAAAGTCTCGGAAAAACCAAATGAACATACAACACACTAAGCTACTACGGAAATACTCTAAGTGCAAAACAACATAGGCCTAAGGTTCAAAGAGTGATGTGAAATATAGTGCATACTATGCATACTAGTAAAAATATTAAAGGGCAGATTCTAGTGTGTGAAAAAATTATTGTGACAAAGGTCTAGGTGATAGGGCTTTGCTACGATGACAGCATGCAAAAGGAATCAACTTAATCGGAGCTACGGTTTGGGAGATATGGCTATTTGAAGTTCGAATTCTAATCTGAATAAATTCAAATTTGAATTTGACAAAAGTTTGCAAAAACTATGCTACTGGATAGATCTAAACAATACGAAGAATTTGCCGCTGGTTTCATCGAGTTTGGATCTACGGTTAAAAAGTTATGGCTAATCCAAGATCAGGGACTAATCTGCTATTTACAGGGACTAAATGGTGAAGAAAAACTACCGCAAACAGGTCCCTGGCCACATGGCGGCTCCTGGCTGGCCGAGCAGCATCCGCTGCGGAGACTATACGGCGAGCGGCCGCCAAATAGAAAAAAAAACAACGGCGGTGGCTAAATAAAGAAAACCGACGCTCGGTTTAAATAAACCGCACGGTCTAAGGGAACCGCGGTTAACCGCGTACCCCTTCGTGAAATAATAAAAAAAACGGACCTAATCTAATCTGGGCCATGGATCTTCGATCTAACGAACGAGGGGAGGTGCGGCGGCTTACAGCTGCTGGCGACGTCGGCGACGAGCAGAGGACGGCGGCGTGACGTCGGTGACGGAGGGGGCGGTGGCTGTGGTGGTCCTCGTCGACGGGGAAGAAGACGAGGAGGTGCGGCGCGTCGAGGGCGTCCGGATGGTGGCATCGGGGTGCGTCGGCGGCGTCCGAACGGGGCGGGGTGGGGCGAAGACGGCGGCCTTCGGTGCTTCGGCGGCTCCGGCGTCGACGGTGCGGCCGGCGTCTCCGACGGGACCTACGGGCAAAAATAGTGTCAAAAGGATGCGCCTCGGTGGGCTAAGAAGTTTTACAGAAAAGGAAGGGTCGGAGAGGTCTACGGGCGAAGAACTGCTCCGGCGAGATGCGAACGGGCAGCACGACGGCTGTGAGCGGCATGGGGAGAAGCGGGACGGCGAGGTCGACAGAGGGGAACTCCAAAACTTAAAGTAATATTCAAAATAAAATTTCCCACTCTTTTTATATTTTGAGGAAGTCATCTTATCCCCTCTCATTTGTTTTTTCTCGGGTGGGAAAATTATTATTTGAATATTTCAAAAACTCCAAAATGCAAAGAA
This sequence comes from Triticum urartu, assembly GCF_056163025.1. Classification (NCBI taxonomy): domain Eukaryota; kingdom Viridiplantae; phylum Streptophyta; class Magnoliopsida; order Poales; family Poaceae; genus Triticum; species Triticum urartu. Next base: position 365,790,844 of record NC_141873.1, on the reverse strand, counting down.
ATATGATATGCATTGAATGATTCTATTAACATCCAAATTAATAAAAATTGGTATGTTACACATATAATCCACATCATTCTAATGGTGTGTCAACTTTACAAAATTGCTCCCACAAGTTCGATTTTACCTTGCAAAAATTAGAGGACAAACAACAAACTCGCCTTAGACTAAAAAAACTCGACATGTCTATTAACTACCATAATTTATGTTCTAGTTGCTGACCTGCTACAAACAATAGTCATCTTGCTTGTATGAATGGAGAAATCTCACTACCCGTGGAAAATAGGTATGGACAGAAATATCCTATTATACAATATGTTGATGGCACCCTGCTCATAATGCCTGCTGACAAGAATCAACTTATGCCTCTCAAATCCTTGCTGCATTTTTTCAGCATGTCCATAGGTCTTCTTGTGAACTACAGCAAATCATCTATTGTGCCCATTAACATTGATAATGCCACTGCACTAGACCATGTAGATAATTTTGGATGCAGAGTGGAAAGCTTACCATTCACCTACTTGGTATTGCCACTTGGAACCACCAAACCATCTTTGCATGACCTCGTGCCAATTAGAATTGATAAAAGATTATCTGGGGTGCAAATTTTATGAATTATGTTGGCAGACTGACATATGCAAATTTTGTTATTGCTTCAATGCATGTTTTTGCAATGTGATCATTCAAAGTGCATTACAATGTTCTGGAACATGTCAATAAATCTAGCAGAAATTTCCTATGGTATGGTAATGACATCAACAAAAAAGGAAAATGCCTTGCTAGTTGGAAGATGGTATGCAAACCAAAGAATCAAGGTGGACTGGGCGTCCTAAAACTCAGAGTTCAAAATATTGCACTACTGATCAAGCACCTCCATAAATTTTATAACCATGAGAACATACCTTGGGTAAATTTAATCTGGCAAGCATATTACTCAAATAATACAGTACCACATGCCAGTAGCAGCAAAGGATCTTTCTAGTGGAGAGACTGCCTGAGCCTGACGAATCTATACAGAGGTATGGCCACTTGCAAATACATAAAAGGTATTACTATTTCTCATTATGGAATTATGTCTGGAATGGAAACATGAAGCACAAATGGGCAGAAATTCACTCTTTTGCTATAGATGAGAACATATCTATCCAACAAGCAAAAAATGTGACTGAATACCACGACATATTTCAGCTCCCATTATCTATGATTGCCTATGATCAATTCAACTTGTTGACGGAATAACTGGATTCAATCAGTGATAGACAAGACAAGGAAATATTGACTTCCATGTGGGGGAATTCAAAATTCACAGCTAAGAAAATCTATAATGCCTTAATGGGAAACCAACAGGCGCCACTACCCATGCAATGGATTTGGAAATCATGTTGTCTACCTAAACACAAATTCTTTTGTTGGCTGTTACTCAGTGATAGAATCAATACCTATGAACTGCTTACCAGAAAAAAAAATCCACCTGGAGAGTACAGTATGTGTCCTATGCAATGATCATAATATGGAAGATAGAATGCATCTACTCTTCAGCTACCCTTTTAGCCAAGGCTTCTGGTGGAGCATAAACATGGAATGTAACACTGACCTAAATATTAATATGATTATCATGGAGGCTAGAAAAAGATACAAGTGGGACTTCTTTGTGGAAATTATTACTATTGGATGCTGGTCTATCTGGAACCAAAGAAATGACAAGGTGTTTGAAAACATACAATTCTTTTTTTTTGAGCCGAAACCATAGAACAATCGTTCTACAGTAATTTTCATTATAAAATGCAACAAAGTACAAATAATACATGACATGCCATGTCCGAGCAAGAATGTCAACCAATACCGGTTCTATGAAACATCGTAATGATTACAGATGAAGTGTTATCCAATTATTGATCATCGTGGCCTTTTCATGCTTAGCTCGAAAAGTAGTGATCTGTAGACTTTCTCTTAGGTAGAATTTCCAAGTAGCTAGATGAATCGGAGCCTGTCTGAAGATCTTATCATTCCTTGTAAGCCAGAGGCTCCAACAACCCAAAATCACAATTTCCATTGCAATATCTGTCGGCAGCTGATCCAGAGTGAGGAGTATTTCATCGTAGGTAGAGATGCCTTTGACTTTGGAGGGAGTGATTACGTTCCAACAGGTCCATGCAAATGGGCAGTCCCAAAATAGGTGGAGAGAAGTCTCCTCTGTGCCATCCCCACATAGAGCATAATTGTAATCCTCAAGATACATGCTTCTGCGATGTAGCATGTTTCTAGTACTAATCCTATCATGGAGAAGGAGCCAGAAGAAAATTTTATGTCTGATTCTACGCGCCGCATGCCAAAGCTTCTTAAAAATGATGTGAGTTGTGCTTGGTCCCATGATCACTTTGTATAATTTCATAGAGGAAAATTTGGTTGAGATACCACCAGTATACCAGTAGTCTCTATCAGCTGTGGATGATCTGTTCATGATGATCCCTTCAATGACATTAAACTGATTAAATGCTTCCAGGGATAAAGGCATGTGGAACAGTTGGCTGAGGTCCTCAAGTTGTTTCACATTACCAAGTGTGATTTCTTTGTTGATTGCAAAAGAGAACAGTTCTGGATACTGAGTTTGCAAAGGGGTGTCTTGCCAATTGTCTTCCCAGAATCTAATGGTGTCTCCAGTGCCAGCTTTACAAACATGCAGGAGCCTGAAAGTGGGTAGAAGTTTGAGCATTGCTTTCCACCAGAAAGATCCAATCATTCTCTCACTGGGTAAAGAGTGTTGATAATAAGACTCCCAGATAATATTCACCCATGGAATGTCAGCTCTATTGAAGAACTTATATAAGGACTTCATAAGTAGAGCTTTATTATGGGTGTGCAAATCAAGAACACCAAGCCCTCCGTGTGATTTAGGCTTGCAGACCTATTCCGATGATATAAGTGCAGCACCTATGTCCTGTGTACCATATTTCCTCCCAAAACAGTTCATGAGGTAGGAATTGATTTGCTTGATCACTGTCTTTGGAATCATCAGTGTGCACATGAAGAATGTTGGCATGCTAGTAAATACTGACTTTATGAGAGTAAGTTTGTCACCAGAGGAAAGCAAGGTGGAGCAGCCTAGCAGCCTATTTTCAATCCTCTTTAGCATAGGCACAAAATCTTCAATTCTTGGTTTGGCAGTGCAGAGGGGCAGACCAAGGTATTTGTGTGGGAGAGTACCAATATTACAACCCAGCAAATTTGATAACTCTTGCATCTTCTCAGGAGGAGTGTTGATGGATACCAAAGTGATTTAGAGTAGTTGATCTTGAGACCAGTGTATTCAGCATAATAGTTCAGTAAATGTTTGATTTGTTGGGCCTGTCGGATGTCTGCCTGAGCCAAAAAAATTGTTTCATCTGCATACTGAATAATAGGGTAGTCTGGGCTTGAGGTGTGCCTTAAAGGGGAGCTGATAATAGAATTGTGCATTGCTTCATTAAGCATTGACTGAAGAATATCAGCAACAATGACAAATATCAAAGGAGAGAGAGGATCTCCTTGTCTCACACCTTTCTTATAGAGAAATGTTTGCCAGGGATCCCATTGAGCAGGACTAAAGAAAATCCAGAACCATAGATCATCTTAATCCACTGCATCCATTTGTCTCCAAAACCTTTAGCCTGAAGGACTTGTATAATAGTATCATGACTGAGCATATCAAAAGCCTTCTCAAAATCCAATTTTAACAGAAAAAGTTCATCTCTGCTTTGGAAACACTAATGCACATACTCATAAGCCCAGGCCAAGCAATCTTGAATGCATCTGTTGTTCAGAAATCCATATTGATTCTTATGCACTAGTTTTAAGATAACCTTCTGTAATCTGTTGGCCAGGAGCTTAGTGATGATCTTGAGAGTACAATTCAGCAGAGAAATGGGCCTGAAGTCTGATGGAGTGGTAGCATTGTCATTCTTGGGAATGAGAGTAATAAAAGAGTAGTTGATGCTCTGTATATTTACATTCCTAGCATGAAAGTCATTAATGAGATTGTAGAAATCCTATGCAATAATATCCCAGCAATGCTTGAGGAAAGCAGCATTAAAACCATAAGGTCCTGGAGATTTATCAGCTGGCATATGTTTGATCACCTTGTCAATCTCTTCCTTAGTGAAAGGAACTTCCAATTCGGCAGGGTCATCCAGGGGATTCAGTAGTTGGTGAAGTAATAATGGATTTTGAGTGTCTGCCTGTGTGCCCAACCTGTCTTTAAAAGCTCTGAAGAGAATAGCAGCCTTGGCCTGGTGATCATGATGTTCAAAGCCTGATTCATCTTTTAACATGGCAATGCAGTTGTTTCTAAATTTAATGGTGTCTTTTGCTTGGAAATATTTGGTGTTGGCCTCCCCCATCTTGATCTTTCTAATTGTGGCTCTCTGTTTCCAATATTTTCTTTGATTTTCCAGAGTGTTTGCCAGGTGAGTCTTTAGGATGTCTCCGCCATTGGCTTCTTCCTCAGAAAGAGATCTAAATTCCTCAAGATGGCCATAGCATAAGATCAGGAAGTTAGAGTTGTCAATAATCTTTTTTAAGTCGGACATCTCCGTTGACCAGTTTTTAAGTCCTTTTCTCAGCCTCTTAAATTTAGTAGCAATGATCTTGGCACTGTCTAGTTCATTAATTGGCTGAGTCCAAATATTTTGTACAATATCTCTGAATTGGTGATGTTCAAGCCAGAAGTTTTCAAATCTGAAGATATTGTATTTAGGGATATGAGAACCAATGCAAATTTTGATGGGGACATCGTCTGAAGTGGTTTTAGCAAGAGGGAAGGCAAAAGTGGCAGGGTATTTGAGTGTCCATGCTTCAGAAGTGAAACACCAGTCCAACTTTTCAAGAAGAGGAGCATCCTACATGTTACTCTAAGTGAAATTTATGCCTCTGAAAGGGATGTCAATCAGGGCTTGTCTGCTAATGGCCTCAATAAATGAAAGCATATCATTAATGTTCCCCCCATCTCTGTTCCTGTTATGTGGATATCTAATGTAGTTGAAGTCTCCCAAAACAATCCACTCAGTATTATCTGGCAATTGAAAGGTTTGAAACCAGTCAAGGAAAATTGTTCTCTCATTTTGCTGACTAATAACCCACAAGTATAGGGGATTGCAACAGTTTTCGATAACTAAGAGTGTCGAACCCAACGAGGAGCTAAACGCAGAACAAATATTCCCTCAAGTTCTATCAACCACCGATACAACTCTATGCACGCTTGATGTTCGCTTTACCTAGAACACGTATGAAACTAGAAGTACTTTGTAGGTGTTGTTGGATAGATTTGCAAGATAATAAATATTACGTAAATAAAAAGTAGGGGTTGTTTAGGTAAAGACACAAATAAGTTAGTTTTAGTAAAGAGCTTTTTGTGACGAGAAAGTTATTTGTCCCTAGGCAATCGATAACTAGACCGGTAATCATTATTGCAATTTTATATGACGGAGAAGCATAAGCTAACATACTTTCTCTACCTGGATCATATGCACTTATGATTGGAACTCTAGCAAGCATCCAGAACTACTAAAGATCATTAAGGTAAAACCCAACCATAGCATTAAAGTATCAAGTCATCTTTATCCCATACGCAACAACCCCCTTACTCGGGTTTGTGTTTCCGTCACTCACACAACCCACTATAAGCGAATCATGAACGTATTGCAACACCCTACAGCGGGGATCCCTCACGCTTGCACGACACGGAGAGCACCATAGGACATCGCCAATAATAAAACATACAACTCAAACCAATCTTGGTCATCAAATAGCCCATAAGACAAAACGGATCTACTCAAACATCATAGGATAGCCATACATCATTGGGAAATAATATATAGCATTGAGCACCATGTTTAAGTAGATATTACAGCGGGTAAGAGAGAGGTTAAACCGCTGCATAGAGGGGGGAAGAGTTGGTGATGATGGCGGTGAAGTTGTTGGTGAAGATTGCGGTGATGATGATGGCCACGGCAGCGTTCCGGTGCCACCGGAAGAGAAGGGGAGAGGGGGCCTCTTCGTCTTCTTCTTCCTTGACCTCCTCCCTAGATGGGAGAAGGGTTTCCCCTCTGGTCCTTGGCCTCCATGGCATGGGAGGGGCGAGAGCCCCTCCGAGATTGGATCTGTCTCTCTGTCTCTCTGTTTCTGCGTTCTCAGATTCTTCCCTTTCACCGTTTCTTATATTCCTGGAGATCCGTAACTCCGATTGGGCTGAAATTTTAACACGATCTCTATCCGGATATTAGCTTTCTTGCGGCGAAAGAAGGGCACCAACCGCCATACGGGGTGGCCACGAGGGTCAGGGGCGCGCCTGCCCCCCTGGGGCGCGCCCCCCTGCCTCATGGCCCCCTCGGACATCGTATCGCGTGGATTTTTCTTCCCAAAAATCATATATATTCCAAAAAAAATCTCCGTCAGTTTTTATCCCGTTTGGACTCCGTTTGATATAGATATTCCGCGAAACAAAAAACATGCAACAAACAAGAACTGGCACTGGGCACTGGATCAATATGTTAGTCCCAAAAATAGTATAAAAAGTTGCCAAAAGTATATGAAAGTTGTAGAATATTGGCATGGAACAATCAAAAATTATAAATATGACGGAGACGTATCAGCATCCCCATGCTTAATTCCTGCTCGTCCTCGAGTAGGTAAATGATAAAAAGCATAATTTTTGATGTGGAATGCTACCTAGCATGATCTTGATCACATATCTAATCATGGCATGAATATTAAGATACGAGTTATTCAAAGCAATAGTCTATCATTTGACATAAAAACAATAATAATTCAAGCCTACTAATAAAGCAATCATGTCTTTTCAAAATAACATGGCCAAATAAAGTTATCCCTACAAAGTCATATAGTCTGGCTATGCTCCATCTTCACCACACAAAATATTCACATCATGCACAACCCCGATGACAAGCCAAGCAATTGTTTCATACTTTTGACGTTCTCAAACCTTTTCAACTTTCACGCAATACATGAGCATGAGCCATGGACATAGCACTATAGGTGGAATAGAATGGTGGTTGTGGAGGAGACAAAAGGAGAAGATAGTCTCACATCAACTAGGCGTATCAACGGGCTATGGAGATGCCCATCAATAGATATCAATGTGAGTGAGTAGGGATTGCCATGCAACGGATGCACTAGAGCTATAAGTGTATGAAAGCTCAAACTGAAACTAAGTGGGTGTGCATCCAACTTACTTGCTCATGAAGACCTCCGTTTGAGGAAGCCCATCATTGGAATATACAAGCCAAGTTCTATAATGAAAATTTCCACTAGTATATGAAAGTGATAACTCAAGAGACTTTCTATATGAAGAACATGGTGCTACTTTGAAGCACAAGTGTGGTAAAAGGATAGTAACATTGCCCCTTCTCTCTTTTTCTCTCATTTTTTATTTTTTGGGCCTTCTCTTTTTTTTGGCCTTTCTCTTTTTTATTTTTTTATTTTGTTCGTCCGGAGTCTCATCCCGACTTGTGGGGGAATCATAGTCTCCATCATCCTTTCCTCACTCGGGCAATGCTCTAATAATGATGATCATCACACTTTTATTTACTTGCAACTCAATATTACAACTCGATACTAGAACAAAGATATGACTCTATATGAATGCCTCCGGCGGTGTACCGGGATGTGCAATGATCTAGTGTAGCAATGACATCAAAAAACAGACAAGCCATGAAAACATCATGCCAGCTATCTTACGATCATGCAAAGCAATATGGCAATGAATGCTCAAGTCATGTATATGATGATGATGGAAGTTCCATGGCAATATATCTCGAAATGGCTATGGAAATGCCATGATAGGTAGGTATGGTGGCTGTTTTGAGGAAGGTATATGGTGGGTTTATGGTACCGACGAAAGTTGTGCGGTACTAGAGAGGCTAGCAATGGTGGAAGGGTGAGAGTGCGTATAATCCATGGACTCAACATTAGTCATAAAGAACTCACATACTTATTGCAAAATTCTATTAGCTATCGAAACAAAGTACTACGCGCATGCTCCTAGGGGGATATATTGGTAGGAAAAGACCATCGCTCGTCCCCGACCGCCACTCATAAGGAAGACAATCAATAAATAAATCATGCTCTGACTTCGTTACATAACGGTTCACCATACGTGCATGCTACGGGAATCACAAACCTCAACACAAGTATTTCTACTAATCCACAACTACCCACTAGCATGACTCTAATATCACCATCTTTATATCGCAAAACTATTACAAGGAATCAAACATATCATATTCAGTGATCTACAAGTTTTATGTAGGATTTTATGACTAACCATGTGAATGACCAGTTCTTGTCATCTCTCTAAATAGATATAAGTGAAGCAAGAGAGTTTAATTATTTCTACAACAGATATGCCCACGCTCTAAAAAATATAAGTGAAGCAAAAGAGCATTCTACAAATGGCGGTTTTCTATGTAAAGAGAAACAGGCAATCCAAACTTCAAATGATATAAGTGAAGCACATGAAGCATTCTATAAAGCCATGCTCAAAAGGTATAATTGAAGTGCAATGAGTATTCTATAAATCAACCAAGGACTATCTCGTACTAGCATGGCGCATAAAAGAAAAATGAAAACTAAATGCAAAAGACGCTCCAAGATTGCACATATCGCATGAATGAAACGAATCCGAAAACATACCGATACTTGTTGAAGAAAGAGGGGATGCCTTCCAGGGCATCCCCAAGCTTAGACGCTTGAATCTACTTGAATATTTACTTGGGGTGCCTCTAGCATCCCCAAGCTTGAGCTCTTGCCTCTCTTCCTTCTTCTCACATCGAGACATTCTCGATCATCGAACACTTCATCCACACAAAACTTCAATAGAAAACTTGGTAAGATCCGTTAGTATAATAAAGCAAATCACTACTCTAAGTACTGTTGCAAACCAATTCATATTTTGTTTTTGCATTGTGTCGGCTGTAATATAGCTTTTCCATGGCTTAATTCACTGATATAAATCGATAGTTTCATCAAAACAAGCAAACTATGCATCAAAAACAGAATCTGTCTAAAACAGAACAGACTGTAATAATATGAACATTCACCATACTTATGATACTTGAAAAATTATGCGAAAATTATTAAAAATAAAAAATTTGTATATAAAGACATTGCAAAAAGAATCAGAACCATTTGACGTTCCAGATAAAAATGTAAAATCGCGCAATACAGCCAAAGTTTCTATCCTGCACCGTACAAACCATCAAGCAAATGTAAACATCCTAAAGGCAAACCTTGGCACATTATTTTTATAATACAATGGAATTGTATAAGGGGGTAATTATTTTTATTGAAAATTTTCTGTAATAAAGATTCACAAAGTTTTCGTGAGCATGAACAAAGTTCAAGGAGCTCCCCCACTTCAACAATGCTTGTCTTTCTCACTTTCACTTTCCTTTTTGAAAAAGTTTTGGGTTCCCCTCTTTATTTTTGTTGTTTTTAAACTATATGAAAGCACTCAACAGAAATAAGTGACTCTCTAAAACTTTCGGGTTGTCTCCCTGGCAGCGCTTTCTTTAAAGCCATTAAGCTAGGCATATAGTGCTCAAGTAGTGAATCCACCCGGATACCAAGGTATATCAAAGCCAATTTTAATTAACAATGATTTGTAATTTAGTAGTGAGCACAAAGTAAAACATATCATGTAACAACGAAGTCTAACTCTCTTCCTATGCATCGGCATGTCATAAAAGAACAATTCATGCACACAAAGTAAAGGCCAATGCATAGTATAAACAGTTTCTTGCAATTTTGTTGTATTGGAAACATAGAGAGGTGGAGATATAGTTCCTCTCTCATAATAATTGCAAGTAGGAGCAGCAAGCACATGCATATTATATCTATCAAAATCATCATGTGCAACGGTATAAGGCAACCCATCAATATAATCCTTAATAAGGGTAAACTTCTCCGATATAGTGTAGTTGGGAGAATTCAAAAAGATAATAGGACTATCATGTGTGGGTGCAATAGCAACAATTTCATGTTTAACATAAGGAACTATAGCAAGTTCATCTGCATAAGCATAATTCATATTGGCATCTTGGCCACAAGCATAGCAAGCATCATCAAAAAGGGATATCTCAAAAGAATCAATGGGATCATAGGAATTATCATAGCATTCATCCTTCGGTAAGCATGAAGGGGAATTAAACAATGTATGAGTTTAAGAGTTACTCTCATTAGAAGGTGCGCACGGGTGATCAATCCGCTCTTCCTCCTTTTGTTCTTCGCTCTCCTCCTTATCTTTTTTATCCAATGAGCTCACAGTTTCATCAACTTCTTCTTCCATAGATTCCTACAAAATATTAGTCTCTTCTTGGACAGCGGAGACTTTCTCAATAAGTGCATTAATATCGGAATTGTATTCATAATTCTCATAGCAATATTTAAGGATAGCTAAATTTTCAGGTCTACAAACCGGATCATCAAAATCTTCAAACTCTTTAAACATAGATTCAATTTCATAAGCACCCATAAAAGCAACAAATTCTTCTATTTGTTCCACATCATAGTAATCATATATACCATTAGCATAAGAAGCTAAGGTTTTATTATCATTAAATTCGCATAAAAAGGGAAGGTGTGGAGCCTTCATCCTAGAGTAACAAGTATAATCGTATCTCAAGCATAGTTGCCTAGCATACCAATTCAATATATGAATTTGATCCCATAATAGTTTCCCTTTTTGTGTCAAGCGATAATCCCTAAAGTATTCGCGTTGATCCAACGTTACTCCCATTACATAATTGAATGGGGTTTTCTCAGGATTATTAAAGTAGTACATAATATCTTTCACATAACCAGCATCGAGGGTTTTAGGAGGTTCCCCATCTCCATGAGTAGCAAGTACACCTAATTTTTTTGGTATTTCGTGTTCCATATCCATAACTAAAGATAAAGAACAACTAAGAACAGCAAATAAAAATTACTTAGTGATAAAGCAAACAAGCACACACGAGAATATTCACCCCATGCTATTGCTCCCCGGCAACGGCGCCAGAAAAAGGTCTTGATAACCCACAATTATAGGGGATTGCAACAGTTTTCGATAAGTAAGAGTGTCGAACCCAACGAGGAGCTAAAGGCAGAACAAATATTCCCTCAAGTTCTATCGACCACTGATACAACTCTACGCATGCTTGATGTTCACTTTACCTAGAACAAGTATGAAACTAGAAGTACTTTGTAGGTGTTGTTGGATAGGTTTGCAAGATAATAAAGATTATGTAAATAAAAAGTAGGGGCTGTTTAGGTAAAGACACAAATAAGTTAGTTTTAGTAAAGAGCTTTTTGTTATGAGAAAGTTATTTGTCCCTAGGCAATCAATAACTAGACCGGTAATCATTATTGCAATTTTACATGAGGGAGAGGCATAAGCTAACATACTTCCTCTACTTGGATCATATGCACTTATGATTGGAACTCTAGCAAGCATTCGCAACTACTAAAGATCATTAAGGTAAAACCCAACCATAGCATTAAAGTATCAAGTCCTCTTTATCCCATACGCAACAACCCCCTTACTTGGGTTTGTGTTTCAGTCACTCACGCAACCCACTATAAGCGAATCATGAACGTATTGCAACACCCTACAGCGGGGTTCCCTCATGCTTGCGCGACATGGAGAGCACCATAGGAAAGCCCCAATAATAAAACATGCAACTCAAACCACTCTTGATAATCAAATAGCCCATAAGACAAAATGGATCTACTCAAACATCATAGGATAGCCATACATCATTGGGAAATAATATATAGCGTTGATCACCATGTTTAAGTAGAGATTACAGCGGGTAACAGAGAGGTTATACCGCTGCATAGAGGGGGGAAGAGTTGGTGATGATGGCGGTGAAGTTGTTGGTGAAGATTGCGGTGATGATGATGGCCACGGCAGCGTTTCGGCGCCACCGGAAGAGAAGGGGAGAGGGGGCCCCTTCATCTTCTTATTCCTTGACCTCCTCCCTGGATGGGAGAAGGGTTTCCCCTCTGGTCCTTGTCCTCCATGGCGTGGGAGGGGCGAGAGCCCCTCCGAGATTGGATCTGTCTCTCTGTCTCTCTCTGTTTCTGCGTTCTCAGATTCTTCCCTTTCACCGTTTCTTATATTCCCGGAGATCCGTAACTCCGATTGGGCTGAGATTTTAACATGATCTCTATCCAGATATTAGCTTTCCTGCGGCGAAAGAAGGGCACCAACTGCCTTACGGGGTGGCCACGAGGGTCAGGGGCGTGCCTACCCCCCTGGGGCGTGCCCCCCTGCCTCGTGGCCCCCTCGGGCATCGTCTCGCGTGGATTTTTCTTCCCAAAAATCATATATATTCCAAAAAAAAATCTCCATCAGTTTTTATCCCATTTGGACTATGTTTGATATGGATATTCTGTGAAACAAAAAACATGCAACAAATAGGAACTGGCATTGGGCACTGGATCAATATGTTAGTCCCAAAAATAGTATAAAAAGTTGCCAAAAGTATATGAAAGTTGTAGAATATTGGCATGGAACTATCAAAAATTATAGATACGACAAAGACGTATCACTCACAAGGTCCATAAAAATTAGACAGGATCCAGGAGTCTCCATTATGCTTGGAAGTGAATTGGATGGAGATGGAGAAGTCATTGATGTGGAATAAAACCCCAGAGAAAACATGATCATTCCAAGCAACAAGTAGGCCTCCAGAGGCCCCAACCGAAGGCAAGAATTCAAACTTAGAAAAACTTCTAGGGCAGAAATTCTTGAGGAAGGAAGGATCAATGAGCTCTTTTTTAGTCTCTTGCGAACAAAGGATGGAGCTTTTGGACTTCTCAATCTTGTTTGAAATGGCAGTTCATTTTTTAGGGTCATTAAGACCTCTAGTGTTCCAGTTTAGAATGGACCAATCTCTAGTTGGCTGAGGCATGAATAGAACCACTAAACTGAACTCTGAAAATCATACCACAATCTAGACTTGTCAGGAGGTAACAGAGCAGCTAATCCAAGCATGGTTACAAAAGAAAGGTTCTGAGTATAATAGAGGGGATCAGAATAGCTTAAGTACAAAGATATAACAAAGTGCAACTTCCACATAAAAACAAAAGTATTCTATCTCCCGAGCTGTGAAAGGAGCTCCAAGCTTTAGACCCACATCTTCTTCTTGTCCTTGGCCTTCTTATCTCCCTCCAGAGATGGGCCACCAGTCTGTCCCTTCTTGGCTCTCTTGTTCAGCAGCTCCTCAGTGGTGTCCTTCTCAGAAACCTTGCAAAAGGAGGTATTCAGACTCTTAATGATCTTAGCTGAAAGGACTGGTGGAGCAGCATGACATGCAAGACATTCTTTGTCTCTACACACAGATTTTTTGAAGCCTTTAGAAAGTTTTTTCAATCTGCAACTTCTCCTTACCTCTGTTTCCACCAGAGGAACATTGTCCTTTCTCTTCCTATTGTTATGAAGTTCAGAGGTGGAGGAGGCTGAGATAGGTTCAGTGCTGCCCTGATCAGCAATAGGTGAGTTATCATTCCCTTGAGCTTCTTGAGAAGGGGAGGACAGAATGAAGGCAAGTGAGTTTTCCATGGGGCATTGATCTAGGATTGCAAATGGCAAAGTGGTTGGGCATGTAGATGATTGCAGAATGATGTCCCAAACATTGGAGGAAATAAATTTAGTAGCCCATTCAAATTTATCAGGAGATAAGAGAATAACTGACAGAAAGTTGATCCATTCTGTACGTACCTGAATGACTTTGGTACTGCCAGGAGTAGGGGCAAAATGTTTCTGCCAGATAAGAGAGCCTTCTCTACCTAGCAAATCCTCTCCATTGAGAGGAAGATCAGTGTGGTTGCCAACATCCTCTTTGTTTTGTCCCAGTTCTATGATCTGAGAACCTGAGCATATAGAGTGATCCTGATTAGCATAAATGGGATCTAGAAAACCTGGAGGAGCAGACATGTCAGAGGGAGCCAATTCACTTGAAGCAGTTTGAAGAGCAGCAGACTCCTTGCCAGAATTATCAATCTGACCAATCAAATCTGGATGATGCAGAATTTCTTTCTCTGTAGCTACAGGTGCATGCTGAGGATCAGAGTCAGGTTCAAGGCTGTTGATCTTCCTCTCCTGAGAAATGATGGCAACTTTGTGACTAGTAGTGAGGAATTCATTGATCATAGGGTCTTCCACAGCATCTCTGTGGAAATTGGCAGGTTGTGAATGGTAGGTCTCCAACAGAGGATCTGGTGCTAGATTCAGCAAGTGAGCTGCTATCACCACTGGCACATGGGCCTCCAGGACAGGCAATTGGGCCGCATCTGGAACAGGTTCTTGGGCTGCTTCCTCTAGAAAAACCTGCTGGGCCATAGGAGCTGGAGCTGGTCCATGTGGATGAGCATCCAAATTTAAATATGGGATAATGGGCTCGATTAGCGCCAAGGGACCATTGGCAGAAGTACCAGTACTCATGCTGTTGTCAGTGGGTGCCAAAGAAACATTTATGCTGATGTGTGCCACCAGAGCCAAATTTTCTTCTCCCAAGGGTTCCATCAGATCCTGGAGTTCCATGAATTCACCGGCATGGATTTCAATGTCTGCTTCTTGTGGCATAGCCTAGTGACCCCAACCAGGCAAATCCTCCTGCTCATCATCCTCATCAATGTGATTGTTCTCATCCTCTAGTTGGTCTTCAGCCATAACAACATCAGCAAGAATGTCAAGCCCAAGTTGCAGGTTTAGTTGATTTTGTGGCTGAATATGTCCATGAACATCATCATTCTCATGTTGTTGCCGAGGACCAAGGAAATGATTGTGTTGATTTGGGTGAAAATTGGCCATAGGAGGGGCAGGGTGTGGGTTCCCATTTGGATCAATGGGGTCCTCATCTGGAGCTTCACCACCAAGAATCTGTTGCTGCAGAATGACCACTGGCACTGTTAAGGAGTCTGTCTGAAAGTCATATCCTTCTCGAAAAACAATGCTGGCTGGAATGTCTCTCAGTTCTTCCACTCTCACTTTGACCATAAGATTAGCTCTAGTACTTCTCACTCTGTCCCAACTCAGAAATTTACCAAACTTACTCACAGCATTGTTGACCTCTTGAATATTCCGCTGGTCAAAAGGGTATCCGCATAACAGAATCCACACATCTCTGTTCATCACCAGTCTCCTCCAGTTCAGTCCCTTATTGTGGGGTTGAAAAATGACATGCACATCGGTGAACTGATGCGGGCCATTAGCAACCAGGGCATCCCGATCAAAAACACTATTGAGCTTGACATAAGCTTGACCAAATGGGCATGGCTCGACCTCCGAAAACCCCAACTGCTTGTCATTGAGAAAGTCAGATAATACCTCTCTGATGGTGTCGAAAGCCACAGGAAGATTTGGCATGGGGACGATAGTTGCAATCGCCCACTCTTCGTGGGTTGTCGGCGCCGCCCCGTTAATGACCTTAATCCTTGCAGGTCGGCCCACAACATCAATGCTGTGGTGATTGGGCGGGATGAAGGGCGCTGGATCGAATGGGAAAGAAGCCATCGTTGAACTGTTGAGCTTCGGCGGAGTGGAGGAGGGGGGAGGGATGCGGAGCGACGGATGGTAGCAGCTTGGAGGCGATGGGAAACCAGGGAAGTGCTGCGGTGAATGCTACCAACCCGGAGTGAAAGTAGAGGAGAATTAAGTTGATTGGACTGATTGGTCGGCGGGGCGACGGCATGATTAGTCACAATCGCGGGAACAGTGAAAGGTTGCCTCGGAATTGCGATCGCCGGGCGATTTGGTGGATTGGGCTCGTTAACAGGGTTAACTGGGCCGCGCCCTGAGATAGAGTAACAATCCTTCTCTATGTGTCCCCATTTTTTGCAACGGCGACACTTGATACGGTTTGTGCATGCAGGCCTGCTATGGCCCGTTAGGAGGCAGCGTACGCAAAATGCAGGTGGGTCTATTTGAATAGGCGATGATCCCGCCCTATGAGCAGTAACTGCAGCATTTACCGCGTTTGAATTCGGATAGCACTGAAGGCTCGTTGATGGATCCCATGGATCACGCTGATGTTGATCCCGTGAAGATCTAGGAGCAGCATTACGAGAATGATCGAAGGTAGCAGGTGATCTAAGAGCTTGAATGTAGGATTTCCTAGGATGGTTACGAAAGATATGGGTCCATTCATCCTCCTTCTCTTGTAAATATTGATCGAGCTCCCAGCAAGAGTTCGGTCCACCATTGTCCCAGAGAATAAAATTAACATTGAGAAGAGGAATAGAGATGTTACCTCCCTTAATGATCGAAAAACCTACTTCCTTAGATGAGACCGAAAATTTAAATGACCGGTTTTGAAGCAGATGAACTCTGAACAGAGAAGCTCGGCCACCAAAGCAGGAAAGAAGAATGGTGCTTACGAATTCCTCAGTGAGGCGGATCTTGGATCTGGTGAATTCAGCGATTAGGAGGAACTCCTCCATATCCTTAACATCTTCATAGTTGATGGGAACACCCCACTTTCTCCAAACCTCCGCGGCGAAGTCTTGGCCGACGTCAAAATTCAGATCTGCTAGAGCAATGATGAGTGAAAGTCGGCGGTCACCACAGACGAAGAGTGCTCGGCGTTGGGGTGGGCGCCGGGGCCGGAGTGGCCACCGGCGGCTAGGGTCGCCTAGGAGTACCTAGGAGGTGGAGGTGGAGGTGGAGGTGGAGGCAGATTACAACCCTAATCAACCGCTGAAACTGTGGCCTGAGAGCTGCGTCCCGTGCTCGGGGATCCGTCCGTTCTCCAGCCAGTGGCGTTGCTCCATAAACATACAATTCTCAATCCAAGCATGCAAAGATAATTTCAAAAATACTTCAGAGGCACTATAATCAGGGCTAAACCCAGCATCAAGGAAGGCATACTCCCATGGCTAGATTATGTGTAATAAAAATTGTATTTTATTTATTTTACTAACCATTTTGTAACAGGCATACATCGTTCCATCTCTGTAACTAGACCTTACCCCTATTAATTTTAATGAACAAGGATCACAGTAGGGATTTTCCCTACTGTATTTGGTCAAAAAAAACTACCATAATTGATACCATCGGCAATGAAATTGCACGCTTATATTCTAGACTACAAAACTTCAAATCTATTTTTACAACAATGTGCACGGCTCACAGAAACCGGAGTACGCTGAGAACTTTAGAGAAGGATATGTCTTGGTTCGTGCGGCCGTGCCTAAATGGTCAACCCATAAGCATGCACTCACGTAGGCATGTACAGTAGGTGTTATTCGTTATTATTATTATTATTATTATTATTATTATTATTATTATTATTATTATTATTATTATTGTTGTTGTTGTTGTTGTTGTTGTTGTTGTTGTTGTTGTTGTTGTTGTTGTTGTTGTTTATTCAAAAAAATCATCTTTGAAAAAAAACGTTCACCACGCCTTACAAAGATGTTAACGTGGTGTAAAAACTGTATTCGCGTAACATTTCAAAAGTGTTCATAGCATTCACAAAAAATGTCTGTAATATTTAAAAAGAGTCTGGATGTTTCAAAAGAATAATCGTGGGGTTTGCAAAAAAAATACATTCTAAAAAATCTTCATGTAATTTAAAAAAATCTTACCACTAGAAAAACTGTACATGACTATTTTAAAAATGTTCACGTGTTTCTAAAATAGAGCCGTGGCATTTTAAAAAGTTTATAAAATGGAAGAAATGTTCATGTAATTCAAAAATTGGTTCATACCATTCAAAAATGTGCACGTGACAATGAAATAAAATTATTACATGTTCCAAAAAAATGTTTATGAAGTTTTAAGAAAATGTTAATAAAGTGTAGAAAAACATGTCCCCATAATATATTTAAAATATATATATATCACTTGTTACAAAATTAAAACATGTATTTTTGGAAAAAATATGTTCATCATGTATTTTTAAAAATGTAAGCGTGTACCAAAAAATGTTATGTTTGTATTCAAAATATGTACGACATGTATTGCATTTTTTATATGTGTTTGAAGAAAATGAAATAAAAATTAAAAAAGCGTGAAGGAAAACACAGAAAACAAAAATAGAAGAATATAGAAAACCGAAATATAATAAACCAACCAAAACCTTCCAGAATGTTCCCAAAACCGCTATTCTCTCCTGCAATTTGGGCCACGTCCCGCTAAGCTAGGAACGACTGGAGTAAGCGATAAATAGCCCTGGCGAGAACTGTAGGTAATTTCTTAGGAATTTTTTTTGTAACCCGCCATCAAGGCACTTTATTACTGATTAGGCGGTACAGCATCTGATTGCACTTGGGCAATCAGGAACGCAGGGATTACATCAAAGGAGAAGCTATCGCACTCCATATTCAGTGCTTTCTTTGCACACAGATGAGCCGCAAAGTTCAAACTACGATTAGAAAACACTAACGAGAATCCGTGAAGTTGTGAGAGATACGTCTTCATCTCTCTGAAGATATGTCCGGCCTCGGAGCGGTCATGTCCCGCTTCCCATGCCGTCACAATCATCTGGCAATCTGTCTCTAAGATCACCTTCTGGTATCCTTTTTCCATAGCCATACGCAGAACATCTCTACACGCTAACGATTCAATGATGAATGGGTTTGTTATAGCTTCATACTTAGTTGTCTATGCTGCGACAAACATACCTGAGTGATCCCTCGCAATTGCCCCAGCCCCCGCACACTTTTGTGCACATCCGATTGCACCGTCGGTATTAATTTTGATCCACCCAGTTTCAGGAGGATCCCATTTCGGCTGACGTTTAGCTTGTTGCTCCTCCATTGCGGGGATATCAATAGCTCTGACAAACTCTTGTATCAGCTGCATGGACCTATGTGGTTGGGAGCCAATTTCCTTGTGAGTGTACTTGTTTCTGTTGTTTCAAATCGCCCACAAAACCAACACAGCCACCGCTGCATCCTTCTTACACATGAAGTTGTGATCTAGTAAATCTTTCGCCCACGTCGTCACGCAGGGAGTTTCAGCTCAAAGAAATCACTTGCTGCATCCCAGAACAGCAGTGCATGTTCGCACTTTATCAGTGCATGAAATAAGGATTCATCGCTTCCCCCACACATTGGGCAAATTGCATCCGATCTGATATGGCGCCTGCATAACTCCCCATGTGCTGGTAACATATCCTTCAGTACTCTCCACATAAAGACTCTAATTTTTTGTTGTACTTGTAGCTTCCATAAAGCCTTCCATGTTACTTCTCCACCATCAGAAGATAAAGTCTGAACTTGTAAGCTGAACTTTTTGTCCATTGCCATTCTATAAGCCGACCGGACAGTAAACGATCCAGATTTCTCCCATGCCCAGCCCCAAAAATCTGGGCATCCACTTCTTGGTCGCGGCATGCTCAATATTGCATCTGCATCAGGAGCAATAAACATACTCCGAATCAAATGAGTGTTCCACCGCCCTGCTTCGTCGAGAAGATCAGCAACTATCTGTACTGGTTCATTAGATAGACGGCATATGGGTTTCATGGACACAGTCCCAGCTATCCACTTGTCATGCCATATTTCTGTCGTCCTCCCATCGCCGACGCGCCTTATCAGGCCTTCCTTCAACATGTTTCTACCAACAATGACGGCTCTCCATGTAGGTGATGCACTCCTTGGGCAATCTGCACTCAAGAAATCACCATTAGGATAATGCCTCCCTTTTAGTACCCGTGCACATAAGCTATTTGGCCTCTCCAATAGCCTCCGTGCCTGTTTCGCTAACATTACATCATTAAAAGTCTCCAAATTTCTGAATCCCATCCCACCTCTATATTTTGAGATGGACATTTTATCCCAAGACTGCCAGTGCATTCCTCTTTTATCCAGCGATCCAGCCCACCAGTACTTAGACATTACTGTCATGACTTTTTTGCACAACCCCTTTGTGAGCTTGAAACAGCTCATAGCGTAGGTTGGTAAAGCCTGAACCACTGTCTTAAGAAGAACTTCCTTTGCTGCACAAGAAAGTTTTTTCTCACACCAGCCTTGCACCCTACATCTTGAACACTCATGGATGTGTTCAAAATGACGTTCTGTGAGCCTACCAGAGGGAGTTGGTAGCCCAAGGTATTTTTTGTGAGCGCTTCTCTATGAATATCCAATGCATTTCTTACATCCACTCGAACATAAGCTCCAGAATTCCCACAAAAAATATCGAGCTCTTTTTCTTATTAGCTTGCTGACCCGAGCCTTCCCTATACACATTCAGAATTTCATTAAGCCGAGTTGCACTCCTTACATCGGCCTTCATGAACACAAGACAATCGTCTGCAAATAAAAGATGTGAGATCCACGGGGCAGTAAGGCCCACTCGGATTCCTCTGTCAATCCAACCGGCATCATAGTTCTTGAGCAGACATGATAGACCTTCTCCACACAACAAGAACAAATATGGGGATATGGGATCCCCTTGTCTAACTAGCGAGCTATATTTTGGGAGTGGAAATTTGGCTCCCAAACACTACTGATTTTTTATACATGTACGGATGGATGTTTTCCACGTATTTACAAAATATTAAGCAGTATGTTAATTTTATGGCTACACAAGAAAGATAAATTTCCCTGAAATAAAAAATGACAGAAGGCATGAGCTATCCTCATTTCCTCCAAAGACAGGAGTTCTATAAATTTTCAATCAAGTAGATGTACTCCCAACAGTAAACTGCAAATGGTTGTAATGAAAGAAGACATGAGGCCTGAACACAATAGAAGTTTGTACCAAACAAGAATCATGTGTAGTTTCCAATTCAAAAGGTTCCATTTTGAAGCATTATTCCTGTACATAGTTTTGTTTTAGGGCTAGCGTTTCAAATTGGTCGATCGATCTTGCTCCAGATCGCTCCCTCCAAAATGTGTGTCGTCTTCCGCTGTCCCCGCATGACCATTTCCTACTGCGCCTTGTCCTTCCACGTGGAACACTTGTCTACACATTTTTTTCCTTAACCCAACCGCATCTGCCTCCCTGTCTCTTTTCCATGTCGTAGCTCGCGCGGATGCACCGCTTTTCCTTCTCTACAGCCACCTCTCACCACCGCTGCAAGTTGCGATTCTCCTTCTCTGATGTCTACCTCCCCCACCCACAACTGCGGATGGAGAGGTTGTTGTCGCTGCCCTCCTCCCTCAAGGACCGGCAGATGCGAGCACCTGAATTAACAATAAATAAATCTAGAGATAGAGTTAATAGAGGGTCCCCAATTGTATTTTTTTCAAAAAGGAGGGATTCCCCGGCCTCTGCATCAGAACGATGCACACGGCCACATTTATTAAAAAGAGTAAATAAGGTTGAACAAGGTCTTAAAGTCTGCAGACAAAAGGAGCGGCAAGCTCACACAGAGCCTCAATGCCAAAACAGAAAGCCTAACAAGCCACACCGGCTGGCAAATTAACAGATAGGTAAACTAATCGCCTATCCTATTACATGACCGCCATCCAAACCGGTTGAAGATATCCCGCGCTACCATCTCCCACCGGACAGATCCAGTAACCAAACGCTCCCTGGCCTCCGACGGAGTGAGTAAGGACCACATACGGATCAGCGCAGTAGCTCGGAATAAAACCTGCAAAAAATGAATAGTTGTTGTTGTGTTAAAAGCCAAATCATTTCTGCAGTTTCAAATTGCCCATAACAACGCACAAACTCCTACACGAATGTGTCTAGCTGTTTTGGAGTCTATCCCAGCAAGCCACGTCCCGAATAACGTGTTGACCGAAGTCGGGGGAGTAATGTTAAAGGCAATTTGCACAGAGCGCCACAAGCCTCGTGCCAACGGGCAGTCAAAGAAGAGGTGTTTGATGGTCTCCTCCCGATCACAGAAACTACACCTAGTAGAACCTGCCTAGTTACGCTTAACTAGATTGTCCTTTGTTAAAATTACTTGTTTATGTACAAACCACATAAACACTTTAATCTTTAAGGGGACCTTAACTTTCCAAACCTCTTTGGAACTAGGAATCACACTTGAGTTAATGATATCAATATACATCGATTTAATTGTGAACTCCCCAGATCTAGTAAGCTTCCACCACAACTGATCGGGCTGAGGATTTAACTGAACCCCCATCAATCTCCGAACCAAGTGAAGCCATGCTTCCCATCGGTCACCCACAAGCACCCTCCTAAACTGAATGTTCAGCAGAATGGACTGCAGAACCGTGGCAACAAGAGCCTCACGGCGCTGAACAATACGATAAAGGGACGGATAGTGGGTCGCCAAAGGTGCGTCGCCAAGCCACGTATCCTCCCAAAATCGAGTGTCATTACCATTACCGACAATACACCTAGTTCTGTTAAAGAAGGTAGCTTTGATTCTCATGAGCCCCTTCCAGAACGGCAAATCATTTGGTCTCATAGTGACCTGGGACAGGGTCTTGGACTGCAAATATTTACTGCGTAAGATCTGCGCCCATGTTGCCTCCGTCTCAAGTGCCAACTTATACAGCCACTTACTGAGCAGGCATCTATTCTTGACTTCTAGATTTTCAATACCAAGCCCCCTTGGTCCTTTGGTCGACAGATAATATCCCATTTGGCCAGTCGGTATTTTCTCTTAAGTTCATCACTCTGCCAAAAGAATCGGGATCGATAGAAGTCCAGCCGTTTCCTAACCCCAACTGGGACCTCAAAGAAGGATAAGAGGAACATAGGTAAACTCGTGAGCACCGAGTTAATAAGGATCAACCGGCCTCCATAAGACATGAGTTTTCCCTTCCAGCAACTTAGTTTCTTCTCAAACCGATCCTCTATGGACTTCCACTCACTGTTTGTTAGCTTACGATGGTGAATGGGAATACCTAGATACGTAAAAGGTAGAGCCCCAACTTCACAACCAAACAATTGTCTATATGCCTCTTGTTCATCTTTGGCTCTACCAAAGCAGAACAGCTCGCTTTTATGGAAATTAATCTTAAGCCCCGTCAATTGTTCAAATAAGCATAACACTAACTTCATGTTTCTCGCTTTGGCCAAATCGTGTTCCATAAAGATGATAGTATCATCAGCGAACTGCAGGATGGACACACCACCATCAACCAAATGAGGCACCAAGCCACCCACCTGACCGGCCTCTTTTGCCCTTCCTATCAGGATCGCCAACATGTCCACCACAATATTGAATAATATTGGAGACATAGGATCGCCTTGTCTCAATCCCTTATGCGTTTGGAAATAATGACCTATATCATCATTCACTTTGATTCCAACACTCCCTTTTTGCGTGAATGCTTCCACCTGGCGTCACCAAGCTTCATCAAAGCCCTTCATGCATAAGGCCTGTTGAAGGAACGGCCATTTGACTTTATCATATGCCTTCTCGAAATCCACTTTGAAAATAACCCCATCAAGTTTTTTCGTGTGGATCTCATGGAGCGTTTCATGAAGGACCACCACCCCTTCCAGGATGTTCCTGTCCGGCATGAAAGCCGTTTGAGTAGGCTGCACCACGGCATGCGCAATCTGTGTTAGCCTATTCGTCCCAACCTTGGTAAAAATTTTGAAACTGACATTCAGAAGACAGATAGGCCGAAATTGCTCGATTCTCACGGCCTCTGTTTTCTTAGGAAGCAGGGTTATTGTTCCAAAATTAAGCTGGAAAAGCTGCAAATGTCCCGAGAACAAATCATGGAACATCGGCAACAGGTCCCCTTTAATAATATGCCAGCATTTCTTATAAAACTCAGCCGGGAAACCATCCGGACCGGGTGCCTTATTATTTTTCATCTGGGAAACGGCCTTGAAAACCTCCTTTTCCGAAAAAGGGTCGGTTAATATATCGTTCTCCACCGCAGTGAGTTGAGGTACATCTTCGATTCTAGACTCATCCAGAGACACACAGTTCTCCTCTGGTGGTCCGAACAATCGTTTGTAGTACTCGGTAATGTAAAGCTTCAAATTATCCTGCCCGATAATCGTACCCTCATCTTGTTCTAGCTGGAAGATTCTCTTCTTCCTATGTTTGCCATTTGCAATCATATGGAAGAATTGAGTGTTCGCGTCCCCCTCGACCACTCTTCGTACCTTGGCCCGCAGAGCCCACTTTAACTCTTCTTCCCGAAGCAGTTCTTTCAACCTCTTCTCAGCATCAAGCTTAGTATGAAGCTCGGTGGCTGGCAACACCGTGGTTTCTGCTTTTACATCTAAGGACTGAATGAGGGCAAGGAGTCGTTCCTTTTCAACCCTATATATCCCACTGAGATGTTTAGCCCATCCACGTAGGAAACTTCTCAGATGCCTAATCTTATTCTGCCAGCGCTCAAGCGCATTCCTACCGCCTGCTTCCTTAGCCCACTCTCTGGCTACGAGATCCAGGAAGCCTTCTCTTTCAAACCACACAAGCTCGAATGAGAACAAATTCTTGTTGCCCGAGTAGGTAGCCCCACCAGAGTCAAGAAAAAGAGGCGTGTGATCAGAAATCCCGCGAGAGAGAGCCTGAACAGTTACGAAGGGAAACTTCTGTTCCCATTCGACACTTGCGAGTACCCTATCCAACTTTTCAAACGTTGGATTTGGCATGGCGTTGGCCCAAGTAAACTTCCTACCTGAAAGCTCAATCTCTCTCAGATCCAAGCTTTCAATTATAGTGTTGAACATAAACGGCCATCTCCCGTCAAAATTATCATTGTTCTTCTCGTCACGCCTCCTAATAATGTTAAAATCACCCCCAACGAGAATGGGGAGCTGCTCAGAACCACAAACTCTAACCAGGTCGGCCAGGAAGTCCGGTTTGAATTCTGCCTGCGCGGCGCCATACACCGCCACCAGAGCCCAGTCAAAACCGTCGACCTTGGATCGCACCCTGAATTTTACAGCAAAATCTCCCATGACCACACTTCGAACTTCGAGAGAATCGCATCGAACACCAAGTAAGATCCCTCCCGATCTCCCTCGCGGCGGCAGACAATGCCAGTCAAACTCAATACCCCCCGATAGAGTGTTAAGAAAGTCTGGTGAGAAATTTGCTCTACCAGTTTCCGACAACGCAATAAAATCCAATCGATGCTCAACGGATGCATCTGCAAGAAATCTTCTTTTAGCCAAGTCCTTAAGACCTCTGCTATTCCAAAAGATTCCTCTCATATCTCGTCGTGGAATTTTTTAGCGGTGCGGATCCTAGCACTCCTACGCACAGCAGACGTTGGGTAAATCTTGCGCTTCCATTTGCGCTTAGGGCCGGTCCTCGCATCCACCCGGTCCTCACTCCCCGTTTCAGGGGGACCAACAACATCCATCTCTACACTCTCATCCTCCTCCTCCGGCTCCGGGAGGGGAGGTGCGAGATCGGCACAAAAATCATCAGGCACCCGAACTCCCAAGGCATCAATCTCGGAATCATTCATGGGTTTGACGGCAGCTAAGTTTCGAATCATATCTAAAGCCCTCTCGGCTTCTAGATCTAGCAAATCATTGATGGAGTTAGAAATTTCACCCTCATTATTACCTAGTGAAATCCCTAGTTGGTTCGCATTATCAACAATCTCATCATTTGAAAAATGCAATATGGAATTAGAAGTATTGACCGACATACCAGTAGTGACCTGGACGTCACGAAGCTTGGCCGCCCTCACGGCGCACCGTTGCTGCATGTCGTCCACCTCCGGACGGCCCTGAAGACGGCAGCTCAACCGTCGGCCCTCAGACGCCTGGTCCGGAATCCCGCCGAACTGTATAACCTCCTCCCGAGTGAAGTTGCCCGGGGATTGACCGCCTGTCACCCCCCGAACAAGCAGCTGCTCCCCACGGCTGGGAGAGGGCGCCGAGTCAGCTGATGGGGAACCAAAGGCCACCTGCCCCCGCTCCCCATCCACCCCAGACCTTCGGTCAGGAGTGATCGTCGGCGCCAACAGTGGGGCGGTCCCCCTGGGCGCGGAAGGTGAAGAGGGTCCCGAGGCCACCCGCCCGAAGCTCCCTCCATAGGCCGGTCCGGCCACCTGCAGAATCGGCCCAGCGACCGGTGAAGAGGGCGCCGAGGCCACCCGCCCCGACCCCCCTCCCGAAGGTATCTCCACCCTCACGGTCTCACCGACCCGAGCGAGAGGAGAAGGGGGCGCCGAGACCACCTGCCTCGACCCCCCTGCACAGCTCGAAACCACCACCTGTAGTTCCGCCGTCTCAACACAATCCGGCAAAATCTCTATCTCCGAAATCTCCTCCGCGCTAGAATCCTCCACACCCGGGCCCTCAAAGTCCAAAGCGGGTAGAGAGTGCTCAAAATCATCAAAAGACTCCACTCGCTCGCTCCAAAGCCTGGGAGGTGCAGTAGCAGGCTCAATAGATCCAAACCTCAGAGTGGTTGACGGCACTGAAGCAGAAGGCGCCGTCCCATCTCCGGTCGTCTGAGCAACAGACCCCGGTCCCTTGGACATCTCTCGTCCAGGATCAGCGGCCGGAGTCTCCTTAGCTCCTGCACTCTCATCATCCTCGTGCATATCAACATCAGTGGCAGCAGGTGCCTCAGCAAACAAGTTGTCATCCTCAAACTCAATCCTGAGGTTGTAAGCCTGGCCTTGATAAGCCCACTTGACCACATCAGGCACAAACTCAATGTCCAAAATGCTGACCAGTAAGCGAGCAACCCCATGAGCTCTAGTAAAGGCCATATCCACACGGTCCGGCTTTCCCACCATGATGCCCAAACTCGCAACTACCCTAGCATCCTGCATAGGTTTGGAAGGAGCTCCCAAAAACCGTAACCAAGCCTGGGTAAGAGGTGTACCCTGAGGTTCAATCAACTTCCACTCGTGGAACTCAAGAATGCCCTCAGTACCTGGCACTTTGCACATCCCGAAACTCAAGAGCCTCTGTAAATCCTCCACTGTCGGGAACTCAACCCTGAACAAGTTTGCCTCTAGACTGACAAGCTCCCAGTGGAAATCCCCTGGGGCCAGCTCCCGAAGCCGCTGCACAATCTGGGTCTCAGAGACTTCTCCTTTAGTTACTTTAACAATCCCAGTTGTCACACTCTGAACCTCATCAGTAACCTCCCTCTCGGTCGGAGACTCAAAGAATGTGAGCTCAGCACAGTACACTCCATACATCATAAGGTTCGGTACTTGCTCCCTCAAAAGCGGACAAACCCCCGACTGATGGGCTGGCTTGCCACACGTATCACATAAAACAGCCAACACTCAGCAATGAAATGGCCCTTATCACCACAACGGTAACATAACATCCTTTCTTTCTTGCGCGCATACTTGGCCGCTCTGTCTTCTACCGACATAGACCCAATATCACCATTAGCAGGGACCACCACGTCAGCCAGTGCCGTTACCACCTCCATAGCCTGGCAAGACAACTCAGGTTCCGCAGTAACCTCGCCAACAGGTGTCTGGTCCACAATAACAGGATGCTGTCGTGGACGATAGCGGCCACCACGGCCACCTCGGCCACCACGGTTACCACAGAAACCACCGCGGTTACGATGAGCCGGTCCAGACGCCCCTTCGACGAAACCGCCCGTTGGCCCCAGGAAGGGCCTCTCGGCCGAGCCATCGCTCTGCCCGGCATACCCCCGTCCACCACCCGTAGACGAGGATCCCCGGTGTTGTCCATCTCCATATGCATTATACCCATCATCACCCCACTGTCCACGAGGCGCCGATTGAACATCTCCACTAGCAGAAACCTGCGGCGCCTGTGCCTGCTGCAACACCGGCACTGTCGAGTTGTGCGCCTGCCTTGCCATGAAGTGCGGCGGTCTAGCCCCAGCCTGAATCGCCAACGGTCGTTGGCCATTAGAGGCCGGAGGAGGCGGCCTTGGGGTCGGGACACCGCGGCCCGCGACAACCACAGGGTTCGGCACCGGCGGCCGAGGTCCACCCCGACCCGCAGCAGGCTGCGACAACACCAGCGTGGTTGGCCGTGCACCGGCAGCGCCAAACCCGCGGCCAGCAGAGCCAGACCCAAGCGCGCCACCAGGTAGAGGCGGTCTTGGGCCGCCTACGTCCGGCGCCGCCCGGCCGGTTCCAGCACCCGGAAGCGTTGGCGCACCGCCCCGGCCAGCCCCGAGCGGCACACCCGCGCCGCCGCGACCCGTCCCCGCAGGCATACCACCACCGCCGCGGCCACCTCCGGTCGGCAACGTTGGCCCTCCATGACCCTCAGCGCCCGGAGCGGCAGGCTTGGCAGGGGGCACTCCTCGACCGGCCATGCCGCGGAGAGGGGGGATGCGCCTGGCACGCCCCGCACCACGATCAGAGAAACTCGGCCGACGCCCAACACCGCAAACCCTAGGTCTTTCCGATCGACTCCACACAGGAGAAGCGTCGATGCATGGGGGTGTAGACGTACGTGCCTGGTCACACCGGGCCTCATACCCGACGAACATAGGCCCAGCAACGGTCGGGCCCGGTTCACTCAGAACCGGCCCACCCCCAGGCAAACCGAAATCGCGGCCCAAGAGCATGTTCAAACGCGCCTCCCGCATGCCAGCGATCCCGACCGGCCGCCCCGCCGGCAACTGCGCCGTGGCCGTCGCCGATCGCCGGGATCCAGCACCAGAATGACTCGATCTCTTCTTCGTCTCAACTTTTATCCACGAATCCGGCCGAATCAAGTCAAAAACGGTGAGGTTTGGAAGGCTAACCTTCGGAAGGGGTCCTTTCCATGGCCGGACAGCCGTCGCCGCCGTTCTCCGATGTACGACGCGACGCACCATCTCCTTTCTGCCGTCCGCGTGTAGCCCAACCCTCGCCGGATCGTCCACCGGCAAGATCCTGTCCACCGTTGAGGCAACCTCATCCTCATCATATCCTGAATGAAATAACTCACAGAATAGATCAGATGGCGTCGGCGTTGGCGGAGAGGACACCGGCTCATCCCCATCCTCGCCCGCCTCGTCGTCTTCAGATCCGGCCAGCGCCCAGAACCGGCCACCAACCCGTTGATGAGCCACCGGCCCCAAGGACCGAGGTCCGGTGATCGCCGCACCGCGTCCCGCGGGGTATCCCGCCTTGTCGCCATCCATCCCTCTCGGTTTTCCATGAAGCCTCGTTTCCGTCAGGTCAATCAGCTCCGGTCTCTTCGGACGAAGATCCACCTGTACAGAATCATCAACCAGCACGTCAAATCCATCAATCTTGAAACGATGCCCTACCTCGATCAAGTCGCCGTCCGGCCAGAAGTCGCCGGCAAGGATGTCATTCTCCAAATCGAAGAGAACCAGCCAACGCGAATGAGGAGTAAAACGGACGCGGCCTTCAATCCAGATCCCAGGAACCGTCTCGGCGTAGAAATGAACACGCCATTGCGTGAATTTCCCCTGGCCCCGCCCGATCTCAGCCGGGGAGCCGTAGTCATCGCGCGATCCCGCCTCCGTCGCCTTTTCGCCCGACGCGAGGTCGGCCGGCGGTGGCGGGGCGACCGCCGGGACGCCACCCGGCTCCGCCTCGAGATCCATCTGACCAAGCTTTCTAGTGATAAGGGAGATCCATAGATTGCACAAGAAGTTGGAAGCCATGGAACGCCTCAAAAGCTTTGATTGATAAAGGCATAGAGAATGAGTGCGGACTTATGGTGCTATGGCACCACAGAGGCATGTATTTTCAAAAAAAAATCAAAAACCATATTTAGAAGTTAAAAAACTGTAGAAACTTGTATGTGTTCATTATGGATCCATAAAATTCTATTTGAAAAAAGATTGTAATTTATAAGCTGTACACCAAAAAATTTCCGGCCCAACAACAACAAAAAAGACCCATTTGAAAAAAAAATTGTCATATTTTGTACGCCACCTGTGAGAATAAAATGTTATGAATTTTTGCACATACGTAGTATACATGTGTATGTGTGTTTACAATTACTAGCAAAAGAGTCCGTGCGTTGCAACGGGAGAGAAAACATAACACACGTTCTTGACTCAACAACCATCACTCAAGAGCACAATAGGTCAATCTTCTTTATTTTTGCGAGGCATCATATTTGTGTTCTTAACTCAACAACCATCACTCAAGACCACAATAGGTCCATCTTCTTTATTTTTGCGAGACATCATATTTGTGTTGCCGCTTATCCTCCTTCTCACCCTCGCCGGCGATGGCCTCGGTGTTCACACAAAACAACAAAAAATGTGTGTTGAATATGGTTAATCATATGGCGTCTCTCTCTCTCTCCTTCCTCACCCTCTCTCTCTCTCTCGCTTTCTCTCACTCTCGCGATGAGAAATCTGTTGTTTTCCCCTGTGACATTTTTCAGAGATATGCATGTGCAGTTATCGATGTTTTCTTTTCCGTATATGGTTATAGTGGGGTGTTTATTTGCAATCTGGATCGCCGCCGGTATGAAAAAAATGGATCTTGCGCTATAAATTATAAGTTTGCTTCCATAACAATATTTAAAAAATATTTAACAGGTAAAATTAACATCATATTTAGATTCCACACATTTTTCTAATAAAATTTCATATATAATATGTTAAAATCGAAGCTATGGTTTAAAAGATACAAATAATTTAGAAAATCATTTGGTTTGACTCAAATATATTCCATAATAATATTTAAAAATATTTAACAGGTAAAAATAATATCATATTCATATTCTACATATTTTTCTAATCAAATTTCATATATAACATGTTTAAATCAGAGTTACGGTTTAAAAGATATGGATGATTTTAAAAAACATTTGTTTGACTTAAATATGATCCGCGGATGAATTATCTAAAACATCAGGGGGGTTTCAAAAGATGTAAAATAACGGTTCGGGTGTGACTTAAATCCGGACGGCGGGTTGATTTCAAGAAAAGACAGGGACTTTTGTGTAAAATACGAAAATAATGATTCGTTTTAACTTAAAACAGGATCGCGGGTTGAATTATCTGAAATAGAGGGACTTTTTTGAAAAAATATCATGACGGACGAAAGAAACTCAATTAGCTTTATTATTAGGTAAAGATAAAGATAAAGATTATTTTGGCGCTGCAGAAAATGATGTTTTGAGAATGGTCTCCAAGCAGCTTGGGCATCATTGGCATTTTCCACACAGAGAGTCCTACTAAAACTATTCACACAAGTCATAGAAATTCTTCCTTACAACGTGCCAACATATTTGAAGGAAATCACAATTGAAACTATCAGATGATTTATTGGGTTGCTGAGCTGCCACAACCCAATTAGGCAACTCTTCAGAATCATGACGAGTGGCAGTGTGGTCTTCTTCCTGTGTTGAGTGCGTGAGGTGATTGTTTCAAAAAAAAGGAAAAAGGAAAGAGAGAGAGAGAGAGAGAGAGAGAGAGAGAGAGAGAGAGAGAGAGTGCGTGAGGTGATGACAAATGAAGCGGAAGAATTTTAAATTTTCAGTAATCCATTTATTTTCCTTTGATATGTAACATGTTGATTTTCCTTCAAGGAAAAAGGTAGCATGCACGATGGCATTTTTCATGCTCGTTTTTTTGAAAGACATTTTTAATGCTTCGATTGATGGTCCGGACCATACTCTGTTCAAAGTTGAAACACGTCCGGATGGAGCTGACAGATGAATCCTTAATCTCACTACAAGATAATTAACATTGTATTTTTATTTATTTAGTATCATCAATTTGGCACACGAACACTCACAATTCACAAAGCTAGTAGTAGCTAGTTACAATTTCCTCAAAAGACACACACACACCTCAGCCGAGAATGAATCAATACATATCGATCGATGAGCAAAAGAATAGGCGGAGTACTACGTACATGGTCAAATAAGAACGCTAAGTGCTACCACGGGTCCACGTCCAATCCAAATGAATCCATCGCCACTCTTCTAAACAAGAAAGATGATCCTTGATGCATGTCGCCATGGATGGACCGATCATACGACTCTGCAGTTGGCCCTGATCTTGCCGCTGCTGCCGGTGAGCGCGCCGATGTACCCCATCTTGACCATGGCAGCGGCGAAGTCGCTCTGGAAGGTGGCCGGGTCGTTGGCGTAGGAGACCACCTGCACGGCGGTGTTCCCGTCGCTGAGCAGCGCCTGGTCGGAGGCGAGCAGGCCCCGGTTGGACATGACGCCCTTGTAGAACCCTTCGTCGAAGGAGTTGGGGGTGACGGCGTCCATGGGCACCAGCGGCCCCGGCGCAGCGGACGCGCCGCACTGCTGCGCCAGCTGCGCCACGTAGCCGGGGTCCATGGTCGGGTCCTGCGCCGTCGGGGACGGCGTCTGCAGGCGGCTGCTGAAGGAGCTGCAGTGCGAGCCGCCGATGGTGTGCGCGCCGGACAGGGTCACCAGGTCCTTCTGGCTGAGCCCCTTGGAGGCGAAGATCTTGGTGAGCTGGTTCACGTTGGGGGTCGGGGGCGGCAGGTTGCCGCCCGTGTCCTGCGCCCGCGACACGCCCCCGTCCCTCCGCCCCGCGGGCACCTGGTACGCGTTCCCGCCGGTCTGCGTGCGCACACACAGTCACCATCAGCGATTGACAGACTAAACAACGGCATCGTGTGCGCATGCAGGTGCAGCTAGTAGCGTCATGTGGTGCACAGAAAGAAAAGGAGAAAGGCAGGGGACACAGATGGCAGATCACATAAGCTTTACGTACTCAGATTCTGATAAACCCATATGATCATGTGCTGTGTGGTTTCCTAAAGCGACAGTTTATATACTGTATTAACCACAAAATGCAGCCGATTATATTAAAGCCGGGGCTAATGATGCATGGGTTTGCTTTACGGCACGTACCAGCGCGACGCTGTCCCTGGCAGCGAAGGCGAGGATGTCGGCGCAGGAGACGACGCCGAAGCAGGCCTGCTCCACCCGCGCCTTGATCCGGTCGACCACCTCGAACCCGCGCAGGCTCGTGTTGGGCCCGGCGTCCTTCTCCGCCGTGTTGCCCTTGGTGGAGTCGACCAGCACCGACGCCTCGCAGCCGCCCACGAAGCAGTCGTGGAAGTGGAGCCGGAGGAGGCCCGCCGCGAGGCCCGGGTTGCCGGACACCGCCTTGCTCACCTCCTGCTGCACGATGATCTCCGCCGCCGGGCACGAGCTGTCGTAGAACCCCACCCGCAGCTGCGCGCGCACCCCCGCCGTCGACGCCATGATCAGCACCACGTAGGAGAGTACCACCGCCGCCGCCTGGACCAGGCCCATCGCGCCGCCCCGTCTCATCTGGACCTCCATTGCCGCTTGCTGGTACTCGCTCTGTTGGCACTGACACTCTTTATACACTGGCTTAGTGGCTTAGCTATACTTCTCTGCTAAGGAAGGGGAGAGCTGATGAGTGGAGCGTGTTAAATAGTAGAAGGTTTACGAACGATTAAACATTGGAGGGAAGGGATTAAGGGGAATCTCGACCGATTGGCGGTGCATGTGCGGCCGGAGGAGGAAAAGGGTTGGTAGTGGAAATATGTGGTGGACAGAGTGGGGTCGCGCGCGGCCATGGCTTTTCTGCCATGATTGCTGGCAATGGAAAGGCTGCGAGATCTGCGGCACTCCAATATTTTCACCTGCATGCAGTACTATGTCAAGCCATGGATTCCCCCAGAGCTGCGTATGCACTCCATTTTTGCGAGGAAGATGAAGTGGCGATTGTTGCTGCATCTTGTAATGCCACGGCGGCGTCGTGCATGCAAGAACTGTCATGTCCTGACACTAGAACTAAAAAAAGTTGGCAGATACTACTGCTTGCGTTGTTGTTTGGACGATTTAATTACAGCCAAGACTGAAGTATGACTTGCGTCTCCTTGATAATTCAGCTCTGTCTGAGCTGGTAGTCTTGTTCATCTCCGGAACTGAGATTTGTAGTAGTACGTACTACTATATTTGTGACCAAACCAAGCTTAATCATTGAGGCCTCGTTGCATGTTGGGGGAGTCCGATTGCTCAATCTTAACTATATAACCTGAATGGTCCAATGAGTACCTTTACTCTATTTTAGATTTTAGATGCTGCTGTGTCTTCGTTTTTTCTGCATGTAGCAAACGCCTAAAAGGGGCAGAGGCATCGGATACACACGGCATGCATAGCTAGCAAATCCCGATTCCTGACAGGCAAGCTCCATCCAGTCAGTGTAGAGATGCAAGCAGAAATAGCAAATGCGCCACAGCTAGAACGAATCCAGCAGGGCGCGAATGACTGTCCCTATTTCTTCAAGCTTAACCATGGAACTGAGAAGTTACGACATTGTTGCAGAGCATCTATTGTCTGTAGCAACCTTAGCAGCTAGCTGGCCATGAGTTCTTCTTTTCGAAAAGGAGGAAATTTACTACTCTTTCGGCCTCTGCATGCACCAACTGAATATGCATGCGGCCACATGGTTTCAGACGTGGTGATGCATGCGATCGAATGCAGCAAGATAAGAATGCTATTTAGGCCAAGCGGAGATACTGTATGTTTTAACCAAGAACAAGGAAGTACAGATACAGATCCACAGATTAATCTGCAGTGCACATGCAGTGATGCAGACCGTGCGTGTTTGGTAGATCGGGCTCGGGTCATGACAAGACTTATGTGGACTCTT
Source organism: Triticum urartu (assembly GCF_056163025.1). Taxonomy (NCBI): domain Eukaryota; kingdom Viridiplantae; phylum Streptophyta; class Magnoliopsida; order Poales; family Poaceae; genus Triticum; species Triticum urartu. The sequence goes on along the minus strand of NC_141873.1, from coordinate 365,756,399 downwards.
GCCGTCTGAGTTGGTCTGAGCTCAAGGTAACGACGGATCATTCGTCCCGGCAAAGACGCAGAGTGTGGATCGAGGGAGCAAGTTCAAAATTTTATAGGAGGGTTCCTCGATCGACATCACATGATAGGTGAATATTCATGTAGAAAAACATAGCTGACTGCGTTAACTGAGTGCGTTGGAAGTGGCGGTCGGTCAGATGCATACATACTCCCGCGCATGGCGAGAAGCAGGAAGGTTGTGGCTCGAGCGAAACGAAAGCAATGTGAACGCTGTTTTTATGCTATAAACCGGGTGATGTCTTGGAATCTTGTGAGTGGTGTAACCTTTGACATGCTGTCATCGATGATCACTCGTCGGCCCCTTTTCTTTCGAACAGAGAAGCATCGGCTTTCCGATTCACGGTGCATAGATTAGGCTTATGACGTAGCCTGCACATGGCAAAAAAGTTGGAAGGCGCGTACCGCGTACCGCGTACGGGTAAACCGTTGCCCCCAGCCCAAAACGGCTGGCTGCCTGGCTAGGAGCAGCGACATATTTTGCTGTCCGAAACCGCAACCCGGAACATGTCTATTCACACGGACAACCGTAAGCCATGGGCCATAACAGCAAGCCGGCAAGGAGAGCAAAAGATTTGTCATTTTCATTGATTTGTCATTTTAGAAACTCTGAAGTAATACCGTTGGATTATATCCAGATGGCTAAGAATCTTACAAAGGGGCTATGACGGCTTGTGATAGAAATTCATCGAGGGAGATGGGCATGAGGCCCATGTTAGTTGCCATGGCGGTAACCCAACCTATGTGATCGGAGATCCCATGAATTAGGTCCTGGAAAAACAATCCAACGGTCAACTCGAGAGAGTATCCTTACTAACCCACTTCATTAAGGATGCAATACTATCATAATCTGTAAGGCAGACTAACTTTTGTCTTAATGTGTTTCAAAGTTTGTGTAAGCAAAATGCTATTCTAGAGAGCATTCTTTGAAAGAACACATTTATGTGATCCTGGCAGCTGGTTACAACCTATGAGATTGGGTATTGGTAATATCTAGGAAGCTCACGAGAAGGTAGCGAGTATGGCTAATATGCTTCATCCATGGGGTTTAGCTTTCGGCAACCACGCATCAGCTGACAATAGGCGAAACTTCTGCATGCTAAACTAACAATTCAAGGCATACTTCATTGTTCAGTTATGAAGAAATCTAATCTTGTTGCTCTAGTTAGAAGTTCAACTTAACAATATCCACTATTTTTTGGTAATCAAACATTGTTCGAAACAGTTGACAAACTTATGTGCCTCGAGATCTGGTGGCGGATTATTGGATTATAGATGGGCTTTGGCACATATAAGACAATAAACCCTGATTAATCTCTAAGGCTCATTTAGGTACATTGCAAGTGGTGAGAAATTTAGTATCACACTGATAGTGGAGTGAGAGTGAGACCCCTTTATAATGACTGCTCTACGACATGCCATTGGGAGCTTGAGAAGACGAGTTGTTCATGTGCGCTTCGCCTCCTCCGTTGCCCGCCTCACCTCGTCTCGTCATGACATGTGTGCGCTCCACGGGTTGCGAGAATGAGCCGTGCCTTATTTTTGCCGGTCAGAAATGGTTAATTAATCTCGGATTAATTGACGAGTTGCTACAATAGTGCCACTATACAAGACGTTAGACCGTGGGCAGTTCGCGGACTCGGTCGTGGGCCTATATAACGAGGCGCTGGCTAGTAGAGTGAACGCTAACTCACTCACTTCCTCATGCACAAATCTAGCTGTCATCTAATGTTCCTTTCTCTGTGCTGTTTCTGACGATCCCATCCCGACGACTGCGTGCACCGTTGGTCGAGCGGCCCATAGTGTTATGGTTGACCTATAAATGAACTACTAGGGTGCCTCTATATCTCGCCTTCAGCGAGTCTGGCTGCTGACTCGCTGAAGGGGCAGGCGAGTTAGGCCGGCCCATGTGCGGGGGAAGCCACGAGCTCTTTTTCTTGTTTTATTCGCGTTTTTTGATTTCTTTTTTTTGCTTTATTTTTGTATTTTTATTTATACTTTAAAATATTTTAAATATATATGTTGCCAAAAAAGCATTTGAAAAATATTGAACAAGTATTTAAAAACTGTTGAACAAGTATTTGAAATTTTTTCGATCATGTATATAAAAAAATTAACCAAGCGTGTGAAAAAATGTTGAACAGATATTTGAAATATATAGAACAAGTATTTGAAAAATGTTGAAAAAGTATTTGAAAAATATTGATCATTTATATAAAAATGTTAAGAAAGCATTTGAAAAAACATGCTGAACAAGTATTTAAAAATGTTAATCAAGTATTTGAGAAATGTTAAATGCTTATATAAAAATGTTGAGCATGTGTTAAAAAATGATGAATTTTTTAATCATGTATATGAAAATGTTAATCAAGTAGTTGAAAAAATATTGAACAAGTGTTTAAAAAATGTTAATCAAGCATTTGAAACATGTTAACTGTGTTTATAAAATATGTTGACCATGTATTCAAAAAAATTAATATTTTTATTTGAAAACTTTTAATCAAGCATTGAAAAAAATTTAAAATGTATTAAAAATTATTGATCATGTATTGGAAAAATGTAATCGAGCATTTTAAAATATTGACCTTATATAAAAATTGTTAAATTTGTATATGATAAATGTGAAACGTGTATTAAAAAATATTGTTGACATATACAAAAAATGTAACAGAAAATGAAAGGAACAATGATAACTAAAAAATTAAAACCCAAAAAGAAAACAAATTCGAAAAGAATATGAAAAAAGAAGAAGAAACAAATGCAAAAAAATGAGAAGGAAAAAATAATAGATGAAAAAAAAGGAGAAGAAGAAAAAAAACGAAAAAGACTGGCTCGGGTCGCTTCAAGTAGGTCGCGTCCCTACTACTAACCACTGACGAGAAGTGGGCAGAGCGTCTACCAACCTCGTTGATCTCCTCGGACCACAGATCGAACCCGTGTTCTCCCCCTTTATAATTTCTATTTTCTTTAATCTAAGATGGGTTGGTTGAAGTACTGTACACACTTCATCGAGGGCTCTCTATCGTCTCGGTAAATGCGAGATATAGTCGGTGTGGAACTAATGGTCCAGAATAGACATAGAAAGGTATTGGGCTATGCCAAGTGCGTCACTTTGTATCCAAGCTACTCTTGCTTATGCATCTAGGCTAGACCGGGCCTTCAGCCCTCCTAGCCCTAAACCCTAGAAGAAGGCTTAAAGATAAAACAATAATAATCAAAGACCTAAAATTTAACCAATCTGTCTATCACGATACTCCTTGAGGCCACAAAGGTGCATCTTCGTCGATCCTCACCTTCACTGCTGCCCAAGGAATCATCACTGGCTATGATGTCTACCAAACAGGCCAGCTGCAGCGCTACTCTCTCTTCGGTCGCGACAGTGATGGATCCCATTCAGGAAGTACGACGAGAGTGCCGGCATCCAACTGGACGCGTCCATCTCTTACGGGGCTGCACGGTGCAACCCTCGTGTTTTAAACATGTTTTATCATTAAAACAAGGTTTTGTGTATACTTAATTATTTCTAACTGAATTATTGGTAAAACTAGTTTTCTGGAAAAATCCAACTAAAATGTGTTTTCTTAAAACTAGACGTTAATCCTACTTATCCAAACAACCACTTGACAAGTGGCCCATGAAAGTCTTTAGCTTGTTTGTTAAGCTTGTTATAAGCATGTTTAACGAGCGGAACCATGACACACTCGTTAAACTTGTGAGTTATAAGCTTTTGGTTCACCGCTAGTGATGGCTTCCCACAGTCGCCTTTTTCTTCTCAACCATTATTGCACGAAGTTTGATTTAAATTTTCGGTAGTCGTCCTCTTCGTTGAAGATGACATCGTCTACAATAAATAACCTTTGTCCCTTCGTTCAACGGCGAGATCTTTTTCCCGACGTCAATGGTGGTGTTGGAAGATTAATATTTTTTCTAGGTATGGTTCTTCAGATCTTGCTTCGGCAGATCGGATTTGGATTTTTTTTCTCATGGTCGCCGCGAGGAGGATTGTCCTTGCAATATCTGTCCCGACTGCTACGTCCTCGACAATAGTGATTGGTACTCTTGGCTCTCGGCGACTTCGACCTGGTTGTTTGGTTTTTTGTCCCTGGAATATTGGTGTTGGCGCTCTTGCCGATGTTGGTTGATTACTTTAACACTACTAGGAAAAGGGCTATAGATAATATAGACACTAATGGCGTACCAGACATGTGGTGCACCACTACTATATAGCAGTGGCGCGCCATGGGCTGGTGCGCCATTAGTGTCTTTTTTTCCAAAAATACTAATGGCGCGCCACTACTATCATTTTGTTTTTTTTATAAAACTACTAATGGCGCACCACAAGCTGGTCCGCCATTAGTAACCAGGGTTACTAATGGCGCATTTGTGGGTGGTGCGCCATTAGTAACCTGGGACCAGCTAGATATTTTGGACAGCCACACCTACACACTCACTTTTCCCACTTCATTCTCTCCACCTCCTCCTCCAAACTTGTCTCGGCTGCCTCCTCCTCCTCACCTCATTTGCACCATAGATTCATCCAAATTAAATGGTTAAATTACCTTTTTTTGATAGGTAAGTAAGGGGAAAGCTATCTTTATGTTGTAGATCTACTTTTTTTCTCCCTCCAACAAAGTGCACATGCACTTTTTATGGCCTTACTAGATCTATGTATGTTTGTGGTGTTGCATATGTTTGTGGTGTTGCATATATGTTTGTGTTTGCACGTACCGGTATTTGAAATACGATAGTTGCCAATATTTTGCCAGAATGTTGATTCATTTCCGTTTTGGCGAGAATTTTGGCACTATGCATTCTTTTTTATCATATTTTTAGGAAAAGTCATGCCAGATTTTTTCTTGGTTCTAAAATATTGTTTTGCTCAACCCCGCAGGCGACCATGGTCCGCACGATGACCGAAGGCATCGTGAATAGGTTTTTGAGCTCCGTGAAGGCCGAGATGCTTCAAAAGAACGAGACGGAGATAAGATGTCCGTGTCCAAGATGCAAGCTGAAGAGCCTTATTGCGGACCCGGATTCCGGGCAGGTGCGGGACCACCTGCTCTTGCGTGGTTTCATGGATGGCTATCGGTGGCAAGGTGATGAAGATGACTATGAAGTCGTCCATGGGGGCCGGGCAAGAAATGAGGAAGGGCAGCAAGACAACCACCGCGGCTCGGGCGGGCGAGGAGACGAAGAATCTTCAGGACATGATCACGACGGTGATGCTGTACACAGTCATCATGTAGAAGATGCAGGACATGATGATGAGGAAGATCAAGACGAAGGGCATGATCATGAAGATGAAGATTCCGGAGCAGACGAAGATGGACCATCGATGGGCTGGGTGCAGGACCCTCATATTTAAGAGCTGCTTCTCAAGCAGACGGATAACGCAAGAGCTGCCGCCCGAGAGAAAGCCAAGTTGGATCAACTGGAGATAGACGTGGTTTCTCCATTGTATGAAGGATGCAGGCCCGAGGATACCCGCCTGAAAGTAACGCTCATGGCTCTGGAGATGAAGGTAAAATACAAAATGACCGACGCATGCTTCGACGAGAACATGTCATTCTGGCACGAACGTCTTCCCAAGGGGAACAAGTGCCCGACCAGTTTCGAGGAGGCGAAGAAAATCGTGTGTCCTCTGGATTTACCACACGTGAAATACTATGTGTGCATGAACAATTGCATTATTTATCGGGACGAGCACACGGAGTCTACCATATGTCCGGTGTGCGGCGTCACTCGATACAAGAAGAGGAAGAAAGCTCCTCGAAAAGTGGTGTGGTACTTTCCGATCACTCCTCGTCTGCAGCGGTATTTCGCGGACCCTAATCTAGCAAAGCTCCTGCGTTGGCACGAGGATAGGGAGGAGAAAAAGCGAGAAGATGATGGAAATGATCCGGAGGTAAATAAAAAAGACAAAATGTTGAGTCACCCTAAGGATGTGAGCCAGTGGCAAGCGTTGAACTTTGAACACCCAGAATTTGGGGACGATCCAAGGAACATCGTGCTGGGCGCGAGCACCGATGGAGTCAATCTGTTTGGCAGCCAGAGAAGCACACATAACGCCTGGCATGTGTTTGTGTGGATGTACAACCTACCCCCTGGTTGTGCATGAAGAGGAAGTGCATTCACATGAGTATGCTAACTGAAGGGCCGAAACAACCAGGGAACGACATCAATCTATATCTGGGGCTGCTGAAAGAGGAGATAGACACGTTGTGGAAAACGCCAGCCAATACGTGGGACGCTGCAGAGAAAGAATATTTCCCTATGAGAGCCGCACTGCTCACGACGGTGCACGACTATCTCGGTTACGGATATCTCGCGGGGCAGGTGGTCCACGGATTTTCTGGATGCAGGTGCATGGATGACACAACGTATCGCCAGCTAGATAGAGATCCCAGGGCTTTGAAAACCGTGTTCATGGAACATCGAAGGTGGCTTCGCGACGACAACCCGTGGAGAAAACACAAGGATCTGTTCGATGGTGAAACCGAACCCCGAACACGCCCGCGTACGAGGAGCGGCAAGGAAATAGATGAGCTGTTGAAAAATTGGAAAGATTGCCCACTGCCGGGAGAGAAGCAAAAGGCGCCAGAGCCGGGAAAGAAGCAAAAGGAGCCAGAGCCGCTGCTGAAGGTATGGAAAACAAGGTCTGTTTTCTGGGACTTGCCGTACTAGAAGATCCACCGTGTGCCTCACAGTCTTGATGTCATGCATATCACGAAGAACGTGTGCGAGAGTCTGCTTGGTACCCTGCTCAACATGCCAGAGAGGCCCAAAAATGGGCCGAAAGCAAGGGCAGACTTGAAATCAATGGGCATCAGGGAGGAGCTTCACGCTAATGATGATGATGATGAGGCGAAGCAGGACACGGAAAGTCGTCGCAAAGGCAAAAAGGACAAGAAGACCGGAAATGACTATCCTCCCGCGTACTTCACTCTAAGTCAGGAGGAGATTGAGCAGTTTTTCACCTGCCTCGTAGGAGTAAAACTTCCTTACGGTTACGCGGGGAAGATAAGCAGATACCTAGACCCAGCGAAGCAGAAGTTCAGCGGGATGAAGTCTCACGACTGTCACGTGCTGATGACGCAGATACTTCCAGTTGCAATCCATGGGATCATGGACGCGCACGTCCGTGAAACGCTATTTGGCATATGCAAATTTTTGACGTCATCTCTTGGAAGTCGGTTGGCGTGAGGTAACTCAGAAGGCTACAGGAAGAGATCATGGTGATACTATGAGAGCTTGAGATGTACTTCCCGCCCGCATTCTTTGACGTTATGGTGCATCTGCTGGTCCATATCGTGGAGGATATCATCCAACTCGGGCCGACGTTCCTGCACACATGATGTCGTTCGAAAGGATGAATGGTATCATCAAAGGATACGTTCACAACATGTCACGTCCAGAAGGAAGCATAGCCAGGGGCTTTCTGACCGAAGAGTGCATCTCCTACTGCATGAATTATCTTGGCATCGAGAACCCCGTTGGTCTGCCCGTCAACAGGCACCTCAGCAGGCTCGCTGGATGGGGTCACCGCGAGGGTCGCCGCGAAATGCATGTCGACTTGGAGGGTCGACTCGCCGACTTTGAAAGAGCAAACCTAATCACGCTACAACACATAGACGTGGTCGATACTTGGGTGGTAGAGCACAAAACCTTTATTGAGAAGACGTACAATGACCTAGGCCAACAGAGGACGGACGGAGATATAATCAAAGAGCACAACTCATGTTTCATGCGTTGGTTCAAGAAGAAGCTTCTGTCGTACCCTTTACATAAGGATTCTTCCACGGAAGAAAAACTCATATTCGCCTTGTCACAAGGCGCCGAGCACAACCTGATGACCTATGAGGCGTACGATATCAACGGCGACACATTCTACACCGAGGACAAGGACATGAAGAGAGATGGTTATCAGAACTTCGGGGTAACGATGGAATCCTACACCGGTAATGAAAATGACAGATACTACAAAAGGATCGAGGAGATCTGGGAGCTGAGCTACGCTGGAGAGAAGGTCCCGATGTTCCGTGTTAGATGGGCCAAGAGCGTCATAAAAGAAGACCGGTATTTCACCACCATGGTTATACCCGAAGCCAAATCCAAGACCTCGGGCGCAAACATCACCATGAAAAATGAGCCATGGGTACTGGCTTCCCAAGTGTACCAATGTTTCTTCATTATCGACCCGTCAAAACCCAGTCGTGTTGTCATGAGGAGAGGCAAAAGGAAGATCATCGGAATGGATGGAGTCGCCAATGAGCAAGACTTCGACAAGTACGGCGACCCGAAGATGGAACATGACGACGACGATGAAGTGCCATACACCACAAGAAGAAGAGGACCACCTTACCTAAAGGACGTCCGTTCAATAGAAGAACTCTATTTGCGAAAAAGAAGGGAAAGAAGATTGTGAAAAGATAGCTAACTAAGATCAATTGTATTTAAATCGTAGTCTTCATTTCTCGATTATATTTCATGGAAACTTTTTGAACTCATGAATATTTTTAAATTTCATGGGCACCTTTTGAATTCATGAATATTTTTTCAAATTTGATGATATTTTTTCATATTCGATATGAAAAAATATTGAATATTCATGAGGACACTCGATCTCGATCCCCCTCCATCTCGATCGCTATCCCCCTCGCTAGATCCCCCTCGCCGCCGAGCACCCCCCGCACCCTTCCCTGCTCCTCCGCCGCCGACGACCCACCGCTTCCTCCCCCCTTCACCGCCGCCGACGACCCACCGCACCCTTCCCCGCTCCATCGCCGCCGACGACCCACCGCACCCTCCCCCGCTCCACCGCCGCCGAGGACACCCCCGCACCCTCCCCCGCTCCACCGTCACCGACGACTCACCGCACCCTTCCCCGCTCCACCGCCGCCGAGGACACGCCGCTCCACCGCCGCTAACGAGCCCCCGCACCCTCCCCCGCTCCACCGTCACAAATGAATGCAACTAAAAATCCAAAAAAACAAATTTGATTATATTTTCAAATAACAAATTTGATGATATTTTCAAATAAAAAATTTGATGATATTTTTTCATATTCCTAAATATTTTCAAATAAAAAATTTGATGATATTTTAAAAAAAATCATTACTGTTTTTATAAAAATATTACTGTTTCATATTAATATTCATTTTCTAAAAAATTATTAGATGCAACAAAAAATAATAATAACAAAAAATACTTATGGCGCACCACTGGCTGGTGCGCCATTGCTATCTAAAAAAAGATTACTTATGGCGCACCGCTCGGGAGTGCGCCATTGCTATAAAAAAACATACTAATGGCGCACTGCCACGGGGTGCGCCATTAGTAATCTTCCCCCCTAGCTAATTCGCCCGATCCCTTCGTCCCTCCCTTGCCAGATCCACCCCCCCTCGATCCACACCCGCTCCGACGACCCCCGCGCCCCGCCTCGCCGTCTCGGTCCTCGCCGCCGACGGCCTGCCGCCACGACTGCCAGCCCGACCCACTGCGCTGACCCACTGCGCCGTCGCCCCACTCACTGCGCCGCCACCCGATCTCTGCTACGTCTTGAGCTTGCGTTGGTTTTCCCTGAAGAGGAAGGGATGATGCAGCAGAGTAGTGTAAGTATTTCCCTCAATTTTTGAGAACCAAGGTATCAATCCAGTAGGATCCCACGCTCAAGTCCTTCGTACCTGCACAAAACGATAGCTACTCGCAACCAACGTGATTAGGGGTTGTTAATACCTTCACGGTCACTTACGAGAGTGAGATCTGATAGCTATAATATTTTTGGTTTTTTTTGGTATAAAGATGCAAAGTAAAAAGTAAAAGCAAAGTAAAAAAGCAAAGCAAGATTAAAGTGATGGAGATTGATATGATGAGGATAGACCCGGGGGCCATAGGTTTCACTAGTGGCTTCTCTCAAGAGCATAAGTATTCTACGGTGGGTGAACAAATTACTGTTGAGCAATTGACAGAATTGAGCATAGTTATGAGGATATCTAGGCATGATCATGTATATAGGCATCACGTCCGTGACAAGTAGATCAAAACAATTCTGCATCTACTACTATTACTCCACTCATCGACCGCTATCCAACATGCATCTAGAGTATTAAGTTAAAAACAGAGTAACGCCTTAAGCAAGATGACATGATGTAGAGAGATAAACTCATGCAATATGAAATAAACCACATCTTGTTATCCTTGATGGCAACGATACAATACGTGCCTTGCTGCCCCTTCTGTCACTAGGTAAGGACACCGCAAGATCGAACCCAAAGCTAAGCACTTCTCCCATGGCAAGAACTACTAATCTAGTTGGCCAAACCAAACGGATAATTTGAAGAGACAAAGATAACCAATCATACATAAAAGAATTCAGAGAAGATTCAAATATTATTCATAGATAGACTTGATCATAAACCTATAATTCATCGGTCTCAACAAACACACCGCAAAAAGAAGATTACATCGAATAGATCTTCACAAGAGAGGGGGAGAACTTTGTGTTGAGATTCAAAGAGAGAGAAGAAGCCATCTAGCTACTAACTATGGACCCGAAGGTCTGAGGTAAACTACTCACACTTCATCGGAGAGGCTAGGATGATGTAGAAGCCCTCCGTGATAACGGCCCTCTTCCGGCGGAGCTCTGGAACAGGCCCCAAGATGGGATCTCGTGGATACAGAAAGTTGCGACGGTGGAATAAGGTTTTTGGCTCCTGTTCTGATCGTTTGGGGGTACGTGTGTATATATAGGAGGAAGAAGTACGCCGGAGGAGCAACGAGGGGCCCACGAGGCAGGGTGGCGCACCCTAGGGGGGCGCCCCCACCCTCGTGACCGCCTCTTTTGTTCCTTGGAGTAGGGTCCACGTCTCCTGGATCACGTTCGGTGAGAAAATCACGTTCCCGAAGATTTTATTCCGTTTGGACTCTGTTTGATATTCCGTTTCTTTGAAACACTTAAATAGGAAAAAAACAGCAATTCTGGGCTGGGCCTCCGGTTAATAGGTTAGTCCCAAAAATAATATAAAAGTGGAAAATAAAGCCCAATATAGTCCAAAACAGTAGATAATATAGCATGGAGCAATCAAAAATTATAGATACGTTGGAGACGTATCAGGCATCCCCAAGCTTAATTCCTGCTCGTCCTCGAGTAGGTAAATGATAAAAAGAGAATTTTTGATGCGGAGTGCTACTTGGCATAATTTCAATGCAAATCTTCTTAATTGTGGTATGAATATTCAGATTAGAAAGATTCAAGACAAAATTTTATATTGACATAAAAATAATAATACTTCAAGCATACTAACAAAGCAATTATGTCTTCTCAAAATAACATGGCCAAAGAAAGTTATCCCTACAAAACCATATAGTCTGGCTATGCTCCATCTTCACCACACAAAGTATTTAAATCATGCACAACCCCGATGACAAGCGAAGCAATTGTTTCATACTCTAACTTTTTCAAAACTTTTTCAATCTTCACGCAATACATGAGCGTGAGCCATGGATATAGCACTATAGGTGGAATAGAATGGTGGTTGTGGAGAAGACAAAAAGGAGGGGAAGATAGTCTCACATCAACTAGGCGTATCAACGGGCTATGGAGATGCCCATCAATAGATATCAATGTGAGTGAGTAGGGATTGCCATGCAACAGATGCACTAGAGCTATAAGTATGTGAAAGCACAAAAAGAAACTAAGTGGGTGTGCATCCAACTTGCTTGCTCATGAAGACCTAGGGCAATTTGAGGAAGCCCATCATTGGAATATACAAGCCAAGTTCTATAATGAAAAATTCCCACTAGTATATGAAAGTGATAACATGAGAGACTCTCTACTATGAAGATCATGGTGCTACTTTGAAGCATAAGTGTGGTAAAAGGATAGTAACATTGTCCCTTCTCTCTTTTTCTCTCATTTTTTATTTATATTTTTTTTGTTTGGGCCTTTTCTCTTCTTTTTTATGGCCTCCTTTTTTTTTATTTGGGCTTCTTTGGCCTCTCTTTTTTTCGTCCGGAGTCTCATCCCGACATATGGGGGAATCATAGTCTCCATCATTCTTTCCTCACTGGGACAATGCTCTAATAATGATGATCATCACACTTTTTTTCTTACAACTCAATACTTAGAACAAAATATGACTCTATGTGAATGCATCCAGCGGTGTACCGGGATATGCAATATGACAATGATGGAGTGTGTCATGATAAACGGAACGGTGGAAAGTTGCATGGCAATATATCTCGGAATGGCTATGGAAATGCCATAATAGGTAGGTATGGTGGCTGTTTTGAGGAAGGTATATGGTAGGTGTATGATACCGGCGAAAGGTGCGTGGTATTAGAGAGGCTAGCAAAGGTGGAAGGGTGAGAGTGCGTATAATCCATGGACTCAACATTAGTCATAAAGAACTCATATACTTATTGCAAAAATCTAGAAGTTATCAAAGAAAAGTATTACGCGCATGCTCCTAGGGGGGTAGATTGGTAGGAAAAAACCATCGCTCATCCCCGACCGCCACTCATAAGGAAGACAATCAATAAATAAATTATGCTCCGACTTCATCACATAACGGTTCACCATACGTGCATGCTACGGGAATCACAAACTTTAACACAAGTATTCTTGAAATTCACAACTACTCAACTAGCATGACTTTAATATTATCACCTCCATCTCTCAAAACAATTATCATGCTTCAATCTTTTCTTAGTATTCAACACACTCAAAAGAAAGTTTCACAAATCTTGAAATACCAAGCATATTATTATTAAGAAAATTACCATGCTATTAAGAGACTCTCAAAATAATTTAAGTGAAGCATGAGAGATCAAACAAATCCACCACCGTGCTCTAAAAGATCTAAGTGAAGCACATAGAGCAAAACCATCTAGCTCAAAAGATATAAGTGAAGCACATAGAGCAAAACTACTAGCTCAAAAGATATAAGTGAAGCACATAGAGCAAAACTACTTAGCTCAAAAGATATAAGTGAAGCACATAGAGTATTCTATCAAATTTTAATTCATGTATGGCTCTATCAAAAGGTGTGTACATCAAGGATGATTATGTTATACTAAGACACAAAGACACAAATAATACAAGACCCTCCAAGCAAAACACATATTATGTTGGTGAATAAAAATATAGCTCCAAGTAAATTACTGATGGAAGTGGACGAAAGAGGGGATGCCTTCCGGGGCATCCCCAAGCTTTGACTTTTTGGTGTCCTTGGATTATCTTGGGGGTGCCATGGGAATCCCCAAGCTTAGGCTCTTGCCACTCCTTGTTCCATGATCCATCAAAAGAATTCACCCAAAACTTGAAAACTTCACAACACAAAACTCAAAATAGAAAACTCGTGAGCTCCGTTAGCGAAAGAAAACAAAAGACCACTTCAAGGTACTGTAATGAACTCATTCTTTATTTATATTGGTGTTAAACCTACTGTATTCCAACTTCTCTATGGATTATAAACTATTTTGCTAGCCATAGATTCATCAAAATAAGCAAACAACACACGAAAAACAGAATCTGTCAAAAACAGAACAGTCTAGTAATCTGTATCTAGCGCAAGATCTGGAACCCCAAAAATTCTAAAATAAACTGATGGACGTGAGGAATTTATCTATTAATAATCTTCAAAAATAATTAACTAAATATAACTCTTCAAATAAAAATGACAGCAGTTCTCGTGAGCGCTAAAGTTTCTGTTTTTTACAGCAAGTTCAACAAGACTTTCCCCAAGTCTTCCCAACGGTTCTACTTGGCACAAACACTAATTAGACACAAAAAACACAACAAAAACAGAGGCTAAATAATTTATTTATTACTAAGCAGGAGCAAAAAGTAAGGAATGAAAATAAAATTGGGTTGCCTCCCAACAAGCGCTATCGTTTAACGCCCCTAGCTAGGCATAAAAGCGAGGATAGATCTAGGTATTGCCATCTTTGGTAGGCAATCCATAAGTGGCTCTCATGATAGTTTCATATGGTAATTTTATTTTATTTCTAGTAAATTGTTCCATGCCCTTTTTAATGGAAATTGAAATCTAATATTCCCTTCCTTCATATCAATAATCGCACCAACCGTTCTAAAGAAAGGTCTACCAAGAATAATAGGGCAAGAAGGATTGCAATCTATATCAAGAACAATGAAATCTACGGGCACATAATTCCTATTTGAAACAATAAGAACATCATTAACCATTCCCATAGGTTTCTTAATAGTGGAATCCGCAAGATGCAAGTTTAGAGAGCAATCATCAAAATTACGGAAATCTAGCAAATCACACAAAGTCTTGGCAATAGTAGAGACACTAGCACCCAAATCACACAAAGCATAAAACTCATAATATTTAATTTTAATTTTAATATTTGGTTCCCACTCATCATAGAGTTTTCTAGGGATATAAACTTTCAACTCAAGTTTTTCTTCATAAGATTGCATCAAGGCATCAACAATATGTTCGGTGAAGGCTTTATTTTGACTATAAGCATGTGGATCATTTAGCACGGATTGCAACAAGGAAACACAATCAATTAAAGAGAAACTTTCATAATTAAATTCCTTGAAATCCAATATAGTGGGTTTAGCAACATCAAGATTTTTATTTCTTTCAATCCTACTTTCATCAATTTCATCATTAAGATCTAAATACTCCGAATTTTTAGAACGCCTTCTAGGTAAAGGAAGATCATATTCAGTTTCATCAAGATTAATATTGCAAAATAAAGATTTAATAGGGGACACATGAATAACTTTTAGATCTTCATCTTGATTTTCATAGGAATTGGAGGAACACGCTTTAATAAAGGCATCTTTGGAAGCACGCATCCTAGTGGTTCTTTCTTTGCACTCATCAATGGAAATTCTCATGTCTTTGAGAGACTCATTGATATCATGCTTAGGAGGAATAGATCTAAGCTTTAAAGAATCAACCTCAAGAGAAATTCTATCAACGTTTCTAGCCAAATCATCAACTTTAAGCAATTTCTCCTCAAGCAAAGCACTAAAATTCTTTTGTGAATTCATAAACTCTTTAACACTATTCTCAAATTTAGAGGGCATCTTATTATAATTTTCATAAGAGTTGTTGTAGTAATTACCATAATTATTAGAAGGATTACTAGGATATGGCCTAGGATTAAAATTCCCTCTATAAGCGTTTTTACCAAAATTATTCCTACCAACAAAATTCACATCCATAGATTCATTGTTATTCTCAATCAAAGTAGACAAAGGCATATCATTAGGATCAGAAGAAACACTTAGTAGCAAATAATTTCATAAGTTCATCCATCTTTCCACTCAACACATTGATTTCTTCTATCGCATGCACTTTTTTATTAGAAGATCTTTTAGTATGCCATTGAGAATAATTAACCATAATATTACCTAGGAGTTTAGTAGCATCTCCTAAAGTGATTTCCATAAAAGTGCCTCCCATGGCTGAATCTAAAAGATTTCTAGAAGCAAAATTCAATCCGGCATAAAAAATTTGTATAATCATCCACAAATTCAAACCATGAGTAGGGCAATTACGTATCATCAATTTCATTCTCTCCCAAGCTAGTGCAACATGTTCATGATCAAGTTGTTTAAAGTTCATAATATCGTTTCTAAGAGAGATGATCTTAGCGGGAGGAAAATACTTAGAGATAAAAGCATCTTTGCACTTGTTCCATGAATCAATACTATTCTTAGGAAAAGACGAAAACCAAGCTTTAGCAAGATCTCTAAGCGAAAAAGGAAATAGCTTCAATTTAACGACATCATTATTGACATCTTTTTTTCTTTTGCATATCACATAAATCAACGAAGCTATTCAGATGAGTAGCGGCATGTTCACTAGGAAGGCCGGCGAATTGATCTTTCATAACAAGATTCAACAAAGCAGTATTAATTTCACAAGATTCAACATCGGTAAGAGGAGCAATCGGAGTGCTAAGGAAATCATTATTATTGGTATTGGTGAAGTCACACAATTTGGTAGTATCTTGAGCCATCGCGACAAGCAAGCAATCTAACACACGAGCAAACAAAAGCAAACGGGCAAAAAGAGGCAAATAGATAGGGGGATAGAGAGAGAGGGCGAATAAAACGGCAAGGGTGAATTGGGGGAGAGGAAAACGAGAGGCAAATGGCAAATAATGTAATGCGAGAGATAGGGATTGTGATGGGTACTTGGTATGTTGACTTTTTGTGCAGACTCCCCGGCAACGGCGCCAGAAATCCTTCTTGCTACGTCTTGAGCTTGCGTTGGTTTTCCCCGAAGAGGAAGGGATGATGCAGCAGAGTAGCGTAAGTATTTCCCTCAGTTTTTGAGAACCAAGGTATCAATCCAGTAGGAGCCCACGCTCAAGTCCCTCGTACCTGCACAAAACGATAGCTACTCGCAACCAACGTGATTAGGGGTTGTCAATCCCTTCACGATCACTTATGAGAGTGAGATCTGATAGATATAATATTTTTGGTATTTTTTGGTATAAAGATGCAAAGTAAAAAGTAAAAGCAAAGTAAAAAGCAAAGCAAGATTAAAGTGATGGAGATTGATATGATGAGAATAGACCCGGGGGCCATAGGTTTCACTAGTGGCTTCTCTCAAGAGCATAAGTATTCTACGGTGGGTGAACAAATTACTGTTGAGCAATTGACAGAATTGAGCATAGTTATGAGAATATCTAGGCATAATCATGTATATAGGCATCACGTCCGTGACAAGTAGATCGAAACGATTCTGCATCTACTACTATTACTCCACTCAACCGCTATCCAACATGCATCTAGAGTATTAAGTTAAAAACAGAGTAACGCCTTAAGCAAGATGACATGATGTAGAGAGATAAATTCATGCAATATGAAATAAACCCCATCTTGTTATCCTCGATGGCAACGATACAATACGTGCCTTGCTGCCCCTTCTGTCACTAGGTAAGGACACCGCAAGATCGAACCCAAAGCTAAGCACTTCTCCCATGGCAAGAACTACCAATCTAGTTGGCCAAACCAAACGGATAATTCGAAGAGACTTGCAAAGATAACCAATCATACATAAAAGAATTCAGAGAAGATTCAAATATTATTCATAGATAGACTTGATCATAAACCCACAATTCATCGGTCTCAACAAACACACCGCAAAGAGAAGATTACATCGAATAGATCTCCACAAGAGAGGGGGAGAACTTTGTATTGAGATTCAAAGAGAGAGAAGAAGCCATCTAGCTACTAACTATGGACCCGAAGGTCTGAGGTAAACTACTCACACTTCATCGGAGAGGCTAGGATGATGTAGAAGCCCTCCGTGATAACGTCCCTCTTCCGGCGGAGCTCTGGAACAGGCCCCAAGATGGGATCTCGTGGATACAGAAAGTTGCGATGGTGGAATAAGGTTTTTGGCTCCTGTTCTGATCGTTTGGGGGTACGTGTGTATATATAGGAGGAAGAAGTACGCCGGAGGAGCAACGAGGGGCCCATGAGGCAGGGGGCGCGCCCTAGGGGGGGGGCGCCCCCCACCCTCGTGACCGCCTCTTTTGTTCCTTGGAGCAGGGTCCAAGTCTCCTGGATCACGTTCGGTGAGAAAATCACGTTCCCGAAGATTTTATTCCGTTTGGACTCCGTTTGATATTCCGTTTCTTCGAAACACTGAAATAGGCAAAAAGCAGCAATTCTGGGCTAGGCCTCCGGTTAATAGGTTAGTCCCAAAAATACTATAAAAGTGGAAAATAAAGCCAATATAGTCCAAAACAGTAGATAATATAGCATGGAGCAATCAAAAATTATAGATACGTTGGAGACATATCAGTCTCCTCCGCCCGTAAGCCCCCCTCCTCCTCCGCCCGTCCATCGCCTTCGGCCTCCTGCCCCTAACTGACTCGACTCCCCTGGCCTCCGCATAGAGCACGGGGCCCGCTGCTACGCCGCCATCGCCGTCGTCCTTGACCGCCTCTCCCCTCCTCTGAAGGAGCACGGGGCCCGCTGCTACGCCGCCATCACCGTCGTCCTGCCTGATCTGAGGCGCGATTGGGAGGAGAAGGGGACACACCCTCGTCCTCAGCCCGCCATCGACGCACCCTCGTCCTCAGCCCGCCATCAACTCACCCTCGTCCTCCACTCCTCCACGGTGAGCCATCCTCTCTCTTCCAACTCCCTGTTCTGAATTTGTACTGCGAAGTCTGAAATTTTCATCGTTATTCTTAAGTCTCAAGTTAGCTGAACACTTAACTTAAACATTTCTGTCAAACTAAAGCAAGTAAACACTTAACTGAATTTGCAATGACAGGCTCTTTCACCAATGTGAAAAATGAGGGTAAGAACTAACAATGTGCATAACTGAATTTTTGGTCTAACACCAAGATCTCCTACTGCTGATCAATTGAACGAAACCCACTGTTGACTGTACCAATTGAACAAAGCTGCAGGGTACATTATGTTAAAGATTTCCTACTTTAGTGATTTTTAGGAAGAGCGCTTAAAAAATTTAGTCAACATTGATTTATGAGGGTCGACATTGATTTAGCTGCAGGGTACATTTTGTTCAAAGTATCACGTCATTAGAAGAGGTGTATCTTTGCTGCATATATTTTCAGAATTGAACTAACAAGTGTTTTACTTGAAAGTGGTACTAGTAGCTGGGATGGGGTGGGTGGGCGTGGGCCGTAGTATTTGTTTTAGAGCATCTTTGCTGGATGTATGTTCAGAAATGTGTTAACAGGTGTATTATTTACAGTAGTAGTTGCAGATGATTTCTCTTGTCTTAACTGAATAATCATGTATTACACAATGTTCTTGTTTTTCTTCATAGTTTGCAGCATTTTCAGATGTACACTGTTTTCCTATGTCTCAAAATGTTCCTAATTTGATATTTGAAAGTAAGTGTGTGGTTTGAAATTTTGATCTGATTATGGCATCTAGAATTATGTCAGTTTTGTTTTGTAACTAGAAGACCAAAGTGTGTTACTCACCTGGGATCTTCACTGTTAATTTTGTAATATTCCTTATATTGAAATCGAACATGATGGTGATACTTGATATTTTTGAGACATGGCATCTCCCATGACTGAATCAGCAACAAGGGGAGTTGATTCCATTTCTTGGTTTTTGTAAAAATTTAATGGACCTGGGCCTAGTTAAGTATAGGCTTGGGCTTGTGGTTGAATGCTACCGTTGTCCTAGCCATGTATTTTCAGAATTGAGCTAAAGATTTGGGGGGCAGTATTTCTGATTTTAGAGCACCTTTGCTGGATGTATTTTACAGCAGCTGTTGGAATCAAAACAATGCTTGTGGGTTGTCCTGTTAAGTTGAGTGAGTCATTAGAGGGCAGATAGAGTCACCCACACCAATTAATGTTTATGAAGAAGAAGAATAAACCTGTTGCTGCTGCTGTTATGCCTGTATTCACTGCTGCTGCTGCTGTACTTGTGATGATGTTGTACTTGTGATGATGCTATTTGTGATCTTCTGAAATGACCCATTGGCGACTTCATTACGCGTGGATAATGATTTTGCAGGCACCCCGAGAGGCCCTTGAGTTTGCCGGAATGTCGATTAACTTCCGTTCCGGCAAACTCGGGTACTCCATATGTCCTATTTTCAGCAAAGGTCATGCTGAAATTTTTCGTGAATTTTAGCATGACTTTGCTAAAAACAGGACATATGGGGTACTTGCGACTAATGCATGGGCCAGGGTATCTTAGTACTTAATTAAGTAGGATCAACTGCCTTAGCGTCAACCTAGCTAGGGTGCCTCGGCATCGATAAACCCTAAATGATGAAAACTTAACTTAGCATTTAGGGTGCCTCAGCGTCCACAAACCCTAAATTATAAAACCTTGGCTTTTAGGGTGCCTCGGTGTCGATAAAAACCTAAATGATGAAAGCTTAGGCTTTTAGGGTGCCTCGGCGTCGACAAACCCTAAATGATAAAAGCTTAGCTTTTAGGATGCCTCGGTGTCGACAAACCCTAAATGATGAGACCATGATCTTGTTCCTTGACAATAACCAACTTTTTGACCAAACTTTTTTCCTATTTAGAGCGAAACATGGCCCACAACGATGAGGCCGGCGGTTCAGGCAAGCAATTCTGGGATCTGTCCCAGGAGATGGAGGAAGAACCTCACCGCTATGAGGACGTCGCGAAAGACACCGATCCTGACTACACAGCCCCTAGTGGCGTCGGGGATGACACCACTGATGGTGCCGCCGAGGATGCCACCACTGATGATGGCAGCGCACACACAGATGCAGCCAACCGAAGAGGCAACAGAAGGACCGGCGCCCGAACGTGCTCCGCACCGTCAAGGAGGAATTTACTCAAGTGAACTCCGACGGGCATCCAACGGCGCCCAAAGAATTAGTCAAGGGGTACTCGCTTTAGCTCGGGTGCATTCTCCGGAGCACCGTCTCGATCAACACCGAGAACCTAAGGCATAAGGGCTGAGGGAATTTGCGCAACCTCCTCTTCACAAAGCTGCACGAACGATATAAGTTCCCCGCTGACTTTGCAAACACACGCCTCTCAGGGAATAAAGTGAACAGTACCGCCCTCACGACGATGAGCACGGCCCTTTCTACTTGGAGAAGCGCGGTGAAGAGAATGATTGACAAAGGTGATAGTTATGAGAAGATCAAGACGGAAAATCCTTCGATCATCGAAGATGACTACAAGGAGTTCAAGATCAAGTGCGAGAGCAGCGCAACCTCCGAATCAAGTCAGTGGGGAAAAGAAATGCGGGAGTTGAACTTAGGGGAACACAAACTCGGTCCCAGCGGTTACAGAGTGGCGGAGCCTATATGGGACAAGGAGGACGCTGAGCGTGCCGAGCAAGGCCTACCGCCCCGCTTCGAGAAATACCGTGACAAGCAGACCAGGAACTATGTCAGGGCCCGGTACAAGGAGGACCCGGTAACAAAGGAGCTTACCACGGATCCGAAGACCAGGGCGCTTGAGCTTGTTCTGGTAAGGAATACACCCCCGCGTAATTAGCTCCATATGGTTGCATTCTAATTAATGAAGCCAAATTTCTAAATGGTTCACATTCCTTCCGCAGGAGACTAAAAGCAGTAGCGCGGGGTCGTCTCAGAGCACCCCTTGGGACAGGACTCTAAATAGGGCGTTGAACATAATGAAAAACAAGGATAAGCTCAGTAAGCCGTCGTCAGCTAGTCGTGTGGCCGGCAAAGGCTTGTCCACAAAATGGTTGTCATACTATAACGCTGGTGGGCGAAAGGAGAGAAAGACCAGCTCGGAAAGCCAGTCGCGCGAGGTTCAAGAACTCAAGGCACAAGTGGCGTGCATTCCGGAGATTGTCCAAGAGCAAGTGCAATAACAACTGGGATCGATGCTCACCGCCATTGTGCCTACCTTGATTCAGGGGCTGACGACGTGGATTGCGGACGGCCAACAGGGGCCGCCCCCGGTTCCCAGCTTCACGGCCAGCAACTCGCACAACGCGCAAGCGGCGCCATTGGTGTCTCCGGCGGAGGAGGTATTGGTGTCTCCGACACCGGCACGGGCATTGGAGCTTAATGCACCCGGGTGTACGCCGGCCGGCACCTCGGCAGCAAGCGGCCCCTCCATCAGTTGCACGCCCGCCGTTGGCGGTGCCTCGACATTAGCCGACCTCAACACCATCACGGTAACTAATTAAGCCTCTCGGCCGATGACTTCATCTCCTTGCCTTTGACAGGGCATCCCTGACGCCCTACATGTTTTCGCAGGGCGCCGCCGACGTTCCATGCACTCTCCTACACTTCATGGGCGGCGAGTTGATCGATGTCGCCAAGGGAAGAATCATTCAACCAGGCAATCCCGTGTTCCACGGTAATCCGATGCCACCCACCGTGTGTAGGGTTGAACTGGTTCAGGTGCTGCCAGGCTGCGACGAGTTGTTACCTCCGATTCGACCCGCTGGGGCCGACGAAGATGATGTGATGACCCTCAGCACCTGCGTAAGCTGGCCCCCGCTTTGGCCGAAGAGCCAGATTCGTTTGGGGGCGAGGGACACCACCCCACAAACAACACCGCCAGTCGTGTCGGCGCCAAGCCATGGCAAGACCGCCGCAACGCTACCGGACATCCCTATGGCACAGGATCTGGATGACAACGACAACGACGATGGTACATTTACCAACGTCGATAAGTACTTTGCCGAACATGGGTACGGTGATGAATTCTTTGGGCCTCCTTCTCAAGAACCCAACCCTGAAAAAGACGACCGCGATCATGCTGGTACCGCGGAGAAACCAAATTGCAACAGGTGTCGTCTGGCGTTCAGTTCTCAGGAGACGCCTCCAGCTGCTGCCTTCACCAAGCCTCAGATAGCCGAGGTGCCAAATATTATCAACCCCAACACACTCAAGAAGGCGGTCTGTGAGCAGAACTCGATCCCATTACAGCAGAAGAAGAAGGGATGGAAAAGAAAGAGTAACAAGGGTGCCAGCCAGCCGGCACCGAGTACGATCCGTGCTCAGGACGGTCCACCTTCACCTAAGGATATCTCGAGGAGGGTGCATGTGGCGGGTAGGCCGATGCTACCGACTAATCTGCTCAATGCTGCAACCGGTGCTATGCGGAGTCTGCATGACGGTGTTCTTTCTTTGGAGAAGCAGCGTCTCTCCAAGAATGATGTGGCATACCCGGTTTTCGTGGCCAAGGTGCCAAAGGGCAAGGGCTTTGTGGATAACGCCATCGGGGGTACGATCATCCTGTGGTTTGATGACATCTTCGCTATGTTTAACCTTCATCCGCTGCACTACACCTTCGTTCGGCTATTTTTGCTGAGTATGGAGATGCGGATCATTAGAGACAAGACACCGGACATCGTGATAGTCGACCCCTTCTACATGCGTGCCAAGCTCTTGGGCAACGCTGGGGACCGACAAGTCGCGAGTTCTTACCTCGAAGGCGTCATTCTGGCAAACCCAGATAAGGATAACTTTCTCGTGCCTTACTTTTCCGAGTAAGTCATCCCCTCACCGCCCAGTAACATATGATTTCTTAGATTTCGATCGTTCTTTTTTTTCTAACATTCCGTGTTTGTGCAGTGACACACATTGCACACTCATCCTCTTAAGCCCGAAATATTCCATGGCCACGTATTTTGACTCGGACCGTCAGTCGAAGAAAGACTATACAGATATCGAGAAAGTTCTTGATGATGTTCTCCCCGGGTATGCCAGATCTGGAGGCACCTTCACCAGGCCAGTTCGTAGGTATGGCAAGCACGTGTTCGCCCACACTACGACGTTCCCCTGTGTCAAGCAGCCGCCTGACGGTCATACGGATGCCTACTATGCCTCCATCACATGCGGGCGATCGTACGGGACCATAATCACCTTCTGCTACCAAATAATCTCAAAGATTGGGCCACAAGATTGTCGGCAATCCAGGACGCGGACATCAAACAGGAATTCTTTCGCATCCAGTCGGAGTTTGCAGAAATCATCCATCAAGATGTCCTTCGTACCTCAGGGCAGTTCTACCTCAGATATCAACCGTCCAACAATGAGATAGACACAACGCTACAAATGCAGGCTGACAACGCCCGCGATTTCATGACCATCACGAGAGACGGCGGCTTCATCCACGCTCCGGTCCCTGAGTCGAGTCGAAAGTAGTGATGCTATGTGTAGTTCTGAAACATCTATTGGCTCATGTTGTAATTAAACTTTAATGAACTTACATGTCTCTTTGGTTTGGACAGTCGTTCAACTTATATGTAATCAATGCTATTTATTAGTAGGACCATGAATCGTGCTATTAATGTGTTGCTTTTCTCTTCCGATCCTTTTGTTGCATACTTATATATTGCTTATGTATTGTCTGTGAATTGTTACTAACGTTTTGTTTGGCTAGTGCATAGAGATGCCGTCGTATGTCGTGTACAAGGGTAAGGTTCCCGGAGTCTACGACGACTGGGAGGAGTGTCGGAGACAGATTCACCGTTTCAGCAGTAACAGTTACAAAGGGTACACCACTAGGGCGGAGGCGGAAGTTAGATACGCGCACTATCTAGCGGGAGAGAGGAGGGAGCGTTGGAGGAACCAGATACAGATCAGTTTCATCGCGATGATGCTCATCGTGATGACCGCAGCTCTCTTCTATGTGATGGTAGTTTAGATGATCGATATCGACTTGTAATGTGAAGACAAACTCGCTACTCGCGGTTTCGAGACTTGTAATGTTCTAACTTTGTTCGGTATTTTAAATTCGGAGACTAATATGATGAATTGTATTCGGAGACTAATCTTCTATTGTATTCGATAAATCTGCTGTTTATATGTTGTGCTCTCTATATTATGTGCAGTAATATGTTTTGTAACCTGTGCAAATATCAGAAAAGAAAAAAAATCCCTAATATTCATACTAGTGGCGCACCACTCAGCACACTAATGGCGCACTGCAAAAAGGACTCTAATGGCGCATCATCCACTAGTGCGCCATTAGTATGCCAAAGCACATGGGTAAATATGCCCCCTGGGAGGCATACTGATGGCGCATCGTGGGCTATACTAATGGCGCACTGCATGGTGCGCCATTAGTAAAAAATACTAATGACGTGATACTAGTGGCGCACCTGTAGTGCACCATTAGGGCATGTACAATGGTTCTATCTTAAGAATGCCACATAAGATAAATGATGAGGTGGAGGAGAGAGAAAGCCTAAGATAAGACTAAAAGATGACTCATTGTAGACATCTTTTCTTGTCATCTCTAATTTACATGCAAAACTTAAGATAAGACTATCTTATCAACCATTGTACATGCCCTTAGTAGACAAAACAGGTGCGCCACTAGTAGACATTTTTCTAATAGTGTAATGACGGCGTGCGTGCATCTCAGCCTCGGCATTGCGGTTCAAATTAAAACAATGGGAGAACCCTCGTTGATATTTACATGTGTGTGGTTTGATACTTTTATTATGTTCATACGTCTGCCTTCGGAAAAGTACAAAATTGTGTCATGAAAGAAAGAGGAGTTTGAAGATCTCCAAGATTTGCTCGTTTATTTTAGACTTTATTTTATAATTGTTGTAGTCAGCTCATGTATCTCTACCATGTATAATTTGCTACAATAATATATTATGGTATTGATTGTCAAAAATAATAATTATTGCACGATGATATACAGATTCCATCCCGCGGGATCTAAACACGGCAGCATGTCTAGGTTGGCCGGGACACGGTCGCGTTCATCATTCAACGCCGCTAGATAGCTACCTCCCGGCCAGCTGCAAGTATAGCATCTCACGCATGTCCTGGGGGAGGCCTACTCGTACTCGACGCCTCGATCACGAAGACCAGACCACGAATTTAAAACGAGATAAGACAGCTCGTCCTTTGCTTCGTGCGCGCCTCAAATGCACGCACGAATCCTCGACTACGACCTCGCATTGCATCCTCGTCCTAATTAGCAGCTCCCCTCGCGCTCTCGTGACTCGTAGTATATATGCACCTAACCGCACGTCGTTAAAACCAAACCACCGTGTCGAGTTCCTCCTTGGCTCCCGGTACTAGCTAGCCAAGAGCTGCACCGGCCATCTCGCCTCACCGTGGCGGTGATCTTGGAGACGATGGCGATGAGAGGAGTGCTGGTCGCCGTCGTGGTCGTGGCGGGGCTGCTCCTGCACGCCGCCAGCGTGGCCGAGGCGCAGACCCTCAGGGCTGGGTACTACAACCAGACGTGCAATAGAGCCGAGAGCATCGTGTTCGAGGAGGTCCAGAAGGCGTGGAATGCGGACAGGAGCATGCCAGCGGCCCTGCTCCGGCTGCACTTCCACGACTGCTTCGTCAATGTAAGGCTGCACTAAGCACGTCCCGGTCTCCATCGCTGTGGTGCGTGCATACGATCCGGTGCTCAGTTTTTTGATCAACTGCAACGTGCGTGTGCGTGTGCGTGGCAGGGGTGCGACGGGTCGGTGCTGCTGGAGTCCGGCGACAACCAGGCGGAGAAGAACGCGCCGCCGAACCGGAGCCTCCGCGGGTTCGAGGTGATCGACAGGGCCAAGGCGAGGATCGAGGCCGTTTGCAAGGAGACGGTGTCGTGCGCCGACATCCTCGCCTACGCGGCCAGGGACAGCGTCAGGGTCGCGGTACGTGCACCAAAGTCAGGTTCAACGACTTGTGATGTCGATCACTGACGATCGACCAAATAATTGGGGATTCGCATGCATGCATGCAGACCGGCGGGTACGAGTACAAGGTCCCCGGCGGGAGGCCGGACGGCACGGTGTCGCGGGCGAGCATGGCGAACAGCGACCTCCCTCCTCACAAGCAGCGGAACGTTGACCTGCTGGCGCAGTACTTCTTCAGGAAGGGCCTCTCCATGGACGACGTGGTGGTCCTGTCGGGCGCGCACACGCTGGGGGTGACGCGGTGCGGCACCTTCGACTACCGGCTGATGAGCGACCAGGACAAGGGCATGAACGCCACGTTCAGGAACGAGCTGAGGCGGCAGTGCGGCTACGACGCGAACAGGGTGGTGCCCCTCGACGCCGGCAGCCCCTACGGGTTCGACACCAGCTACTACGCCAACGTGCTCGCCAACCGCACCGTGCTCGAGTCCGACGCCGCGCTCAACTCGCCCCGGACCGTGGCCAGGGTCAGGGATCTCAGGGCCGCCGCGCCGTCCGCCTTCTTCAGCAGCTTCGCGGTTGCCATGGGGAGAATGGGCGCCATCCGCGGCGGCAACCCTGGAAAGGTCCGCGTTAACTGTAGGAGGGTCAGGACGTGATCGACGTGCGCAGCTTGACGATCGAATTATCACACTTGAATTCTTTGTTTCGTTTTTTAGGGGTATACTTTAATTCTTTGTTTCGTGATTGTTTTTTCGAAAAAACAAAAACCAAAATATTTGTTTCGTGATTGTTGATCGGGTTTTTTCATGATAATACATGTCTCGTTCATATCATAAACAATAAAATATAAATTACGTAAGGACCGACATAACAAAACTAAAAAGATAGCATAACATTTCTCAGCTTGACACCAACGTCTGTCATCTGCCTTTAGCATTACCACAACAACCATAAAAAAAATGATGGATCGCCTCCTCAATCGAGCTCGACGCGGCTCCATCCTGATATGCAACTTTGCGGACCTTCCAAGATGACTCATCAAAAATAAAGTCATTGTCGTTGAACGTATCAGACCGGGGCAACACCCCGGACACGCCATCGAACTCCAGATCTGCCACCCCACCACGACTAAGATCCCGAAAGAGGAAACCATGCCTGCCATCCACGAACCACAAACCCAGCACATGTTTTGTCTTCCAGATGTTGCCGATGTAGACCACAATCTGCATCCACTCCTGAACTAACTTCCAAGCTCCGTGTCGACGCCGGAGCAAACGTCGTCGCAATGGCGAAGCCCGAGGACACATGTCCATCATGAGGATGTTGCCGCCGCCACGTCATTCTTACTTGAACAGACTGGTTTTCAAATCCATCCCCAATCATAGGACCGATGGCCTCGTCAGCGAAAGATTCAAAAAATCTTTATTCAATGCCGTCATCGTCGCTGCCGAAATCAAGACGACAATCTAAAAACGTAGACTACAAAAGGGTAAAACAATCCACACACATGGATCTGACGACCCCACTCACCACCGATGACCGAGATCGCCGACGGAGGGGAGCCGCCGGAGGACGGCCTGAAAGATGGCCTCTCCTGGTTTCAGCCGCCAGGGAGGAGAGATGCGTACACGACTACTATGCCGGCGATTGTTGATCGGTTTGATAATTAGCAATAACAATGTAGCACTGCAAACAACGGAAAATACCTGCTGTAAAAAACCAGAAAAATACCAAGATACACTTCCTTTCTAGGGAAGACCATGATTAGCTTTATTAACTTAGATCACATTTATATCGTTTGCTAAAGAAAAATGCAAAGACTAGGAGGTGTATCCGACCACATAGTTGGTGGATCACCGCTCCCAAAACTAGCTAGTTCTTGGGGCAACCATGTTTGATTCTCTCATACAATGCTCCATAGTGACTTTTCCGAACTCTTTTAGCAAGTTACGACATTAATCAAGAATAGGTGCTGGCGTGCTGCCACAAAAGTGAACACTCTTCATTCATATTCGGTGCCTCCACGACTATTAGACTATCAGATTGGATCAGAATCTTGTGACACCCAAGGCTACGGCTAGATAATAATCCTTGACGCATAGCTTCTGCCTCCGCAAGTATGATGATACACCTGGTTGTATGTATACCTACTAAAAAATTGCGAACAAAATGTAACAATTCAGGAAAAAGTGAAAAGAAAAAGACTTCGAAATTTTTCGGCAACAAACTCAACCTACTGACGTACTCATATAATTTTTTTGACAAAGAGACACTATCATGAAAAATCTGAGCATAACAATACAGAGAGTATGCACATGTAATATAGTACTGATTTAGTTTTCTTTTTCGCCAACAATAGCATGAAAGTCACCCCCCCCCCCCCCCCCCCCCTCTCCAAAAAATTTACGTGAGTGTAACACTTTATCAAGTTTGTCACGGTTGCACCCACACCCATGTTTCATTCGTCGCCCTCCTGTAAACAACATGTTTGTTTTGGAAAGTCACCTTCTCAGCCCGAGCTCAAATGAGCTCGGGTGAACAGTAAAATCGAAACAAAATAAAAAAAATCTGAATATTTTTTGTGACAAACATTGACAAAATTCTAAGAGCTTGCAAAATTTATCTTGGAATCACATTTGTGGAAGTCATGGCAGAAAAACAAAATCAGTGCTCCAAAATGCTTTCGAAAGTAGCATTTTCAGAGTATCATTTTTGTTTTCTTCGTCACGCATTTCAAGAATGTGATTCCATAGTGAAAAAATTCAAGCTCTTAGAATGTTTGTTAAAAAAAATTAAGATTTTTTTTAATTTACTGCTCACCCGAACTCATTTGAGCCCGGACTGAGAAACTCCACTTCGGTTTGTTTTGGGCTTTCGATCAGTTCACTACATGTGCAATTTTTGGGGCACTGCTCCTATAACTCGCTTGCTGCGGATTGTAGGTCGCGCTCGCCTACAGAGGCGAAGCACATGGGCCAAGCCATATGTTTCACGTACACGACATTCACATATCGTTGGTCCGATGGTTCAATGGACAGTGTTATCTCCTGCCCAGCAGATTTTAAGTCTTAGATTTGACTAGTAGAATGCCCATGTATTGCTACAGGCTTTTCGTTGTATAAAACACAGTGAGTTTTTGTGCCTTCTATCAACATCGCTTCAACACCCTTGTCGTTGATAGATTCTTTTTGAAGGTCTACATAATCCATCTCAATCTCTCTCATACTCTATAAACATAAATATATATAGAAACACACCTTATGTATTATCATGCACAACAACTATATAAAGAATAATTATTCATATGCACTTCCTCTGATTGTGTAAAACTCAGTGATTTGTTAGCTCGATCCATCATAAAGCTTTGTCAATCGACATTTCAAAACATCATCATAAGCCATCAGTTTTTATCTCTGATCTACAAAAGTGAACATATAAAAATAAATAAAAATAAGCTCAGATGCATATATATATATATATATATATATATATATATATATATATATATATATATATATATATATATATATATATATAAACTCAAATGAGAGTAGGTGACCGTTTCTAGTCGGAGTGAGTGGTATCATGCTTTTTAGTAGAGTGAGTCGCATTCCAATTCTAGTAAGCTATAATCTCACATGTGAATCATTTCCTGTATTTTTTCTTCAGAGATGACTTGTTGGGTTATCTTATATTTTTTACTATATAAAAGTATGTGACATTTCTCTTGTAGCAAACAAATGCTTACCCTAAAAAAGATACATCTTTCTTCTGATTTATTTTTTAAAAGAGCAATTCACTCTCTCATTTTTTCACCGCATGACACAACGCTCACACGCACATCTCATTCCTCCGTCCTGCTCTCCTCGATGACGTCGTTGCCATCTCTCCGCCACGGAGTTCAGTCCACACCTTCCTCTTAGCGCCGCCTGACGACATCGCCACCCCCCCCCCCCCCCCTCCTCTTCCCTCTATGGTGTCCACAACCAATTCCCAGTGCCAAGGAATGCACACTATCATAACCGCCCATGATATATGAAATGGTACATATCATACGATAACGGACGCATACTCTAGTGGTTCAACATCAATCTTGTCTGACATATACCTTATACCAAACTAGATGATGCCCCGCACGTTGTTGCGGGAATATTTTGAAATATATTTCAAAGATAATGATTTTATGGAAATAAGAATATTCAAAGAAATAATATGAGGGCTAAAACTAAAAATATGTATGGTTCATTATTTTGATTATTGTATTTTCGTAAAGTATTTATTAAATATATCATGCATGTTTGAATGTTGAGGTGAACCTTTTCCTATGACTCATTGAATATTGAGGTGGGCCTTTTCTAATGCATGTTGCTTGATGATGTGTCATGCTTGCATGTTAAGAGAAATAGATTAGTGGGGGCTAACTATTTAGATATAGAAGATATCCACACATTTCCATAAAATAACAATAAATGATCAAACAATTGTTCTATTTCAGAAAATAATATGTCAAACATGATGAGATATGCTTTCCACGATGTGATATGCTTTCCATCTGTATAATGACAAACTGATTTTTCGGCTCTTTCTCTCTATCAATAATTGCCGTGTCTCCTTAACCACGCTCTATTTAGAAGAAAAAAAATGATAATTCTACCCCTCCCTTCCATTCTCGACACCATGTTTGAGCTCTCTTTTCAATATCTATACTTCCCTTCTTGATTGTTTGTCCTAACAGCTGAAACCTGAGCATTTTGCTTCTTAAAACGGAATGTGAGCGAAACCCCACAAGATAAGACATATTTCAGGACCGAAGAAGCACACTTGACAAATTGTTCCTACTTTGTGAAATTCCTACTTCCTAGCTATATTACCTTTGCTAGAGAATTAATTCAAGTTCTAATCCTCAAATATTGGGAAGGAGAAACTACCATGCCAAGCAACTTATTTATGTTGTCATTAGATCAACTTCTTTAGGTTGTTATGGGAGAAACAAAGGGCTGGAAGAGAAAAGGAAGAAGATGAACCAAAATAACCACAAAAGGTAAAGCATAATAAGAAAGACTCGCTCATTATTTTAACTGACCAAGCTTTAGACTCTCTACTTGATTTTGCTTCTCTATAGGAGTACATGGCTAATTATATGCTAACATAAAAGAAGAAGGCGAAATACCAAATGTATTTTGTGCTAACATAATACTGGCTTCTTATTTGCTGCCATTTCATTGTGTGTGTTGGAGCATTCCTGCCACCATACCAATGTGTCAATACAGCATTACTGCAGATGCGCACTATGAAAACAACATGGAATTAGTTATAACATCCAATATTTTGACAAAATGATGGGTTCCTTCTACCAACGACATGCTTCCAAGCCCAAACCAGCTGAAAATACAAACAATATAAGCAAGCCGAAGTCACTAAAAGATATGCATGTCCAGTAAATGATAACCCTAACATCCCTAGGACAGTCTTTTGCAATATAAAAATGGAAGACCAACTAAACTTTGCAACAATCACTACTTATTACAGTTTTATATGAAAATCGATTGACTATCACTATTCATCAAACAAATAAATCTCATATATCATACGACAAATGACCTACTAAGTACAAGTTTCTAAAAAGGAGATGTATTAAGTTGTTAAACTCTCCAAGAACTGTAGAGAAACAACTCGGCGAATCATAACTTACGATCTTGCTTTTTGAATGTGCAGCCCATAACCAGAGAAATCACTACAAAGAGCAACTGTAGTTGCGCCTCACCCCAAAAAAGGCCATCTCACTACAAAGAGACCAATTAGTATCTCACGCCGGTTGATGAGTTAGTCTCTTTAATTACACTTTGCTTCATTAAATGATCAAACGATGCACCCTTATATGTGGTAGTGTTGTTACTCTGCAACTAAAAAAGTCTCTATGTGAACTTCTTTTTTTGCTTGGTATCCAAACAAAGCATTTTCATTTCGCCACTTTATTGGGCTACTATTCACTCATAGGATTCTGAGATATGATGCCTTACTATTCATTTTATTATTTCTCGCTAGATTACTTTCAGTTCAATAGCGGTCATACGACAAACCATTAAATTTGAAGAAACATGGAGAAGTCTAAACGATATCAATTCTATTAGTATGAAAAACAAGTAGATGTGAGTAAACTCTAAAATATGAGTTAACACTGTATTAAGTGGGAAATCCTAGAAAGAAGTTTAGCATATAGTTAACACTGTATTAAGTGGGAAATCACAAATACGTACAAACTGGACAATATGGCATACCGCATGGAAAAAGAAAACACTACCACATACACGGCACCGCATGACGCGCCCTTCCTCTCGCGTGTAGCATCTGAAAAACAACTACAAATTTATTATCATGTTTGCGTTGACTCTACAAATTTAGAATATGCCCACAGACATAGTAGATATATTTAGTTCTTTTGTGTGTCAATATATTCAGGAAAGAACAATCTTACATCGAGTAGGAATTAAATTCTTCTACCAAGAAATCATGAGCCTGCTTTATGAGATCAACATTTCCACACAAAAATTTTATTTTACTTTCTGTTTACACAAATGTGTTTTCTGAAGCAAGATCTTTAAAACAACCAATATTGAATTTAGCACTTGAAATTATTGACAATTAACTCACCAGGCTTCAAACTTGTTTCGTCCAAATTCATTAATTCCATGTGAAAAAATCAATAATGTTTTATTCCGTTTCGCATAAATAATCTTATTGTTTCACTATGGCTCGCCATGTTCCGTAGCGTATCATAATGTTACACTGTTTACCAAAGTGTTTCATCGTGTGTTACTGTGGTTTAAATTGTTTTGTATGATATGTAAACCTTAGTAAACAAGAGTAGCTTATATCCAGTTTCATTCGGGGGCATCGTGTTCCAGAATGTACCATCGTGTTTCACCATGTTTCAAAATTTGAATTTTAAGTTGAAATATAATCAAAAGTGGTCTCATTTTAGAGTCCTCATCCTCATAAACACAAATATAATGGATCATAAAATTGGACTTCCGGTTGAAAATATAAAATAGATTACGACTTGGGAATAGAATGAAAATGCGCGGGATGATGGAGCATAGCTAGAGCAGTAGTGAGAGAAAAGGCTTACCAACTATAAGCTGTAGTCGTGAATGCATGTGAATCTCCAAGAAAATCAATGGCTGCTACATGCACGGCATATCCCTTGCATGGTAGACATGCCTTTCTCTACATTGGTTCTGCAATGGCGTGGAGCGCTCTGTCGCCAGGTATGCCCTCGTGGTGCCAAGTGGACAAATTATACACTCGATCTTCTGAACACATCGAGGACCGCACGAAGAGGCATACACCAGGAATTTGAACAGATGAACTTTGAGGTGAGCAGCCAGGCGGCGGAGGAATGTTTTGATTCTTCACTCTCCTAAATGGCCTCCTTCCAAACATGGCCTAATATGAATCCCCCCTCTTTCCACCAACACATGTTGATTCCTTGCCATGCACTGTAGTATACACACATGTACACCACCATCAGTTTCAGTTTGGTTTTGTTCAGTTGAGTTGGTATCAGTCATACATGTATGTATGTACACAACAACTGTTTCATGGAGGAAAGCAAATGTAGATGTAAGCTTACCAGTCTAACTGCTCCTTCCTCAAGGCGCACAAGTCATTTATCAACACTCTCCAGGTGCTCGAGCACATCGTCCACCTGCAGTGACACCATCTTGACCAAACACCCTAGTGCGGACGACCTGCAAAAGGTCCATGACATCATTCACAGATACATAAGTGCCGCCAACTAATTAATCTCGTCATATACAACAATATACATCGCAATACAATTAATTCATTCTTCGTATAGAACTAACAAGAATCAACAACGGAAAGTCTGTAGCTGTCAAAATATGTCTGACAATGTTCCATTTTCTACTACCTAGCAAGAACAGAATAGTACCAAAAGATTTAGCATGAGATTGATTACCTTGGTGAGGAAGAGAGAAGGTCGGAACAGAATCCTGTCACTTACTCCTTGGGCCCTTCATGTGCCGCACGCCGTTAGTCTCCTTCCCCTTGATCTTCCCGAGCCTCCTTGGCAACTACTGAGTGAGGAGCGGCGAGCCGACGCGATCGGTCGGGACTCGGGAGCCTAGCCAGCACCAGCGGCTCCCTCCAACATCACCGCCGTCCGGAGAGGGATGCGGCCACAACATAAGTGATCATCGGCCATGGCTAGGTGGACGAGACCGGTGGCACGATTTGATTCGATTAGAGCGCTCGCACACAGTCACCATGTCCGGTGGCCTCTCACACCCGAACTGATCCAATCTAGGCAGGGTTCGTCACCGACAGGAGAAGAGATCAATCCAGTCTAGATGGATCGATCTTCACTCAAGATATTTTGGTGGGGCACACGGTGGCGGTGAACCTAGAAGAAGATAGAGGGTCGATCGACATAGGATGGGAAGGGTCGTGCGATTCGGTTTCATGGGCGAGAAAACCAACGATGAGGTGGTGGTGGGAGGTGGAGGCTAAAAAAATCATGCCTATCGAACTACCAACTCGAAGAGAGATATTTGTTGTTAGAAAAGGCGAGGATCGATAAATTAGGAAAGTTAAGATTTGAAATTGATTGCTATGAAACTGGATTTTATTGTTTGGTAAGTGCTATCGGATCCTGCCTATTTGTAACATATCTGGTTAGGAAAGTTTGAAAAGCTTAGGAAAGTTTTTATTGGGATGGTAAAAAAATCAACATGAGGATATGGCGGTGGGAGGTGGGACAAAAATAAACCAAACGAAAAAAACCAGCGAAATAAAACGGTTGAAAGTGGTGGGACGAAAATAAACCGTACTATTTAACCAAGTCAGACATTAAAAGTAGAGATACTGGTGCTAACATTTTACTGGATCTATTCCATGTCTTCTGGTGATGTGCATTCAGTGAGAGGAGATGTTTCCGTCGACAATGACGATGTCTATGACGACTTCGCCAATCTAAAGATGATGTGTCGACCCAGTC
The DNA here is from genome assembly GCF_056163025.1 of Triticum urartu. Classification (NCBI taxonomy): domain Eukaryota; kingdom Viridiplantae; phylum Streptophyta; class Magnoliopsida; order Poales; family Poaceae; genus Triticum; species Triticum urartu. The sequence goes on along the minus strand of NC_141873.1, from coordinate 365,721,247 downwards.
TCTCAGGGATACTCATAGGGGTAAGCTGTGTGTATGTGTGTTTATAAGAATGAGTGCATGTGTGTATATGAGCGTTTCGTATGTACTTTTATAAAAAAAAAATATCACTTATCTCCTATTTGTTTCGTCTTTTGCTTTTTTTGTCTTTTCTCCTGTCTTTCTTAGGTAAAATACAATAATATATACTACCTCTGTTCGAAAATACTCGACGGAGAAATGATACATCCATCGGCGGTATAGCATCCATTTCTCATAAATATATTTTCAGACGATGGAGGCGGAATAGCATCCATAGGCAATGAAGTTCCAGTTCACTCGTGCCCAGTGTAAGGTGGATCTCATGGGAATCACACCATATGTCAAAGAATTGCTGGATGAGGGCAACCGAGAGGCCCCCTTGCAGGTTTATGTAACTGATCCAAGCATTATTAGGCAACTCCAATGCACGATCTCACCTAAACATGAATCCATGCATGTTTGTTTGGGTTAAAATGAACAGAAATAACGGCCCAATAAGTGAACCAAACAGATGGGTCTGTTTTTTGTCCGCCAGTGACCCATTTCTGGTCCAATTTGGGTATGGTTTGCGTCCGTGCGGACGCATGCGGGCGCTCTCCATGTCCTCCCTCTGGCCTACCCATCGGTGGCACGTACGCATTTCCTCCCTCCCCTTCACGCCCCAGACCCTCCCGCCCTCGCCGGGATAGCCGTCGTTGCCAGATTTTCGACCGCTCTGTTGCTGCCCTAGGCTTGCCGCCCCGCAACCATGCACTCCCCCACCCGCCTGCCGCTTCGGAGGAGTTTTTGACGACATTTGTGGCCTTTTCTTGCCGCCACCTGTGCTAGAGAAACCACGGTCGCCGGTGCCGCCCATCCCTCCAATACCATCCACATCGCGCTCCAAGGCCGTCTGCCGCCCTCGTCTCTGCTTCGACAGGCTTGTTGCGTGTACGGTGAGGTCGGGGTGTTCTTCACCGGCCGCATATCCACCACGAGTGCAACGTGTTCGGCACTTTGCTCGCAAGGTACAATGGATAGTAGGGATGAGTATGTTTTTCAACAACTTCATTTGTTCATCGGACGATTCATCATTGAACAATAAGGAGCTTGTAGTTGCGGCTTTGGTGGTCAATGACCACACTGTTGCGTAGTGGCCGAGGTTCAGGGGGTCAATCCGGGCTATGCTCTAGCGTTGTATCGCAATAAAGAGAGCGGCCATTGCTTATTCTTCGCTGATTACTTTCAGTGCACGTTCCCGCTCTTCAAACCCCATATTTTCTGGCGCTGCTTCCGGATGGCGAGGCATGTGTTCAACCGTATTCGGGAGGGAGTGGTAGCATATGATGATTACTTTGAGTGCAAGGAGGATGCCATTGGAAAGGTTGGCTTCTCCTCTTATCAGAAATACATTGCAGGTATTCGTTGCTTGCATGCGGAATTCACGGTGATCTTGTGGATGAGTACGTTTGCATGAGTAAGTCCACATGTCTCGCATCAATATACATGTTTCGCAAGGCCGTGGTAGCAGTGTTTGGCCTTGAGTACCCCGAGAGAGCCAAATGTCATAGATACAGACCGGTTGTTGGCGATCAATGCAGATAGAAGCTTTCTGGGAATGCTTGGTAGCATAGTTTGTATGTACTGGAAGTGGAAGAACTGTCCATTTGCTTGGCAGGGGCAGCAGAAGGGGCATGTGAAAGCTTGCACTGTCATTCTTGAAGCAGTGGCTTCACAAGATATTTGAATCTGGCACTCTTTTATCAGCATGGCTGGTTCTCACAATGACAACAACGTTCTTCAGCGTTCTTCAATGTTCACAAGGCTTGCAAAAGGCCAATGCCCAGAGGTCAACTTTGAGATCATTGGCCACGACTACAACAAGGGATACTACCTAGCTGATGGTATTTATCCTTAGTGGTCAACTCTTGTGAAGACAATATTCAATCCACAAGGAGAGAAGAGGCAGAGATTTTCCCAAACACAAGAAAGTGCTAGGAATGATGTGGAGCGTGCTTTTAGTGTGCTCAATATCGATGGGCTATCGTTCAACACCCTGCTAGAACATGGAGCACCGAGAAGCTTTGGGAGGTGATGGCTGCTTGTATGATCATGCACAACATGATAATGGAGATGAGCGTGATGACAACATCTACAACCAAGGTTTCAATTTTAGGGTGCAAATATTGTACCTGAACACCAAGAACCGGCAACGTTTGTTTAGTTCACCCAATTTCATCATGAAATACGTGATTGGCAACCTCACATTTAACTCCAAAATAACTTGGTTGAGCACATGTTGACTCACCTTGGCAACCAGTAGATGTATCAGTTCATTTTGTTTTGATGCATTTATGACAATTTAAATTTGGTTGTAAGCTTTCTAATTTTTATTCGGTTGTAAAACTATTCATTATTGTGATAGTGATACTATGTGATTTATTTGGTTGTAAAATATATGCAATGTTTCTTTTTAGTTAGATATATGCATGATAAATGTATACATTTGGCCACCGGCCGGCCAACCGAACCAAATGCATTTGTCGTTTGTGCGCGTTGCCCACGCAAACACCGAAGCGGCCGGACTGTCCCATTTTTTAAGCTCAAATCGTAGAACAATCGTTCCGGTAGATTTTCATTAATCAAAATAAAGTTTACAAATATAAGGAAGATAGAAGAACCTAATCAACCAATGCCTTGTCTAGGAAACATGAGGTAACCATAAAGAGGGACTAATTTTCTCTGCCAACATCGTAGATGTGTAGTAACCCACCCCTCTAAGCGCCTTGATATGTCTCCAATGTATTTATATTTTTTATTATTCCATGCTATTATATTATGAGTCTTGGATGTTTTATTACATTTACAACCAACTTTATATCATTTTTTGGGACTAACCTAATAACTTAGTGCCCAATGCCAGTTGTGGGTTTTGCATGTTTTTTACTTTGCAGCAGTACCAAACGAAGTCCAAATGCCACGAAACTTTTTAAAGATTTTTTTTCTGGTGATAAGAGACCCTGGAAGCTTCTGGAGGCAAAGAGAAGATGGAAGAGGGGCCCACTAGGCACCAGGGCGTGCTAGAGGCCTCTAGCGCGCCCTGGTGGGTAGTGGGGCACACGAGCATCATTTTGACCTACCTTCGCCTCTATAAATACTCTAAAATACCAAAACCCTTAGGGGAGTCCACAAAATACTTTTTTCGTCGCCGCAAGTTTCAGAACCACGAGATCCAATCTAGAGGCCTTTTTCGGCACTCTGTCAGAGGGGGAAACGATCATGGAGGGGTTCTTCATCATCCTTGCTGCCCCTCCGATGATGAGTGAGTAGTTTACCAGAGACCTACGGGTCCGTAGTTAGTAGCTAGATGACTTCTTGTCTCTTTTGATCTTCAATACAATGTTCTCCTTGATGTTCTTGGAGATCTATTTGATGTAGTTACTTTTTACGGTGTGTTTGTTGGGATCCGATGAATTGTGAGTTTATGATCAGATCTATCCATGAATATTATTTGGATTTCCTCTGAACTCTTTTATGCATGATAATTATATCTTCGTATTTCTTCTCCGATTTATTGGTTTGGTTTGGCCAACTAGATTGATTTATCTTTCCATGGGAAGAGGTGCTTTGTGATGGGTCCGATCTTGCGGTGTTCAATCCCAGTGACAAAAAGAGACCTGAGACATATGTATCGTCGTTATTAAGGGTAAAAAGATGGGGTTTATTCACACGTGAGTTTATCTTGTCTACATCATGTCATTTTGCTTAAAGCATTACTCCATTTCCCATGAACTTAATACACTAGATGCATGCTAGATAGCAGTCGATGTATGGAGTAATAGTAATAGATGCAGGCAGGAGTCGGTCTACTAGTCTTGGATGTGATGCCTATATACATGATCATTGCCTTGGATCTCATCATAATTATTTGCTTGTCTGTCAATTGCCCAACAGTAATCTGTTTACCCACCGTATGCTATTTTCTTGAGAGAAGCCTCTAATGAAAACTATGGTCCCCGGGTCTATTTTCTATCATATATTAAAACCAAAAATACCTTCCTGTAATTTTTCTTTATTTATTTTATTTTTTATTTTACTTAGATCTATTTATCAAAACCTATACAATTTAATCTTGCTCATAACCATTGAGGGATTGACAACCCCTCTACGCGTTGGGTTGCAAGTGTTTGTTGTTTGTGTCCAGGTACTGTTTACATAGTGTTGCTTAGTTCTCCTATTGGATTGATAATCTTAGTTTCATAACTAAGGGAAATACTTATCTCTACTGTACTGCATCATCCCCTCCTCTTCGGGGAAATCCTAACATAGCTCACAAGTAGCAGGAATAATTTCTAGCGTTGTTGCTGGGCAGACATCATCAACATCTATCAAGTACCTACGCATAGAATTTCATCTCCTTGAATTTACTTTATTTTCCATTTGCCTCTCATTTTCGTATCCCCCACTTCTAAAAAGTTTTTACAAAAATACAAAAAATATTTTCTGTTTACCTCTTTATGTGTTTTCTTGTTCGCTTGTTTTGAAACTATAATCATGAGTGACTTTGGTATGGCAGAAATAGATGATGGTAGAACTCCTAAAATTGGAAGTTACACTAATCTTGATGCTAAAACTTTTGTTTTGGGACAAGGGAATGTTATAGGAAAAAGTCATCCAAGGATTCTTTAATTGAGTTGTAACTTTGACTTGTGATGATGCTCATATACTTAGAAGAACTAAAACTTATGCATAAGCTATTTCCCCACTTGTTCTTAACCTTAAGAGAAGATTTATTCACACTCATCCTACCTTGCAAAGATTGTTTTATGAGTTACCTGTTATAAAAGATCCTAGAGCTAAAAAGATAGCTACCCTTGTCCTTATGAATGAGTTTGATCACATAGTGCGGGAAGCCAGGGAGATCTTGGATTTTCATGGTATGAACCGTGAAAACTAGTAATAGATGAGATCCTTTATAATAGTGATTATTTATAAAGGTATTTTCTTCGCAACGATCGCATCTTTAATGAGAACCTTAAAAAGGAAGTTCCTCCTTTGAGTATGATCCAACAAATTTACAATGATATTAATCAACAATATTCTTGGATTGTAGCCAGTAATCAAGGGGGATTTGCAGATGGGCAACTTGCTAATGCTAAAATTTCTATGGATGATGTGTTCCATGTTATATTTGAAAAACCTCATGATGAAAATACATTTGTGGGAAAGAAGAAGAGACATGACAATACTTGAAACTTTGCATTATGCCTAGCTAGGGGCGTAAAACAATAGCGCTAGTTGGGAGGCAACCCAATAGTTATATTTTAATTTTTTGTTTTCAATAAATATACAATTATGCTCCTGTTATGATTGTGTTTTAGTGTTTTAATTAGTGTTTGTGCCAAGTAAAGACTTTGGGTGATAGTTGATTTGATTATGTGCATTAACAGAAACTTTTGCGTTCAGTAGCGGAATTGTTAAAATTTGCTGGAGAGTGATAAATTCTGATTCTTTTACATGATTGGTATACAAATTGCCTACGTTGTCCTAAGTTTTCAGAATTTTTGGAGTTATGAAGTATGGTCAAAGTTCAGAATACTACAGACTGTTCTGTTTTTGACAGATTTTGTTTTTGTTGCATTGTGTGCTTATTTTGATGAACCTATGGATTGTATCGAGGGGTATAATAAATGGTAAAGTTAGAATACAATAGGTGTAATGCAATAACAAAATATGAATGGGTTTGCAATAGTAATTAAAAGTGGTGATTTGCTTTATTATGCTAACGGATCTCACAAAGGTTTTGTTAAGTTTTGTGTGATTGAAGTTTTCAAGTTTTGCGTGAGATCACGATGGATGAAGGAGTAAGGAGTGGCAAGAGCCTAATATTGGGGGTGCCCAAGGCACCTCAAGCTAATATTCAAGGACTCCCAAGCAACTAAGCATGGGGATGCCCCAGAAGGGATCCCCTCTTTCTTCTAACGACCATCGTTAACTTTACTTGGAGGTATATTTTTATTCGTCACATATCATGAGTTTTGCTTGGAGCGTCTTGTATTATATGAGTCTTTCTTTTCTTTTCTTTTTAGTTTGTCACAATCATCCTTGCTGAATACACTTGTTTGAGAGAGGCACACACATATCATGATTTGCTAGAATAGTCTATGTGCTTCACTTAAATCTTGTGAGCTAGGCAGTTGCTCTAGTACTTCACTTATATCTTTTTGAGCATGGCGGTGGTTATATTTTGAAGAAATATGCTCTCATGCTTCACTTATATTATTTTGAGAGTTGGAAAATTTTAAAGAAATATGCTCTCATGCTTGACTTATATTATTTTGGGAGATGTAGTTTTTGAAGAAAATTTTATGCTCTTGTGCTTCACTTAGATCTTTTTGAGAGTTAATAATAGTAATGGTAATTTGCACAACATATGAATTTGTTCCCAAAGTGATAGATATTCAAGGGGGGTATAATAAAAACTTTCATGAATATCATTGGACATTATGAACTTGATTCCTTGCAATAATTTTGCAATATGGAGATAGTGATATGTGAGTCATGTTGGTGAGTAATTATGCTTTAGTAAGAATATTAGTATTAAGGTTTGTGATTCCCTATGCATGCACGTAAAGTCAATAGTTATGCAATGAAATTATATCCTACTTGTGGTGGATTATTCAGGGTTAATTACTTTCAATGCTTGTTTATGACCGTTTTTGTTTTTTGGTTGGTTGCTTCTCAATCTATTTGCTAGCCTTCCCTTGTACTAAGCGGGAATACTGCTTGTGCATCCAACTCCTTAAACCCAAAAATGTGGCAAATGAGTCCACCATACCTACCTATATGAAGGAAATATGCCCTAGAGGCAATAATAAATGTTATTATTTTATTGCCTTATATCATGATAAATGTTTATTATTCATGCTAGAATTGTATTATCCGGAAACATAATACTTGTGTGAATATATACACAAACCAAACGTCACTAGTAAGCCTCTACTTGACTAGCTCGTTAATCGAAGATGGTTATGTTTCCTAACCATAGACATGTGTTGTCATTTGATTAATGGGATCACATCATTAGGAGAATGATGTGATTGACATGACCCATTCCATTAGCTTAGCACCCGATCGTTTAGTATATTGCTATTGCTTTCTTCATGACTTATACATGTTCCTATGACTATGAGATTATGCAACTCCCGTTTACCGGAGGAACACTTTGTGTGCTACCAAACGTCACAACGTAACTGGGTGATTATAAAGGAGCTCTACAGGTGTCTCCAAAGGTGAATGTTGGGTCGGCGTATTTCGAGATTAGGATTTGTCACTCCGATTGTCGGAGAGGTATCTCTGGGCCCTCTCGGTAATGCACATCACATAAGCCTTGCAAGCATTACAACTAATGAGTTAGTTTCAAGATGATGTATTACGAAACGAGTAAAGAGACTTGCCGGTAACGAGATTAAACTAGTTATTGAGATACCGACGATCGAATCTCGGGCAAGTAACATACCGATGACAAAGGGAACAACTTATGTTGTTATGCGGTCTGACCGATAAAAGATCTTCGTAGAATATGTAGGAGCCAATATGAGCATCCAGGTTCCGCTATTGGTTATTGACCGGAGACGTGTCTCGGTCATGTCTACATTATTCTCGAACCCGTAGGGTCCGCACGCTTAAGGTTTCGATGACAGTTATATTATGAGTTTATGCATTTTGATGTACCGAAGTTTGTTCGGAGTCCCGGATGTGATCACGGACATGACGAGGAGTCTCGAAATGGTCGAGACATAAAGATTGATATATTGGAAGCCTATATTTGGATATCGGAAGTGTTCCGGGTGAAATCGGGATTTTACCGGAGTACCGGGAGGTTACCGGAACCCCCCGGGAGGTATATGGGCCTTAGTGGGCTTTAGTGGAAGAAAGGAGAGGTGGCCAGGGCCGGGCCACGCGCCCCTCCCCCCTAGTCCGAATAGGACAAGGAGAGGGGGCGGTGCCCCCCCTTCCTTCTCTCTCTCCTCTTTCCCCCTCCCGAATCCTATTCCAACTAGGAAAGGGAGGGAATCATACTCCCGGTGGGAGTAGGACTCCTCCTGGCCGGCCGCACCTCCCCCTGCTCCTTTATATACGGGGCAGGGGGCACCCCTAGACACACAAGTTGATCCACGTGATCATATTCTTAGCCGTGTGCGGTGCCCCCTTCCACCATAATCCTCGATAATATTGTAGCGGTGCTTAGGCGAAGCCCTACGACGGTAGTACATCAAGATCGTCACCACGCCGTCGTGCTGACGGAACTCTTCCCCGACACTTTGCTGGATCGGAGTCCGGGGATCGTCATCGAGCTGAACGTGTGCTAGAACTCGGAGGTGCCGTAGTTTCGGTGCTTGATCGGTCGGGCCGTGAAGACGTACGACTACATCAACCGCGTTGTGCTAACGCTTCCACTGTCGGTCTACAAGGGTACATAGATCACACTCTCCCTTCTCATTGCTATGCATCACCATGATCTTGCGTGTGCGTAGGAATTTTTTTGAAATTACTACGTTCCCCAACAGCGGTATCAGAGCCTAGGTTTTATGTGTTGATGTTATATGCACGAGTAGAACACAAGTGAGTTGTGGGCGATATAAGTCATACTGCTTACCAGCATGTCATACTTTGGTTCGGCGGTATTGTTGGACGAAGCGGCCCGGACCGACATTACGCGTACGCTTACGCGAGACCGGTTCTCCCGACGTGCTTTGCACAAAGGTGGCTAGCGGGTGACAGTTTCTCCAACTTTAGTTGAACTGAGTGTGGCTACGCTCGGTCCTTGCGAAGGTTAAAACAGCACCAACTTGACAAACTATCGTTGTGGTTTTGATGCATAGATAAGATTGGTTCTTGCTTAAGCCCGTAGCAGCCACGTAAAACTTGCAACAACAAAGTAGAGGACGTCTAACTTGTTTTTGCAGGGCATGTTGTGACGTGATATGGTCAAGACATGATGCTAAATTTTATTGTATGAGATGATCATGTTTTGTAACCGAGTTATCGGCAACTGGCAGGAGCCATATGGTTGTCGCTTTATTGTATGCAATGCAATCGCGCTGTAATGCTTTACTTTATCACTAAGCGGTAGCGATAGTCGTGGAAGCATAAGATTGGCGAGACAACAACGATGCTACGATGGAGATCAAGGTGTCGCGCCGGTGACGATGGTGATCACGACGGTGCTTCGAAGATGGAGATCACAAGCACAAGATGATGATGGCCATATCATATCACTTATATTGATTGCATGTGATGTTTATCTTTTATGCATCTTATCTTGCTTTGATTGACGGTAGCATTATAAGATGATCTCTCACTAATTATCAAGAAGTGTTCTTCCTGAGTATGCACCGTTGCGAAAGTTCTTCGTGCTGAGACACCACGTGATGATCGGGTGTGATAGGCTCTACGTTCAAATACAACGGGTGCAAAACAGTTGCACACGCGGAATACTCAGGTTATACTTGACGAGCCAAGCATATACAGATATGGCCTCGGAACACGGAGACCGAAAGGTTGAGCGTGAATCATATAGTAGATATGATCAACATAGTGATGTTCACCAATGAAACTACTCCATTTCACGTGATGATCAGACATGGTTTAGTTGATCTGGATCACATAATCACTTAGAGGATTAGAGGGATGTCTATCTAAGTGGGAGTTCTTGAAGTAATATGATTAATTGAACCTAAATTTATCATGAACTTAATACCTGATAGTATCTTGCTTATTTATGTTTGATTGTAGATAGATGGCCCGTGCTGTTGTTCCGTTGAATTTTAATGCGTTCCTTGAGAAAGCAAAGTTGAAAGATAATGGTAGCAATTACACGGACTGGGTCCGTAACTTGAGGATTATCCTCATTGCTGCATAGAAGAATTACGTCCTGGAAGCACCGCTGGGTGCCAGGCCTGCTGCTGGAGCAACACCAGATGTTATGAACGTCTGGCAGAGCAAAGCTGATGACTACTCGATAGTTCAGTGTGCCATGCTTTACGGCTTAGAATCAGGACTTCAACGACGTTTTGAACGTCATGCAGCATATGAGATGTTCTAGGAGTTGAAGTTAATATTTCAAGAAAATGCCCGGATTGAGAGATATGAAGTCTCCAATAAGTTATAGCTGCAAGATGGAGGAGAACAGTTCTGTCAGTGAGCATATACTCAAAATGTCTGGGTATAATAATCACTTGATTCAATTGGGAGTTAATCTTCCAGATGATTGCGTCATTGACAGAATTCTCTAATCACTGCCACCAAGCTACAAGAGCTTCGTGATGAACTATAATATGCAAGGGATGAATAAGACTATTCCCGAGCTCTTCGCAATGCTGAAAGCTACGGAGGTAGAAATCAAGAAGGAGCATCAAGTGTTGATGGCCAACAAGACCACTAGTTTCAAGAAAAAGGGCAAAAGGAAGAAGAAGGGGAACTTCAAAAAGAACAGCAAGCAAGTTGCTACTCAAGATAAGAAACCCAAACCTGGACCTAAGCCTGAAACTGAGTGCTTCTACTACAAGCAGACTGGTCACTGGAAGCGGAACTGCCCCAAGTATTTGGCGGATAAGAAGGATGGCAAGGTGAACAAAGGTATATGTGATATACATGTTATTGATGTGTACCTTACTAATGCTCGCAGTAGCACCTGGGTATTTGATACTAGTTCTGTTGCTAATATTTGCAACTCGAAACAGGGACTACGGATTAAGCGAAGATTGGCTAAGGACGAAGTGACGATGCGCGTGGGAAATGGTTCCAAAGTCGATGTGATCGCAGTCGGCACGCTACCTCTACATCTACCTTCGGGATTAGTATTAGACCTAAATAATTGTTATTTGGTGCCAGCGTTAAGCATGAACATTATATCTGGATCTTGTTTGATGCGAGACGGTTATTCATTTAAATCAGAGAATAATGGTTGTTCTATTTACATGAGTAATATCTTTTATGGTCATGCACCCTTGAAGAGTGGTCTATTTTTGATGAATCTCGATAGTAGTGATACACATATTCATAATGTTGAAGCCAAAAGATGCAGAGTTGATAATGATAGTGCAACTTATTTGTGGCACTGCCGTTTGGGTCATATCGGTATAAAGCGCATGAAGAAACTCCATACTGATGGGCTTTTGGAACCACTTGATTATGAATCACTTGGTACTTGCGAACCGTGCCTTATGGGTAAGATGACAAAAACACTGTTCTCCAGTACTATGGAGAGAGCAACAGATTTGTTGGAAATCATACATACAGATGTATGTGGTCCGATGAATGTTGAGGCTCGTGACGGATATCGTTATTTTCTCACCTTCACAGATGACTTAAGCAGATATGGGTATATCTACCTAATGAAACACAAGTCTGAAACATTTGAAAAGTTCAAAGAATTTCAGAGTGAAGTTGAAAATCATCGTAACAAGAAAATAAAATTCCTATGATCTGATCGTGGAGGAGAATATTTGAGTTACGAGTTTGGTGTACATTTGAAACAATGTGGAATAGTTTCGCAACTCACGCCACCCAGAACACCACAACGTAATGGTGTGTCTGAACGTCGTAATCGTACTTTACTAGATATGGTGCGATCTATGATGTCTCTTATTGATTTACCGCTATCGTTTTGGGGATATGCTCTAGAGACGGCCGCATTCACGTTAAATAGGGCACCATCAAAATCCGTTGAGACGACGCCATATGAACTGTGGTTTGGCAAGAAACCAAAGTTGTCGTTTCTGAAAGTTTGGGGCTGCGATGCTTATGTGAAAAAACTTCAACCTGATAAGCTCGAACCCAAATCGGAGAAATGTGTCTTCATAGGATATCCAAAGGAAACTATTGGATACACCTTCTATCACAGATCCGAAGGCAAGACTTTTGTTGCTAAATTCGGAAACTTTCTAGAGAAGGAGTTTCTCTCGAAAGAAGTGAGTGGGAGGAAAGTAGAACTTGACGAGGTAACTGTACCTGCTCCCTTATTGGAAAGTAGTACATCACAGAAACCTGTTTCTGTGACACCTACACCAATTAGTGAGGAAGCTAATGATAATGATCATGAAACTTCAGAACAAGATACTACTGAACCTCGTGGATCAACCAGAGTAAGATCCGTGCCAGAGTGGTACGGTAATCCTGTTCTGGAAGTCATGCTACTAGATCATGATGAACCTACGAACTATGAAGAAGCGATGGTGAGCCCAGATTCCACAAAATGGCTTGAAGCCATCAAATCTGAGATGGGATCCATGTATGAGAACAAAGTATGGACTTTGGTTGACTTGCCCAATGATCGGCAAGCAATTGAGAATAAATGGATCTTCAAGAAGAAGACTGACGCTGACGGTAATATTACTGTCTACGAAGCTCGACTTGTTGCAAAAGGTTTTCGGCAAGTTCAAGGGATTGACTACGATGAGACCTTCTCACCCATAGCGATGCTTAAAAGGATACAGTTACCTCGGCAAGTTCAAGGGATTGACTACGATGAGACCTTGTCACCCGAATCATGTTTGCAATTGCCGCATTTTATGATTATGAAATTTGGCAAATGGATGTCAAAACTGCATTCCTGAATGGATTTCTGCAAGAAGAGTTGTATATGATGCAGCCGGAAGGTTTTGTCGATCCAAAGGGAGCTAACAAAGTGTGCAAGCTCCAGCGATCCATTTATGGACTGGTGCAAGCCTCTCGGAGTTGGAATAAACGCTTTGATAGTGTGATCAAAGCATTTGGTTTTGTACAGACTTTTGGAGAAGCCTGTATTTACAAGAAAGTGAGTGGGAGCTCTGTAGCATTTCTGATATTATATGTAGATGACATATTGCTAATCGGAAATGATATAGAATTTCTGGATAGCATAAAAGGATACTTGAATAAAAGTTTTCCAATGAAAGACCTCGGTGAAGCTGCTTACATATTGGGCATTAAGATCTATAGAGATAGATCAACACGCTTAATTGGACTTTCACAAAGCACATACCTTGACAAAATTTTGAAGAAGTTCAAAATGGATCAAGCAAAGAAAGGATTCTTGCCTGTGTTACAAGGTGTGAGATTGAGTAAGACTCAATCCCCGACCAATGCAGAAGATAGAGAGAAAATGAAAGATGTTCCCTATGCTTCAGCCATAGGCTCTATCATGTATGCAATGCTGTGTACCAGACCTGATGTGTGTCTTGCTATAAGTCTAGCAGGGAGGTACCAAAGTAATCCAGGAGTGGATCACTGGACAGCGGTCAAGAACATCCTGAAATACCTGAAAAGGACTAAGGATATGTTTCTCATATATGGAGGTGACAAAGAGCTCATCGTAAATGGTTACGTTGATGCAAGCTTTGACACTGATCCGGACGATTCTAAATCGCAAACCGGATACGTGTTTACATTAAACGGTGGAGCTCTCAGTTGGTGCAGTTCTAAACAAAGCGTTGTGGCGGGATCTACATGTGAAGCAGAGTACATAGCTGCTTCGGAAGCAACAAACGAAGGATTCTGGATGAAGGAGTTCATATCCGATCTAGGTGTCATACCTAGTGCATCGGATCCAATGAAAATCTTTTGTGACAATACTGGTGCAATTGCCTTGGCAAAGGAATCCAGATTTCACAAGAGAACCAAGCACATCAAGAGACGCTTCAATTCCATCCGGGATCTAGTCCAGGTGGGAGCCATAGAGATTTGCAAGATACATACGGATCTGAATGTAGCAGACCCGTTGACTAAGCCTCTTCCACGAGCAAAATATGATCAGCACCAAAGCTCCATGGGTGTTAGAATCATTACTGTGTAATCTAGATTATTGACTCTAGTGCAAGTGGGAGACTGAAGGAAATATGCCCTAGAGGCAATAATAAATGTTATTATTTTATTTCCTTATATCATGATAAATGTTTATTATTCATGCTATAATTGTATTATCCGGAAACATAATACTTGTGTGAATATATAGACAAACCAAACGTCACTAGTAAGCCTCTACTTGACTAGCTCGTTAATCGAAGATGGTTATGTTTCCTAACCATAGACATGTGTTGTCATTTGATTAATGGGATCACATCATTAGGAGAATGATGTGATTGACATGACCCATTCCATTAGCTTAGCACCCGATCATTTAGTATGTTGCTATTGCTTTCTTCATGACTTATACATGTTCCTATGACTATGAGATTATGCAACTCCCGTTTACCGGAGGAACACTTTGTGTGCTACCAAACGTCACAACGTAACTGGGTGATTATAAAGGAGCTCTACAGGTGTCTCCAAAGGTGAATGTTGGGTCGACGTATTTCGAGATTAGGATTTGTCACTCTGATTGTCGGAGAGGTATCTCTGGGCCCTCTCGGTAATGCACATCACATAAGCCTTGCAAGCATTACAACTAATGAGTTAGTTTCAAGATGATGTATTACAAAACGAGTAAAGAGACTTGCCGGTAACGAGATTAAACTAGGTATTGAGATACCAACGATCGAATCTCGGGCAAGTAACATACCGATGACAAAGGGAACAACGTATGTTGTTATGCGGTGGTCTGACCGATAAAAGATCTTCGTAGAATATGTAGGAGCCAATATGGGCATCCAGGTTCCGCTATTGGTTATTGACCGGAGACGTGTCTCGGTCATGTCTACATTGTTCTCGAACCCGTAGGGTCCGCACGCTTAAGGTTTCGATGACAGTTATATTATGAGTTTATGCATTTTGATGTACCGAAGTTTGTTCGGAGTCCCGATGTGATCACGGACATGACGAGGAGTCTCGAAATGGTCGAGACATAAAGATTGATATATTGGAAGCCTATATTTGGATATCGTAAGTGTTCCGGGTGAAATCGGGATTTTACCGGAGTACCGGGAGGTTACCGGAACCCCCCGGGAGGTATATGGACCTTAGTGGGCTTTAGTGGAAGAGAGGAGAGGTGGCCAGGGCTGGGCCGCGCGCCCCTCCCCCCTAGTCCGAATAGGACAAGGAGAGGGGGGCGGCGCCCCCCCCCTTCTTCTCTCTCTCATCTTTCCCCCTCCCGAATCCTATTCCAACTAGGAAAGGGGGGAATCCTACTCCCGGTGGGAGTAGGACTCCTCCTGGCGCGCCCTCCTCCTGGCCGGTCGCACCTCCCCCTGCTCCTTTATATACGGGGGCAGGGGGCACCCCTAGACACACAAGTTGATCCACGTGATCATATTCTTAGCCGTGTGCGGTGCCCCCTTCCACCATAATCCTCGATAATATTGTAGCGGTGCTTAGGTGAAGCCCTGCGACGGTAGTACATCAAGATTGTCACCACACCGTCGTGCTGATGGAACTCTTCCCCGACACTTTGCTGGATCGGAGTTCGGGGATCGTCATCGAGCTGAACGTGTGCTAGAACTCGGAGGTGCCGTAGTTTCGGTGCTTGATCGGTCGGGCCGTGAAGACGTACGACTACATCAACCGCGTTGTGCTAACGCTTCCGCTGTCGGTCTACAAGGGTACGTAGATCACACTCTCCCCTCTCGTTGCTATGCATCACCATGATCTTGCGTGTGCGTAGGAATTTTTTTGAAATTACTACGTTCCCCAACACTATATGTAGTATTGCCATGCTATTCCAAGTAAATTTGTATGTGCCAACTCTAATTTTCAAAATGAATTTCCGTTTTGTGTGACCATTCCACTCATGAAGCAGCAGAGGGTGGCCAATATTTTCTATGCTAAGTATTTTATTCTCACGATGAGTGTTTATTCACTTTTCATTGCACGAGAGTGTGGAGGGTAATAGGGATTCCTGGTACCAAAATGATTTTTTATGTTGTTAATAATAAATTCCTTGGAAAGTGTTGGCATGGAAGGCACCCGAGGATACATCTAGCCAACGATTGTGAAAGAATGGTGGAAAGGAAATAAACTTTACTTTCTATTTGGGAACCGCCTATGATTTATCTAGCATGGAAGATATTGGGAATTCTCGATCATTTTCATTGACAGGAAAAGCATGCCTCTCAAAACAATTTTATCTCTCAATTTAAGCTATGAGCTCTGGCACCTCTACAAATATCTGCTTCCCTCTGCGAAGGGCCTATCTATTTATACTTTTTGCAATTTTTATTTTTATGTTGAGTCCTCATCTTCTCTTACAAAGCACCAACTAGGGAACACTATTGTCATACTTGTGTATTCGATGTAGTTAATATTTGAGTGTGTTTCATGAATGGATCAATGATTGAGCATAATGGGCTAGGTATAACTTTCTTTAGCGTTGATATTTTGAAAGACATAGTTGCTTGTTGATATGCTTGAGTATTGATGTCTTCATGTCAAATTATAGAATATTGCATTGAATCATTCAACTCCAATGTCCATGCTACAAAGAAAAGAATATATGATGGATATGTTAGGTAGAATTCCACATCAAAAATTCTGTTTTTATCATTTACCTACTCAAAGACGAGCAGGAATTGAGCTTGAGGATGCTTGATACGTATCCAACGCATCTATAATTTTTTATTGTCCCATGCTATTGTATTATCAATCTTTGTGTTTTATATACAATTACAAGAAACTTTATATCATTTCTTGGGACTAACCTACTAACTTAGTGCCTAGTGTTAGTTGCTGTTTTTTTGCTTGTTTTTACTTTGCAGAATATCAGAACCAAACGAAGTCCAAATGCCATGAAACTTTTTGGAAATCTTTTTCTGGTGATAAGAGACCCTGGAAGGTTCTGGAGGCCATGAGAAGATGGAAGAGGGGCCCACTGAACACCAGGGCGTGTCAGGGGCCTTTAGCGCGCTCTGGTGGGTACTGGGGCCCACGAGCATCATTTTGACCTACCTCCGCCTCTATAAATACTCTAAAATACCAAAACCCTCATGGGAGTCCACGAAATACTTTTTCCGCTGCCGCAAGTTTCAGAACCACGAAAACCAATATAGAGGCCTTTTCCGGCACTCTGCCGGAGGCGGAAACAATCACGGAGGGTTTCTTCATCATCCTTACTAACCCTCGGATGATGCATGAGTAGTTTACCACAGACCTACGGGTCCGTAGTTAGTAGCTAGATGACTTCTTCTCTCCTTTTATCTCAATACAATGTTCTCCTCAGTGTTCTTGGAGATCTATTTGATGTAATGACTTTTTGTGGTGTGTTTGTTGGGATCTGATGAATTGTGAGTTTATGATTAGATCTATCCATGAATATTATTAGGGTTTTCACTGAACTCTTTTATGCATGATTATTATAGCTTCGTATTTCTTCTCCGATTTCTTGGTTTGGTTTGTCCAACTAGATTGATTTATCTTGCCATCGGAAGAGGTGCTTTGTGTTGGGTTTGATCTTGCGGTGCTCAATCCCAATGACAGAAAGGGACATGACACGTATGTATCATTAAGAACAGTAAAACTGCACCTAATCCCTGCAATCTCAGGGATTAGGCGTTTCTGGCCGTTTGATTTCGTTTGTTAAACGTCCTGGCCATCCAATCTAAAGTTAACACCATGTTGGCTGCGAACTGGGCCTATCGTCACAAGGGCAGCTACTCTCGTAGCTATTTTGGAGCCCTGTTGTTAATTGGGCCATCTTTTCCTGCTCGGCCCAACGCAGCGAAGGCCCTCTCCTACAAGCGCTCCCCTTTCTGTAAAAGAAAAAAACTCGCTCCACACAAGAATGAATCAAGGGCGGTTGAGAGGATGCGACGGGCGGTCGAACAAGAGCGGATGCAGCGGCCGCTCGATTGAGGCGAAGCAGGCAACCTACGGTGGGATCGTGCCGATGCGCGAGCGAATCCAGCCTACGATTCACTCACGAGCGAATCTAGCGTGAGGGGATCGAGCAGAAACGCCTGATGTGGGTGAACCGAGGACCGGTCGATCCGCCTACAAGGTATGGAGGTGTGGGGGACTCGGGCGATTATGGCGCATTATCTCCTGGAAACTGCTCCACCCAGCCTTAATTAACACAATCATACTTCAGTTTTGAATCAGGCATTCATGTCTCGGGGCGACCTCTCGTTTGCACACTTCAGTTTCCAACTGATGCGTCTATATATGCTTCCTCCCCGGCCACTCTTGGCTCACCCTCTCTACTCCAGCAGCACAAAATATTCAAGATCATGTTCGGGTAGATCTCCCTGTGTTCTTCCTTATGCGTATGTGTTATGGAGATTGCTGCCCCAAGGTGAGCAGATCAAATCTTATTTTGTAGTATCCAATCAGTTCTTATATATGATAAATATGGTGAATACCAATTCTTCGGTTTTGATCAAGATCTGAGATGGCATATTTTCCAGCCTCCATGTGAAAATTTGTTTAACTTTCAATTTATTCAGTTTGGTAATTTTGCCCGTTCAAAGTTTATGTGTTAATCTGGGTAAGTAACTGTTTACTTGTACTACAACTGATGCTAATTAAGCTAAAGGTTTTATGAGTTGGTAAAACGTCGAATTGTTTTGTGAAAAGTAGTAGCAGGCACATATGAACTTGAAAACATAAACTAATATAATGGTCATTGTCGGTGTCAAAACCGGCGGATCTCGGGTAGGGGGTCCCGAACTGTGCGTCTAGGCCGGATGGTAACAGGAGGCAGGGAACACGATGTTTTACCCAGGTTTGGGCCCTCTTGATGGAGGTAAAACCCTACGTCCTGCTTGATTAATATTGATGATATGGGTAGTACAAGAGTAGATCTACCACGAGATCAAGGAGGCTAAACCCTAGAAGCTAGCCTACGGTATGATTGTTGTATATGGAGTTGATTCCCTACGGACTACAACCCTCTGGTTTATATAGACACCGGATAGGGTTAGGGTTACATAGAGTCGGTTACAATGGTAGGAGATCTTGAATATCCGCATCGCCAAACTTGCCTTCCATGCCAAGGAAAGTCCCATCCGGACACGAGACGAAGTCTTTAATCTTGTATCTTCATAGTCCTGGAGTCCGGCTGAAGGTATAGTCCGGCTACCCGAACACCCCCTAATCCAGGACTCCCTCAGTAGCCCCCGAACCAGGCTTCAATGACGACGAGTCCGGCGCGCAGATTGTTCGGCATTGCAAGGCGGGTTCTTCTCCAAATCTTGTGTACCTGTAGGAATAATGTCCAATTTTTGTAATGTAGTGCTCCTCGGCTTCCACACCCAATAATGGCCGCCTTCCATGTGTCAAACGAATGCGAAAAGCCGGGGCGTTTTTACATCCACACCCCTAGCCGTATAAATGAGCCGCCTATTTAACGGGATGGGGATTTAGGTCCAAACCACATCTTCTCCTTTCCGCGAGTTATCATCAGAGCGCTTCCAGCAAAGGTCCATTCCAACATGACCAGCCGTCGCAGCTCCTCCCCTCGCCCCTCCGGTCCCAAACCCGGGGACTGGGAGAGTTGCACCATCCCACATAGCGAGTTAGTTTCGCTTCAGGCCAAGGGATTTCTCCCTCAGGCATACATGGTCCCGGTCCGAGCCGGTCTCGCCACCTACAATGGCGGAAAACAAGCGGAGAGCACCCCCAACCCTTCTAAAGGAGAGCGGGTGTGCCTCGTCCCCTATCTAATAAGGGGAATGGGATTTCCAATTCATCCATTTCTCCACGGGCTTCTGGAGTTCTACGGCCTCCAGCTGCACAATCTCACGCCCGCCTCCGCATTGCATATTGCGGGTTTCGTCGCCCTTTGTGAGCTATTTTTAGGCGTTGAGGCTCATTTCGCGCTGTGGAAGAGGTTATTCTGCCTGGTGCCCCGTTCTCAAGAGGGGTCTATATACCAAGTGGGCGGAGCCGAAGTATGGCGCATCGCCGGGACCGGATACCTATCCGGAACCCCAAAGAAGGCGTCCGAGGACTGGCCTTCAGAATGGTTTTATGTAGATGACGTCCCGCTATCGGACCCTATCCGGGTCGGTCTCCCTGAGTTCAACAGTGCTCCATTGAAGAAACGCTTGAGCTGGCGTCCGCGGAGCTCTCAGAGAGAAAGCGACAAAGACGTCCTTTACCTGATGGGCCGGATAAGACTATTGGCTCATTCCGGACTAACCATGATTGGAGTCATGGCTGCATGCATTATGCGGGGGGTGCAGCCGCTTCAACATAGAGGCCACCCCATGTGGGATTTCAGCGGGGAGGATGACGCCACACGTTACGGTCGTAAGGGGCCGGCCTCAGCCGCCGCCTTAGTAAAGATCTTATCCTCTTTGTACAAGGGAGAAAAGGAGGAATTCCTCCGCCTCAACCGGCGGGCCGGATTCAGTATGTACGATCCTCCAAGTTGGGTAAGTGAACAATTGTGCTTGCCCGTTTGTTTTATACTCCCATGGTTAGATAGGTAGTCTAACGACTTCAATGCAGGAACTGCGACAGGAGGTAAAGGATATAAGCAGCCGCCCTCCACAGCCCGAGGACCCAAAACGGTCCCTCAATCCGGACTTCGAAGAGGATCCGGACATATCGGTGGAGCTTATCGACGGGGTGTTCCATCAGCTAAGCAAGGACAATACCTTGGTAGCCATTACGGCGGATTACCCAGGGTTAATCCCGGCCTCCCAGGTGACAGAGACCGGGGTCTTATTCCCTTGAAAGAGATTCCACCCTCACGTAGCCCGGTGTTTCTGACGACAGCCATGTTTTGCAGGGGAGATTTCCGAGGCAGGAGGCCGAACCTGCGGCGGCTAGCCAACGAGGGGCCGCAGGGCCCCGTGGGGCAAAAAGGAATGAAGTCCGGACTGAGATGCCGGCGCAAAGGTATAGTGCACCCTCTGTTTCCCTGGAGTTATTCTGCCAGGGCATATTAACGTTCGTGCTATCTTCAGAACGAAGAGACCTCGCCGGACTACATCCGGAGAGGTTGCCCATCGCGCCTCCACCAGCCAGGCTCCAATGTCTGGCCAGGAAGCAGAGGCAAGCACAAGGCGCGCACCGGACGCTCCTCCGACAGAGGATGCGGACAGGCTGTCTGCCACAAATTCTGAAGTGGAGAGTGCCATGAACCACAGGCGTCGCCGGACAATTCTACGCGACGCTTGTTTCTCCCAAGAGGCTTTAGATGCCTTTAATTCGGGAGATGCGTACCTCCGTGCCGCTCAAAATGGTTTAGCCAGAGCCACGGAGCAGTATGTAAAAGACATACGGGTAAGAAAATTTTGGTTAAATATATATATATATGCCAGTAGCCCCCGAGACTTGAAGCAGTTAGAGGAACTGATTTAAGGATCATTTAATATGCAGCTTCTTACAGAGAAGAATACCGTACTGTCCCAGGAGCTGGAAAAGTGCAAGGCCCAACTAGAGGCGGCACTAGCCGCAGCAGGGGAGCCCAAAGAGACCCCCTCAGGTAAGATACACTTCGAAAGATTAGTATTGTGCGGTGTGGGTGCAAATCTGACAAATCATATTGCAGATGGCGCCGGACTCGATCCGGACAAGCAACAACTCTTACGCCGGCTAAAGTCCGGTGAGAGTACGTTGACAAAGGTGAGGCGAGAGAAGAATGATCTTCAGGATGCCAACACCAAGCTGGACGTCGAACTTAAAGATGTTCGTGGCCAGCTGTCAGACTCCACGAAGGAGAATCAGCGGCTTCGACGCGGCATTTTTAGTAAGTGCTTGAACGAACTTTGAAAAAAGAGTTCGGCGAGGAAGTCGACTAACAAAGTAATGTCTGTAGGTATGCTCACAGGTCGTCCTGCAGAGGAGATGCCCGGTTCTACGGGTGACCTTCTTCCCGAACTCTTGCAACTGCATGAGCGAATTCGGCAGGCGATGCGGGATATTGCCCAAGCCTTATGGCCTTCCCACTCCGTGCCCGAGGACCTTGGAGAGCTTGCGGAGAAGCTGAAGGGAGCTCGGCGGCGCTTCCGGTTATGGAAGATATCGGCCTGCCGACAAGGCGCTAGGGAGGCCTGGGCCATGGTGAAGACCCGTTTTACGAAATCTGACCCAAACCACATGGCCGAGGTCGGACCAGTGGGGCCTGACGGGAAGGAGATCCCTGTAAGCTTAGTATACGGCCAAGTAGAGTTGGCCGCGAAGTATTCCCAGCAGGACTGTAAATTAGACAGCCTGTTAGATGGTATAGAAGAGGAATACAATCAGTCAGAATGACTGTGTAATTTTGAATTGACATGTGTAATGCCTTCTAGCCGGATTGTAGATCGTTTGTCGTTGCCGACCTTTTCGCTTCAACCTCGGGACCTGATGGTCCGGAGTGTGTCCGAATACCCTAGCGGTTATATAAGAACCGTGGTATGCGTGGAGACCAGGCGTAGGGGTCATCAGTGCTTTATCAGACAAGTACCCAACTAGTTATGTTATATTACATGGGTAGTAAGAAACATCTTCTAGAGAGAATAGTTCCGTTAAGGGTTCCTTTCGCTGGGAGGCATGCCCTAAGGTGCATGTCCGGACTGCGTGAAGAGACGCAGAAAAAAAAGGCATCTAGGGGCGCATAAAATGAGTAAAAAGATCATCTTTTATTTCACCGACCGAATATTCCCTTAAGAACGCTAGCTTTCGGCTTCACCCAGTCTGAGGTACACATCCGGCTGACCCGGCAGTAACAATCGCAGAGGTGCTCCCTTTACCGCCTAGCCGAACAATCGGGAACGTAGGGGTAAGCACAGGAGCCAGGCAACCCAGCTTGGCCAAAACTTAAGTCATATCGATGCATATAATGGTGAAGAAAAAAGGTACATGCGGAAGTTTTGACGCATGTGTTGGGCGTGAAGCCCGTATAAATAAGCTTCTGTTAAAGAAGCCCCTAGGTTTAATGAGCGCAAGTGGCGCGTCACTAGATGAGCCTTTAAGGGCCATGAAAGAAAAAAAATGGGAAGGAAAGAAATGTAAGACAGAAAAATACAAAAAGGGATGGACAGAGGAAGGAGACGAACACAGAGTCCGGCACTAGGCATAGAATCTTCGGAGACGGGTGGCGTTCCATGGGTTCAGCTCGAGTCGGTTGTTCGACGCATCTCGCAGGCGGTATGCCCCACCAGTCAGGACTTGGTCGATTATGAATGGACCTTCCCACTTGGGCTTGAGTTTGTCCTTTTTCTTATCCGGCAGGCATAGAACTAGTTCGCCAACATTGTAATTTTTGGCCCGTACTTCTCTGCTTTGATATCTTCGGGCCTGCTGTTGATAAAATGCGGAACGGGCTTTTGCCACATCGCGCTCCTCCTCCAAGGCGTCCAAGTTGTCCTACCGATCGAGCTCGGCTTCTCTTTCTCCGTACATGCGCACTCTAGGTGAGTCATGAATTATGTCGCAGGGCAGAACTGCTTCTGCGCCGTACACCATAAAAATGGTGTGTACCCGGTGGTGCGATTTGGCGTGGTCCGCAGCCCCCATAGCACGGAGTCGAGCTCCTCTACCCAGTGCGTGTTAGATTCCTTGAGGGACCGCACCAGTCTGGGTTTGATGCCGCTCATGATAAGACCATTTGCACGTTCGACCTGGCCGTTGGTTTGTGGGTGATATACGGAAGCATAATCGAGCTTGATGCCCATGTTTTTGCACCAGAGTTTTACCTCGTCGGCGGTAAAATTTGTACCGTTGTCGGTTATGATGCTGTGGGGGACGCCATAACGGTGTACAACCCTGGATATGGAGTCTATCACAGGTCCGGATTTGGCCGTTTTAACAGGCTTGGCTTCTATCCATTTGGTGAACTTATCCACCATGACCAGTAAGTATTTTTTTCCTATGGGTTCCACCTTTAAGGGGTCCGACCATGTCAAGCCCCCAGACCGCAAAAGGCTAGGTGATGGGTATAGTTTGGAGTGCGGTGGGTGGCATATGGCTTTGGTTGGCAAAAAGTTGGCAACCAGCGCATCGTTGGACTAGGTCCTGAGCGTCTGCTCGGGCCGTCGGCCAGTAAAAGCCTGTACAGAAAGCCTTGCTAATGAGGGACCGAGCAGCGGCGTGGTGACCACCGAGTCCGGCATGAATTTCAGCCAGGAGGTTCTGCCCTTCCTCTTCGGAGATGCACCTTTGAAGGACTCCGATAGTGCTTTTCTTATAAAGTTCTCCCTCATGGACTCTGTAGGCCTTAGATCGCCGCACTATGCAGCGGGCCTCGTTTTGGTCCTCCAGGAGTTCCTGCCTTGTAAGGTAGGCTAGGAATGGTTCTGTCCACAGGGCGATAACCGCCATTATTACGTGGGCTGAAGGTGTAATTTCGTTGGCAGAGCCTCCAATTGTGTCAGATTGTTCGGCGTCGAGTGGTGCGGCTGGGTTCGGGCTATTATTTGCGGGTTCCCCCTCCCATGCTACGGATGGCTTGAACAATCTTTCCAAAAAGACGTTGGGGGGGCTGCATCGTGTTTTGCTCCGATGCGTGCTAGGACGTCCGCCGCTTGATTGTTTTCTCGGGCTATATGGTGAAACTCCAGCCCTTCGAACCGAGCTGAGATTTTTAGGACGGCATCGCGGTAAGCTGCCATTTTTGGGTCCTTGGCGTCGAAGTCTCCATTTATTTGGGATATCGCGAGGTTTGAATCCCCGCGTACCTCTAGGCGCTGGATACCCATGGATACTGCTATCCGGAGGCCATGTAGGAGGGCCTCATATTCGGCTGCATTGTTGGAATCCGTGTACACGATTTGGAGCACATATTGGACTGTGTCTCCTGTGAGGGACGTCAGGACGACGCCGGCCCCCAGTCCGGCCAACATTTTGGAGCCGTCGAAATGCATAATCCAATTTGAATATGTGCCGTACTCCTTAGGGAGCTCGGCCTCCATCCATTCTGCGACGAAGTCGGCCAAAACTTGCGATTTAATAGCTCGCCGTGGCTTATAGGTTATATCGAACGGGAGAAGCTCGATGGCCCATTTTGCAATCCGGCCCGTTGCATCACAGTTGTTGATAATATCGTTTAGTGGCACTTCCGAGGCTACTGTTATGGAACACTCTTGAAAGTAGTGTCGTAGCTTCCGGGATGCCATGAATACCGCGTATGCAATCTTTTGATAATGCGGGTACCGTGATTTGCATGGAGTGAGGACAGTGGACACGTAGTAGACCGGCCTTTGAAGGGGGAATTTGTGTCCGTCCGTTTCCCGCTCGACAACGAGCACTGTGCTGACAACTTGGTGTGTTGCTGCAATGTACAATAACATTGGTTCGCCGGTGATTGGCGCGGCCAGGACTGGGTTTGTTGCCAATATGGCTTTTATTTCATCAAGTCTGGCCGTGGCGGCATCCGTCCACTCGAAGTGTTCGGTGCGCCGAAGGAGGCGATAAAGGGGTAGTGCCTTTTCTCCCAAGCGGGAGATGAAGCGGCTTAAAGCCGCCATGCACCCAATTAATTTTTGTATTTGTTTAAGGTCCTTTGGGACATCCAATTGTGACAAAGCTCGGATCTTGGCTGGGTTTGCTTCAATTCTTCTACCGGATACAATGAAGCCCAAGAGCTTTCCGGCTGGAACGCCGAAGACGCATTTTTCTGGGTTGAGCTTGATGTCATATTGTTGGAGGTTATCGAATGTAAGCCTCAAGTCGTTCACTAGGGATTCGACATGTCTTGATTTGACGACCACATCATCCACATACGCCTCCACTGTTTTGCCGATCTGGTTTGCCAGACATGTCTGGATCATGCGCTGATATGTTGCGCCGGCGTTTTTCAGCCCGAAGGGCATTGTGTTGAAGCAGAATGGGCCGTATGGTGTGATGAATGCTGTTGCAGCTTGGTCTGATTCTGCCATCTTGATTTGATGGTAACCGGAGTATGCGTCGAGGAAATACAACAAATCGTGTCCTGCAGTGGCATTGATAATTTGATCGATGCGGGGGAGGGGAAGGGATCCTTTGGGCAAGCCTTGTTAAGGTCTTTAAAATCGACACACAGGCGCCAGGATTTGTCCTTCTTTGGTACCATCACCAGGTTTGCTAGCCAGTCCGGATGTTTTATGTCTCTGATGAATCCGGCCTCCAATAGCTTGGCTAGCTCCTCTCCCATAGCCTGTCTCTTGGGTTCGGAAAAATGCCGAAGGGCTTGTTTGACAGGTTTAAATCCTTTTAGGATATTTAAGCTGTGTTCGGCCAGCCTGCGTGGGATCCCTGGCATGTCTGAAGTGTGCCAGGCGAAGATGTCCCAGTTCTCTCGTAGGAACTCTCGCAGTGCGGCGTCTGCATCAGGGTTCAGTCGTGCCCCGATTGAAGCTGTTTTATTGGAGTCCGTTGGATGGACCTGGAATTTGACTATTTCGTCGGCTGGCTTGAAGGATGTGGATTTAGATCTCTTATTGAGTATCACATCATCCCTGTTAACCGTGGAGCGCAGCGTAGTCAGTTCCTCGGCCGCTAAGGCTTCGGATAGCGCCTCAAGGGCTAATGCGGCCGTCTTGTTTTCGGTGCGGAGTGCTATATCCGGATCACTAGCTAGAGTGATAATTCCATTCGGCCCGGGCATCTTAAGCTTCATGTACCCGTAATGGGGTATTGCTTGGAAGAGTGTGAATGCTTCCCGCCCTAGTAAAGCGTGATATCCGCTCTTAAACGGGGCCACCTGAAACGTGACTTCTTCGGACCTGTAATTATCCGGCGTGCCGAACACCACATCTAGTGTGATTTTTCCTGTGCAGCGCGCTTCCCGACTGGGGATTATTCCTCTAAAGGTTGTGCTGCTTCGCTCGACGCGGTTCCAGTCTATTTCCATTTTTTGAAGGGTTTCCTCATAAATGAGGTTCAGTCCGCTGCCTCCATCCATGAGCACCTTGGTGAGGCGAAAGCCGTCCACTATGGGACTGAGGACCAATGCGGCTGGTGCTCGGGCTGTTCGGAATCTAGGTTCATCACTTGCGTTGAAGGTAATGGCAGTGTCGCTCCATGGATTTATTATTGCAACTTGATAGACTTCGGCGAGGCTGCGGAGTGTTCTTTTTCGCACATTGTTTGATGCGAAAGTCTTGAAGACTGTGAGAACGGTACTGGTGTCCTTGGGCTGGCTTTCTGCGGCCTCCGGAATTAAGAGGTCCTCGCCGATTTTGGCCACCTGCCGGAGTATCCAACATGCTCTAAGGTTGTGAGTTGGTGTGGCGTCCTCTGTACTGTGAATTCTACAGGGTCCATCAAGCCATCTTTCCAGTATGGTTCCATGCCCTGTAGAGGGTTTTGGCTTTTTGGTGTTTATCCCGGGTGTCCTGTGATGATGCACCCTCTTAGTTCGGACGGGATTACTATTCAAGGCCGAATTATCCCAAAAATTTATTTCGGATTTCCAGGCGCTTTCCATCGCACAGTATTTTTGTACTATGGACGCCAAGTCAGCGAAGCGTGTGATATCACGACGACTTACGGCGTTAAGGATTCCCTTGTCCGTGCAATTACCGCAAAAAATTGAGATTGCGTCTTCCTCACGGCAATCCTTTATCCTGTTCATAACCAGGAGGAATCTGGCCCAGTAATGATGTACTGTTTCCTCGGGCCTCTGCCTGATTTGGGAGAGATCACTTATGATTGGGTGGGCGGGTGTCGTTGAATCTGAAACCTCACCCAATCCAAGATTCGTAGGCCGAAGAGTTTCCGAACTCTGAAGTTCGGATTCTTGGATGTTGTCCAGTGAATCTGGCCCGTTGCCTGATCCTAAGCTCAGGTCTTGAGTTATATCTCCCCCTCCGCGGGTATCCGTCTTGGAGGGGTCGGGAATTCAGACGTAGCTAGTCCTTAAAATAGATGAAGGGTCGCCACACAGCGTCTCTACCACGGCAACGTGGTGGGTGACTTGGGGAGAGTTAATTTCTCTTATATCGGGTTTAAGCCCAACCTGGTCGTAATCCGTAGCGACCCCCAGGGCAGCGATGCGATCCAAGAGCTCGTTTACGGAAGAGAGCTCCATTGGATCTAGCTGCTCGACAAGCTCCGAGCTGATGTGTAGGCTGCTTTTGATGACCCGAGAGGTCACCGTCGGCGCAACATCCGAACAGGCGGTCATGAGGAAACCACCTAGCCGGAGGGTTTAGCCGACAGCCAAGGCTCCCTTAGCAACGGCGCCGTCTTTAAAGACGGGAGGAGGCATCCTTCCTGATTGTGACGGCACAGAGGAACTCTCAATGAAAGCACCAATGTCGGTGTCAAAACCGGAGGATCTCGGGTAGGGGGTCCCGAACTGTGCGTCTAGGCCGGATGGTAACAGGAGGCAGGGAACACGATGTTTTACCCAGGTTCGGGTCCTCTTAATGGAGGTAAAACCCTACGTCCTGCTTGATTAATATTGATGATATGGGTTGTACAAGAGTAGATCTACCACGAGATCAAGGAGGCTAAACCCTAGAAGCTAGCCTACGGTATGATTGTTTTATATGGAGTTGATTCCCTACGGACTACAACCCTCCGGTTTATATAGACACCGGATAGGGTTAGGGTTACATAGAGTCGGTTACAATGGTAGGAGATCTTGAATATCCGCATCGCCAAACTTGCCTTCCACGCCAAGGAAAGTCCCATCCGGACACGGGACGAAGTCTTCAATCTTGTATCTTCATAGTCCTGGAGTCCGGCTGAAGGTATAGTCCGGCTACCCGAACACCCCCTAATCCAGGACTCCCTCAGTCATGGTTTCATCCTCTCCGATGACTAATGAATCTTAAGATATTTTGAGTCATAAGAGGAGCTAAACGTAGCTTCCATTTTAGTGTTATATTCAAGTATGCCATCTTAGGTGAAACAAGTAGATAGGATACTATTTTCTGTCCTTCTGTGTTCTCCTAAAATTTGTTCAGGACATTGTGAACTAAATAACTAACATATCTATTTTGAAAGAATGTAGGATCCAATTCCATTTTTCCTGATTGTGCATCTTTTTACTGTCCTAAATTTCGTCAGAGTTTCTTTCATGAAATTTAGGCCTGACATATTTCTACTTAATATTACCAGTTGTTCATTTCAATGCAATGCAGTTGTTTTGACAATTTGTATGCTATATTTTTTTTGCGGGGTGACTATTTGTATGATTTACATGCACACACAAAAAATCAACGGACGATCCTATCAGAACTTGATGATTTTCGGAACCTAATTAGACTGGACTTGTACAAGAACGACATTTGGGAACCTGGAAGGCCGGTTGTAAGCTCGCCCACCTGCGTTTGATCCACATGGCTCCAATCACCTGATTTTTTTGGAAACTTTTGTTGCTTCTAGGTAAACGAGTGGCGATTTGTTGGCTCGATCGCATGGTTGTAAGCTCGTTTACCCATGTTTGATCCACAAGGGTGCATCATTTGTACCTAACAACGTACCCATAAGGAAGGGAACTTTCCTCTTCAACCACGTTTTTGTGTGTGTTTCCAGTCACTTCCAAGAATGAAGTTTGCCTAGTGAAAATATGGTACAGTTTTTGTTGTGTGTGTGTGATGTGTTTTGTTGCTTATGAAGGGGAGCTGCATGGGTTCTGAAAGGCTGAAAATTATACAACTACATTTATGCAGCTCTAACCTTGTTACCAAGGTTCACATGGATTTAAGTGTTTTTTCCTCTCTTTGAACAAGCTGAAAACATCAAGTTCACCTTCGAGCAGAAGATGATGTGTTTCGGCTTGAGAAAAATTGACGTGGCAGATGATATAACTCCAATCAAGACTGAACCTCAAATGATCTGCTTAAGAACAGACGTAGGAGCATTTGACATTTATTCACCTTGGAGCAGAAGATGGTGTTTTTGGCTTGAGAAAAAAATTGAGGTGGCTGATGATATAACTCCAACCAAGGCTGAACTTAAATGATCTCCTTAAGGAAAGATAGAGCAGCATTTGACATTTGTTAAAGCATAACCTTTTACTGGTGGTGTGGCAGGGGGCTAGATCAAAATTTTGTTGACGTATAGTTGTTACTTTTTAAAGGTCTCTTGTATTTGTGTGCTTGATTTGGCAGTACGACCTGTAAAAAATACATGTGGAATGTTTGATAATGTGTTTTGGAGCCTCTCACTTCATAAGCAAACTAATTGCAGGTCTTTATCTATATCTATACCAATATAAAAAGACCCAAAGGGGCAGATCCAACTGATCTCGGCCATCAAACTAAGTCAATCCAACGACCTAGACTGCTCCAATGGCGAGCGTTAAACGTGTTTAACGTGCAATTAATATCATACCAAATATTGCACTAATCACATAATTAACACACAAATAATAGCTTACCTAATATTCACATGCAATGAATATATTGCCTAAATATTAATGTGCGTTGCACGTGCGCATTTACTATTTTTCATAAAGGCCGGAGTGAGCTTTGTGTCTATGAGATTGCATGATACATATTTGGCATGGAAAATTTGTAGAATTAGTTCATCTCAAGGAGTCTATCATAACTATATATAGTTACTAATTTTCAATTAGTATCTTGCGCTCTGAATTTTGATATTCAGTTTCTGGTAAATGTAACTTCATTGTTTTGCAATTCCTCCAAGTATAGTCCCAAAGCTTACAATTCTTGTTCATAATACATTGACCGATTTGGTAATACTAACTATCATTATATTGTAACATGGATGGGCGCGGCAACGCGCGCCTTCGATGATCTAGTTTCTATTAAGGGTAAAAGGATGGGGTTTATCTATACGGGAGTTTATCTCGTCTACATCATGTCATCTTGCTTAAAGCATTACTCCATTTTTCCATGAACTTAATGCACTAGATAGCGGTCGATGTGTGGAGCAGGAATCGGTCTACTAATCTTGGACGTGATGCCTATATACATGATCATTGCCTTGGATATCGTCATAATTATTTTATTTTTTGTCAATTTCCCAACAATAAATCTCCTAGTCAATGTTTGTATGAATTTGATAACTACATTATCAAGCAAGATCATTTCAATGCAAATGTTATGAAACAATTGAAACAAAATGGCTACATGATTGATCACTTGAGTGACTTGTTTTTCAGATTTGTTAATGATGCCAAGGGTGTAAGTAAACATGCTTCCATGATCCAAACCTAGTTAGAACAAGTTGCTAAATCTCAAGGTGAATTTCTCAATAAAATTAATAACAATATGAATGATCATGTTGTTAGAGTAATGACTAGAGGAGGTAGAATGACTCAGGAGCCACTTTATCCTGAAGGTCACCCTAAAAGAATTGAACAAGACTCTCAAAGAATCAATGTTGATGCACCTAGTCCATCTGATGTAGGGTGGAACCCTAGATGTCTGATCTTTCATGAAAGGAGCGGATCCCAACGACGAACACGAAGAACACGAGAGAATCACTCAAACCAACGAGATTAGGTCACACATATGCTAGATCCTCGAAACACAGAAGGAGATACAAGATCCACGATCAACAAAGGACGATACAAAGGTAACCAGTTCTTCTCCGTGAGGAGGTCTTGAGGGGTCTTCCCACGAAGGGGTCTTGAATCCAAAGAGGATCTGATCCGAAGAGGTGTCGGTCCCTCGCAATGGAGTAGATCTGGATGGATGAGCGAAGCTCTATCTCACATATGAGCTAACACAATGCTAACCCTAGAAAGGAGGTGGAGGTGGTCTATTTATAGTCTAAGCCACGAAGGGGTAAGTGGGAGAGAGATACAAGGCCAAAGGCCCAGCTGCGCACAGGTAGGTACCGGACGACCGGTGGGGGTCGGACGTCCGGCGCGCGTCGGACGTCCGCTGATTCTTATTGGGACAGGTGGCGTCGGACGTCCGGTCGGGTCGGTCGTCCGGTCGCTGGGCTCGGTCTGCGGCTGGTCGAGGGTGTGTCGGACGTCCGGTGGACGCCGGTCGTCCGCGCGCTGTAGAGTGTCGGACGTCCGGTGGCACGTCGGACGTCCGACCACTATAGACTCCGCAGCTCCGTCTTCTTCCGTCGTCGCATCCATGCTTCCATCGCGGATGGTGTAGTTGTACATTTGCGCTCGTACTCCTCCTCGTCGTCCATAGTGTTCCGACAATACCTATGCATGCACACGAGAGAAGTGTCAAGTAGTATACCATTCTCGAAGGGTTCAAGTGAGCATGTGTAAAGGAGATGATTCACCTTTGTGTATGTGAAGTAGATGTCGCACGTGTCACTCACCGAGCGGACTCTTGATATGGTGATGTCCATAGGATGCTCCGCATCATCTCCTCCCCCCTTGGGAAAGATCCGAACTCGGATCGAAAACCAAATCACCATGGGAAAGAGATGGCTTCGCCGTGTAGAAGTGTACGTTCACCAAGTACTTGTCATCTTGAAGGTCGAAATGGGCACTCTCCAATGTCGCACCGTCTAGTGATTCCTTCAAAAGGACCAAGAACAACAAACACTTGAAAAACAAATGTGGTTAGCGTTAGTGCAAAACCAAGCATTCAAGAGGTGATTCACCCAACAAGTGTCATCATCAAGCATAACATATGGTGTGACAAGGGATTGTGACATGACATGTGAGCACATAAATTGAGCACAAAGAAGGACATCATGGAAACAAGCATGTAAATGTGAGGTAGTGGTGCAAATATGTGTAACAAGAGAAGAAGCATCAACCTGTAACATCCCAAGCATGTAAATGTGAGGTAGTGGTGCATACATTAGATCACCTTTGCATATCATATTTTATTGCATTTTGGCGTGATCCTAGAAATTCTACACAACTCAAGGACCTACGGAGAGAGTTGGGAATTTCGTTATTTTCATATTTGAGTTTTTCTCGAATTTTGAAAAGAGGATCGTTTGATTATAATTATTTTCTCTTCGAATATTTCTTTTATAAAAATAAAAAAGAGAGGATAAAATGACTTCCTCAAAATAAAGAAATATTGGAGATTTAATGTTAAAATCAAATAAGAGTTTTATTCGGAGTTTTATCGCTATTTTATTTGAATTAGGAAAAAATATGCGTTTTCAAAATTGCATTAGAGTCCCAAATAAATGTTCACCTTGTCCGGTAGATTTCTATAGGATGGGGAAAATTTATTTCAGGATTTTTGGAGTCTGTTTAGTATTTCTTTTATTTGTTTTTCTGCGCGGAATATTTTTTAAAAGAAAGTCAACCGACCTTGGGCCGTATCCGCCCGGGGGAGGCTTTATAAGCCACGCCGCTTGAGGCCGCAGCCCACCAAGCCGCCCAGCCCGCCTCGCGCCGCCCTGCCCTAGCCGCCGAAGCCGTCGCCGCGCCGCCCCGCACCGCCCCGCCGGCGACCCGCCGCACCGCCGCGGAGCCGCTCGCCGGCGCCGCCGTTCGCCGGACCTCACCGGAGGTAGCCGCCGCCGCCCTCGGTTTTCGCGAGAAAACCGATCGGGTTTTTTTCTCGAAACCCAAGACCCCGTTTTTAGATTGTTTTTCGGTTTAGTTATTTAGCGGGCGTTCATACATACGTTCGTTTTAACGAACGGTTTTCGCCCGTTAGCCGCAGTTAGCGAACGTTCGTTCGTTAGTCTGTTCGTCAGTTTTTCTTTTCCTCAGATTTTTTCGCGATTATTTTCGACCGCGATTTTTGATCCGATTTTCGTTTTAGTATAACTTTTTGCTCGTTTATCGGAATCAGGTGATTCAAGCGCCTAGAGTTTCGTCTCGAAGCCCTCTTTCTGTTTAATCAACTTAAACAAGTTTTTGCTACTGTAAAATTTGACTTTAGTCCAGATTAGTACGAAGCTTGTTTCTTTCGCAGTTTGAGTTTCGTTGCGTCGTTCGATTTGATTCTTTTTGCAAACTGGAGTTCTTAAGTTGAACTTCCTGGTTAGATCTTCTTATTTGGGTTGACTCATGCATCTTTGCTTGTTTGCTTATTGTATGCTTGTTTGATTGCGATAGAGTACCCAGAGTGCAAAGTGTGCTACTATGAGTCTCTAGGTTTCACGGATCATCAGCAAGGCAAGTAACACTTTGATCATACCTCTTTATTACCCAGTTTTATTGCATTAGATCAATCCTCAAACACTTGCATGGTTAGGATCTGAATAAATTGTGGGTTGGGAAGTAGATGAGGTAGTACCTATTCACCTGTTTGTTATCAAACCCTGGGAGTTACTTCTACGTTGCTTATATTGCTATGCTATGCTCGTAGACGTGGTTTGGGTTTGAGTGTATCCATGACAGATGTGAGTTGTTAATTAATGGTTAACTTAAGGTGGCAACTTTAATACACATCTGGGTGGATTGAGGCACCTGGGGAACCCAGTGATTGCCTGTATTTTTGGAAATCCCGGGGTACCGTGTGATTCTCCTATGGACTGCCACCCAGGCTCAAAGGGATCATAAGATTATTCATGCTGGAAACTTCCGTGTGCAGCCACATGCCATTATGGGCTCTGGCATAGTTGAGTAAGTTGTGGGAAACCTTTCCATGATGGGCTAGCAGATGTAGGGGATTGCAAGTGTACAGGCCTATCTATCGGTTAAGGGGACCTCTTCGGAAAGATTGTGTCTCGGTAATCCGTTTCTCAAACATCATGCAGTGCGAGAAATACAATGGAGGAGATCGAGTCTTGTGGGGAAAAGTGCACAAACCTCTGCAGAGTGTACAAACTAATCTTGGTTAGCCGTGTCCCCGATTATGGACATCTTAAGTATCTAGTTCTTGGATTATCATGTGGATCTCATCACTTTTAATATAATTTTTTTGGATTTTTAATTACTTTTAATTGGGATTGAGATGGGGTTTACCATTCTCAATGTTTTCAACCAACTTTGTAGTTAAATAAAATATATTCCTTTGTAGTAGGGAAAAATTGGCTTTTCGCAAAACATATTAACCATACAGCCTCCACCAGCCATATATGCATTTGGTGATAGCATTATCCGTTTATTACTCTTTTGTGTTACATTGCTAGCATATTCCATGTGTTGACGACCCATTTTCGGGCTGCAACATATCATGTTGCAGACTTTTTAGACGACGAGTAAGGAGCCTTAGGTCGTGGTCTTTCACTCAGTGATGCCGTTGGAGTTGATGGACTCACTTTATCTTCCAAGCCTTCCGCTGTTATCGTATTAGATGGCCTTAAGCCATATTTATTGCAATAAGTTCTCTTTTGAGACATTCGATGTAATAAGTGTGTGATTGCTACTCTGTTATAAATCCTCAAGTACTGTGTGTGTCAGCATTACCGATCCAGGGATGACACTGATGCACAGAGATCAGACTGTTTGAGGTCTGGTCGCTACAAGATGGTATTAGAGCACATGCCGACTGTAGGACACGACCACTAAGATAAAGCCCTAGATCACTACTCTCTTCTCATTTCTGACTCCTCTCCATTTTCTACTCTTCAGGATGGCTAACGCAAGGAACAAGTTTGCACAACCGGATGAAGAAACACCCTTTGGATGACACTTGAAGGAAGTCACTAAGTACCTGAACATCGGAATACCAAGCTTCACCGGGACTTACAACGCCACTTTACTAGAAGAGGAGCGCTGGTTGATTCAAGTTCAAGTTCTAGGAAGGACATTTACGTCAGTCACTGAGCCCATAGAGTTTTCCTTTGATGCACCAGCATGGAGTCTAGGAAAGAGTATGGCATCCCACATCACCATGGAACGCATTGGAGAAGTTTACCACAAGGATCTCAAAGATACCATCTACCAGATTTGTGGGCGCCGAGATGAGAAATGGGAGATGATTAGCACCAGGAAGGATAGATCCATTGCAGCTTTCATCCGGGAGTTAAACCAGCACATTCGTTGCCAGGAGAACCAGATGTGCGCAGGCATGATAGATCTGAAGAAGGCGATGACAAGGATTACGGAACTAGAGGAAGAACTCAAGTCTACACGTGATGGATACGAGGAGGAAATGACGATACTAGTGGAGATGAATGATGATCTGACAAGGAAGCTAGGAGTATTCATAGGAGACCCCACGCCAGGAGGTGAAGATGACGATTCCACTTGCCCGGAGAACTACATCATCATCGACGACACCGACTCGGACCCCGACGATAGCGATGATGACTATGTTGATGAAGCTGGAGCAGATATTATGGAGTCTTCGACCGAGCAATTTTTCTAGTCGACCACCATATGAGTAGTAGTATTCCACCATGTATATAGTATAGTCCGAGCACTTTTGTAACGATAGTTCTAGAACGATTGTAAGCCCTTGCTGATTGATTGAGTGATATGATCGTGTTCATCTCATGTGCATATGGGTAGTGTTTTCTCACTAGACCTCATTCTATTCCATTCTCTTCCCTCTAAACCCTCAGATGCCTCCGAGACGTGACCCTGGATTTACCTTTCCACCGGAGCTCACTCAGTTCATCCAGCAGTAGAATACCTTGATGCAGTTGTTAGTTCAGAACCAAGGCAACAACAACAACAACAACCCACCACCACCACCCCTAGTTGACAACTTAGCCCGTTTTCTGAGGTTGCAGCCGCCGGTGTTTTCCAGTAGCACCGAGCCGATAGTGGCAGATGATTGGTTCCGCAGGATTGGGAGGGAGTTAACCACTGGAGGATGCACAGATGTTGAGAAGGTGCGTTTTGCCGTGCACCAATTGGATGGACCAGCAGCCTCATGGTGGGAGAATTACACAGCCACTTTTCCTATAGCCAATGTTACATGGGACCAGTTCCAGCAGGCCTTTCGCACTGCCCATGTATCCATAGGAGCTATGGCCATGAAGAAGCACGAGTTTCGCAACTTACGCCAAGGAGGGCGCACCGTTGGCCAGTATGTGGATGACTTTAGTAAGCTAGGATGTTATGCCCCAGATGACATCGCTATAGATGCAGCAAAGCAGGAGAAGTTTCTAGAAGGACTGCATGATGAGCTGAGCATGTAGTTGATTGTGGCAAATTTCAATAACTACCTGGAGTTAGTATATAGAGCTCTCATGATTGAAGGGAAGCAACAGCAGATTGATAACCGCAAGAGGAAGTATGGACAAGGGAAGTATAATTCTGGAGCTCAGTAGAGACCCCGTTTTACCCCGAACTCGGGAGGACTTGTCCATAACCATGGAGGTCACAATCACCCGGGAGGGAGTTCGCACAACCATAGTGGCCCAAAGAACGGGAATGGTAATGGAGGAAGCAATGGACAGAACCGTTCCAACCCAGCAACCCCCGCCAAGAAAGACCTAAGCCACGTTACTTGCTACAAGTGCCAGAAGACCAGACATTACGCCAATGAATGTCCTGAAGCTAAGAATGGAAACAACAATGGAAATTCTAGGAAGAAGCCCAACCCTTTCAACAGGGTACAAGTGAACCACGTTAACATGGAGGAGGTTGAAGCCCAACCAGATGCAGTAATAGGTAAGTTTTTGGTTAAGTCATTTACTGCAACCGTTCTTTTTGATACTTGTGCATCGCATTCATACATATCAAGGGGATTTGTGGATAAGTATAAGCTGCCCACCAAAGTTCTTAGTACACCTATGTTAGTGAGCTCGCCAGAAGCAGAGTATATGGAAAGCCAAGGATGTTTTCAGATGCCATTGACCATAGGTAGACATGTTTTTCCCTCAGACTTGATAATTTTGGAATCGCAAGGTTTGGATGTGATTCTGGGTATGGATTGGCTATCAATGCATGGAGGAAACATCGATTGCGCCAGTAAGTCGATTTTTCTCACCACCCCAGAAGGAAGAAGGATCAAGTATGTATCCCTGCATGCGCCGATTAGGACTCAAGTAAATTCCTTATCAGGAGTTGTACAGGAGGAAGTATCAGTGGTGAAGGATTTCCCGGATGTATTTCCAGAAGAGTTGCCAGGCATGCCACCGGATAGAGACATCGAGTTTTTGATTGAGCTTTTGCCAGGCACAGGGCCAATATCTAAGAGACCATACAGGATGCCCGCACAGGATTTAGAGGAAATTAAGAAGCAAATTAAGGAGTTACTGGATAAAGGTTATATTTGCCCAAGTTTGTCACCTTGGGGATCACCAGTACTTCTAGTGGAGAAGAAGGATGGATCGTTGAGGATGGTTGTTGATTATCGAGGATTGAATGAGGTGACGATCAAGAACAAGTACCCACTACCGATGATCAATGATTTGTTTGATCAGCTGCAAGGAGCTAAGGTGTTTTCCAAGATCGATCTGCGATCAGGGTACCACCAGTTGAAGATTCGAGAGCAGGATATACCTAAGACAGCTTTTACCACAAGGTACGGGCTATATGAGTATACCGTTATGTCATTTGGCCTGACTAACGCACCTGTCTATTTCATGAACATGATGAATAAGGTGTTTATGGAGTTTTTGGATAATGGAGTTTTTGGATAAGTTCGTTGTGGTGTTCATTGATGATATTCTGGTCTACTCGAAGAATGAAGAGGAACATAAAGAGCATTTGCGATTAGTACTTGGGAAGCTCAGAGAACATCAGCTATACGCCAAGTTCAACAAGTGTGAGTTTTGTTTGAAGGAAGTTGGATTCCTTGGACATGTTATATCCAAAGAAGGAATAGCGGTAGACCCTGCCAAAGTCGTCACCATGACAAATTGGGAGGCACCCACGTGTGTTGGACAGATCCGGAGTTTTCTTGGACTCGCAGGATACTACCGAAGGTTCATTGAGAATTTCTCGAAGATTGCAAAGCCTATGACGGAGTTGTTAAAGAAGGACACCAAATTTAAATGGACTGAGGAGTGTGAGGCCAGCTTTCAGGAGTTGAACAAACGTTTGGTTGCATCGCCAGTGTTGATCCTGCCAGATCAACACAAGGATTATGAAGTGTATTGCGACGCTTCTCGTCAAGGACTTGGAGCAGTGCTTATGCAGGAAGGAAGAGTTGTTTCATATGCCTCACGACAGCTTAAACATATGAGAGGAGAAAGTAATCCAAGAACTGGATGCAACACACAAGGCATATATATCATGATGCATGGAATGGTGAAAATGACTAGTCGAAGCAAGATCTCTAGCAAGTGTGCAATCAACTGGTCCAAGATGAACAATAAGTCTCATGGTGCGAGCAACACAAGTAGTATGATCCGTAATATCCATGCTCAATAAAGATGTCACCTTGAAGGCGTGTCCTTGTGCATTCTTCACATTACCGAAGTGGTAGGAAAGGTGGTGTAGAAGCGAATCGTGGTCGAATATATGAGGCTCGCTCTCAAGAGCTCGAATGGTCAACTCACGTGAAGTGGAAGTCAACACAAAGTCCAAGTATCCTACACATGCACACAACAAAACAAAGAACGTATGCGCATGGTAGATAAACACATCATCCATCATGATGGTTCTCTTATTTTGCACACAAACATTAGTAGCACAAGTGCATGAATAATATGCTGCAATAATGGCTATAGGCATGACACTAGGTAGATGGTGCAAAGAGGTAAGACAAGCATGCTTCACAAGAAATATGTCAAAATCTCCAAATATATATGAGAATGCTATGGTGGCAATCTCATGAGCAAGAGTAGAATCATTGTTGCACTCAATACATGGAAAATCGTCTAACATGAGAGTGGCAACACATGGAGATATATGACAAGATGCAATAACAATCATGTGAAAGCATGTAAATGGTTGTCATCAACCGCATGAAGTGAGCAAGTATGAATCATTGGTGATGCAACATAAGCAAGCATAGTAATCAAGTCGTGCAAGCTAGTAGTGTGAAGATGCAACACACTAGAGGAAATCATGGCAACCATGTCATGTGAGCAACTAATAGGCATATGCAATGCACATGACATATTGTAAGCACGAACACAAAGCAAGATCATAGTATAATCATAGGCATGGGGCACAAAGCAAACATGGCAATAACAAGTGATATCTCCACCAAGCTTGCAAATACACGTACAAGTACTAGAATCAATCATCATGTGTAATGCAAAGCATGGGTCACAAATGCATGTCAAAGGTATAGGAATGAACATATCATGCAAAGTGAACATGGCAAGATGGGCATATAATATGTAATGGACAATAACCCGTAGCCAAGTGAAGGCCATGTAGAAGAAATGCGCGAAGTTTTTGCACAATGGGAACGGTGTGAAATACAATCCATGTGATCCCAGATCATCGTTGCTCTCTAGAGCTCGTTTTGTCAACTCATGGGGTTGTGAGGTTGACAAGTATTCATGGGTACCTACACAAAAGAGACACAAACAAAAGAAATTGTGTGTGTGGTAAATGTACACATCATCCATCATGATGTGTCTGTGCACGTGAGAAATAGCACAAGATAAGCATCGCTCAAAGAAATTTGAAGCATGGTATAAGAACATGTCATCCATCATGAAAGAATAGTTGTTATGTATAACACGATGGGGACACAAATTGAGAATGCAAGTATATGGCACAGCAATAGCGTGTTTATTCATGGGAAGCATATTGTGCACACAAGTATTGGGATCATGCAATGGATGGGATGGATCAAAATCTCCTAAAATGTATGAGGAAACTATGGGGGTCTCCTCACACTAGTAGATAAAGTGCCTTTAGTCCCGGTTCTGGAACCAGGACTAAAGGGTCGGTACTAAAGCCTCCCCCTTTAGTCCCGGTTCTTATACGAACCGGGACTAAAGGCCCTCCACGTGGCCGCTGCCTGGAGGTCCACCTTTAGTCCCGGTTGGTAACACCAACCGGTACTAAAGGAAATTTTATGATTTTTTGAATTTTTTTTGAATTTTTTTTATTTTCAAATTTCTGAATTATTTTAACCTCTAATCTCTAATCACCCCTCATCACTGCTCAATTTAACCTTTAATCTCTAATCACCCCTCATCACTTCCCGAACGGTCACCCATCCTCTCACTACTGCAGCCTAAGCACGCTTAACTTCCGGGTTCTATTCTTCCTCGTTTCCAAGTTTGCACTTGTTGTTTTCCTGACAATAGTAAGATGTCAATCCTATTAACCCTCAGGAATTTAGCTTGAGCATGTAGTCACACATTTCACTGTTTGAGTTTGAAACTTATTGTTCTAAAAAACAATAATTATTTAGTAACACTAATATTTCTTGAATAAGTAGTTTGACCATAGTTTGACCCTAGTTTGACCACAGTTTGACCATAGTTTGACCAGATTTGACCAAATTCAAAAAAATTGAAATAATTATTTAGTAACACTAATATTTCTTGAATAAGTAGTTTGACCATTGTTTGACCATAGTTTGACCACAGTTTGACCATATTTGACCAAAATTCAAAAAAACTAAAATAATTATTTAGTAACACTAATATTCTTGAATAATTATTTAGTAACACTAATACTTCTTAAATAAGTAGTTTGACCATAGTTTGACCAGATTTAACAAAAATTCAAAAAAACTGAAATTTGAGCATAACTTTTTTTCCTTTTAGAATGTGAGGATTCTAAAAATTTGCAAACATGCCTTAGGTTGTCAAAATCGGAAGCGGATTTTCGTTCTGAACATTTTGATATATTATATGTTTTTTTCCGACATCATATGCAAAAGTTATAGCCATTTTACATTTTCCCTACATTTTTTTGCAAAACATGTCCAAATTTAAGTTTTTAAATTTTCCTAACTAGTAGATGTAGTAATATAACTACCGCTCGAAGGATTTTATTTTTTGAAGTTTTTATCATTTTCTTTTTATTTTTTTGAAACAAAAAAGGCGATCCACAAGGGGGGTGGTAGAGTTTGAAAATGGGACCTTTAGTCCCGGTTTGACACACAAACCGGGACTAAAGGGCATTGCACCCTTTAGTCCCGGTTTGTGTCTTAAAGCGGGACTAAAGGTCTAATCTTTAGTCCCGGTTTGAGACACAAACCGGGACTAAAGGGCATCACACCCTTTAGTCTCGGTTCGTGCCTCAAACCGGGACTAAAGGGCTCAGGTGAACCGGGACTAATGCCTTAGCCGCACGAACCGGGACCAATGCTCACATTAGTCCCGGTTCATGACTGAACCAGGACTAATGGGCTGACCCGGCGTGGACCTTTGCCCCCTTTTCTACTAGCGTCATGAGAAATATTGGAAACATCATATGGAGAAAATGGGCAACACCCACAACAATGCATATCCGAAGCTAGGTGGTCATGGCATGGCATATGAGATAAATGATGCAAAGGAAGCATATCAATATCATCGTAAGAAAAACAAATGCCAATAACCATGGGCTTGTCATCTATGCCATAAGTGCAAATTGGGTTTATTTTAATGGCATATGCATAGTCACTACGATGAGATTGCAAATATGACACGTGGTTGATCTCATACATAGCATATGATAAATCAAGCGGGTTGTCAAACATGATGTGACCTAGAGAATTGTCACAAGAAATCCTATGTAACATAGCATCACAACTAATAGACTCCACATGAGGATCAACATACTCATCATAAATGGGCAAATCATTACATGGGGAAATCATACTAGCATGAAGCATGGTAATAGGTTGATAAACATCATGCAAGCAATCAATGTCCAGGATGTCCACTAGTGTGACTAGAGCATCACCTTCACCTATGTTACCTTTGTCATTCGACTCATTGAAGGAAATATGCCCTAGAGGTAATAATAAAGTTGTTATTTATATTTCCTTATATCATGATAAATTTTTATTATTCATGCTAGAATTGTATTAATCGTAAACTTACTACATGTGTGAATACATAGACAAACAGAGTGTCACTAGTATGCCTCTACTTGACTAGCTTGTTAATCAAAGATGGTTAAGTTTCCTAGCCATAGACATGAGTTGTCATTTGATGAACGGGATCACATCATTAGAGAATGATGTGGTTGACTTGACCCACCCGTTAGCTTAGCACTACGATCGTTTAGCTTATTGCTATTGCTTTCTCCATAACTTATACATGATCCTATGACTATGAGATTATGAAACTCCCGAATACCGGAGGAACACTTTGTAACATCCCAAAATTCTAAATTTTGGAATGTTATAATAAATAGATAGATTTGATTGATTGTTTGATTGATTGTCTGAAAGTGAGTGAATTCGAAACTTTTGAAAGTTAAATGAGAGGGAATAAATGGACTTACCCAAACTTTCATATTTGCTTTATGATCTCCATGAATTCAAATTCTTTTCAAATACAAAACCCTTGAGCGAAGATGATATGACTTCTTCCATTTAAATTAAATGAAAGGGTATTTGAAAATAATTGAATTTCAATTGGAAATATTTCAATTCATAAACTTCATGCAGCTCAATGATTTTCATGAGAGAAGATAAAATGACTTCTTCAAATTATATGAAATATGAGTTGGGAGTTTCAAAGGATTAAATTCAGAGTTCTTTTGAATTTATTTTCAATTTGGAGTTATTTGAGTTTTACTCAAATTATTTTTCTCCAAAAATAAAATATATGGAAAATAGGGTAACATGATTCCCTACAATAGAAAATTGGAGAAAAATTTATTTGAAATAATTTTGGTTTTTTTTAAAATGATTTTTTTGGATTTTATTAGACCAGTAGCACTCTTTGAATTATCTGATTTTGTGTGTATTTTATTTAATGCTAGAAAAATATCCATGTTGTTGGAAATCTTTTTCTGAAAATTTTGATATATAATATGCCTATATAATATTTTTCTTTATTTTGCTTTTATTATTTTAATTGTTTGGAAATGTTTTTTTGTAAAAAAATCCCCGACTGGGCCGGCCCAGCTCCTGCCAGGCCAAGGCCCAGCCCAGCAG
This sequence comes from Triticum urartu, assembly GCF_056163025.1. NCBI lineage: Eukaryota > Viridiplantae > Streptophyta > Magnoliopsida > Poales > Poaceae > Triticum > Triticum urartu. Next base: position 365,677,709 of record NC_141873.1, on the reverse strand, counting down.
CGCCGCCCCTCTCCCTCCCGAGCGGGAGACCCGCTCGGGCACGCCGCCGCGCCGCCATGGACGCCGTGACCGCCCCGGCCTCTCCATGGCCCCTCGCCCAAGCCGCCCTCTGCTCCCCTCCCTTATAAAGCCGTCGCCACCGCCGCGGCTTCTCTCTCCTCGCCACACCGCTTCTCTCCGCGCCGCCGCCACCACAGATCGCTGTCGCACCGCCGCTAGCTGCTGCCTCCGCGCCGCTGCTCTGCCGCGTCGCCGACCGCTGCCCGCGCCGCATCGCCGTGCCCCGCGCCGCCTCAGCCGTGCGCCTCGCCATCTCCCCGACGACTGGAGCCGCCCGCCGAAGGCCCATGCCGCCTCGCCGGAGCTCGCCGGTCCGATCTGCCGCTGCCGCCTACCGCCGCCGGTTTTCGGCGAAAAACCGATCGAACCGGTATAACCGCCGTCTGACCCGGTTTTATTTTAAAGTTTGGTCTTTTAAAAAAAACCTAGACAAGATCTGTTTTTTTAGGTTTTATTAAACAGTGAACGTCCACTGTTTAGACCTTATAAGCGAATGTTCGCCTTTTAGTCTTTTTCTTTTTCTGTTATTTTCGGCCAGGGACCCATCCGTGAATATTTTCTTTATAGATCAGTCCCTGGTTTTCAAACGATTATAACTTTTTGCTCGTTAGTCGGAATTAGACAAAACCAACGCCCACGTCTTCGTTACGATCTCCTCTATCTAGTAAAACAACTTAAACATGTTTTTGAAAAGTTTAAAATTTGAATTAGATCAGATTTGAATTCAAACTTCGTTTAATCATAACTTGAGTTTCGTAGCTCCGTTTGAGTTGATTCTTTTTGCAAATCGAAGCTCTTGACCTAAACATTCTAATAAGGCCAAATTCACATAATTTTGGTACTATTAGAAATTGTTTTATGTTGCAAGAGCTATTTGCTTGGTTTTGATGTTTTGCGAATCGACTTCTTCGTTCTTTCTGATCTTTTGAGTGATTGCTTATGTGTGGTTACTATTGCTTGCTTACGATAGATTGACCGGAGTAAGACGAGTAGATCTATCAAGAGTTTTGAGTGCGAATCATCTTCATCAACATTGCAGGCAAGTTCACACTTTGATCATATTCCTTTAACACCCAGTTTTCATTGCATTAGATCAAACCTCAAACATTGCATGATTAGGATCTAATTAAATTGTGGGATGGGAAGTAGTTGAGGTAGTACCTATTACCTGTTTATTATCAAACCCTTGGGAGTTACTATTACGTTATGCTTACTTCACCATGCTATGCTCGTAGACGTGGATTGGGTTTTGAGAGTATCCATGACAGATGTGAGATTCTTAATTAATGGTTTACTTAAGGTGGCAACTTAAACACACATCTGGGTGGATTGAGGCACCTGGTTATTCCAGGATTGCCTGTCTAGGCACCTGGGTAGATCAGGATTGCCTGTTTTTTTATGGATCGCCACCCAGGCTCAAAGGGACCATGAGATTTTTCATGCTAGAAACTTCCGTGTGCAGCCACAAGCTATTATGGGCTCTAGCATAGTTGATTAAGTCATGCGAACTCTTACAGTGGTAGACTAGCAGATGTAGGGGATGTAGGTGGTACAGTCTACCCGATCATAAGGTGCTAGCGCTTTTGAAAGACTATGTCTCGGTCATCCGTTTCTCAAACACCATGTAGTGCGAGAAACCAAACGGAGGCGATCGAGTCTTGTGGGGAAAAGTGCGCAAACCTCTGCAGAGTGTATAAACTAATCATGATTAGCCGTGTCCTCGGTTATGGACGTTTTGAGTATCTAGTACTTGGATTATCATCTGAATCTCATCATGTGACTTTAAATAATTTTGTTGGGTTTAATGATGTTACTTAATTGGGATTGAGAATGCTGTCAACCATTCTCAATGTTCAACAACCACCATGATAGTTAATTAAAATGTATTCCGTTGCAGTAGGGGAAAATTGGCTTTTCGCAAAAACCTTATAACCATAGAGCTTTTCCACCAGCCATATATGCATGTAGTGATAGCCATTGTTCATCATTTCTCTCTATGGTGTGAATTTGCCAGTACATTCAATGTACTAACCCTTTGTGGCTGCAACGTCTCATGTTGCAGGTTTATCTTACGACGAGTAAGTGATATGTTAGGGTTACGATTTTGACACTCAACTTTGCCGTTGGTGTTGATGGGAATCCACAACCTTGTTACTTCCGCTATTTTGGATTGAGGTAATAGTATTTACGTTACTTATACATGTGATTTACCTCTGTTATAAATCCTCGAGTACTGTGTGTGTCAGCATACCGATCCAGGGATGACACTTAAGCATAGAGACTTGATCCATTCGGGTCGGGTAGCTACACACTTAGTGTGCTATCAAACGTCACAACGTAAATGGGTGATTATAAAGATGCTCTACAGGTGTCTCCGATGGTGTTTGTTGAGTTGGCATAGATCGATATTAGGACTTGTCACTCCGATTGTCGGAGAGGTATCTCTGGGCCCTCTCGGTAAAGCACATCACTATAAGTCTTGCAAGCAATGTGACTAATGAGTTAGTTACGAGATGATGCATTGCGGAACGAGTAAAGAGACTTGCCGGTAATGATATGGAACTAGGTATCGAGATACCAACGATCGAATCTTGGGCAAGTAACATACCGATGACAAAGGGAAGAACGTATGTTGTTATGCGGTTTGACCGATAAAGATCTTCATAGAATATGTAGGAACCAATATGGGCATCCAGGTTCCACTATTGGTTATTGACCGGAGGTGAGTCTCGGTCATGTCTACATAGTTCTCGAACTTGTCGGGTCCGCACGCTTAATGTTCGATGATGATTGGTATTATGAGTTTATGTGTTTTGATGTACCAAAGGTAGTTCAGAGTCCTAGATGTGATCACGGACATGACGAGGAGTCTCGAAATGGTCGAGACATAAATATTGATATATTAGATGACTATATTCGGACACTGGATGAGTTTTAGAGCTTACCGGATATATATCGGAGTGCTGGGGGGTTATCGGAACCCCCGGGGGAACTAATGGGCCTCTATGGGCCTTAGTGGGAAGAGAGAAAGGGCTAGGAGGGGCTGGCCGCCCCCCCTTGGATCCGAATTGGACTAGGGGAAGGGGGCAGCGCCCCCTTTCCTTCCCTTCCCCCTCTTCCTTCCTTCCCCCTCTCTCCCTCTTGGTGGATTCTTACTAGGACTTGGAGTCCTAGTAGGATTACCCTCTTGGGGGCGCGCCCTAGGGGCCGGCCGGCCTCCCCCTTGCTCCTTTATATACGGGGGCAGGGGCACCCTAGAACACACAAGTTGACAGTTGTCTTAGCCGTGTGCAGTGCCCCCTCCACAGATTTGCACCTCAGTCATATCGTTGTAGTGCTTAGGCGAAGCCCTGTGCCGGTAACTTCATCATCACTTCCATCACGCCGTCGTGCTGATGAAACTCTCCCTCAGCCTCAGCTGGATCAAGAGTACGAGGGACGTCACCGAGCTGAACGTGTGCAGATCGCGGAGGTGCCGTGCGTTCGGTACTTGGATCGGTTGGATCACGAAGACGTTGGACTACATCAACCGCGTTACTAAACGCTTCCGCTTTCGGTCTACGAGTGTATGTGGACACACTCTCCCCTCTCGTTGCTATGCATCACCTAGATGGATCTTGCGGGTGCGTAGGCAAATTTTTTGAAATATTACATTCCCCAACAGTGGCATCCGAGCCAGGTCTATGCGTAGATGTTATATGCACGAGTAGAACACCAAGGAGTTGTGGGCGTGGGTATATACATATTGCTTGCCATCACTAGTTGATTCTTGATTCAACGGTTCTGTTGGATGAAGCGGCTCAGACCGACATTACGTGTACGCTTACGCGAAACTGGTTCTACCGACGTGCTTCGCACACAGGTGGCTAGTGGGTGTCTGTTTCTCCAACTTTAGTTGAATCGGACTCAATGAACATGGTTCTTTCTGAAGATCAAAAAGCAATCACTATACTGCGTTGTGGTTTTTGATGCGTAGGTAAGAACGGTTCTTGCTAAGCCCGTAGCAGCCACGTAAAACTTGCAACAACAAAGTAGAGGATGTCTAACTTGTTTTTGTAGGGCATGTTGTGATGTGATATGGTCAAGACGTGATTATATAAATTGTTGTATGAGATGATCATGTTTTGTAACACAGTTATCGGCAACTGGCAGGAGGCATATGGTTGTCGCTTTATTGTATGAAATGCAATCGCCATGTAATTGCTTTACTTCATCACTAAGCGGTAGCGATAGTCGTAGAAGCAATAGATTGGCGAGACGACAATGATGCTATGATGGATATGTTGGGGAACGTAGTCATTTCAAAAATTTCCTACGCACACGCAAGATCATGGTGATGCATAGCAACGAGAGGGGAGAGTGTTGTCCATGTACCCTCGTAGACCGTAAGCGGAAGCGTTAGCACAATGCGGTTGATGTAGTCGTACGTCTTCACGATCCAACCGATCAAGTACCAAACGTACGGCACCTCCGAGTTCAGCACACGTTCAGCCCAATGACGTCCCTCGAACTCCGATCCAGCCGAGTGTTGAGGGAGAGTTTCGTCAGCACGACAGTGTGGTGACGATGTTGATGTTCTACCGATGCAGGGCTTCGCCTAAGCACCGCTACAGTATTATCAAGGTGGACTATGGTGGAGGGGGGCACCGCACACGGCTAAGAGACGATCAACTCGATCAACTTGTGTGTCTAGAGGTGCCCCCCTGCCCCTGTATATAAAGGAGCAAGGGGGGAGGCGGCCGGCCTAGGAGGAGGGCGTGCCAAGGGGGGAGTCCTACTCCTACCGGGAGTAGGACTCCTCCTTTCCTTGTTGGAGTAGGAGAGAAGGAAAGAGGAGGAGAGGGAGAAGGAAAAGGGGGTTGCACCCCTTGTCCAATTCGGACCAGAGGGGGGGGCGGCGCGGTGGAGGTGGAGACGGGCGGCGGCGGCGCGGTGGAGCCGGGGACGGGCGGTGGCGGCGGCGCGGTCGAGCCGGGGACGGGCGGGGATAACCTAGCGTGCGGTCGAGACAGAGCAATCGAGGAGATGCGGTCGGGTGGGGGATTTTCTTTTCTTAGTTTCCATTATTTTGCCGTCAGTGGGACCAAAAGGAGACGGCAAAGCAAGGCTCGGTGCCAGGTTTTTTTTCTATTAGTTCACCGTTAGTAGGACAGCAGGCAGACGGCAAAGCAACTAACTTTGCCGTCAGTGGATAACAAACACAGACGGCAAAACTGGGGCACCGTTACCTACCGTCAAACTAGACACGTGTCCATCCTTTGCCGTCACTCAGTGAAACAACAGACGGTGAAGAGCCAGTTTGCCGTCTTGGTTTCTTTACCATCATCCTTTCTCTAGGTTTGCCGTCAGCCAGTGCGCTCACAGACGGCAAAGAGCAGATTTGCCGTTAGTCATACTTTGCCGTAAGCTCATGACGGCAAAGTTTTCTTTGCCGTCTACCCCGACAAAATGCTGACGGCAAAGCCGCTCACTCACAGCAAACTAGCAGTTTCCTGTAGTGAAAGTTCTCCCCCTCTCTTGTGGAGATCTATTCGATATAATCTTCTTTTGCGGTGTGTTTGTTGAGACCGATGAATTGTGGGTTTATGATCAAGTTTATCTATGAACTATATTTGAATCTTCTCTGAATTCTTTTATGTATGATTGGTTATCTTTGCAAGTCTCTTCAAATTATCAGTTTGGTTTGTCCTACTAGATTGATCTTTCTTGCAATGGGTGAAGTGCTTAGCTTTGGGTTCAATCTTGCGGTGTCCTTTCCCAGTGACAGTAGGGGCAGAAAGGCATGCATTGTATTGTTGCCATCAAGGATAACAAGATGTTTTTTTATCATATTGCATGAATTTATCCCTCTACATCATGTCATCTTGCTTAAGGCGTTACTCTGTTCTTATGAACTTAATACTCTAGATGCATGTTGGATAGCGGTCGATGTGTGGAGTAATAGTAGTAGATGCAGGCAGGAGTCGGTCTACTTGTCTCGGACGTGATGCCTATATACATGATCATACCTAGATATTCTCATAACTATGCTCAATTGTGTCAATTGCTCAACAGTAATTTGTTCACCCACCGTAAAATACTTATGCTCTTGAGATAAGCCACTAGTGAAACATATGGCCCCCGGGTCTATCTTCATCATATTAATCTTCCAACACTTAGTTATTTACTTTGCTTTTATTTTACTTTGCATCTTTATCATAAAAATACCAAAAATTATTATCTTATCATATCTACCAGATCTCACTCTCGTAAGTGACCGTGTAGGGATTGACAACCCCTTATCGCGTTGGTTGCGAGGATTTATTTGTTTTGTGCAGGTGCGAGGGACTCGCGCGTAGCCTCCTACTGGATTGATACCTTGGTTCTCAAAAACTGAGGGAAATACTTACGCTACTTTGCTGCATCACCCTTTCTCTTCAAGGGAAAACCAACGCAGTGCTCAAGAGGTAGCAAGAAGCATTTCTGGCGCCGTTGCCGGGGAGGTCTACGCAAAAGTCAAACATACCAAGTACCCATCACAAACCCTTATCTCCCGCATTACATTATTTGCCATTTGCCTCTCGTTTTCCTCTCCCCCACTTCAGAGAAAATTGGATATTTGCCACTTTCAATACGTGGCTTCTCAAAATTGCCACTTCCAAGATGGGCTTCGCAAAATTGCCACTTTGCTCGTTGGCTCCTTGATTACCATACCACTTCCCTTCTTTTAGTGATTTCTTTTTTCCTTTTCCATTTATAAGCACAGGAAAAGACCAAACTACCCCTGATTCTATACATGTACGTATTGTCCACATTCTAATTGATACTAACTGATACGAGAGCGCACCGGCCGCCAAAAATACCGTGTGTGTTGCATCATCGATCTCCTCGACGCAGGGTGTCGCAGATGGCTTAGACGTCACGTGCCGCCGATCTTCTGAACGTCTCGTGCTGCCGATCTTCGACGTCCCGTGCCGCCGATCTCGTCAACTCCGTGTGCGGCCATTCTCGTCGCCGCGTTCATGGATTCTGGACGGTATTGTATAGAGCCTTATCCTGCTTTGTTCAAAAATCTGTAGCGATTGATCTCTCCTTACACGGCTGATTAACAAAGCGCTGCATCATGTGAGTATGGAATCTGTGTACAATCGTGATTCCTAAACTGCTCCCTGCTAGGTGAAACAATAGCCTACATCTACAGTTTACATCTAAATTCTTGATAGCCTATATCTAAATCAAGAAAGGTGGGAAAGGTCATTGTTATCTGGCATTGATGGGCTGCCAATTTACCTGTACAGTTTACTATTTATCTTTGATAATTTCGAATAACATAAGTTGGTCTGACAATGATGGGAGCAGTACTAGATATAGTAAGAATGCAAAAAAAGAAAGTGATGTGTATTCGATAAAGTAGAAAGAGCAGAGTTCTCACAACCACTAATTCAACAGAGCTGAACCTTGAAAGATTCGTTTCTTCCTGAAATCATAATGAGAGGTAAAAGTTATCCTAATTGTAAAGGCAGTAGAATTTTGAAATAGTAGAATTTCTGAATCATCATGCATCAATGAAGAAGGGAAATAGTAAACAATCTGGAGGAATTTATGTTCCGCTACATATATGCTTTGTAAAAATCTGATCATGACTTTTGACATGTTTATGACCGCTAACCCAAACTTGTGTTCATGTTTTCTTAATTGTTTCAAGTAGGCATGACCCAGAGGCAACGCTTATTTCAGAAGTCGATTGGGATAACTTGCAGATTGTGGAGACACATGATGACGAAGGTAGAATTGAACTACTGAGTGAGGATCAGTTATGTGAGATTTTGGGCTTGCAGGATGAAGAAGAGAAAAAAGATAAGAGTGAACCAATGGGTCGTAGAATGGTTGAGCAGGGCAGTGATAATGATGGTCCTGCCATTCCTGTTAGTGATGCCATACCAAATGAGGTAGTGATTACATATGATAAGGACCACCCAAAAATGGACCTTGGCACAATGTACCCATCAATGAAGGAATTTAGGTTAGCAGTGAGGCAATTTGCCATCAATGAGGAGTTTGATATAGGCACGGAGAAGTCAGATAAAAAGAGATTTAGAGGGTTCTGCAAGTCAAGTGAGGATTGTCCTTGGAGGATTGTTGGCAGCCTACAGGATGATAAATGTACTGTAAAGGTGAATATGGCTAACTATATAACCTCCATTCATTATTTATTTTTTGTATCTCTGTGTATGTCTATTTACTATATAACTTTCCTTCATTTTTAAATTCTATATGTGAAGGTCACAGTTTTAGTTGATCAACATGATTGTGTTTCAAGCAGCAGGGTGAAGACCATAACGCCATCGCAAGACTGGGTATCTAACAAGGCTGTGAGTATCCTTAGGAATTCACCTAATATGGGTGCTAAAGAATTACAGAAAAAGTTGCAAGAACAACACAAAGTCACGATTCTATATGACACAGTCTGGAGAGGGAAAGAAAAAGCTCTTGCAGAGGTTTATGGTAAATGGGAAGAGAGTTTTGAGATGTTATATAAATGGAAGGCTGAGGTACTGAAGAGGTCACCTGGAAGTGTTGTGGAGATTGAAGTACTAGAAATAGATGGTAATGTGTATTTTCATCGGTTTTTGTGCACTTAAACCATGCATTGATGGCTTTTTGGAAGGATGTAGGCCACATCTGAGTATAAATTCTACTGCATTGAATGGAAGGTGGAATGGCCATTTAGCCTCAGCTACGGCAGTTGATGGTCACAATTGGATGTATCCACTTGCTTTTGGGTTCATTGCATGTGAGACAGAAGACAATTGGACGTGGTTTATGAATCAACTTAAGATGGCAATAGGAGATCCTCCACTTCTTGCAGTGTGCACAGATGCTTGCAAAGGCTTGGAGAATGCGGTGAAGAATGTGTTTCCCAATGCTGAACAAAGGGAATGTTTTTACCATCTTATGAAGAATTTTTCAAAAAGGTTCCATGGCTTTGGAAGGATGTATCCTGCAGCAAGGGCTTATAGGGAAGATGTGTTCACTGAACATATGACAACAATCATTAAACAATCAGATGAGGTATGGAAATGGTTGAGTCAGTACCACACTCTCAAGTGGATGAGGTGTGTCTTCAATCCAGATATCAAGTGTGACTATATCACTAATAATGTAGCAGAGGTTTTTAACAACTGGATCCGAGACATTAAGGATTTACCTGTTGCTGAACTAGCTGATAAGATTAGAGAGATGATCATGCTTTTGTGGAGGAAGAGGAGAAGGATTGGATAAAGGTTACCACCTGGACGGATACTACCGGCAATTATGGTTCAGCTGAGAGCAAATACTAGAGGTTTGGGGCACTTGATAGTAGTGGAATCTGCTAATTGGAGTGCAGAGGTGTGGGATAATAGTAAGAACTGTGAAAGGCATGTCGTGAAGCTAAATCAGCAGACGTGTACTTGTCTTGAATGGCAGCACACTGGTAAGCCATGTCAACATGTCTTGGCCTTTGTGACATCCCAAAAGAGAGTAAACCTTGAACAATTTGTGCATGAGTACTACTCTGTGGACAGATTCAAGGCTGCTTATGGGAGAGAGATTGAGCCAATGACAGATAAATCACAATGGCCACCTGTGGAGCTACCATTTGTTGTGGGGGAACCACTTGCGAAAAGAAATAAAGGAAGACAAAGGAAATTGAGGATCAAAGGATGTCTTGAAGGTGGCCACAAGAAAAAAGGTGCCAATGATGCTCCCAAGGATGATGATAGCACCGCTCCCACCAATTCTAAGGGAAAGAAAATGATTAGAGGGCCAGTGACTTGCAAGAAATGTGGCGAAAAGGGTCATAGGCAAGCTAGTTACAAGTGTCCACTCAATGGAACCAAAAAATGGCAAGTGTTTTTCTTTCAGTCAAAGCTTAAATTATCACATCATGCCAAAAATAATCTTTTTTGTTGAATTGCAGGAAGAGGAAGCCTAGAAAGAACAATACAAAAGCTAGGCCAGCTGAACCTAGCACCCCACAAAGACCTACTAGAGAACAAATATTGCAGGACAGTCCAAGCATGGTCACTAGAAGGTAAGCTGCAATGACAAATTTCTCTATGTTCAGCAATGTCCAAATGGGGAAAAAATACTTTATCTAAATGTGATAATATATATATATGTGTGCAGCCGCCTTGCTATCTTGTTGGGAGAGGGTAGTTCTTCACAAACCACTAGAACTACCCCTGAGAGGATGCCAACAGCAGCTCCACCAAAGAAGATGACCCCAAGGAGGATGCCAGCCACAGCTCCACCAAAGAAGATGACTCCAAAGAGGAAGTTATCCGTTGGATGAATGATCTGTTTGAGATGGCATTATGTCAGATGTGAACAAGTACTTTCAATATGCTTGTTATGTAGAAGTGAACTTACTAGTAGTTTTATTCAGTGTGTTGATTATGTGAGATACGAACTCACAATTTCAATGAGCTTGGAACTCAAAATTTAAGTGAGTCGTGAGATGCAACAAATTATGCCCAGTTTATGTCTCATTATTATTATTCTCATGTCGACGTACTGTGTGGATATATAGCAGATTATGCTTAGTTTTTGTCGTTTACAGTATGGTTGTTCCAAAATTTTGTTCTGGTCAATACACTCATATTGTAGAAATTTGTGGTCTGCTGTGTGGATATAAATATCCAACATTTAGTCAGCACAGTTTTCTCATGTTCAGATTAAGATGTAAAAAAAACTTTCAGTGCTCGCCCTTCTCATGATCTTCACTTTCCATTCAGGGAAAACAAATGATTCTTTGCCTGCGTTATTGGAGCACAAGATAGTACAGTGGTGTGTGACAGCAGTCCAAAAAGGTTCAACAATAAAATCTGGAATGCTCTACAGACACAACTAGAGAACATCCTTTAGACAAAACGGGAGCATATCAGGTACAGTCATATAACCAGCAGTTAATTTGGGAAAATCTTGCATTCTGACTAAAACTTAGGACATTTGAGAACATCTTGCATTCTGACGAAAATTCAGATAGGAAAAGGGGTACTGAAGCAACCCAGGGAACTGAAAATTAGTACTATATCATACTTCTGGTGATATATCGTCATGGTTTTAAATGCCATAAAACAATCTTGCATGAATCCTAACACAACAATCAAAAACAATTCTATTTCTCTGCAGTCAGAACAAATGTACGCACTCTTTCACTCTCCAAACAATCTGGGCAACCTTCTCTGCATAACACTACCATTTTCTCCTATTTTCTCAAACATATGTGCGCCCACGTCCAGAGGAACTCCCGCCGGCTGACAACAACTCCTCCGTGGCCACGCCCCATCTCCCTCCACCTCCTCATCCTCCTGGGACGCACCCTCCCGCCTCCTCATCCCAGCCGAGTGGTGAGACCGGGACGAGCGGCGCGAGCGCCGAGCAGGCGGCCGGACTGAGCGGCTATGGCGCGCGGGCACAAGGGTAAGCGATGATAGCAGTCGGGCTGAGAGAGCGACAACGGCGACCGGGCAGGCGGCGTCAGCAAGGTGTTTGTGTGGCTCGTTCTCCCCTCTGCTCGAACGAGAATACCAGATGCAGATAATCAGATCTCAGTACTTGTACTGTATACATAGAATCAGGGGTAGTTTGGTCTTTTCCTATGCTTATAAATAGAAAAGGAAAAAAGGAAATCACTAAAAGGAGGGAAGTGGCGTAGTAATCAAGGAGCCAAAGAGCAAAGTGGCAATTTTGTGAAGCCCATCTTGGATGTGGCAATTTTTAGAAGCCACATATTGAAAGTGGCAAATATCCAATTTTCTCCCCACTTCACCCTTGCCGTTTTATTCGCCCTCTCTCTCTCTCTATCCTCCCTCTCTTTCTCTATTTGCCTTTTTTTCCTTTTGCACTTTCTGCCATTATGTCTGAAATTGGGAAAATTATTGTCAATTTTGACAATAATAATATCATGAAAAATTCTGATGCTCCTGCTGAAGAACCCCCTATCTTACATAAAACAAATATGTATTGGTAGTGGTAATATTATTGGAAAAGGAGTTATCCAAGATTTATTTACTTGTGTCGGTGCTTTGCCTTCTATGGGTAGTTCTATCCTTCATAGAAATAATAGTCTTGCGGACGCTATTGCCATGCTTGTAGTTGAACTTGAAAGACAATTCATGCACATTCACCCTTGCATACAAAGGATTTTCCTAGAATTTTCTAATATTGAGCATTCTTCTGTTAAGCGTGCCGCTACTATCTTTTTGGCTCATGAGTTTAGATTCATAATAAAAGAGGCCAAAGAAATCTTTGCGCATTATAGGGTGGACACTTGTCGTCCTCCCATAGATCGTATCCTTTTTGATCAAGAAGAAATAATGCGCTTTCAATCTCTAGACTATGTTGCTTTCAATGATAATCTTAGAAAAAGGGTTCCTACCAATGTTTTAGTTGATAGAATTTCTGAACTTAATGATGATTTGGCCATTCAAAATAATTAACTAGGATATTCTCTTGAGTATAGGCTCACAAAGTTCTGTCAAAAGAATGCTTATAACGATGAATTGGTTGTGCAATACGAAGGGCCAAAGGAGGAACCTATACCTCCCAAGGTTGATCTTGGGGACTTTTGTCCCATTGGAGTATTTAGGTGACATTAGAGTTGGTTGATGTGTATCACATGGTGTTATTTTAGTATGAACTCTTGGATAGATCGAACGGAAAGAATAACGTTGCGTTATTTTAGTATGAACTCTTAAATAGATCGCGCGGAAAGAATAACTTTAAGGTGGTTTCGTATCCTACAAACAATTTCTGCTTATGTCCTCCGCCGCTAGATAAGAAGTTTGGAGTGATTCTTCATCACACGTTGAGGGATGGTTATATGATCCAATTAGATTAGCATTGTTGAGAGATTGCACTAGTGAAAGTATGGACCCTAGGCCTCATTTTTAAGCATTGCAATACCGTTTGTGCTCCATTTTATCAATTGCTACCTTGCTGTTTTTATTGTTCCTATTACAAAAATCCATATCTACTATCATTACTACACACTACTTCAGGAAGGTCCAAACGCGACAGTCGAATCAGAGACCATTCGACGAAACTATGTGCGATACATCAATCACAAACGATGATGTAATAAAACTATCAAGAAAGATGCAAAACGTTTGTGATGGGGGTGACATCAAACACGATTCATATTGGAGTTGCGTGTGTGATGCGTGGCAAATGGTTAATCCAGAAGAACTGTTTGCGATGATGCAGAACAACATAAATGGGTAGCCATATGAGGGTGTGTGCGATATACGGCATACAGTTCACTAGGATGACTGTGTGTGATTAGGCAACACAATAGAAATGGTTCAACTGAACAAGATGTGTGTGATACGTGGCAAACAGGTCCGTAATTAGAAATGTGTGCGAAGACCAATAATAACACACAAGATTGCTGCTAATAAGTCGTGTGATTTGCTCTGTCTATGGAAGAATAACATATGTATGTATATATATTACTGAAATAAATATCCAATTACATAAGTGACTATACAAATCATTCGCACACACCTCAATAAACAACTGTATGCATTCTAAACTAGGAGAAACGATCGTCTAGTCATCTACTTCTTGTGACGCTCCCGCCACTGCTCTGTGGCTCGATCCCTCGTTTGGGGTAGGAAGAAGACACTCCCTCATGTCAACGATCCGCATGTACATCTCGTAGCTTGTGTACGCGTCCTTGGTCTCATACTTGACGTGTTGTTCATCCAGTCTCTCATGCCAGACACTCTGCCAGGTGTTCTTGTCCTTCTTGCTCTCATCCTTCATCTTCACGTAGAAGGGGTCGATGATGGACGAGGCGAGGTCAACCAGGGTGTTCTGTTTGTTGTCGTCGCCGCCCCAGACCTTGTAGTGGTCCTGGATGTTGACAAGATTCTGGCATTTCAAACCTGAAACCTTGAGCGCTTTTAGATCGTTGGTGGTGTTCGCCGTAGCAAAACTGTAGTTGGAGCTGTTGATCAACCTGGAGAAACGCTTGCAAGGCCTTGTGGCCAGGTGGTAGTGGTAGACGAGGACGTCATCTCGCACGCACAACTGGGCGACGACAACCTTCTGATCATGCCCGGCATGACCGATGGTGTACTCGAGGTCGAAGCCGACCACTTGGTACTTGTCCTCAGCAAGCTACTGCTCCAAGTTTGGATGAAGCTCTCCACCAAGACCGGCTCGTTCGTGTACACCACCGAGAGGGCCTTCCCCCTCATGTGGGTGTCCACTACGTGATGCATGGTGAACTGCGCGCCATTGTCGTCACCGGCCGTTGGGAGCGCCATTGGAGCCACGGGGAGCGCGATTGGAACCTCTTGATGTGCTCTCTCTATGTGTTGTCGTGGGTGTGCTTATTGTGTCGTGTGGTGCAAGAGATGAAGGTAAATGGCCGCGAGAATAAATGGGAGCCGGGCGGCCTGGATTCTCGGCGCGTCTGCATAGCAGTTTTTGCAGCGGGTAACTGCATCATGGCGCCGCGCCCGGCGCAACCGCATGCACACGAACGCGCGTGATCGTGCACCGGCACCAAACACTGGCAGCACGCGTGGAGGGATGAGAGAAGAGTGCCCGAAGAGACGCGAGAGCAGAGCACGCGTGGCAGGACACGAGCAGAGCGTGTCGTGACTACCTCAACCGCAAGCAACCACACACATGGAGCAGTTGAACATGCAGGAAATGGCCGTCTACAATCTGGCCGACAGTTGTGTTGCTGCATAGAGAGTGCCGTGTGCTACTACCGCCGTCTTGTTCTATTAGTCCCATTTATATTCTGTGCCATATTTTGACCTTAAATTTAACCAACAAAATGTTAATGCATGTTACAAAAATTATATAATTAGAAACTATGTTCAAATACAAATCCAACGATATAATCTCTGGCGACATGCATTTGTATTTTATTAGTTAAATATATAGTCAAAATTTGGCACAAAAATATATAGACGACTTATAAACCAGGACGGAGGTAGTAGGTAATTTAATCGCCAACATTTTTGTTTTATTAACCGTATGTGTACGTGTCCTACTGTCCTCCTCTCGCACGTCTTGTCACCCCGCTACCACAGACAGCTTAGAGAGCAAACTTGAGCAGTGCGTGGGGGCGTTGTTTTGGCCAAACACTGGTGATCCTATTCCCGCGGAACCACACAGGTTCCTGCGGAAGCTTCCCACCCGAGTCGGTGAAATCCCCCAAAATCCCAATGCTTATTGGCCTGCTATATAAGCCCTCACGGTCAGCGAGTCCTGCGTCGCATTTTCCCCTCCCTCTCTGTGGCTTATCTAGTCCGCTTGTCCCACAATCGCCAATGGCACCGGCCCGTCGTCGCCGCTTAGCCACTTCGTCATCATTAGAGGACAGCTCTAGTTGGGAGCCTACACCGCGGCGGCTGCGTAGCCCCAACATAGTGTAGTGCGTGCGGCGTCCTGTTGGATGTGCACGGAACACCCACCACACACTCCGCCGCCGCTGCCCGTCGGCAGCTATTGCCGGCTGCCGTTGCCGCCACCCCACCATTTGCCGCCATGGCCGCCACAGCACCGTCGAAAGCCAGGGCCATCGCCCTCT
Source organism: Triticum urartu (assembly GCF_056163025.1). NCBI lineage: Eukaryota > Viridiplantae > Streptophyta > Magnoliopsida > Poales > Poaceae > Triticum > Triticum urartu. The sequence continues at coordinate 365,662,072 of NC_141873.1, read as the reverse complement.
CCGCTGCCGCTGCCCGAAGGTGGGAGATAGCCGTCATGGCCACCACCCCACTTTCGACCACTGCGGCCATCACCCGCTCTGACGCGGCGGCTCAAAGGCAGGAGGTGGTGGTCGTGGCCGCCACCCCATCATCGGCCGCCGTGGCCGCTAGCCCTCCGTCGACCGCCGCGGTCATCACCCGCTCCGTCACAGCCACCCGAAGACGGGAGGCAGAGGTGCAGACCTGCACGTGCGTCAGTGACCTTGCGCTCTACATCGAGTTCCTACGGGAGGAGGAGCGCCTCATCGAGCATGCAAAGGGCCTTACTTCCGCCGTGGCCGCATCACACACCACCGCAGAGGCGAGGTATCAGGAGATCTACGAGGAGAACCACTACTTCAAGAGGGGTCATCTGGAGCGGTAGAGGGCGTTCGAGGTGACCGTCGCTGAAGGTGCAACAGCAGCAGTCACCGTATTGCAGTTGTCCAGCTCGTTGGTAGGCTCCTCCTCCTCTGCCTCTTACTGAGCACGCTCGGCTGAGGAGAGGCTACCGGAAGTAGTACAAAGCCCCTCCGTAGTAGTAGTATTTTGGGGCTATTTCGTGCAGTTCATCTGACTATAGATGTGGTGAAACTGTACAACGTACTTAAAATTAGCTAGTATATATAGTTGAACTAGCTATTTCGGTACGTTGCTGGCAACAATTGTGGAAAATTTTGGTCGGTTCAGCTGTCGAGTTGAACTTTTTTTTATAAAGAACGACTGCTTAATCTATGAATGAAATCCATGCTTAATTACTGAATTTTAGTTGCAAAAATTAGATAGTTGTAACACCCCTAGTGTCATGCTATAGCAACCCTCTGTGATTAAGCTAATCATTTTACTAAACAGTACTTGATCACCTTTGATTCAAATATCCTTTGAAAATTTCACTTTCAAATCAAATTCAATTTGCAAGTGAAATATGGAATTGCACAAAAGTTGCTGAAAGATAGTTCATCTTTTACACAAAATTACATAACATTTAATTGTTATGGAAAACAACATCACCTCCAAGCCAAGATGGACTATAGCATTTTAAAACAGTGGCAAATCAGCAAATTAATTGCTTTTCCATTTATGCAAAATTCTAACAGCTTCAATTAGATTTCAAACTTTTTGTGGCAGTGCATAATATTTTGTTGAATTTGTTTTGGCCAGTGGCATATTTTTGCAAAGTCATTTGTGGATAAAGAAAATGCAAAAGCTACTGGAAAAGTAATATTACAGTAAAAAAAGAAAAACGACATAAAGCCACTGTGCTACTGGGCTTTAGGTAGCCACCGTGCAGCCCGGCCCGCGAGCGTTGGCCTTCCCCCACCTCTCGACACTATCGCGCCAGGCCGCGCGCCATGGCTTTGCAGGCTGAGCCCCGCGACTCGCCAGTGCCCCGGAGGGGATAAGAGCCACCCCAACCCCTCTCTCTCCCCCCTGAAACCCTAGCCCCCAAATCCCCCCATCTCCCCCTTCCTCGTGCCGTGCCCTCTCTGTTCGCCTCGCCGAACGGCTCCAAGGCCGCCTAGCCGTCGATCCCGTGGCCACCGGCCACCGTTCGCCGCACCGACTAGTCCAGGAGGGCCGCCACCGTCTACTTCGTCCATCCAGAGCATCAAATCGAGCGGAGCCGTCCCGTGCGCTCGCCATCGAGCTCCTATTCACCGCGTACATCGCCGGCCGCCGTCGTCGATTGCCTCGTCTTCGGTCCACCTCCGGCCTCCTCGTCGCTTTCGTTGGAACCTTCGTGAGCTCCTTTTCCAAAAACCCCTCCCCCCCTCTCGATTCGTCGCCGTAGCTGTCGTCCCCAAGTTTGTGGCCCCCATGGCCGGAGCTAGAACTCCCGTGCGTGCCCGCAGTGCTGCTCCCCCGTGCCTGCGCCCCGCCCTGGCCTCGTCTCCGCGTGCCGCGGCGCGCCCGCAGCCGCCTTGCCCGTGCTCGGCCATAGCCGCTGCTGCCCACTGCTGCCCCGCGCGGCTGGCCGCGCCGTTCTGCCTACTCCGCTGCTTGCTGTGTTGCTACTGCTCCTTGATGCTGTTGTGCCGCCGCCGCTGCTTACTACAACGGCTGCTGCTCGAGTGCTGTTGTTGCTTACTACACTGCTGCCATAGCTGCTGTAGCTAGGGATTAAGGCGCGCAAGGCCATGGCCTGTGCCTTTTGTGCATGGCCGGATGGCCCTATGGATGAGGCCGGCCACTAAGTTTAGTTTAGTTTGGCTATAATTAGTGATTAGGTATAACTAGTAGTCTATGGCATGTGGGACCTCCTTTGATTAAATTAGTTAGATGTTTTATTAACGCATGTGACAATGACATATGGGCCACACATCCCGTTGACCAGTCAAATTGACTTGGTCAACCCAACCCATGGTCCCACCTATAATACACACTAGTTAGCACAGCCCCATGTGGCAGAAATAATTAGGTATTTATTTTCGAATTGAATTAACTAATAAAATCTTTTAGACTTTGGGAAATTCATTTAAAATAATCCGTAACTCGGATGAAAATGTTTTCTACATAAAAATTGCTCAGAAAAACGAGACGAATCGGAATACGCGGTCCGTTTACCTGTCGGATGCCTCTAACTACCTGAAGATGGAACATTCCCCCTTCGGTCATCTGTCTGACATATGTCCGGAACCAGGAAAACATTCCTGGTTGAATTCCCCCTTCACCTATTCGTGTATACATACGTTAGGTCACACCCAGCACATCTTATTGCCATGTTATGCCTTGTGATGCATTGTTTGCTCTATATTTACTGTTTTTCCCCCTCTTCTCTCCGGTAGACCCCGAGACCGATGCATCCCCTGTGTTCGACTACGTCGGCGATGACCCCTCCTTGCCAGAGCAACCAGGCAAGCAAACCCCCCTTGAGCATTCCGATATCGCCCATTTCTTTCCCTATCATGCTTGCATTAGAACTGCTATTGCTTTCTGTATGATCCTACTCTGATGCATAGCCTGTTTTTGTTACCTGCTTTCATACCTTACCTGCTTATCCTAAACTGCTTAGTATAGGTTGGTTAGAGATCCATCAGTGACCCCACTTTGTCCCAGTTGCCTCGCTTTATGTTGGATGAATCGATCAACGTGATCGACGTCCAGGCCCCGACATCGCACATCACCCCCTAGTTGTACGACTCTGCAGAGTACCATCGAGTGCCTAGGGTGGAACCTCTTACATCAGTCATGATGAGATCTCTATAGTGTAGCTATACGGTCGAGGTCATCGAGGGTGATTTCCTCCTTAACCACTTCCGTTACGGCTCTATCGTGCAACCCCTCAAGTGTGAACCTCGAGGGTGGATCCTCTTACGTTCACCTTGATGATAACATCGAGTGGAATTCACCGGGGGTGATTCCTCGGGTTTTCCCCTTGGTGTTAGACACACAGTTACTATGGTTACTATTACTTTACAGTGAACCATGTTACTAAAGACGGGTCGGCCCTGAGGGGTACCCGCGCGAGCTTAATAGTGAGTGATGTGGAGTCGGGTTGACCCGGAAGGTGCCCGCGAGATACTTACGAGGCGTGGCCGGGCATTCTTAGCCTTGCCGCAAGTACTCGAGACGGGGCGAAGGGGTCACATCTTTCGTGAGTCTCTGGTCCTGACCGCAAGACCAACACACTAACGGTTTGGATATTTGATCCGAGGGGCCTCTGGCCTAATAACACTAACCATCATGTGGGCATTGTATGGGCGTTCTGCGTCGTATGCATCGGCCGAAGCTTTTTAGACGTCAGCGACTGAGCGGCGCGCGTCGGGTTGGACTGGTAAGCTCCTTCCTTTTTAAGGAGGTAGCTAGGTCTGCTCACCGGCCGCCCGCGCAACGTGCAGGAGTTCCTGGGGCGATGGCCCAAGACCCCTGGGGGCATAGGTTTAGTCCGGCGTGCTGACCTCTCTATTAAGCCTAGGTCGGGTTGCGGCATATTGTTTGGCCGAGGCCGGGCATGACCCAGGAAAGTGTGTCCGGCCGGAGTTAATCGAGCGTGGTGGGTAAGTTGGTGCACCCCTGCAGGAAAGAAAACATCTATCGATAGCCTGTCCTACGGTAACAGACACTTGGAGTTGTATCCCGATCGATACAACTAGAACTGGATACTTGAGGTGATAAATGATAGTATGGTTCTGGGATTGCTTTCTCGCAGGGAGTCGAGAAAGGATCTCTGGCCGAGGTTGATAACACTACTACTACTTTACATTATGTCGGTCTGTACTCTTTTATATGTTGCAAGATGCTTGAAGATGCTAGTCTTCGATAGGCTAGGCTTCCCCCTACTCTTCTGGCATTCTGCAGTTTAGTCCACAGATACAACCCATTTGTTTGATACAGATGCATACTTAGTTTAGATCTGATGTAAGTCTTGCGAGTACTTTGGATGAGTACTCACGGTTGCTTTGCTACCTCTTTTCCCCCCATACCCGATTGTTGCGACCAGATGACGGATTCCAAGAGCCATATGACGCCACTGATGACTACTACTACCCCGAGGGTGCCTACTACTACGTGACGGCCGCTGACGACCTGGAGTAGTTAGGAGGCTCCCAGGTAGGAGGCCTTGCCTTTTCGATCATTATTGCTTTTGTGCTAGCCTTCTTAAGGCAGGCTTGTCTAACTTATGTCTGTACTCAAATATCGTTGCTTCCGCTGACTCTTGTGTATTCGAGCTGATGTATTCGAGCCCTCGAGGCCCCTGGCTTGTAATATAAAGCTTGTATTATTTTAATTTGTGTCTAGAGTTGTGTTGTGTTATCTTCCCATGAGTCACTGATCTTGGCCGTACACATTTGCGTGTATGATTAGTGTACGGTTGAATCGGGGGCGTAACAAGTTGGTATCAGAGCCGACTGCCTGTAGGTAGCCCCCTTTCCAACTCCTTGACCGAAGTTGAGTCTAGTCATTGAAAAACTTTTACTAACATGGTTGTGTGGCTTACGGGCCCACGTCGCCATTGGGTGGTATTAGGATCTTTTATTCCTCGTCTATACTCTAGGACTCTGATCTCTCTTCTATTCGGGTTAAAGATTTTACTAACTCTAAATCTAGGTTCTCGTAACTACTTCCTCCCGGAGAGCCCTTCATTCCAGATGATCGATTGGTGCACCAGAAGATTCCGGAGATATTCTTCGATGTTTTGCCAAGACCCTTGTGCCCTTCACCGTTGCAATTCCCTACCATCGATGAATCCCTATGGATAGCTACATACACTTGCCGCCCAAACCTTCTTTTCCAATCGCTATTTTGATTACAAGATACCCTGAAATACTTTTCGATATTCCGAGAATCGTTGTGCATGCTGCCTTGCAGCTCCTTTTCTGCATGAATACATGTTCGAATAATTCCTCACACCTATCGAGGATTTGTTCTCCTAGTTATTCATGCGTTTCACAAAGTACCCCAAAATGCTATTCGACCTTCCGAGAATCCTTTGCAACCTATTGCTTTGGAAAGTCTTGTGTGCCTGCATTATGGTTGATTCCATATTTCTAGTAACCTCCGTTGACATCCTCTGTCACTATCGTTTCGAGTACCCTGATCCAATATGTTATGAATGCTCGCAATCCTCAATTAGATCCTAGTATGCATCCTTCCGACTCAGACCTTGATTGATTGTCGATCTGTATCGATCCAACTCAATTATGTTTTGATCAAAGCCTCTGCTTCAGATCTTCTGATTTGAAAATGCAATTCCTTTGTATTCAAGCTTTGAAGTTATCCAGTTATATCTATAATCCGATGCCTTTGCATTCTTTCTTCTTCTGGTTGAGTATCGATAGTCACATCAGATCCTTTATGGACCGCCATATCCTTGGTTGGATTATTATCCGACAATGTCCTTCTTATTCATTAACCTTGTGAGTTCTTCCCTGACGCATAATGCCTCTGGTAAATTCTATCATCTGCTTTTGTCAACCATGCTCTGCTTTCGAGCTAGTATATATTACTATTCAAGCCTGTGGTATATATTCCTAAGATGCCACTGTGGGTTAAAACTATGCCTTCCCTAATCCATGTGAACCCGATAGTTTTCATGAGTCATGCTATTCTGGTGTTTTACCAATTATAATTTCAACACTACAACTTCATCGAAAGCAAGAAGTGAATGGAAGGTTATGCATTGAAGAAGTGGGAGTCGACCTCAAACTTTTTGTTCATGCCCATGGACCCGATTTGGAACTTATCATGGAAGCTTATTGTGATAATATTAATCCCCTTGTTATAAGTTCATCTGGTATCTATGTTTGGTCCTTTGCAACCGTCGTTCTGACCATGATTGTTCCCCTTTGATTCCATTTCTCGGACAAGTTAAAGCACTTGTCTTCTGTAGATCAATGCATATTTTCAACCTCTATTTTGATCTTCCTTCGTATATTACCCTATGTATCTCGATAAGGACAAAGAACTATGTTGCTTCCTATGAGTCTTCATCTAGTATGGCCTCTCACCGATATCAGATTCCCCGGGTTCTGAGTTATTAGTCACTCGAGAACGCCGGTAAGTGAATCGATTCCGCACTCTGGTTCTATAAATCTAAGTAATTTTCATTGCTTACGAGTTTAATAATCCTTCGAGTCATTCCTAGCCTGATCGGCTATACAATTGTCATGCTAAATTTTAGGGTCTTTTACATTTGTGTCCCTAACTCGAACCCACTACTCAGATTTGCCCTTAATTTCGAAGTGTGCTCAAATTTGCCCCTCTGCCGTTAAGTGTCCTTATAGAAATGCCCTTCCGTGCCGTTACCGTCCAGTCAAAGCCATTTGACCGCTATTTGACCGTTTCTTTGACATTTTTGCCCCTGTCTCCTTGTGTCACTTATGGGTGGGGCCCATTCTCAAAAAATAAAACAAAAACCCTTTCTCTCACCCCTCTCTCTCACACACACTTATAGGTGGACCCAACTAGAAAAAAAGGGAAAAGGACAAGCTACTTCTCTCTCTCACGTCTCTCTCCCTGCCCAATGACAGGCCGACAACCACTCTCTCTCTCACAACTCCGACGAGGGTGTTGAATGGCCACCGCCGCCATTGCTGGTCTTCCTTGACGCCACAACCCACTCGCCCTCATTCTCTCTCTGTCGCTCACCCTTTTTCTCTCTCCCCTCCTCTAGCCCTCTCCCGCAAGCCCACCGGAGGCCGCCCTGTCGCCGTACTCAGTCCAGCACATGGGCAACGGAAACCCCAGGCATCGCTAGCTCGCCAGGATGCTCGTACGGCATGACATCACTGCCCCAGCCGACGAATTTGACCAGAGAAGTCCAGTACCAAGAGCCAGGATGCATCTGCATCGCCTTCGGCCTCGGATTGGCACCGTCGATTTGATGCCATTGAAGCACGCCGATGGATCCTAGCCGCTCCCCGGGCCTCATGGTGTACATCAGAGGCCGCGGGCATCCTCCATAGCAAGACCTATAACCTCGGGTCGTGTTCCCCGCGAGTTCTGTGCTCTGCCATGGCCGCCATGGTTGAAGTCCTCGCTTCGGTCTTCTTCGAGCCACAGCGGCGCCGTCATCGTGCTCCTAGTGAGCTCGTTAATGTCACGGAGCTTCCCCTCTCCCCCTCGCATGGTAGCTCCCCCACTTGCTCGGTCCAAAGCCGCCGCGGGAATGGTCGCCACCGTTCGCTCCGGCGACCATATGGTCCAGAGAAAACATCCCTGGATGCGGCAGATCCAGGGCTATCGCCTGCTTCCCTCGTCCAGCCTCCTCGCGGCCTCCCAACGTGCCACCGCCGTGGCAAGTGGTCGCCGTCGGTCACTGTTGGCCTAATCAACAATTAATTGAAACAAAATATGCAGAAAATATTAATAATCCAATAACAGTGGGCCTAATATCAAGTTTGAATAGTCCTTTTCTAGATTGGCCCCACATGTAAGTTATCAGTGAGAGAGAGGGGGTGAGAGAAAGTGTTTTTTCATTTTATTTTTTGAGAGTGAGACCCACCAGTAAGTGGCACATGGACACAAGGGCAAAAATGTCAAAGAAACGGCTGGTTAGCGGTCAAACAACCTTGACTGGACGGTAACGGCTCGGAGGGGCATTTCTATAAGACCACATGACGGCGGAGGGGCAAATTTGAGCAGACTTCGAAATTAGGGACAAATCTGCGTAGGTGGTTCGAGTTAGGGACAAAAATGCAAATGGCCCTAAATTTTAACTATGCTACTTGGACCTTCTTCTCAGTGCACAATTTTCGATGATGAGCTAAGCTTACGTCAATCATCCTTGTCTTATCGTTTCACCTCGAACAACAAGCTTGATTCCGAGTTTGTGTTGTATCCGTTGTTCCAATAAACTTTCGCTTCATCATTCCTTTGACTTGACGTCATCTCCGAATGATTACATCTTCATGAAATCTCTCGACAAACGTGTCATGATCATCATCAACATTCTAAACTCTTCCAGGATATCAATCGAATTCATGATGAGAACTACTATCCTAGCCCCTCGATGATTTGTGTTATCATTGAAAACATTCTTGCCTTCCCCCAACACAAACTTGTTCATATAATTTTCGAAATACATCCTTTTTGACATATCAATGGATTGCTGCTACACCCATCGGCCACGTCCTCATCTTTTTCCTAATAAAATTGCATGAGGTGCTCTAGAAAATTCCCGATGGATCCTTTGTGTTCTCAAGGTCTAACCTTTACCTGATGACCATGTCAATGCTATCTCGAAACATGTCTCTGATAATTCGATCTTCAATGAGAACATTTGAAGCAATGCTATATTTTCTTTATCAATTATCCTAACATCGTTGTATGGGTAATGTCATGAAATTCCTCTCCCCTTACCTAAATTGTTTCTTTTTACTTTCTATCATGTCATGGGTATCATGCTTTGCTTATCCTTGAGAAGGATATACCCTGAAATATGTGTTTAAACATATTTTCCTTTCCGTTGTTCTATTTAATATGATACTCAAATTTTTCCTTTCCATTCTTTTGTTTAACCTTTCTTGTAATCTAACTTGTCTGAGCAGAGATAATTCCATGCTCATGTAAACACCTCGGTGTACAAGACCTGTCAGTAAAACCTTGTTACTATTGTTGATGACATTCCGGTAACCATCGATGGATGAGAACTTTGCCTATCGGTCCGCCTCGTCTTAACAAGCAGCAAAACGGCTCTCTTTGTCCCTCGCCCTTGGTACCAACATTGTTGCCAACATAATTGACGAGCTATCCTCTGACCTGCCTTGCCATCATGACCGTACAAAATGTTTACGCCTTCCTGCTTTTAACCCACATGGTGGGCCCATAATCCATAATTCCATAGGATCGAAACCTGACTCTCCTGTACAACCTTGATTCTGAAATACTCTTTGCACTTGGCTTTGTATGTAGTTTACGAGCTAACTTCCTCACCATGATTCATTTCGGTATAAGAGGCAACATTATTCCTCATTGCTCTGAACCCCTTCATCACCTGTTATAGGCATCAACTTGATGCCTACCCGGTTAAAACTTGTTGAACCTCCTTATAACACTCTCAATTTGTTTCCTCATGCTTCTAAAATCTCCTTCCTTGAGATAATTACCGGATGCCAATCCTTTCAGACATTCGTCCTTATAGTTTTCCCCTTCTACCCTATTCGTAAGTACGATGGAGTTTCTGAAGAAAGGACGAGGACTTCATCATGACGCCCTAATTCAGTGAAATGAAGGCATCAACGAAAGGGATCAACTCCTTCGAGAAGGGCAATCAAGACCATGAAGATTTGTTAGAATTTCATAAACAATTCATTTCCCCTTACTCCACCATAAGTCTCGGGACGAGATTTCTTGTAGTGGAGGAGATTTGTAACACCCCCAGTGTCATGCTATAGTAACCCTCCGTGATTAAGCTAATCATTTTACTAAACAGTGCTTGATCACCTTTGATTCAAATATCCTTTGAAAATTTAACTTTCAAATCAAATTCAATTTGCAAGTGAAATATGAATTGCACAAAAGCTGCTGCAAGATAGTTCATCTTTTACACAAAATTCCGTAACATTTAATTGTTATGGAAAACAACATCACCTCCAAGCCAAGATGGACTATAACATTTTAAACAGTGCCAAATCAGCAAACTAATTGCTTTTCCATTTATGCAAAATTCTAACAGCTTCAATTAGATTCCAAACTTTTTGTGGCAGTGCATAATATTTTGTTGAATTTGTTTTGGCCAGTGGCATATTTTTGCAAAGTCATTTGTGGATAAAGAAAATGCAAAAGCTATTGGAAAATTAATATTACAGTAAAAAAAGAAAAATGACATAAAGCCACTATGCTACTGGGCTTTAGGTAGCCACCGTGCAGCCCGACCCGCGAGCGTTGGCCTTCCCCCACCTCTTGACGCTGTCGCGCCAGGCCGCGCGCCATGGCTTTGCAGGCTGAGTGTAACATCCCAAATTTTCAATTTGGAATGTTATACATAGATCATTCATGCATATCACATTTTATTGCATTTCGTTTTGCGATCCTCGAAATCCTAAGCAACTCAAGGACCCTCGAAGAGAGTTGGGGATTTCCCAGCTTTCATATTTGAGTTTTATCAAATATTGAAACGAGGATTTTGGTTTTAATTATTTTTCTCCCCGAAAATATTTCATATTAAAATACATGAGAGGAGATAATATGACTTCTCGAAAATAAAGGAAATATTGGAGGAAAAGGATTAAAATCAAATATTTGATTTTTATCCGGAGTTTATTGCTATTTTATTTGAATTAGAAAAAGTGCACGTTTTTCAAAGTTGCATTTTAGGGCCAAGAAAATGTTCATCTCGTTCTAAATATTTTATTTAGACGGTGAAAATTTGTTTTGGAATTTTTAGAATTTTATTTTATTTTCTAGGTTTTTTTAGTTTCGGCGGAATTATTTAAACAAACGCGCGTAGTGGCTAGCTGGGCCGAAGCCCAGCCGCCGGCCCATTTTCCCCTCGCCGCCGTCTCCCTCCTGGAGACCGCGCGCCGCCGCCACCGCCTCGGACCGGAGTCCGAGCCGGACTCCTCCTCCCCGCCGCCTTGCCCCCTCCTCCAAGCCGCCCCCTCCCCTCTTTAAATACCTCCGGACCCCCGCCACCACCACCAACCCCGCCGCCCGAGCCCCGCCGCCCGACCGCAGCCGCCGCTGCCTCGCCGCGCTGCAGCCGCCGCCCCTCGCCGTGCCGCACCGCCGTCGCCCCGCCTCTGCTGTTGCCGCCCGCCGCCACAGCCCCGCCTCGCCGGAGGTAACGCGCCGTTGCCGCCGTCGGTTTTTTTTAAAAACCGATCCGTTTTTCTAGAAATCCTAGTTCATTTTTTTATAGATCGGTTCACCAGTTTTTCTCGGTTTAGTTACTTTGCGGACGTTCGTCCGTACGTTCGTTTTAACGAACGGAGTTTACTCGTTAGTAACAGACAACGAACGCTCGTTCGTTAGCCTGTTCGTCAGTTTTCTTTTCTCGGATTTTCCACGATTATTTTCAATCGCGATTTCTGATCCGATTTTCGTTTTAGTTTATCTTTTCGCTCGTTTGTCGGAATTAGGCGATTCAAGCGCCTAGATCTTCGTCTCGAAACCCTCTTTACGTTTAACCAACTTGAACGAGTTTTTGCTACAGTAAATTTTGACCTTAGTACAGATTAGTAAACGGATCTTGTTTCATTTGCCGTTTGAGTTTCGTTGCTCTGTTTGATTTGATTCTTTTCGCAAACCGGAGTTCTTAAGTTGAACTTTCTGGTTAGATCTTATTATTTGAGATTTACCTGTTTTTCTTTGCTTGATTGCTTATGTATGCTTTTGTTTGTTTGCGATAGAACAACCGGAGTGCGAAGTGTGCTACTACGAATCCCTAGGTTTTTGCGGATCATCAGCAAGGAAAGTAACACTTTGATCATACCCCTTTATCACCCAGTTTTTATGCATTAGTTCCAATGCTCAAACATTGCATGGTTAGGATGTGATTAATATGTGGGTTGGGAAGTAGTTCATGAGGTAGAACCTATTGCCCTGTTATATTCAAACCCTTGGGAGTTACTTCTACGTATTGTTTATGTTGCTATGCTATGCTCGTAGACGTGGTTTGGGTGAGTGAAATCCATGACAGATGTGAGATTGTTAATTAATAGTTTAACTTAAGGTGGCAACTTGAATACACATCTGGGTGGATTGTTTGTTGGGCACCTGGGGAATCCAGTGTTGTCCTAGGATATCCCGGAGTACCCGTGTGATCATCCTATGGTCCGCCACCCAGGCTCAAAGGGAACTGAGATATTTTCATGCTAGAAACTTCCGTGTGCAGCCACAAGCTATTATGGGCTCTAGCATAGTTGAGTAAGTTGCCTGAAGCTCCCGAAGAGGCGGATCAGCAGGTAGTGGGATGTAGGTTTGGTATGGTCTGCCCGGAGTAAGGAGTTAATGCTTCTGAAGGACTGTGTCTCGGTCATCCGTTTCTCAAACACCCTGTAGTGCGAGAAATCCAACGGAGGAGATCGGGTCTTGTGGGGAAAACTGCGCAAACCTCTATAGAGTGTATAAACTAATCATGGTTAGCCGTGTCCCCGGTTATGGACATCTTGAGTATCTAGTACTTGGAGTATCCTAAGTATCTCATCACTCTAAACTAATATTGTTGGGTTGTTAATTACTTTAATTGGGATTGAGTTGGAGGAACCTTCTCAATGATGTTTCAACTACCATGATAGTTAAATAAAACATATTCCTTTGTTGTAGGGAAAAATTGGCTTTTCACAAAAACTATAACCATAGAGCTTTCCACCAGCCAAATATGCGTTTAGTGATAGCATTATTCTATTCTTGCTCTACTGTGTTATTTTGCCAGCATATTCCATGTGCTGACCCGTTTTCGGGCTGCAACGTATTATGTTGCGGATTTTTGAGACGAGGAGTAAGGTTCATTAGGTCATTGCCGTGCAGCTCAGCTATGCCGTTGGAGTTGATGGACTCACTTTATCTTCCAAGCCTTTCGTTATTATCGTATTAGATGGCCTTAAGCCATATTTACTGTAAGAAGTTCTCTTTTAAGACATTCGATGTAATAAGTCTATGATTGCTACTCTGTTATAAATCCTCGAGTACTGTGTGTGTCAGCATTACTGATCCAGGGATGACACTGAAGCACAGATACTTGGCCGTTTGAGGTTTGGTCGCTACAAGATGGTATCAAAGCACACGCTGAGTGTAGGACACGACCATTAAGCTAAAGCCCTAGATCACCATTCTCTTCTCATTTCTGACTCCTCTCCATTTTATACTCTTTAGGATGGCGAACGCAAGGAACAAGTTTGCACAACCGGATGAAGAAGCACCTTTTGGAAGACACTTGAAGGAAGTCACTAGGTACTTGAACATTGGAATACCAAGCTTCACCGGGACGTATAATGCCACCTTGCCAGAAGAGGAGCGCTGGATGATTCAAGTTCAAGTTCCAGGAAGGACATTCACGCCAGTCACTAAGCCCATAGAGTTTTCCTTCGATGCACCAACCCAGAGTCTAGGAAAGAGTATGGCAGCTCACATCACCATGGGACACATTGGAGAAGTTTATCATAAGGAGCTTAAGGATACTATCTATCAGATTTGTGGGCGCCGAGATGAGCAATGGGAGATGATCAGCACCAGGAAGGATAGATCAATTGCAGCTTTCATCCAGGAGTTAAAACAACATATTCGTCGCCAGGAGAACCAGATGTGCGCAGGAATGATAGATCTGAAGAAGGCAATGACTAGGATCACGGAACTGGAGGAAGAACTTAAGGCTACTCATGAAGATTATGAGGAGGAAATCGTCGTATTAGTGGATAAGAATGCCGACCTAACAATGAACCTAGCAGTATTCTTGGGAGACCCCGCACCAGGAGGAGAAGACGAAGAACCCAAGGAGATTCGCCCGGAGGACTATATTATCATTGACGACACCGACTCAGACCTCGACAATAGCGATAATGACTATGAAGACGAAGCTGGAGCAGACATCATGGAGTCTTCAACCTAAGAATATTTTTAGTAGACCACCACATCAGTAGTAGTATTCCACCATGTAAATAGTATAGTCCGAGCACTTTTGTAACGATAGTTCGATCGATTGTATGCCCTTGCTTTATTGATTGAGTGAAATGTTTGTGTTTGTCTCATGTGCATATGGGTAGTGTTTTTCTCATTAGACCTCATTCTATTCTATTCTCTCCCCTCTAAACCCATCAGATGCCTCCGAGACGTGACCCCGGATTTACTTTCCCACCGGAGCTGACTCAGTTGATCCAGCAGCAGAATACCCTGATGGAGTCGTTAGTTCAGAACCAAGGCAACAACAATAACAACAACAACAATCTGCCGCCACCACCACCAGTTGATAATTTAGCCCGCTTTCTAAGGTTGCATCCTCCGGTGTTTTCCAGTAGCACCGAGCCCATAGTAGCAGATGATTGGCTCCATAGGATTGGAAGGGAGTTAATCACTACATGATGTACCAATGCTAAGAAGGTGCGTTTTGCCCCACATCAGTTGGATGGACTAGCAGCCTCATGGTGGGAGAATTACACTGTCACCTACCCTATAGCCACGGTGACATGTGATCAGTTTTAACAAGCTTTCCGTTCAGCCCATGTCTCAACTTGAGCTATGAGTATGAAGAAGCGTGGGTTTCGCAACTTACGCCAGGGGAACCGTACTGTGGCTCAGTACGCGGATGAGTTTAGCAAGTTATCTCGCTATGCCCCTGATGATGTGGCCACAGATGACGCAAAGCAGGAGAAGTTTATGGAAGGGCTGAATGATGTGGCCACAGAGCATGCATTTGATGGTGGCAACATTCAACAACTACCAGGAGTTGGTAGATAAGGCTCTTATGATTGAAGGGAAGCAGCTGCAGATTGAGAGCCATAAGAGGAAGTATGGACAGGGAGGGTACAATTCAGGAGCTCAGCAGAAGCCTCGCCTAACCCCGAACTCGGGAGGACTTGTTCATAACCATGGAGGCCACACCCACAATGGAGGAAGTAACCATAATCATACAGGCCCAAGGAATGGGAATGGGAATGGGAATGGAGCAAGCAACAATCGGAACCGTTCCAATCCAGCCAGACCCGCCAAGAGAGACCTAAGCCACGTTACTTGTTTCAAGTGCGGGAAGACTGGACACTATGCCACGGAGTGCCCTGAAGCGAAGAATGGAAACGACAATGGGAGCGCTGGAAAGAAGCCCAATCCATTCAAAAAAGGAAAAGTGAACCACGTCAATGTGGAGGAGGTTGAAGAACAGCCAAACGCGGTTATTGGTAAGTTTTTGGTTAAGACTTTTACCGCCCTTGTTCTTTTTGATACTAGTGCATCGCATTCATACATATCAAGGGAACTCGTGGATAAGTTTAAACTACCGACCCAAACCCTTAGGACCCATCTGTTAGTAAGTTCACCTGGAGCAGAGTATATGGCTAGTCGATGGTGCGACCAGATACCCCTAACCATTGGTAGCCATGTTTTTCCGTCCGACCTAATAATCTTGGAGTCACAAGGATTGGATGTGATATTAGGCATGGACTGGATGTCAAAGTATGGAGGAAGCATTGACTGTGTTAGTAAGTCAATTTGTCTCACCACCCCTGAGGGAAAAAGGATCAAGTATGTATCTAGGCATGCGCCAAGAAGTAGCCAAGTGAATACCCTCACGGGAGTTGTTCAGGAGGAAGTGCCTATAGTGAAGGATTACTCGGATGTTTTTCCAGGAGAGTTACCAGGCATGCCACCGGATCGAGAAATTGAGTTTTTGATGGAGCTATTGCCAGGCACCGGGCCTATATCGAAGAGACCATACCGGATCCCCACAAATGATCTGGAGGAGATTAAGAAACATATCAAGGAGTTATTGGAGAAAGGATACATTTGACGGAGCTCATCACCATGGGGAGCCCCAGTGCTTTTGGTCGAGAAGAAGGATAAGTATCTAAGAATGGTTGTTGATTATCGTGCGTTAAATGAGGTGACGATCAAGAACAAATACCCACTGCCAATGATCAATGATTTGTTCGACCAGCTGCAAGGAGCTAAGGTGTTTTCAAAGATCAACCTACGATCTGGATATCACCAGCTGAAGATACAAGAGAAGGACATACCAAAGACAACATTCACCACACGGTACGGGTTGTATGAATATACGGTCATGTCGTTTGGACTGACTAACACCACTGCCTACTTCATGAGCATGATGAACAAAGTATTCATGGAATATTTGGATAAGTTTGTTGTGGTGTTCATTGATGATATAATGGTATACTCAAAGAACGAGGAGGAGCACGAAGGGCATTTGCGTTTAGTTCTCGAGAAACTCAGGGAACATCAGTTGTATGCCAAGTTCAGCAAATGCGAGTTTTGGCTGAAGGAAGTCGGATTCCTTGGACATGTTATATCAGGAGAAGGTGTAGCAGTAGATCCTACCAAGGTTCAGTCAGTCACTGAATGGTTGGCACCCACTTCAGTTAGCGAGATCCACAGTTTCCTTGGACTCGCAGGATACTATCGGAGATTCATTGAGAATTTTTCCAAAATTGCGAAGCCAATGACGGAGTTATTGAAGAAGGATACCAAATTTAAATGGACAGAAGAATGTGAAGCGAGTTTTCAGGAGTTAAAGAAACGTTTGACTACAGCCCCAGTGCTGATTCTGCCGGATATACGTAAGGAGTTCCAAGTGTATTGCGATGCCTCTCGCCTAGGACTTGGAAGTGTGCTTATGCAGGACGGAAGAGTTGTTTCGTATGCCTCGCAACAACTGAAACCACACGAGTTGAATTATGCCACACATGATTTGGAGTTGGCTGCCGTAGTGCATGCGTTGAAGACCTGGAGGCATTACCTTATTGGAAATCGTTGTGATGTGTACACGGATCATAAGAGTTCACTACAAAAAAGGACACATCCGTGACATTTTGGGCCGAACGAAATTTTTTCTGTCATACATATGACACTTCTATGACGATAATTGTGACAAAACCCGGTATCATCATAGATGTGGTGGGCTCCTACTTCTATGACAAAAAATCATGACAGAAAATGGGCTTTTCGTCCTGGGCGGGCCGGAGACGCAGCCGCATGACATTCTTTGGGCCGTCCATGACAGAAAAAACCGTGGTAGAAGCAAGGGCGAGGAAAATTTCGGGGAGTTCCCGGTTACGGTGGGAGGTCGGGGGCCGAGCGATGTGCGTTTCTCTCATACACGTACGCGCGTGTGTGCGAGGCGTTGGCTCTAACTGAACCCGAGCGAGGCGTTGGGCTCTAACTGAACCCGAGCGATTGCACTGCAGGCTACGCATTACTGAACCCGAGCGATCGATCGATGGCTGTTAACTGAACCCGATCGAGCGATTCCTTCGCTACTGCTGCTAACTGAAGCCGATCGATGCTGCCTCTGGATGAATAGTGAGCGTTGCGGGAGGAGGGGGGGGTGAATGAACAGTTCCCGGTGGGGGTGGATGAACAGGACCCCGTGGTGTTGCCTCTGGATGAACAGGACCCCGATCGATCGAGACAGTTGGGGCTGGATGAACAGGACCCCGTGGAGGGTTGGATGAACAGGACCACCCCGTGGAGGGCAGGATGAACAGTAGACGGTGGAGGGCAGGATGAACAGTAGCCCGTGGAGGGGTGGTTGAACAGGAGCCCGTGGAGAGGGCTGGTTGAATAGTAGCCAGTGGAGTAGCGCGCGGTGGAGGCTGGATGAACAGGAGCCTGTGGATGAACAGTCGCAGGTGGAGGCTGGAGGAGGTCGACAGTGGATGAACAGTAGCTCGTGGAGGCTAGAGGGGGTCGACGGTGGAGATGAACAGTATCCCGTGGAGTCCCGTTTTGCGGTACGCCACACCCCTCCCGATGAACATGACCCCCGTTTCGACCGTAGCGCTCCAACACAAGTCTGTTTCGTGTTTTGCGGTACGCCACACACCTCTCGATCAACAGGCCCCCCGTTTCGACCGTAGGAGGTCCGTTTCCTCCGTTTTGCGGCACGCCAGACCCCTCCCGATGAACAGGATCCCGTTTCGAACGTGGCAGGTCGAACACAAGGCCGTTTCCTCCGTTCTGCGGTACGCCAGGCCTCATTTCCATCGCATGTTCCGTCCAAGCCCTCCCGATGAACACGACGCATTCCGTTGCCTCCCCATGCACACGACGCATTCCGTTGCCTCCCCATGAACACGACGCATTCCGTTGCCTCCCCATGAACACGACGATGACGTTGTTTCTCCGTTCCGACCCAGCCATGTACACGAGCCCTGGCCGTACGTATGCGCGAGTAGGCGTTCGAGACCCTGCCCGTATGTACACATACGTGGCCATATTTTCTTTCTTGCACCCTGGCCGCCTCTACTATGACACGTGCGTGCCTCTACGTCGACCAGTATATATGTACGTACACGTTCGCGACCAGAATGACAACGCTATGTACGCTTCAACCAGGTGGGTCCCGACTGTCAGGCACTTCCTTGCGTGCCAAGATGTAGCTGGTGGGTCCCAGCAGTCAGGGGGGCGAAATACGGTGGCCCGTCCGGACCCAACTATCAGCCTCTCCACGTACAATCCACGTTCGATGGAAGCCGTTCCTTGACCACATTGACCACGCCGCGCCGAGAGCACCAGGGCGGTGGATGACGGCGAGGCCTAGGAAGGGGACGACGCGGAGCCAGGGAAGACGCGGCAGTGGATGCCCACATGTAGAGGAGTACAAGGGTTCACTGGTTCGCTGCGGTGTGAGGCTGCCGTCGCCGCAGAATAACAGGGGGTGTGGGTGAGTAGAGGGATGGCCTGGCCAGCGGTGGGAGTAGTAGGGGGCGGTGAGGCCTCCGTCGCATCGCAGCTGGCCACGGGAGGCAGGAGCATGAGGCACGGCCAGCGCTGGTTTGGGCGGCTGGAGCAAGAAGACCAGAGGTTGAAGAAGCACTACGGCCGTTGGATGGACATCGTATGGTCACTGGAGCTAGAATCGTGCATATTGACTAAGTTGACAAAGCCCTCTGTCCCCGTCAACTTAGTAGGCCCACAAGTCAGCCTGCCACTATACTGGGTCCCAACTAACAGGGGGAGTATTCATTTTTTTGTGCGTAATAAGGAGGCACTTCCTTGCGTGCGAAGATATAGCTGGTGGGTCCGAGCTGTCAGCGGAGGTAACTTTTTTTCGTGAAATACAGAGGCCCTTTCGGTGGGTCCCTGATGTCAGGTGGAGGAATCATTATTTTGCGCGTGATAAGGAGGCATTTCCTTGCGTGCGGCTGTGGACCACGCTGTTGGCCTCTCCACGTAAAGTCCACTTCAGATGCATGTCGGTCGTTGACCACATTGACCAGGCCGCGTCGAGAGCACCAGGGCGGTGGACGACGGCGAGGCCTAGGAAGGGGACGACACGGAGGCAGGGAAGACTCGGCAGTTGTTTCCCACGCGGAGGGGATTACGACTGTACGAGGGTTTACTGGTTCGTCTGCTGTCGCCGGAGAATAACAGCAGGTGTGGGTGAGTAGAGGGATGGCTAGGTCAGCGATTGGAGTACGGTCGGACGGTGAGGCCTGCGCGGCAGCACAGTCGGCGGCGAGGAGGAGGGAGCAGGCCGTCCCGCCGGCACTTGTTTGAGCGGCTGGAGCAGGAAGAGCAGAGATTGAAGAAGCATGACGGACGTTGGATGGACATCCAACAGTCAGTGCTTGTGCGTCAACCTTTTTTTAGGAAAGCCTCAAATCTGTGGGAAACAGCATACAGCCCATCTACCATTATTTCTAATAATTTACAGCCCATTTGCTAATTCTTAAGATTTTTTGGAGCCCATATTCTTTTTGTTAGCATTACAACGCATATTGTGGCAACGGTTAAAAAATTATATGAAATTTTGCATATTTCGGTGCGGTCTGAACTGTTTTCAATCCTGAAATTTCGACTCACATTCAAACTGATTTTAAAAATAATTGTATATCAATATAAAATCCAAAAAATTCTCCATGCATAAAAATTAATGTAATTTAAAATCTTGAAATGAAAAAAAAAGATATTTGAAACTAATTGTCGGTTTGATGTGTTTTAAAAATGTACAACCCATTTCTCATTACTGATGGGCCATTTTCTCGGCCAACCGAATGAAAGCTCTCCTCATCTTGAAAGATTTGCAGCCCAACAGGCCTGACAGAGCGACTTACTTGGCAAATCACAAAAAACTGGGCTATGGCCATGGACCCAGCTGTCAGCCTCTCCACGTACAGTACTCTTCCCATGGAAGTCGTTCCTTGACCACGTTGACCACACCGCGCGGAGAGCACCACGGCGGTGGACGACGGTGAGGCCTAGGAAGGGGATGACGTGGCAGTGGAAGCCCGCGCGGAGAGGACTACGAGGGTTCACTGGTTCGGCTGCGGTGTGAGGCTGCCGTCGCCGCAGGGCCTGGCCAGCGGTAGGAATAGTAGGGGGCGGCGAGGCCTCTGCGGCAGCACAACCGGCCACGGGAGGCAGGAGCATGCGGCACGACTGGCGCTGCTTTGGGCGGCTGGAGCAAGAAGACCAGAGGTTGAAGAAGCACTACAGCCGTTGGATGGACATCGTACGGTCACTGGATCGAGAATCATTCATATTGACTAAGTTGACAAAGCCCTTCATCCCCGTCAACTTAGTAGGCCCACAAGTCAGCCTCCCAGCAAGGTGGGTCCCAGCTAGCCGGGGGAGTATTCATTTTTTGTGCGTAATAAGGAGGCACTTCCAGTGGGTCCGAGCTGATAGCGGGGGGACCATTTTTTTCGCGAAATACGGTGGCCCGTCCGGTGGGTCCCAGCAGTCAGGGGGAAACGATTTTTTTCGCAAAATACTGGTGGCCCGTCCGGTGGGTCCCCGCTGTCAGGTGGAGGAATAATTATTTTCCATGTAATAAGGAGGCACTTCCTTGCGGCTGCCGTGGACCCAACTGCCAGCCTCTCCACGTACAGTACTCTTCCGATGGAAGTCGGTCGTTGACCACATTGACCACGCCGCGCCGAGAGCACCATGGCGGTGGACGACGGCGAGGCCTTGGAAGGGGATGGCGCGGAGCCGTGCAAGACGCGGCAGTGGATGCCCACGCGGAGAGGAGTTCGAGCGTTCACTGGTTCGGCTGCGGTGTGAGGCTGCCGTCGCCGCAGAATAACAGGGGGTGTGGGTGAGTGGAGGGATGGCCTGGCCAGTGGTGGGAGTAGTATGGGGGTGGTGAGGCCTCCGCGGTAGCACAGCCGGCCATGGGAGGCAGGAGCAGGCGGCATGACCGGCGCTGCTTTAGGCGGCTGGAGCAAGAAGACCAGAGGTTGAAGAAGCACTATGGCCGTTGGATGGACATCATACGGTCACTGGAGTATTGACTAAGTTGACAAAGCTCTCCGTCCCTGTCAACTTAGTAGGCCCACAAGTCAGCCCAAGAATATGGTGGGTCCCAGCTAGCAGCGGGGTATTCATTTTTTTGGGCGTAATAAGGAGGCACTTCCTTGCGTGCGAAGATATAACTGGTGGGTCCGACTTGTCAGCGGGGGAACGTTTTTTCACGAAATACAGAGGCCCTTCCTGTGGGTCCTAGCTGTCAGGTGGAGGAATCATTATTTTGCACGTAATAAGGAGGCATGTCCTTGCATGCGGCCGTGGACCCAGCTGTCAGCCTCTCCACGTACAGTCCACTTCTGATGGATGTCGTTCATTGACCACGCTGACCAGGCTGCGCCGGGAGCACTAGGGCGGTGGATGACGGCGAGGCCTATGAAGGGAATGACACGGAGCCAGGGAATACTCGACATTTGTTTCCCACGCGGAGGAGTACGAGGGTTTACTGGTTTGTCTGCCGTCGCCAGAGAATAACAGCATGTGTGGGTGAGTAGAGGGATGGCTAGGCCAGCGATGGGAGTACGGTGGGGCCATGAGGCCTGCGCGGCAGCATAGCCGGCCGCGGGAGGAGGGAGCAGGCAGTCCC
This sequence comes from Triticum urartu, assembly GCF_056163025.1. Taxonomy (NCBI): domain Eukaryota; kingdom Viridiplantae; phylum Streptophyta; class Magnoliopsida; order Poales; family Poaceae; genus Triticum; species Triticum urartu. The sequence goes on along the minus strand of NC_141873.1, from coordinate 365,640,107 downwards.
GTCGGCGCTTGTTTGAGCGGCTTGAGCATGAAGAGCAGAGATTGAAGAAGGACGACAGCCGTTGGATGGACATCCAACGGTCACTGCTCTCGTGTGTTGACTAAGTTGACAGGGCGTTGCGTGTGTGTCAACCTTTTTTATGAAAGCATACGCGTCAACCTGTAGTAGGCGCACAAGTCAGCCTCAAATCTGTGGAAAACAGCATACAACCCATCTGCCATTATTTCTAATAATGTACAGCCCATTTGCTAATTCTTAAGAATTTTTTTGGAGCCCATCTTCTTTTTGTTAGCATCACACCCCATATTGTGGCCACGGTTAAAAAGTATACGAAATTTTGCATATTTCGATGCGGTCAACTGTTTTTAATCCAGAAATATCGATTCACATTCAAACTATTTTGAAAAATAATTTATATAAATATAAAATCCAAATAATTGTCCATGCATAAAAATCAATGGAATTTAAGATCTTGTAATGAAAAAAAATTGAAACTAATTCCTGGTTTGATGTGTTTTAAAAATGTACAACCCATTTCTGGGCAAACCGAATGAAACTCTCCTCATCTTGAAAGATTTGCAGCCCAGCAGGGCCGATAAAGCAAGTAGGCCTTGTTTGGGTATTTCTTTTAAAAAATAGAACTGTGCTAGCCATTTTCAACAAAAAAAAACACAAGTGGGCTGATGAAGTGGTAAACATAAATAAAACCCTGGCTAGACGGGCCACAGCCCCCACACAGCCCCGTTGTTACCCTGATCCGTCGCTAAAACTAGTATAAATAACAACTGCTTGTTCCTCAAAAAAAACTGCGCGACTTGCTGGGTCCCTGGTGTCAGCCACTCGTAGTGTAATTCTCTCGTTTATTGACTACGTTGACAATGGCGTGAGCCCCAGATGTCCAACCATTAGGAGGAACCATATTTTTGGGCTTGTACTATAGAGGCACTTGCTTGCGTACTGCCATGACACTGGTGGGTCCCTACTGTCATCCTCTCCACGTACAATCATCTCCTTGTTCCTCTCGGTTGTTGACGACGTTGACAACGCAAGAGGGCGGCGCACCGCGCATGTCGAGCGAACCAAGGCCGCAAGGCGGAGGACGACGGCGAGGCCTCGGACGGAACGAACATGAGCCGTTGAAGATGCAGCGGTCCAGTCGCAGGCGGAGGGGAGTACGAGGGTTGACTGGTTCGGGCGCGGGTGCGTGTTGGAGTGACATCGCCGGAGAATAACATGACGTGTGGGGGAATAGAGGGAGGGACTGGCCAACGTTGGAGGGTACGTATGGTAGGGCGGCGGAGGCCCAGCCAGCCATGGGAGGCGGGAGCAGGCGGAGCCGACGGGGTGGTTTGGTTTGGGCGATTGGAGGAAGAAGAAGACAAGAGATAGAAGATACATGACACATGTTGGATGTCAATCCAACAGCTGGTAGGCAGAATCGTTTGTTGACTGGCTAGTAAGTCGACACCACCTTGGATATGCTATTTCCTCGCGGGTCCCAAATGTCAGAATCCAAATCTGTCACGGTCATGCAGCCTTTCCTATGAAAATTTACAGCCCATTTGATGTGCTAGTTCGAAATAAGTTTGTGGGTGCTGGTGGGGGCTAATCACTTGGCTTGTGTAATGCACAGTGAGCTCAAGCAGCCGGCGAGAGTGATGTTATTTCCCTTGGTTTGGATTTGTTACAATATTTCACTCTAAATTAAACGAATGGCAAGCCATTTGCCTTGTTTCAAAGAAAATATGACAGTCACAGCCGAGTTGAAAAGGGCAGGAACATCTAACTCCAGCTTACAAACTGTACAAAAGCATGAGGGTTAATTGTTCATCAGGTTTACAAAAAAACCAGATTGAAAAGGGCAACAACATCTAACTCCAGCACTATTTTTGGCAGTCACAGTCAAATGGATCGGTCAGGTCCATAGAATGAACATCCTGGGTCGTAAAATTTACTGGATTATGACCACAATATGTTGTAAATAGAAGCCCGGCACGTTCAGAAGCTGTTTTGCCCACCTGAAACTCCTTTTTTGCTCTTCGACATACCCATCTGTCAAAACCATGCTGCTGATAAACTTAAGCCTGATGGACAATAGTAACCTCGCATTCAGTAGGAAGAATGTGACAAATCTTGTGTTTGCACGGTTGGCTACATATCGTTCTAGCGTTATTGTCTTCAATCGAATCTCATGAGAAGTGAGAAAATCCCGATGCTTACGAATCCACCGATTGGCTATAACTTTCTTACCCCGTCCTGTTGCCTAAATAGACATGAAGATTGAAAACAGTTAAGGTCTAAAAGAAGAGTGTCAAAAGAGCAACAGTTGAACGTTAATTCTAGTACACTATATGCGGGCTTCCAATGTGCGTGAAATTATCACCTTTATATACAACTTCTCCAGACATGGAAAGCATTGCAGCAAGCCAATAATCTTGTTCAGATCAAAACTATTCATTTGGATATATAAGATCTTGACAGAATCCAGCACCATTGATAGGCCATCCATGGAGAAACTCTTCATTGAGCATAGAACATAATATTAGTACAAAATGTGTACTCCAAGATGATATATAAATTATGCGCAGAAATTTAAAATGCAGCTTATGGTTACAAGTGTAGATGATAATATAAAGTACCTGAAGAACTATGGAGCCAAACACCATATTGAAATGAGCACAGAGATCATGTATTACACCCAAGGTCTCCAGTTTAGGCGCAGAGAGGACGATTATTTGCAATGGTGAATAACTAGAATCAAGGATCAACCTTTGAAGTGAAGGGGCATCTTGGATGAGCTGCCTTCCGTCAAAAGAAATTCCAATTCTTACAAGGTTAGGCGACTTTATTTGGAGACAACCGATTCTAACTATGAAAACAAGCACCAAGCACTCCAGCGCAGGGAAACTGGAGTGAATGATGCTGTGCAATGAGGCCTCCGATATACGAACTCGCACAAGTGAAAGTTTCTTGAGAAATGGGAGTCGAAGGTTTAGTACCAGATTGTCTGGTCGGTAGCACTGCGCAAAGGTGGAGGTGTGGAGAGAGGACGAAAACCCCGAGATGGACATCGGTGTTGAGGGCACAAGTTCATGGCGTTCGGTATGTGGTATGTGATTTCCAGGGGAATAGTAGAGCTCATGGAGCTGTAGTTCTGTGAATTCAGGGGATTCCAGCCAGGCGTCCACCGTGCAGGGCATGGTATGCTTGCTCAGGTAGCATGACGGGATGCAGAGGCTTTGAACGGAGCCCTGGTGGGAGGAGATGATGGCTCTGGGGATTTCAAAATCATTGAAGAGAGATAGCTGACGACAGTCAAGATTAAGGGGAACGGCGCGCCATAGAGGGCGCCACCGAATTGAGAGGACTTGGGTGTGGCATCAATCCTTGGTGGGGAGAATCGAGATGATCTCCCCAAGGATGGTGTCCGGGAGATCGCTGATGCGGTCCACCCGAGATTCTACGGGTTCCTGGAATCCGGTGGGGGCGGGGTCGCCGCTTCTCCCCGCGCTGCCGGGTGCTGGATCTACAACAGGCGTCGCCGCTGGCGGGAGCCTCATCTTCTTGGCGCTGGGGTCAGCCGACTCCATTTTCCTCGAGGGCGTCACGTCGCGCTCATGGATTTGAGTAGAGTAACGAATGATGAGCCTAGTTGTAGTGCGAGCGAAGAAGAAGGGGAGCTGGGGGTTTTCTGTAGGAGTGAGGAAGAAGGGGAGCTGGGGTTTTCTATAGGAGTGAGGTGAGAAATTTGGGGGTACGAGTGGAGCGAGCTGATGTGAGGTGGGTGGGAGCGAGGAGGAAGAAGAGCACCCAGGTTTTTGAATTGATCTTACTATTTACTAGTGTGGATGGGCTGTTTTGTCTTGGGACCCGAGAAACAATTACTACTAGTAGAATGGAGACACTCTATAGCTACCCAAAAAAACAAATACTACTAGTACAGTGGAGACACTCTACCGCTTCTGGCTCCTCTTAGGTCATTGAAACGTCTCCCTCTACTGAATGGCGTTATACTTTTGTTCACCGACATGCGGGCCATGCAGCGGGCGGGCCCAAATGCCATCCACCAAATTAGAAGGCAGTATGCAGGCGGAGAGTCACCCCGGTCGTAGCGCGGCAGTAATGAGCCGTCGTATCACAAAATCCCACCTTCCCGCAGTCTAAGTTTGACGGACGAAGCAACCATCATTTCACTCTTCGCGGAATCCCCTTCTCCCTCACCGTCTTCAAGAAAGGCAACACTTGCATCTGCCACTGTTCTTCTCTCCGAACGAAGGGAAGGTAAGCGGATCCGTGATGTTGGTATATTTTTGTTCAGAGGAAAAAAAAGAACTTTTGCAAAGCAGTAACCGATCCTCACTCTCTTTTTTGTTCATTGTCATTGCGATTGTGTTTTCCTTTCAGTGGATTCCTAGTATTCGTCAGTTTCATGATGGACCAAGGAGAACCAGACAAAGATCTGTCGATATTGGAGCAGACACGGGAGGCTGATCCCCACGAGACAGAGAGCTCCAAGAAGATGGAGGCAACCACCGAGGCGACCCCAGATACTGAGATGGTCAACGCCCCGTTTGAGGTTACAGCCCCCGTGGCACTGCAGGAGCAGTTTTCCCCCTTCAAGGATGTGCCCCCCCCGCTGAGCTGCCCAAGGTGATTTCCTTCTTTGCCGATCTCAATTGTGGTTTTTCATCTATGTATGTGGTGATTTTTTTTAGAAAAGGAAGTATGTGGTGATTAATAATGCAAAATTTTATTAGCTTCGATGCCATGGTATACGTAGTGGTTTAAATAACTTGTGTTTCTTATACTGAAAAGTAATTCAGAATTTGTTTCTGTTTCAATTAGAGCCCTGATGCAGACAAGGATTGTGTGGTTGTACATGTCACTCGCTATGAGGCGGACGACCTGAATATACGCACTGGGAAAACAGAGTTCTTAGGCTGTTGGATCCTGAAAGCCATTTGCGGTTATACCAATGAAGAGTTGTATTCCAGCCTCACTGTTGTCAGGCGTGTTGTCCAGGGTGTACTGAAGCAGAAGAAGTTCAAAGCTACTCCTTCGTTTGTGAGGAATACTGTTCTTGTCAAGCTTACGCAGGAAGATGACGTGGCATGCTTCCACAAACAAGTTTATCAGTGGCAAGGCCACAAGGTTTTCTTCATGAAGGTTCACAGGATTGAGCTGCTGCAGGACGTCCTCGATGATGTTCATGGCAAGGTCCGTCTTGTGTCCAGCCCAGATTAGATCGAGGCATGAAATAGTTGCCCCAGCTAGTGTTTAATAGTAGTTTGTATTGTGTCTAATTATCCGAACCTTGCCTGTTATCGACCCCTCTGGGGCTAGTACTTTGTTTAAATCCGTCTATGGGAACTGCTGCTACTTTTGTGTGCCCGTGAGTCATGTGAGAACCATCGTAATTGTTGCCGAAACAGATGCGTCCTCACTAGTTTCTTCATGAATATGGCATGGTAAGACATAAGTTGTCACGGTTTATCATACGAGGAGTGTGTGTTTTGATGAAATAGAGCACTCGTTTGAGAACCGTGCGCCGACGTATACATAAGTACTTGTAAACACTATTGGTGCTACCCTACTTGTAAGCAGTTGTGCAAAACACGACACATTGGCTCAGCTCGCTTCAACACTAGGCTATCGACCAGCTAACAATCAACAATCTGCTGTTTGACATATACGCAAGTATGTATCTTGTTACAGTGGTTCATGCAGTTAACTGAGGCCACAATGTAATAAATTCCAAACGTTCACACGCTAGTCCAACGCTCATGTGGAACACTCACATTAAACTCGTCTTCATAAAAAACTTGAAAAGCATAAGTTAAGCAATTTTATACATCTCAATGATTCATAGAACATAACAAACATATACTAGTTCACATCAAAAGACAAAGTTGTGAGAAGGTTTACAAATCAGGAAAAAACAAGCAAGGCTTCTCTCTGAGCAAAGGGCCTCCCGGCAGGCTTAAATTTCCTGGAGTTCACTCTGGTTTTTTCTTGTTGCCACCATTCAGGGTTAGGTTCTCTCATTCCAGAATAACCAATTATAATTGTGGTATCAGCTGGAATGCTGAACTGAACCATGCAGTGTACTGACCAGCTGAAATGCTTATGCATTCCACTAAATTTAAGGACCGCTATTTGCAGAAATAAGCAGACCACAATGCCTCATGTCCACGCACCTGTCCAGAAAAACGCCATGCAGCCGTGCCAGCTAGTCCTTGGTCCATGGATGAACTGGTAGAAAGTGCATTCCGGACTAGGATGCAGTTGTTTTCGCTCATCCCTGCACTGCAATCAGGAAGTAAAACGTACGAACCAGCTTCTTTTAGATTGCGTTGGTCATTCTACCTTAGTTACTACCAATCTAGGGATACCTTGAAGACGGGAGGTTAGACGACGGCAGCGAGGGATAGCCATCTCATTTTGCGCAGTTGTACTAAAACTGAGGTGTGTGCTTTTGATTGCATGGATAGAAACAATACGGAGACAGACATCCCAAAATGATATGGAGACAGACATCCCTATTTGCGCAAATAAGATATACGGTTATTTAAACAGTGACAGATATTACTACTTTCCCCCGTTTCCTCTTAGAACCAAGTCCTAGATTCATGCTACAGCTTTCCCACTTTCTTCCCTGTTTGAACCAACGCTTTGAGTCGACTGTATGAAATAGCTTTACTTCTAATCTACTACTACTATAATGCGGCAGTTTTGAAATTGGATTTACCACTCCATCTTCGGTTCTCCCGCCCAAACAAGCATTGGCTCAAAATCCACCGTTCATTTCCCCTCTCATGCATATCACTGCCGTCCATCAAACAAAGGATGTCATGATCTGACGGCTAAGAGCTGCCGGGTTCGCTCCCGCTCCTTGTGCACATGGCCGACTCTGCTCTCCAAGTAAACAAATAAAGAAGTCCCCGTTGAATCTGGATTGCACCTACTGAAGTTGAGAAATGTCTAGAAACTGCTGCCACCTCCTCACATGCAAGTACGACAAGTTGGCAAATAGCTAGCACATTTTGGTTCCTCGTTGTCACTTGGGAAATAAACACTCTACTACTAACTTATTTTTTTAGATTACTGTAAAAATGGATTTTTTAGATGCCGCTATACTGCAAAGTTTACACTGTTCACATAACATAACATTGCATGGCTGATGCTAGCTAAAGTTTTATTCTGCTTCATCGAGAAATGTAATATTTTTATTATTCGCAGAAAAAGTGTAATATTTTATTTCGGTCGTACATAAGCTATACCTCAAGCTAATACAGGACATGAGTGTCTGTCAGACCTAAATGACTTATTTAGTTGCACAAAATAGTCCATAAACATGCATGTAAACCGTCAAACAACTCTGGAACTACACATCAGTGGAACCCAGGAAACAACATATAATAAAACTACAACTTTTATCTTGTAATCAAATTCTTACTTGGAACTCAGTTTGATTTGTGCAAGTGATTTGCTTCTTATTTCAGAATAGTCCTTAGATCATGCAAATAAACACACTATGATATCTACTCAAGATACAAGTACCCATTTCTCTCTCTAAAAGAAGGTATATGAGTATCTATCATACAGAACATACGTGCAAAGCATGTGCCTTAGTAGAATTCTAGGTGGCTTTGGAACAGCGGACGGAAGTAGAAAAGGATCCACACGAAGGGAGCTGGGGCAGTAGAGCAAGGCAGGTTTCGAAGGAATATATACCTGAGGGTCGTCGGCATGTCGCAAAAATGGCGTCGGGAGGCCGCATCTTGGCCACAATACCGTAGGGAGGAAGAAGGGGTCGGAGGCCCTCCCGAGCTGGCGCTCTCTCGAAGAGAACGGCACGGCCGCCGATCGGGACGCGCGGACAGCCGTTGGTCTCCTCCCTCGCCGCTGACGACAGTGTGAACGATGCACCTACACCCCTACCCCGGTCGAGGTTGTCCAGCCGGATTTGTGACCAGCCGTGAGCTGAGAGAGAGTGTGGCCACCTATGTGTTGCTTAGATCTGGAGAGCATGAGAGAGTGAACGAGAGGAACCCTAGTAAAGCAAGCGCTAAGGCTCCTGCTTTTATATATAGTGGAGTGATTTTGTTGTACCAGCTTCAAGAAAATGCGCTCCTACGTGTACCCGCGAGTGGGTGTGAGAGAACTAGTGCGTGCGTGCACCGCTTCTCTTCGTGAGAGTGCAATATACTATGCCCAAAGAATGTCTGCTGCAAGAGTAATAGTACAAGTGTGTGACGTGTGAGCTAACATAAAATGTGCGTGGTGTCTTTTGTTTTTTAAAAGTTCTGAGGGCAGGGTGTGAAGAGCACATATGTGCGTGACGTCTACCTATAGATAGACGATGGGTGCGATGTGCGAGTCTGCGAGAGGACTCGGGAGAGTCCTGACTCGTGAGGGTGCGTGTGCGTGAGAGAGAGGGGGGCACGTATCAATGCAATGCATGTGTCCGTAAATCATTATCCGACAAACGTTCGCCACAAGCCTTTTCCTGACGAACGCCGTAAGGACCGTTAGATCGGCATCCGACAGTGTCGGTTTTTCCATGTCATTTAACAGAACAGCTACTCCTCCTACACACAAATCTTCCACGTGAGTGTTAGCAACTGCCGTATGCTCCCTCCATTCCGAAATGCAGTGCATATAGCTTTATTGAAAATTTGAACTCGCAAACTTTTACCGAGTTTTCGTGTACCAAATTGCACATGTAGAATACCATGTATATATCATTCATTCATCTTCGAGAGGTAACTATAAAGTTGGGTGAGGAGTCTACAAAGAAAGACCATCATATCACCCGCAGCGATTCAAGCATCCTTTAGTGTCGAGGAATATCATAGGAACTCTATATGATATGATTTTTATAGGATTTTTTCCTTTAGAGCCAATTGGTTCATAGGAATAGATTCATATACTCCACATTTCAAAGGAAATAAACATGATATCATTTCTATAGCTTTAGAGCCACTTGGTTCATATGAATGGATTCCTATACTCCCTTAATTTCAAAGGAAAATAAACATTAGTGTATATTCAATAGAAAAGTTCCTATGATATGAACCAAATTACATCTCTTTTCTAATCCCTCCTCATAGGAATTGAGAAACATGTCATCTCTATATTCAATAGAAAAGTTCCTATGATGCGAACCAAATGACATCTCTTTTCCAATCCCTACTCATAGAAATTGAGATGCTCCATGTCATCTCTTCCCCTACAACTTCCATGTATACATATTCTATTCCTAAATAGATAGTACAACCCACTAGTAGCTTTTTTCCAAAACATGCAACTATGGCACAAGAACTATATAGTGTGCCAATAACTTTGAAAGATGGTCGCTGGATGAAGCTAACCGATAGTGCAGAGATAGGCAAATCCGAGCACTACTTGCTGTTGGATATCATCAACATTCCACCAGATCTGCCACACGTACAATTTAGAAGACTCCATGGTTGAACTTAAGCATAATGCACAAACCTCAAAACACAAGCACTTCTTTGTTCTAGAATCTTCTGTATCATAATTGATTATTTTTTCTAAATGAATTGCCACTATTTTTTTTACTTTATGATTTACTACAATGCACAACCCCATGAATCTTAACATTTTTATAAAAGTTATTGATTTTGAATGAGATGAACTATAAGAACTAAACGAACATCTACATCATGCATATATGACTCAAAGCTTTACATCCTATAGTGTGTATTTATTCATAATTTGGTTTCGAAATCTCATGCGTTCAATACATGTGTACCTTACTAGTTTTGAGTAGAGTAGAAAATTTCACGCGGCCCCGGGTATATCAAAATGCAGGGCCCATGCATCATTGCCTTCCGGTCGAACCTACGCCCACAATGTTTGGTACGTACTATATCTCCACTGGTCCCTGAACCCAAAATGCTGCCTCGTTCCCATAAAACCAAGCGGCCCACACTTATTTAAGGCGTCGGCTCGAACCCGTTTACTACGACGTGGCCCCGCATGCCGTAGTACTCCTACAAACCCTACCGCCGCACTCATCATCGGTTTTCTTCAAGAGGACGAGGGAGAAGCCGATTTGTAGTGGAGGCGCTTTCAAAAAAAGGATCTGTAGTGGAGACCCCTACCCTAGGGTGCCCTAGGTAGCTGCCGCACGCATCATTGTTTTCTCTTTTCTTTATGCTCTTGCGCCCTAGAGTGAAATGATGGTTGCTTCGTCCGTCCAGCTTAATGCGGGAAAGGTGGGGCTTTGTGATTTGACCCCTCGTCGCTCATTTTCTACTACTGCGGCGCTACGATCGGGGTGCCTCCAATTCCAACCGCTGCTCCGAACTATAATTTGGTGCATCGCACGTGGAACAAGTCGGTGGATGAGCCACATGTCGGCCAAAGGGGTCCTGTTAAGTGTGTCGCCATTTCATGACCCTGCTTGACTTGCTATGCCAACACGACAGGAGCAACCTACCACTTGGTTTTGCTCCTTGGTGAATCCCGACTATATTGATCTAAAAAGATACGTGCTGAACTACCCTCTCTGTCTCGGATTTTTATTTTTAGGCATCTTGGTTTATAGGGCCTGCACGTAGTTCTAGGTCATCCATTTGACTAACTAAATATGAGTTACTATGTCACAAAAAGTATATCATTGGATTCTTAAGCGGATGTAGTTGTATTTAAAAGTCGAGGGCGGGGCTTTTCCTGCGCGGTAGGCGGTGGGGCAGTTCCGCCTAGTCGGTTCGACAGAGACGCGAGAAGACGAGGGAGTAGGCTGCTGCAAACGTAGGGCTGTGTGATTTGATAGCGAGTTACTGCTAGACAGGTGGGGCCCCATGATTTGACTTGCCATTATCATTTTAACTGCGGCGCTACGACCGGTGTGAGTCTCCCAGATTCCTGACCACCTCCATACAGGTGCCTCTCCCAATGCTCCACCATGTAGTAAAGGCTGGCTCTTGCATGAGAGCCCACTTCTCCAAATTTTCCTTGCCTCTCTTTCCTCCACATATGCAAAAATGCCATGTAAAGCGCACTATTGTACTTACTTTTACTTGATCCTACAGGTGCTTAAGCTTGCCACATAGGCATAAAGTCTGATGTGGCAAGTTAATCAATAAGAGAGAGACTAGTTTGGTGACCCAAGGAAGAAACGGTGCTAAGCGCGTGTACCTAGGTGAAAAGACAATTTTGAGTCTATAGCCAATTAAATGAAGCAAACTTAGCAACACCATTTCATTGGAAGAGGTCACTCCTTGGCAAATGCAATAAATACACGCGCTTAGCACCGTTTCTTCCTTGAGTACGAAGAAAGAGATAGAGAGGAGTAAAAAAATACACTTATAGCCAACCTTGTTGTAGTATGAGTGACGAAGTGATGACTATGTATGACATGCCAACATCAGATAGCATAACGCACCGTGTTAAATCTCCAAGGGCGCGACCGCGCGAGCGACGCGACGGTCGTGGTAGGCGCAACCATGATACGGGCTGCTGGCAGCCCTTGGATCTGAGATCAAACAGTCGCATGCTAAGTTGCTGAAAATTTGCAGAATAACCCTCCAGGATAGGATATTCACCCATAGGTCTAGAATCACGCCATGCAACCGTTCGATCTCAGATCCAAGGGCTTTCGGAAGCCCGTATCATGGGAGAACGGAAAGCCACTACCCTACCATTTCACATGCTGGCAGTTTGCTCCTACTCATCCCCGCACGTCCTTCAATACTACGGCGGTTCGCTCCTAGTCGTCCCGTCCATTCACATTACGGCAGTTCCACTAATCCTAACCCTCCTCCCAAATCCGTGGCGTCCCAAATCTCCACGATTGGCGGTGAGTACAAGGTTAGAACCATCACCGACGATGAGTTCGACGTCATCTACACCCGTTCTTCCGTGACGGTGAAAGGATGCCTTTCTCGCTTCAGCCGCATGTTCGAAAACTCAGATGATGAGTGGGTCGCTGGGCTAGATGTTGAGTACACCACAGTCCTGGGATGAGAGAAGGATCTAAAGGACGAAGAGAGGAAGAAGCCCGCCGTGATCCAGGTTTGCGTACATAACGTTTGCTTGGTCTACCACATATGCCATGCCGACGTTGAGTTCCAGGATTTTAAGAACTTCCTCAAGGAAAAAACAGTGAAATTCGTTACTGTAGACTTTGGTAACGACAAAGAAGTCCTGCGTCGTATTGGCCTCGTTGTAGGCAACACCTTCAACCTCCAGAAGAATCGGCTGGTGTCCTCTCGTCAGCCTTCAATGCTGACCCTGGCAGGAGCCATGGTTCATCCTTCGTACGGTAAACTGGAGAAACCTCATTACACGTTTCATCGTCATGCATGGCAGCAGAATGTACTGGATATAGACCACATCCACCACGCTGCAATGGATGCCTACCTTTGCTTCAATATCTACAAGGGTTGGATGAAGAGCAATAGCCAAGTGTGCGGTTCAAGCAAAGAAGTATCGGACAAGAGGAAGAGGGACAAGGACAAAGTCGAGGACGTGGACGAGGACTCCGAGTAAGGTGGCAGTGTCATTGCTCATGGTGATTCTAATGCAGTGTCTATCGGAATAGTTGCAAAGTTTAATTTCAGGTGTGCTTAATGTAATTTGAGGGGTGTGTTGTGCTGAGCCCCCAGCAGAACTATGTTATGTTTCTTCTCGTTACTTTAACTCTTCAGTACGTACATACTAGTGTTTCTTACATTTCATCTTTTAGTTGGTATAGTACTACACTACTAGGAAAAGGGCTACTAATGGTGCACCAGTTTTGCCTACTAATGGCGCATCACTGGTGCGCCATTAGTATAGGCCACGGTGCGCCATTAGTATAGGCCACTGGTGCGCCATTAGTATAGGCCACGGCGCGCCATTAGTATTTTTGAATTTTGAAGGCGGGAAAATAGTAGTGGCGCACCGTCTAACCCCCACCGTGCGCCATTGCTATTTTTGAATTTTGAATTTGGATCTGGATCATGATTTTTTTGCCTATTTTTTGCTAGTTTTTTGCTCATTTTTTGGCACGATATTATTTCAAATTTTGTTCCTGTTTTTGGATCTTGTACGTTCTTTTGCCGTGTTCTTTTGCCGGAGAGGAGTTCGCTGGAGAGGAGGAGGAGGAGGTCACCGGAGAGGCGCTCGCCTACATCGCCAGAGAGGAGGAGGAGGTCGCCGGAGAGGAGTTCACCGAAGCATCGGAGAGGAGGAAGGAGAAACCATGAGGGAATGGGACGAGAGGAGGGAGGAGGAGCTCACCGGAGAGGAGGGAGGAGAAACCATGAGGGGAGGGGAGGGGAGGAGAGGAGAGGAGGGAGGAGGAGGTCCCCGGAGAGGAGGAGGTTGTCGGAGAGGAGGAGGAGGTCGCCGGAGAGGAGGAGGGTAGTATGGTGGAGGAGAGAAGGGAAGATGGAGTGGAGGAGAGGAGGAGATGGAGTGGAGGAGAGGAGGAGATGGAGTGGAGGAGAGGTGGAGTGGAGGAGGTGCACCCAGCCATATATACGACATAGTAATGGCGCACCGTGGGCAGGTGCGCCATTACTAACTTTTTTTATTTTTTTGATTTATTTTGAATTTTGAAGGCGGGAAGATACTAATGGCGCACCATGGGCAGGTGCGCCATTAGTAACTTTTTTTTATTTTTTTGACTTATTTTGAATTTTGAAGGTGGGAAGATACTAATGGCGCGCCATGGGCAGGTGCGCCATTAGTAACTTTTATTTTTATTTTTTTGACTTATTTTGAATTTTGAAGGCGGGAAGATACTAATGGCGCACCATGGGCAGGTGCGCCATTAGTAAGTTTGAATTTTGTTTGCCTCTCCAGATCTTAAAAGCCCTGTATCTTTTTTCTGTTAGGTTTTTGAGGATTTTGAAAATGTTTAATGGGGTTCCCCCAGTTAAATTCGGATGTAACTTTTCGAGTAGATGATTTTTCATATAAAAAACTTTTTCATCCAAGTTCGTACGCAAAAGTTATGCCCATTTTTACAAATTCTCGAGAGATTTTGCAAAAAAGTCGAAAATTCATGTTTGTAAATTTTGCTAACAACTAGACCACATATCACATGGGAATCTTATTTTCTTTTATTTTTTTGACATTTCTATCATTTTCTTTTATTTTTTTTGAAACTGAAAAGGCGGTCCACAGGGGGGGGGTGCATTCGGGCGAATGTTTGGGCCAAGTTACTAATGGCGCACCGTGGCACGGTGCGCCATTAGTAGTTTTGAAAAAAATTAATTTTTTTACTAATGGCGTACCGTGGATGTGGTGCGCCATTACTAGTTCAACTAGTAATGGCACACCACTCCCACGGTGCGCCATTAGTAGTTTTGAAAAAAATAATTTTTTTTACTAATGGCGCACCGTGGACGTGGTGCGCCATTAGTATTTGCACACTAAGCGCACCAACACGTGGTGCGCCATTAGTATATAGTAATGGCGCACCACATGTCTGGTACGCCATTAGTGTCAATTCCATCTATAGCCCTTTTCCTAGTAGTGCTACCACTCGTTTCTTCACATTATATGCATACAATATATATGGCCAACATCATATAGCCAACAATTTAGTTGTCAAAGAATTTCAGGGTGCTTAGTTTTGTCAAAGAATTCCAGGATGCTTAGAGGGTGCTTGGATCCAAGGGACTTATTTTAGTCTGACTAAAAATAGTCTCTTTAGAGGCTAAAGTTCCAAGTACCCCTTACTAAAGAGGGGCTAAAACTAGTCTTGAGACTAAAATTTTTTAGTCAGGGGTACCCCTACTAAAATGTGGATTAGTCCTCTCTCTACTCATTTAACTCCTCTCCTTTAACACAGGCGAGTTCTGGATTGGAGGGTTTGGAGGATAATAAATGCTCATTAACTTGATTTTAGCCTTTTTAGTATTTGGATCCAAGCATGGGTGAGGCTAGCATGTTTTAGTCCCACTACTTTTAGTCATGGGACTAAAATGTATCCAAGCACCCTGTTAGTTTTATTTGAGGGGTGGGTTGTGCTGGACACCATTATTGTGACTAGTCTTTTTAATAGTACTATATGCATAATTTGGCGACGAGCGCTCTCTATATGTACCGCCTTTTTTTAAATTTCAATTTTTGCTCCATGGCGCAATCCATTGATAGTACTACTGTACAAAAGTATGCATTTTTTAAAAGGCTAGAGTACTGTTCATCACATACATAGCCAGTTAAATTCTCAACCTAGAACGACGTGCATGCCATGTAGTAAACCGATACGGAGGAAGTATAGTAAAAATGAGGTGATTTTACCGAGCGATCGACGGGGGAGCATGGCCTGTCATGCGGTCCCACGTGTCATGATGTACCAAGGCGATGCGCGTGTTCCTCTTGAGGCAGAAGCAATACTAGTATGTGGTTTGAGACGATGGCAAACCGAAGTGTGAAATAATGGTTGCTTCGTCCGTCTGGGAAAGTGCGGCATTGTGATTTGACGTGTCATTGCTCATTACTACTATTGGGCCGGTACGAGTGGGGTGCGTCCCCCCTGCTGTTCTGCACTGTTATTTGGTGCTTGACACGTCGACCCGGTTGCTATATGTCCCACATGTCGGCGACAGGAAGTACATAATTCATGAAAGGGAGCGTCGACGGAGGAGTATACTACAGAATTCATGAAAGTGAGCAACTTAGTCTTGGAAAAATCTGTTTTTACGGAGTACGTACCCACTAGGGTTTATAGGGCTCATCTAAAAAACATTCGTTTTTCTGTTTGATAAGTCTCAATTCTACTATACTAGTAGTAGTACCATTACATGTTGGATTTCGAGGTGTGTTAGATGACCCGACGCAAGCAGTGTCAAGAGGAAACTAACCAATGCATGTACAAGTTCATGGAAATTTAGTGGTCATTCATGCATTCGTTCTAATTAATGCCTCGGTAAACATAACTTCTTGAGAAAAAGGAGCGTATTAATTACTTGTGCAAAATACGAAATTAATTCGACCACTCACCGTCTACCTTGGTTGGAGAGATTTTGAAATTGAGCCATAAACTGGAAAGGAGGGAGTAGTAACTTTTGTCTCGATTACTATTTGTGGCCCTGTATAGATGCAAAATGTATTTTTTTGTAGTGGCCTTATATAAGTAAATGGAGGGAGTAGTAAAATTTTCTCCTCGTGCTGCGAGCCACCGCGCGCATGGGCGAGGGAGCGGGCGTAAGGCGTACTAGTAAGCAAGCTTCACCTCATCCCGCGAGCCGCCGCGCCCGTGGGCGGGGGAGACGGCGTACTAAGCAAGCTTCTCCTCGTTCTGTGAGTTGACGGGACACATCAAAAGTACTCCAGTGTATAGAGCCTTGCCTCTAAGGTAGGCCCCACATGGTTTGCCTCTTTTTTAATTTAACATTACGCGTCAAGTCGCAATTTGTTTGTTCACCCGTGGTAGACGATCCTCCCTCCACCAAGTGGACAACCAGTACACGTGCCAAATTACCACGTGGGCTGCCTTTTTCGTACAGAAATGAGCTCCACCGTGTACCCGCGCGGGTGTGGTTGGGAATGAGACGGGGTACGTGCGCCATGCGTGCACCTCTTCTCTTTGTGCACGTCCCCCACCAACGTGGATGTGTGTGAGAGAGATACAAACCTAGACATAATGCGCCCGTCCATCCCCATGCCTCCGCCCAGTCCGACCACCAGTCACCACCACGCCCCACTCCTCCTCACCTTATCTCTCATCTTTATCCATCCATTTTTATATACAAGGGGCCACTATCAAAATTACAATTTGCAGATATACAAGGCCACTAACACTAATCGATGCAATATTAATGGTGTTTGCCTCGTGGTACTAGCAAAGGAGGACATTAATTATCCCTTGCATGCATGCGGGAGTTTGTAAAAAATGCATCTTGATGTGCCGTGCGATGCACGGGCATCTTGCTAGTCCATGAAAACAACACATGGAAAAATTCCACGGCTTGGGGCGGCAACTGGCTCCGTCGGGCGAGGGGAGGGAGGTGGATCAGCGAGCTACATAGCTCATATCCGGCGGGCTACCCAACCGGCTTGCATGCGGAATAAATACTCTTCGTAAGCCATTGTAAGAGTGGACAAAATGGTGGAGGAGATAGGGGAGCGGTCCGGTCATGAACGGACGTGCGTCCAGAGTGGGTTTCTCAGCTTCCACACGGGCGGGTTTCATGGAGGCGTTTGAATGCGGCACGGAGGCGTGTTCAGCCGGGCGTGCCGCGAGTGGCGCCCTCGACTCTGACCTAGGACACCGCGTCATTCTTCCACTGACATGTGGGCTCTTTGGGTGCATGGCATGCATGTCAGTGACCCAACGCAGGCAGCGCACAGCAGAGGAACCTTTGGTGGGCCAGGACGGTCAGAAGCGGGCATTTCATAAATCGATGATTGTTCATTGAGTGTGACATCATATTTTTCATGTAGATAAGCCTACTATGTTGATAGCCCGTTTGATACGTTGTGATTCATAAAGACCGCTGCAAACATCAATGTTCTGATTATCATAGATAAGATTGATTAATACCCGTAACAATCCATGTCCTTAACAAAGGGTGCATGCACGTATAGGTTGAACGTGTGTCTTGCGTCGTGTGTTGCGTGTGTGCAAGGGTACGTTTCGGTGTTGCATGCATGGGTGCGTACGTGCGTGTGTTCGTGAGTGCATGTGTACGTGTCAGTGTTGCACGCCAGCATGCGTGCGTGTTTACGTGTCAGTGTTGCATGCCTACATGCGTGCATGTCTTGCGTGCGTGCGTGTGTACGTGCGGGGTGAGACTACACGTCAGTCGACTGACTTTTTCATCTCTGGTCATTAGATTTTCCAGCTGTTGGATACGAAATCAAGGACCTCCAGTTTATCACCAAACTCCACCCCCGTGAGCCGCCAGCCACCACCGGCCGAACCGCCAGCCCCCGCCGCCCGCCGCCGGCCCGCCCTCCCCGAAACCACTCCCCACCGCCGGTCCGCCGCCGCACCGGCCATCCCTCTAGCCCCCCCCCCCGCCGAGCTTTTTCTCCGGGGATCCCCACCCCACCGCCCAATGAACGCCCCAACCGCCGGTGACTGCCAACCAGAGGTCTCACGACTTCGAATACCCACCGACCACTAATTTATTACCATTCCTGTCCTTCATATACGCGCTGACGGGTGGGCCCTATGGTAATGTGCACTGCTGAATGTGGACCGTTTGACTGGTCAATTGACCGTGTTATCAAAAAATTACGGAGCTGTATGGTGAGCCAGTGACCATATGATCACCCTAAAATGTACTCCTATTTTATTAACACAGTATAGACTCAAACTACCATTTCTTTCTTTCATATACGGGCTGACAGGTGGGCCCCATGGTTACGCGCCCCGATGGTGCAACACTAGTTGCGCCGCGTGGAACGTTTGACTGGTCAATTGATTGTGTCATCAACAAAATACGGAGTTGTACGGGTGAGCCAGTGACTGTATAGTCATGATATGTATTTGTTTAACACGGTGCAGACGAAAGGGCTCATATATACGCGCAAGCACTCACCGCTATAAGCGCAGACACGCGAACCCTACCCCTATGAGCACCTTCGAGAGAGTGGGCCAGCATATATGATCTTGAGATTTTACGAAGTCACCATAGGTGCCTCGTAGTCGAGTGGAATGTCTCCTCCCACTGAACGTACGTCGCCGGAAATACTAAAATTAACACAGGATAAATGCGAGCACCGGGACTTTAACCTTGGTGGGCTCGAGAAACCACTGTCCTCTAACCATCCAACCACATGTTGGTTAGCACGACAAAATGTATGTGGTGACCGTGATGAGCTTATTCTGAAGTCCAGTGACCTTATCGTGCTTTCGCTTCAAATACAATGACCATAAGTGTCGTCAACAAAATACGGAGCACGCATCAAATGCAAAGTCCGTCAGTGTCATCAACAAAATATGGAGAGATATCGTGAGCTAGATACCATTGTACTATTGTATATGCTTATTTTCTTAGTGGCCGATTGCGTGTGTGGTGTTGTGGGCACATCATTTCTAGTTGTGGTGGGTCAACATGAAGACTCATGGGTCGGTTCCATCCTGCGCCACATATAGGTTGGACCAAGACGTGTTATACGAAGACCCATGTGGAGGACTCGGCGTACAACACGAAGCTACCAGAGTCGCGGAGGACTCTATCCCCACTGGTGATAAGCCGACTATATATGATTTGTAACCCTAGGCCCTTAGTGTGTTATACAAGCTTGGAGGCTAGTTCGTCGATATTATACACACACGCACAATGCCTGGTATTCACGTGTACTTTGTACACACCCCTATCACTAATATACAGTACCAGGAGTAGGCTCTTTCTTCAACTGCAATTGAATTCTAGCATGTGCATGTGTTTATTTCATATTATCGATGCGGTTTGAAATACAGGCAATGGATGCTTT
Organism: Triticum urartu; assembly: GCF_056163025.1. NCBI lineage: Eukaryota > Viridiplantae > Streptophyta > Magnoliopsida > Poales > Poaceae > Triticum > Triticum urartu. Next base: position 365,620,694 of record NC_141873.1, on the reverse strand, counting down.
TGCAATTCATATATAAACATTAATTAGTGCACTCCATGTTGTTAGTGTGAAGCACTTTATACATTTGTCACTTGCATGGATACATTCCAAATTGCTAGCTACGAAATAGTATACATGTCGAATTCAACATAAAGGGGGTTTCGAAGATTCGAATTCATAGGAAGTGTATTCATCTATTTGAACCCGAGATAATGGCATTTGTAAATCAGATGTAAAAGGGGGCATCAATCTTTGTTGTGAGTTTTAACATGCTATATATATTCATACGCATATCTAACTTTTTTGCAACCAAGGAGATTATATCTGGAACCATGCATGAACTGAGGTAAGTTGCATATTTTTTAATATATACTCGTGTACAATGTATATTCAAATGTACCCCCTCCATTCCAAAATAATCGTAGCTTTAGGATTTTCAAGAGTAAAGATTTATGAAGTTTGACAAATCTTGAAAGTTCAATTCAAGAGAACCGAAAACGTTAATGCTTCTGCTCCCAAATATTGAACGAAGCGCCAAATAGGCCTCTGGTCACCCGAAACCGCGCGAGACTAATGTTTTGGTGGTAAGAAATTACTGTCCTGACTCTGGCTCGTGTAGCCTATCGGCCCGATGTCCAAAGGTCTAAACCGGGGTAGGTTTGTAACTTCACCAAGACGCCAGAGAAGCATTCATACGCCGTGGGCGCCTACCCATGCGCTCGGCCGAAATCTATCCCGCCCACATTTGGGACACCTGACATGACTGTCCTACCCCCAACCCGCAATATGTCCGAAATTTTAGATGGGGGGAAAGTTTGTAACTTTCCCCAAATTTCAAACAAGCGCGTCTCAAACCGAAACATTGTTCCCCCTTAGTTCCCCGCCTCCCTCCGTTTCCCCATTCATACTCTGTGGGTGCGAAAACGCCTTCTCCACCAGCCACGAAACCCCAGGCTCCTCCGTCCTCCACCCCATAGCGGCCAATCCACCGCCGCCCTCCACCATCACGCCGGAGCCGGTACCCCGACGTCGTCGTCCAACGCAACCGCAACCGCAACGCCCTCAAGGACTTAGCAGCTGAAGCGAGGCAGAGCTGCCTCCACGACGCCGACGCCAACGTGCGCCGTACCAGAACCACTCCGACCACGCCGTCCTGCACCTCACTGCTGTGGCTCCACTGTCGCAACCGTCCACCACACCGGAGCTGTTCCCGCTACGTCGTCGTTCGCCACCTCGGATCTGCTTCCCCGCCGCCGACAGACGGCCACCGCACCACACTCAACAACTTGGCCATGGGTTCGTCCAAGGCTGCACCGTCCTCCACAACTTATGGTTTCCGGCGAACAACAAGAAGATCGTCGGAAAACAGAAGGAGGACACAACACTGCCAACAGAAAGAGGTACTCCTCTTCCCTTATTCATGCAAATCTTACGTCTCCGCTCACATCGTATTCCTCCCACGAAAGAAACTAGTTGATCGCTTCTTACTGCATCTTCTTCGTGATACTAAATGCACAAGGTTTCCTCCCTTTTACTATTTCACCTTTGCTAGAGGTCAGTAGCCCGCCTGGATTTCAATTCAGGGTCAGTCGAACCGCAATTAAAAGAAGCAGCACCCTCTTAGGCGCGCGGAGCACCTAGTCCGCCTGTTCCCCGGGGAAGCGGCGCATCGGTGTCTATCATAGGGGTGTGGGGCGCAGGAGCTGCTTGCACCTGATCTGGAGGTCGGCGGGGCTTGAATGGATGGCCTGGGGGGTGCCAAGCACGGCGGTGCGGTGAGGTCGAGGGGAGGGCGCAGGCAGGGGAGGAATACTGGGCCGGTGGTCACTGGCGTTTCAAGGAAGATCGTCAACACTGACTCGCTGGAGGTAGATGAAGGCGATCTGCCTATTCTTTGTACATCGGACGGTGCAGAAAAATGGACTGACCTATTTGCTTTCAGTCGACTGTTATTTTCATAGAACCCTGTAGTAATTTAGTGTGCCATGCATGTTGTAGAGCTATCATATGTCTCCCATCATTTATTTCTCACCGACCTGCTATCTGCTACCTTTACACTGTACTAATTGTGCACACACTTCACCCATACTTACACTATTGTTTTTTATGCATGGGTATTTCAGACTCTGACGCGGTGTTGATGAATGCAGAAAAGAAAAGACAGAAGTCGCTCCGGTGTAATTCGAAGATAAGCACTAAGCGTTCCAGCGCTCTAACGGGTGCAGTGTCAGCAGTTGGAGACATTAAACTTAGCTCTGCAGTTGATGATCTCAATTGCCACACACAACCATCCCAGGTGCTTGCTTTAACTTCGCGCTGTCAAATGTGGTTGCATGTTGCATATCGTGTCTAGCTTGTATTGCTTCCAATTTGATTAAATTGCATCTGCTTACTTTACACATTATACCTTTGATAATGACATGCCTTCCTGTTTTTGATACATACTACACATGTCTATTAACCATGTTCGTACATCAAACTAATGCTTTTTTGTATCCCTCGTCAATCACTTATGATGAGACAGTCACCCGGGTGGGTTTCTGTGAGACGCCATACTCGTTTAAAGAGTGCAGTGTCATCCTCCCCACATGATTCTCAAGAAACAGCAAGGCTAAATGAAGATAGTCAACGTAGCTCTCTAGTTGATCACCGCAATTCCCCCACACCACCATCGCAGGTGCTTGCTCTTACTTGGCAGTGTGATATGTAGTGTTCGTCTTACATGAAAGTAGCGTTTGTCAATATCATGCATCAATGAGTTCTGAAGAGCAAAATTTATTCCTTTTTCTTGTGGGTTTGACTTGACAAGGCAAAATCAAGAAAGAGGAAGGAAAAGAGTAAGGAAGGCGATGATGGTGGTCCTCTGCAGCAACGTAAACGGAGCATCTGTACTGATTCTCCTTGTACTGATAGTGCATTACAAGGTCCAAGTCTCCGCTCCCCTACTCCACCATCCAAGGTGCTTGCTCTAACTTGGCAGTGTGATATCTGGTTGCATGTTGCATATGGTGTCTAGCTCGTATTGCTCCTAATTAGTGTAAATTGCATCTGCTTAGCTTACACATGATACATGTGAATATGACACGCTTTCCTCTTTTTGGTACATACTATATCTTATGATAAGGCACTTTTCTTGTGTATCCCTCATCAATGCTCCTAATTTGTTAAATTGCATCTCCTTAGCTTACACATTATACATGTGAATATGACACGCCTTCTTGTTTTTGGTACATACTACATCTGCCTATCACACCATGTTCTTACATCAAACTACTGTTCTTGTGCATCCTGCGTCTATCGCTTATGATGAGACAGTCACGCGTGTGGGTTAATATGAGACGCAATACTCTTATAAAGAATGCAATTTCATCCTCTCCACATGATTCTCAAGAAACATCAAGCCTAAATGAAGATATTGAACGTAGCTCTGTACCTGAAGACCGCACTTCCCCTACACCACCATCACAGGTGCTTTCTCTAACTTCGCAGTGGGATATGTGGTTGCATACGGTGCCTAGCTTGTAATGCTTCTAATTAGGGTAAATTGCATCTGCTTAGTTTACACACTATACCTGTGAATATGACATGCCTTCCTATTTTTGGTAGACACTACATCTATGTGTTAACCTTATTCTTACATTAAACTACCTCTCTTCTGTATCCTGCATCAATCACTTACGATGAGTCACCTTTATTCGTTGCATAGTGCACATTATTTCTAGCCTGTTTCCATGTATTGATTCTAATTTGGTTAAATACATTTGTTAGGGCACCCTTTTAATTTGGCAGAGTGATATTGGTTTCATCTTTCATATGGTTTCTAGCTTGCATCGATTCTAACAAGTTCAAGCACCTTGTGCTTAGTTTACACTTTATACATCATACATGTCAATATGTCACGCCGTCCTGTTTTCATATATATTCCATCCTCCTATCATGCGGCTGCCTTACATGAAAGTAGTGTTCGTCAATATCATGCATCAATGAGTTCTGAAAAGCAAATTTTATTCTTTTTTCTTGTGGGTTTGACTTGACAAGGCAAAATCAAGAAAGAGGAAGGAAAAGAGTAAGGAAGGCGATGATGGTGGTCCTCTGCAGCAACGTAAACGGAGCATCTGTACCGATTCTCCGTGTACTGATAGTGCATTACAAGGTCCAAGTCTCCGCTCCCCTACTCCACCATCCAAGGTGCTTGCTCTAACTTGGCAGTGTGATATCTGGTTGCATGTTGCATATGGTGTCTAGCTCGTATTGCTCCTAATTAGTGTAAACTGCATCTTCTTAGCTTACACATGATACATGTGAATATGACACGCTTTCCTGTTTTTGGTACATACTATATCTGTCTATCACACCATGTTCTTACATGAAACTACTCTTCTTGTGTATCCTACATCAATCACTTATGATGGGACACCTTTAAGTTGGCAATGTGATATTGGTTTGCGTCTTGAATATGATTTCTAGCATGTATTGCTTCTAGTTTGATGAACGCCACCTATGACGAGACGGTTTTAACTTGGCAGAGTGATATTGATTGCACCTTCCATATGGTGTCTTGCAGTGTTTCTAATTTGTTGAAGTGCCTTCTGCTTAGTTACCACATCATAGGTGTGAATATGTCAAGCTGTCCATTTTTTCGTACATATTCCATCCTCGTATCATGACTTTGCCTTTCATCAGAGTAGTGTTCGTCAGTATCATGCATGAATGAGTTCTGAAGAGCGAATGATATTCCTTTTTCTTGTCGGTATGACCTCACAATGCAAAATCAATAAAGCTAAAGGAAATTGGCAAGGCATTGGATGATGGTGGTCCTTCCGAGCAACTAAAACGAAGGTTCTCTACAGATTCTACTCCGCCATCATCCCAACAAGATTCGCAAGACAACGCAAGGCTAGACAGTCAGCATAGCTGTGTAGATGATGAGCACATCTCCCCTACTCCACCATCACAGGTGCTTGCTCTAACTTGGCACTATTATATGTGGTTGCATGTTGCGTATGATGTCTAGCTTGTATTGCTTCTAACTTTATTGAATTGCATCTGCTTACTTTACACATAATGCCTGTGAATGACATGTGTTCTTGTTTCTACATCAGTCTACTATTCTTGCATATCCCGCATCAGTCACTTATGATAAGGCACCTTTAAGTCGCCACTGTGATATTGGTTGTCTTGCATATGATTTCTAGCATGTACTGCTTCTAATTTGTTGAAACGCCATACAGTTTGAACTTGGCAGAGTGATATTGGTTGCATCTTTCATATGGTGTCTAGCTTGCCATGCTTCTAATTTGTTGAAATGCCTTCTGCTTAGTTACCACATCATAGGTGTGAATATGTCACACCATCCTGTTTTTCATACATATTCCATCCTCGCATCATGTGTTTGCCTTTCATCCGAGTAGTGTTTGTCAGTATCATGCATGAATGAGTTCTGAAGAGCGAATTTTATTCCTTTTTCTTATCGGTTTGACTTCACAATGCAAAATCATTACAGCTGAAGGAAATTAGTCCGGCAGTGGATGATGGTGGTCCTTCGGAGCAACTCAAATAGGGGGTCTCTATATATTCTACTCCGCCATCCTCCCAACAAGATTCACAAGACAACACAAGGCTGGACAGTCAACGTAGCTATGTAGATGATGAGCACATCTCCCCTACTCCACCATCACAGGTGCTTGCTCTAACTTGACACTATTATATGTGGTTGCATGTTGCGTATGATGTCTAGCTTGTATTGCTTCTAGCTTGAATTGCATCTGCTTACTTTACACATAATGCCTGTGAATATGACAGGTGTTCCTGTTTCTAGAACATATGTGTACATGATGAGCACATCTCCCCTACTCCACCATCACAGGTGCTTGCTCTTACTTGGAACTGTTATACGTGGTTGCGTTTTCCGTATGATGTCTAGTTTGTATTGCTTCTGATTATGTTGAATTGCATCTGCGTAGCTTACAACTTATACCTGCAACGATCACTTACCCATAAGACACATTTAACTTGGGACTGTGATGTAGGTTTCATCTTGCATTGTCTTCTAGCTTGTACTGCTTCTAATTTCTTGAAATGGCTCTTATGATGAGACACTTTTTACCTGATAGAGTGATATTGGTTGCATGTTCATATGGTGCCTAGCTTTCATTTCTTCTAATTTTGTTGAAATGCCTTCCGCTTACTGTTTTTTCATACATATTCCATCCTCCTATCGTACGTGTGAATATAAAACGTTGTCTTTTTTTTGTGTATATTCCATCCTCCTATCCTGCGCTTGCCTTACATCAAAGTAGTGTTCGTCTGTATCATGCATCAACCAGTTATGCAGAGCTAATTTTATTCATCTTCTTTTGGTTTTGACTTCATAAGGCAATATTAGAAAATAGGAAGGAAAAGAGTAAGTTAGGGGATGTTGGTGGTCCTCCGCACCGACGCAAACAGAGACTCTCTAGATTTGCCACTGCTACAGCTAATGAAGTTGAAGTCCCAAGTATACATGATGAGTTCATCTCCCATACTCCACCATCGCAGGTGCTTGCTCTAAGTTGACAGTGTGATAATTGGTTTCATGTTGCATATGTTGTCTAGCCTGTATTTCTTCTATTTTGATTAAATTGCACCTGCTGAGTTTATACGTTATACATGTGCATATGACATGGCTTTCTGTGTCTAGAATACACTACACCTATCTATCATACCATGTTCTTACAACAAAGTACTGCTATTGTGTATCATGCATCAGTCACTCATGATTGGACGCTTTTAATATGGCAGTTTGATAGTGGTTGCATCTTGCATTGATTTCTACGTTGTACTGCTTCTAATTTTTCGAAATGCCACTTATGACAAGACACTTTTAACTTGGCAGAGTAATATTGGTTGCATCTTTCATATGGTGTCTAGCTTGCATTACTTCTATTTTCTTGAAAATCCTTCTGCTTAGTTTGCACATCTAGCTATGAATATGTCATGCCGTCCTATTTTTCTTACATATTCCATCCTCATACGGTTGTCTTACATCAAAGTATTGCTTGTCTGTATCATGCATCAATGAGTTCTGAAGAGTGATTTTATTCTTTTGTGTTGTGGGTACAGCTTGACATGGCAAAGTCAAAAAAGAGCAAGGAAAATAATATAGTAGGGAGTGCTGTTACTTGTCGGGTGAAACGGAAAAGGTTCTGCCGTCGAGATTCTGCTGGTACTTATAGTGCAGTAGAAGGTCCAAGTCCACTGGCTAAATCTACAAACACAGTATCACCTGCTCCACCAGCTGTAGCATCCGCTTCAACTGTACCAGTATCTCAACCAGTTACTCGTTCGTTTGCTCCAGAACTGGCCAGTTCCCAAGCTGCCTTCACACCTAACACTACTTCCGAAGCACTGCTGACACAACAGGACTTGGCCAGATCAGATGAACCTCATGAGCATCAACACCAGGACGGTACCTGACCGAGTCAAGTTGCAGTTGCATGCTCCTTTATATGTACTCTCACAGTTTGATGTACACTAACACTTTCCATATTCGTTGTTGAACCAGCACCACGGCGCAAGCGGAAATAGACATCAGGGATAATGCTTGACAGATTAACAAAATCTAAAGGAGGAAGAATGGAGATCCATTTTGAGGCAGGTTTAAAAAGGCCACGTGATGCTACAGAGTCAGCTAAGTTAGTATCAGAGGCAGCCATTGCCGTTAGGTGTCATGCACGTATCCTCCCAACGTGGATCCTGTACAGGAATGAGAAAGACAATACCCAGTTTAACACCTTCCTTGACCATTTATCCGTAAGTAATGTTATTCATCGCAATTAGTAAGATTGTCTTGCTCTGTCCCATACTTTCTAGCTTCCTCCTAATAAGACTCACATTCTTTTTTCAATAGATGAGGTTCAAGTTGGATCCGAAAGATGATGCAACTAGACAAGCATGCACTCATTTTTTTCAGTCTGCTTTGCGACAATATCGGTACCACCTTAGAAAATCTCACTTTGCAAGGCTAACAATGAAATCGCCCAAACATCTCCAGTGGAATATATTACAGATGAAGACTAGACAGCCCTCGTTAAACACTGGTCTGATCCAATGTATTAGGTAGGCTATATGTATTTGATCAGACCACATATTGAGCTTGTATTTATGTATGTGCCTTACAAGTGTATCTTCTTCTAGGCTAACTATTTGAAGAACAAAACCAACCGTTCTAAAGTGAAATTCCAACAGACCACAGGATCTCGTAGCTATATTGCACACTGCGAGGCTCTTGTAAATAGCTACTACTTCCTTCTTTTTTGTGCCATATTACCGTATCTATATTGACTTGTTCCAAATACAGAGGAAATCCCGTGCGGACCAAAAAGAACCTGAACCGAATGCAGTGCAAATCTTCAAGGATTGCCACACCAGCAAGATGAAGGGCATGAGCACACCAGCTCAAGCCGCTGTTGTAAGTCCTTACTCCTCCTCCCTTGAACTGATTGGTACTGTGATGTGTTCATTTAACTAATTGGTTTGCAGCCAATGTCAGTTACTCTGTTCACTTTTATTCACAGTTGTCTTAACGTATCATTTCACCTTACATGGTTTAAAAGAGATGAAGGATATTCTTTTGGTCTTGATCTGTAATCTAGTTGTTATGTTCACGTGCGCACACAATGATAAAATAGCCTGTTTGTTTTATATCTGTTTGCCCATGATATGAATGATGTCATACTATGTTCATCCTACTTTAAACCATGTCTCTTTATCCTTAGATGTCAATGAATGTGAGGAAATAGACAATACAGTAGGCATGCTACATGTACATATGTTCTGAAAGTGATTTTATTATGTAGTTGGCACTACAATACATGCTAATGTATTACAGTAGTTCACCAAAATAAGTTATGTATAAACGTTTAACCTACTTTGTTTGTTTTTGTCTCATTAGTAACTTATCTGGTACACTAATCTACAAGTTCAAACTTTCAGGAAGCTATGGAACAAATGATTGAACAGCCACAACCACCTGAAGGTGACGAGGCTACTATAGGCACAATGTCACCTCTTGCTGCAGTGCTTCAGTATCTCTCCACTAATAGTGCAAAAAGCACCTTCCTGCGTAATTCTGGGTTGGTTGTCAAGGTAACCTCGTCCAAATCGCCTACTGAACAAAATCTTCCTGCTAGACAGAGTGATATATCTGTGCTCCAGACACAAGTCCAATCCCTAATGGAAGTTGTTTCGGAAACAAGAATAGTGGTTGAGAAATGTCGTCAAGATATGAATGGTTTTGAAACCAGACTATCAGACATTTGCTTCGTTGTTCAAGAGCAATGGCGGAAAAAGGGTGGAGATCGTGCCGCTCCATCAGATTCTACAGCCTTAAACATTACCACTCAGGTCAAATGATCAGTGCTTCTATCTGGAAGGACTGTAAACTTTATGCCAACAGGCCTTTTGTTGTATGGTTGGAATTTATTTTGTTGTGATACAACATTTATGATGCTGCCTCAGGCTGCAGTAATTACGACGCTATTTTTGTATAGTGTAGGTTTATCTTAGTAATGTATTCGGCCGAAACCTTCGTAGGAGCCCAACATGCCAGGCCCATTCCAATTAGGCTAAAAACGATTACGGGCCAAAATTGGCATGTAGCCCACTAAAAATATCTGGGCCTAAATCAACATAAGCTTTCATATTTTTCTGGTAGGCCTGTGCCCATAGTGGGCCTTTAACAGGCCTAAACATAATTTGGGTCCTCAGTAAAAATAGGCCATTTACAGGTGTAAATATCTCGAGCCCATAAAATACATGGGCCTTTAATAGACCGAAAGTGAGATTGGGCCTTGATTGTGCCAAATAACCCACTGGACTTTACCAGGCCGAAATTCAGACGAGCCGTAAAAGCGCCGACCTAATACACGGGCCTTTAATAGGCCGGAACTTTGGTCGGGCTAGATTATCGTCATTTTTATATGGGCCGTTAATGGGCCCGATATGACGTTGGGCCACATATGGCCCATGGTTTACGTCCGGCGTTAACAGGCCAAAAATGACAACATGTCGAAAGTGGCCCAAAGCTATAGTGGGCCTCTAACAGGCCGAATGTCAGACCTGGCCGAATATGACCCAAATCCTTCACGGTCGTTTATGGGCCGAAAGTTTTAATGGCCTGTAAATGGGCCCAAATGAAGCCAGACCTTTAACAGGCTGGAAATACACCGGGCCGTAATTCGGCCCAATTACTTAGCGGACTGTTAACGGGCCAGAAGTGACCATGGGCCGCGTTGATGACAAGTTTAGGACAGGCCGTTGACGGGCCGATTTGATAGAGAATGTTGGGCCTTTAGCTGGGCCGACCCATTATGGTTGGCATAATCTAGTGGGCCTTTAGCTGGGCCGGCCCATTGTGGTCCGCAAAATCTTGTGGCCCTTTAGTTGGGCCGGCCCATTATGGTCTGCAAAATCACGTTGGCCTTTAGCTGGGCTGGCCCATTATGGTCCGCTAAATCGTATGGGCCTTCGGTTGGGCCGGCCCATTTAATCTTTGTGGGCCACTTTTGGGCCGATCCACGTGTCAACATATCATAGGCCCATCTCGACCGTTGGATGAGTGACACCTATGCCAACGCGGAGCTGACGCGTGGATCCGTCAGCCAATGAGAATTTTACACGTGGAAAATCGGCATTGGTTGTGGCTGTTAACGGGTTATCGGATCCAAAATCCGACCCGATAGCTTAACGGTGTTCCGTTACGGTGGATGCCACGTGTCGGTCACCCTTAACGAAAGCACTTCTGTGACGCGCGATTTATCGTCATGGAAGTGGACACTTCCGTGATGATAATTTTGGCAATGTCATGGAACACTTCTACGATAGCACAGGTATGACTATCTTGATTCTGTCATAAATTTGTCATGGATGTACATGCATGACAGAAAACGCGACCTACTGTGACAAACACGTATCATCACGGAAGTGTAATTTTTTGTAGTGGTTTGAAGTACATTTTCACATAGAAGGAGCTGAACCTTAGGCAGAGGAGATGGTTGGAGTTCAGTACAGCATTCCACCTGCAGACAGATGGACAGACCGAGAGAGTCAACCAGATTCTGGAGGATATGTTGAGAGCCTGTGCGCTAGATTATGGATCTAGTTGGGATGACAATTTGCCCTACGCGGAGTTCTCATACAACAACAGCTACCAAGCCAGTTTGAAGATGGCACCGTTCGAAGCCCTGTACGGACGAAGGTGCAGAACACCGTTGATGTGGGATGAAGTTGGAGACCGATAGTTGTTTGGACCAGATTTGATCAAGGAGTCTGAAGAAAAGGTTAAGTTGATCCAAGGTAGACTGAAGATAGCTCAGTCCAGGCAGAAGAGTTATGCAGATTCGAAACGCAAGGAAATAACCTATAAAATTGGAGATAGAGCATATCTGCGAGTGTCACCCCTGCGAGGAGTGAAACGTTTTGGAGTTAAGGGAAAGTTAGCCCTGAGATTTGTAGGACCGTATCGAATTTTGGAACATATGGGAGAAGTTGCCTACAAGTTGGAGTTACCTGAAGGACTGTCAGGAGTTCATGATGTATTTCATGTTTCACAGCTTAGGAAGTGTCATGCTGAGATGGCCGATATACCGTTAAGAGATAGAGTACCCTTGGATGCGACTCAGTTGGACAGTGATTTGACCTATGAGGAGAAGCCAGTCAGGATTCTCGAATTTGCCAGCTGAGTCACCCGCAGCAAGATTATCAAGTTTTGCAAAGTTCAGTGGAGCCACCATACCGAGGATGAAGCCACTTGGGAATGAGAGGATGATCTTCGCAACGACCACCCACACCTATTCTCTAGCCAACCCGAATCTCGAGGGCGAGATTCATCTTAAGGGGGTAGGTTTGTAACATCCCAAATTTTCAATTTGGAATGTTATACATAGATCACTCATGCATATCATATTTTATTGCATTTTGTTTTGCGATCCTCGAAATCCTAAGCAACTCAAGGACCCTCAGAGAGAGTTGGGGATTTCCCAGCTTTCATATTTGAGTTTTATCAAATATTAAAACGAGGATTTTTGTTTTAATTATTTTTCTCCCCAAAAATATTTCATATTAAAATACATGAGAGGAGATAATATGACTTCTCCAAAATAAAGGAAATATTGGAGGAAAAAGATTAAAATCAAATATTTGATTTTAATCCGGAGTTTATTGCATTTTTATTTGAATTAGAAAAATTGCACATTTTTCAAAGTTGCATTTTAGGGCCAAGAAAATGTTCATCTCGTTCTAAATATTTTATTTAGATGACGAAAATTTGTTTGGCATTTTTAGAATTTTATTTTATTTTCTAGGTTTTTTAGTTTCGGCGGAATTATTTAAAAAACGCGCGCAGTGGCTAGCTGGGCCGAAGCCCAGCCGCCGGCCCACTTTCCCCGCGCCGCCGTCTCCCTCCTGGAGACTGCGCGCTGCCGCCGCCTCGGACTGGAGTCCGAGCCGGACTCCTCCTACCCGCCGCCTTGCCCCCTCCTCCAAGCCGCCCCTCCCCTCTTTAAATACCCCTGGACCCCCGCCACCACCACCAACCTCGCCGCCTGAGCCCCGCCGCCCGACCGCAGCCGCTGCAGCGCCGCCACCGCCACCCCTCGCCGCGTTGCGCCGCTGTCACCCCGCCTCTGCAGCCGCCGCACGCCGCCGCAGCCCCGCCTCGCCAGAGGTAACGCGCCATTGCTGCCGGGTTTTTTAAAACCGATCCGGTTTTTTTAGAAACCCTAGTTCATTTTTTATAGATCGGTTCACCGGTTTTTCTCGGTTTAGTTACTTTGCAGACGTTCGTCCGTACGTTCATTTTAACGAATGGAGTTTACTCGTTAGTAACAGACAACGAACGCTCATTCGTTAGCCTCTTCGTCAGTTTTATTTTCTCGGATTTTCCGCGATTATTTTCAATCGCGATTTCTGATCCGATTTTTGTTTTAGTTTATCTTTTCGCTCGTTTGTCGGAATCAGGCGATTCAAGCGCCTAGATCTTCGTCTCGAAACCCTCTTTCCATTTAAGCAACTTGAACGAGTTTTTGCTACTGTAAAATTTGACCTTAGTCCAGATTACTAAACGGATCTTGTTTCTTTCGTCGTTTGAGTTTCGTTGCTCCGTTTGATTTGATTCTTTTCGCAAACCGGAGTTCTTAAGTTGAACTTTCTGGTTAGATCTTCTGATTTGAGATTTACCCATGTTTCTTTGCTTGATTGATTATGTATGCTTTTGTTTGTTTGTGATAGAACACCCGGAGTGCGAAGCGTGCTACTACGAATCCCTAGGTTTTGCGGATCGTCAACAAGGCAAGTAACACTTTGATCATACCCCTTTATCACCCAGTTTTTATGCATTAGTTCCAATCCCCAAACATTGCATGGTTAGGATGTGATTAATATGTGGGTTGGGAAGTAGTTGATGAGGTAGAACCTATTGCCCTGTTATATTCAAACCCTTGGGAGTTACTTCTATGTATTGTTTATGTTGCTATGCTATGCTCGTAGACGTGGTTTGGGTGAGTGAAATCCATAAAGATGTGAGATTGCTAATTAATGGTTTAACTTAAGGTGGCAACTTGAATACACATCTGGGTGGATTGTTTGTTGGGCACCTGGGGAATCCAGTGTTGTCCTAGGATATCCCGGAGTACCCGTGTGATAATCCTATGGTCCGCCACCCAGGCTTAAAGCGAACTAAGATATTTTCATGCTAGAAACTTCCGTGTGCAGCCACAAGCTATTATGGGCTCTAGCATAGTTGAGTAAGTTGCGTGAAGCTCCCAAAGAGGCGGATCAGCAGGTAGTGGGATGTAGGTTTGGTATGGTCTGCCCGGAGTAAGGAGTTAATGCTTCTGAAGGACTGTGTCTCGGTCATCCATTTCACAAATACCCTATAGTGCGAGAAATCCATCGGAGGAGATCGGGTCTTGTGGGGAAAAGTGTGCAAACCTCTGCAGAGTGTATAAACTAATCATGGTTAGCCATGTCCCTGGTTATGGACATCTTGAGTATCTAGTACTTGGAGTATCCTAAGTATCTCATCACTCTAAACTAATATTGTTGGGTTGTTAATTACTTTAATTGGGATTGAGTTGGAGGAACCTTCTCAATGATGTTTCAACTACCATGATAGTTAAATAAAATCTATTCCTTCGTTGTAGGAAAAAATTGGCTTTTCACAAAAACTATAACCATAGAGCTTTCCACCAGCCAAATATGCGTTTAGTGATAGCATTATTCTGTTCTTGCTCTACTGTGTTATTTTGCCAGCATATTCCATGTGCTGACCCGTTTTCGGGCTGCAACGTATTATGTTGCAGACTTTTCAGACGAGGAGTAAGATTCGTTAGGTCGTTGCCGTGCAGCTCAGCTATGCCGTTGGAGTTGATGGACTCACTTTATCTTCCAAGCCTTCCATTGTTATCGTATTAGATGGCCTTAAGCCATATTACTGTAATAAGTTCTCTTTTGAGACATTCGATGTAATAAGTGTGCGATTGCTACTCCGTTATAAATCCTCGAGTACTGTGTGTGTCAGCATTGCCGATCCAGGGATGACACTGAAGCACAGGGACTTGGCCATTTGAGGTCAGGTCGCTACACTGAGCCCCGCGACTCGCCAGTGCCCCGGAGGGGATAAGAGCCACCCCAACCCCTCTCTCTCCCTCCCCGAAACCCTAGCCCCCAAATCCCCCCATCTCCCCCTTCCTCATGACATTCCCTCTCTGTTCGCCTCGCCGAACGGCTCCATGGCCGCCTCGCCGTCGATCCCATGGCCATCGGCCATCGTTCTCCGCACCGACTAGTGTAGGAGGGCCGCCACCGTCTACTTCGTCCATCCAGAGCATCAAATCGAGCGGAGCCGTCCCGTGCGCTCACCATCGATCTCCTATTCACTGCATACATCGTCAGCTGCCGTCGTCGATTGCCTCGTCTTCGGTCCACCTCCAGCCTCCTCGTCGCTTTTGTTGGAACCGTCGTGGGCTCCTTTTCCAAAACCCCCTCTCCCCCTCTCGATTCTTTGCCGTAGCTGTCGTCCCCAAGTTTGTGGCCCCCATGGCTGGAGATAGAACTCCCGTGCGTGCCCGCACTGCTGCTCCCCCGTGCCTGCGCCCTGCCCTGGCCTCATCTCCGCGTGCCGCGGCGCGCCCGCAGCCGCTGCTGCCCGCTATTGCTCCATGCGGCTGGCCGCGCCGTTCTGCCTACTACGCTGCTTGCTGTGTTGCTACTGCTCCTTGATGTTGTTGTGCCGCCGCCGCTGCTTACTACAACGGCTGCTAATCGAGTGTTGTTGTTGCTTACTACACTACTGCCATAGCTGCTGTAGCTAGCGATTAAGGCGTGCAAGGCCATGGCCTGTGCCTTTTTTTGCATGGTCGGATGGCCCTATGGATGAGGCCGGCCACTTAATTTAGTTTAGTTTGGCTAATTAGTGATTAGGTATAACTAGTAGTCTATGGCATGTGGGACCTCCTTTGATTAAATTAGTTAGATGTTTTATTAACGCATGTGACAATGACATATGGGCCACACATCCCGTTGACCAGTCAAATTGACTCGGTCAACCCAACCCATGGTCCCACCTGTAATACACACTAGTTAGCACATCCCCATGTGGCAGAAATAATTAGGTATTTATTTTCGAACTGAATTAACTGATAAAATCTTTTAGACT
This sequence comes from Triticum urartu, assembly GCF_056163025.1. Classification (NCBI taxonomy): domain Eukaryota; kingdom Viridiplantae; phylum Streptophyta; class Magnoliopsida; order Poales; family Poaceae; genus Triticum; species Triticum urartu. Next base: position 365,605,021 of record NC_141873.1, on the reverse strand, counting down.
TTGGGAAATTCATTTAAAATAATCCGTAACTCGGATGAAAATGTTTTCTACATAAAAGTTGCTCAGAAAAACGAGACGAATCCGAATACGCGGTCTGTTTACCTGTCGGATGCCTCTAACTATCTAAACATGGAACATTCCCCCTCCAGTCATCTGTCTGACACAGGTCCGGAACCAGGAAAACACTCCTGGTTGAATTCCCCCTTCACCTATTCGTGTAGACATATGTTAGGTCACACCCGGCACGTCGTATTATCTTGTCATGCTTAGTGATGCTCTGCTTGCTTATATTTACTGTTTCTTCCCCCTCTTCTCTCCGGTAGACCCCAAGACCGATGCTTCCCCTGTGATCGAGTACGTCGACAACACTTCTTCCTTTTTAGCAGAGCTTCTAGGCAAGCGAACCCTCCTTGAGTATTCCGATATCGCCCATTTCTTTCCCTCTCGTGCTTGCATTAGAACTTCTACTGCTTTCTGTATGATCCTACTCTGATGCATAGCCTGTTTTTGTTACCTGCTTTCATACCTTACCTGCTTATCCTAAACTGCTTAGTATAGGTTGGTTAGAGATCCATCAGTGACCCCACTTTGTCCCAGTTGCCTCGCTTTATGTTCGATGACTCGATCAATGTGATCGACGTCCAGGCCCCGACACCGCACATCACCCCCCTAGTTGTATGACTCTGCAGAGTTACCATCAAGTGCCGAGGGTGGAACCTCTTACATCACTCTTGAAGAGATCTCTGTAGTGTAGCTATACGGTCGAGGTCATCAAGGGTGATTTCCTCCTTAACCACTTCCGTTACGACTCTGTCGTGCAACCCCTCAAGTGTGAACCTCGAGGGTGGATCCTCTTACGTTCACCTTGATGATAACATCGAGTGGAATTCACCGGGGGTGATTCCTCGAGTATTCCACTTGGTGTTAGACACACAATTACTATGGTTACTATGATTTTACAGTGAACCATGTTACTAATGACGGGTAGGCCCTGAGGGGTACCCGCGCGAGCTTAATAGCGAGTGATGTGGAGTCGGGTTGACCCGGAAGGTGCCCGCGAGATACTTACGGGGCGTGGCCGGACATTCTTAGCCCTTGCCGCAAGTACTCGAGACGGGGCGACGGGGTCACATCTTTCGTGAGTCTCTACTCGTGACCGCACGACCAACACACTAACGGTTTGGATATTTGATCCGAGGGGCCTCTGGCCTGATATCACTAACCATCATGTGGGCATTGTATGGTCGTTCTGCGTCGTATACATCAGCCGAAGCTTTTTAGACGTCAGTGTCTGAGTGGCGCGCGCCGGGTTGGAATGGTAAGCTCCTGCCTTTTTAAGGAGGTAGCTAGGTCTACTCACCAGCCGCCCACGCAACGTGCAGGAGTTCCCAGGGCGATGGCCCAAGACCCCTGGGGGCATAGGTTTAGTCCGGCGTGCTGACCTCTCTATTAAGCCTAGGTCGGGTTGCGGCGTATTGTTTGGCCTAGGCCGGGCATGACCCAGGAAAGTGTGTCCGGCCGGAGTTAATCGAGTGTGGTGGGTAAGTTGGTGCACCCCTGCAGGGAAGAAAACATCTATCGATAGCATGTCCTATGGTAACGGACACTTGTAGTTGTATCCCGATTGATACAACTAGAACTGGATACTTGAGGTGATAAATGGATAGTATGGCTCTGGGATTGCTTTCTCGCGGGGAGTCGAGAAAGGATCTCTGGCCGAGGTTGATAACACTACTACTACTTTACATTATGTTGGTCTGTACTCTTTTATATGCTGCAAGATGCTTGAAGATGCTAGTCTTCGAGAGGCTAGGCTTCCCCCTTCTCTTCTGGCATTCCATAGTTTAGTCCACAGATAAAACCCATTCGTTTGATACAGATGCATACTTAGTTTAGATCTGATGTAAGTCTTGCGAGTACTTTGGATGAGTACTCATGGTTGCTTTGCTACCTCTTTTCCCCCATACCCGATTGTTGCGACCAGATGACGGATTCCAGGAGCCAGACAACGCCACTGATGACTACTACTACCCTGAGGGTGCCTACTACTACGTGACGACCGCTGACGACCTGGAGTAGTTAGAAGGCTCCCAGGCAGGAGGCCTTGCCTTTCCGATCATTATTGCTTTTGTGCTAGCCTTCTTAAGGTAGGCTTGTCTAACTTATGTATGTACTCAGATATCGTTGCTTCCACTGACTCTTGTGTATTCGAGCCCTCGAGGCCCCTGGCTTGTAATATAAAGCTTGTATTATTTTAATTTGTGTCTAGAGTTGTGTTGTGATATCTTCCCGTGAGTCCCTGGTCTTGGTCGTACACATTTGCGTGTATGATTAGTGTACGGTTGAATCAGGGGCTTCACAATAGTGCTAGTGATTTTTAGCCGCATATTTTGACAAATCACAGTGTTACAAGGTTGACAAATGGCAATGTTACTAGATCAACAAATGTCAATCTTTCTAGTTTGACAAATGGCAATATACCCAATATGACATATGCAAATCTTACCAAATTGTCTGTACGTGGTTGCACACAGGTCATCCAAAGCAACCATTTGCGTTGAAGGGATGTACAAATCCCGCGCTGCAAATTTTCCCTTGACTTACTGGGGAAGACCATAGCTCTCACTTTGCATATGGGTGTTTTATCTAAAACGTTTGCGATCAAGAGCTGCACAAATCCTGCTCGACACATTTCCCCTTAGCTTCCTGGGGAAGCTGTCGGTTTGCATACAGGTGTTCTAACTAAAACAATTGCGATGAGTGTTTTATATTTAAAAACTATCAACGTTTTTTAAAAGAAAGTCGTTTGATAAGTCTGTACATTAAGAGAGAAAAACTCAAGTTCGTTCAAACCATGTCTTTCATTCGGTCACACTGCGAATTTATATTCATATGATCGAGATACAATATTAAGCCCAAAAAACTATTTCCAACGGCGTCGGAGGCGGCGTGCCATGCCGGCGTTGTTGTTGTCGTCCTCCGGGATGCCGTTGTTGAAGTCTTCAAGGCAGCACAGAATGTTCTTCACATGGAAAACAAACATGATGTCATCACGCGATCGATGAGCAGGGTGCGGGAGGACGACAATTGGCGGCGCCGCGAGGTAGCGGTCGACGGCGGCGTCCCATGCCACCGAGGGGGGTTCACACATGGGAACTGGCGCGGCGGGTGCAAGCAAATGCACGAGGACAGGCGCCGCGGTGGGTGGAGGTCCGCGCACGGACACGGGCGCTGGCGCTGGCATGTACACGAGCTCGCGTGGGTCCGTGGAGATCTCACTGACGCTCGCGGCTTCCAGCTCTTCGATACTACTCAGCGACCAGCCCGTCAATGCTACGGGGATGGTCGCTGGCACGGGCGCGTGGATGGGAGCTGGGATGGGCGCGGAGGCAGCAACCGCCGCGGCCAGCTCGTTCAGGGCCATGTCCATCAGGCCCCATTCCTCCTTATTTTCTATCTCCTCCGGCTCGGAGTCGACTTCACGAAACTTGAAGACTAGTGGCAGATGATCCTTCTATGCCATGGCGTTGGTGGAGATCCGCGGGAGGGAGGGGAATGGGAGGCGAACAGTAAGGCGACCCGTATTAAATAGCGGCTCGGGCGCCGTTAATGGAGAGGATGCGATCAAGGTGGGCAGCCATGGAACTCAAAGGGCTCGCTTCCCAGTGAGCCTGCGCAGCATATAGCTCACATGCTTCCCGGTGAGTCTAAGCATTGGCGGATAGCTTGCACGCCTCTCGGCCAGCCTGCGCACCGGACTGCACTTGCATGCCTCCCGTTCAGTCAAGCAGTTGTCTGCACGGCACCTCCTATAGCCATTAAAAGCCAGACATGTGGCATCACATGAATGGTTAATAGAACGCACATGATTTAAATTATACAAACATTTGAGATGTTAAAGTGGCAGCTATTTGTTTTAGAATGCCTTTGTTGGCTGTTATTGGAGTGCACCTTCTCTCAAAATGGGTATGAAAAATACCACAACATGTCAGGTGCCATTCCATGATAGCATGCCAAGTTTCATGAATTTCAGACGAGTTTTGGATTTACTAGAATTTAAAAACAAATTATCTCAACATTTTGCCGGCAATCAACAGTACCTTGGTGTTTGAAATTCATTCCCATTTCTTGCATGTGACCTAAGCATGCACCCAAGGACACACATTTGATATGTCAACCCATTTCTCTACACTGGAGCATGTGCATGTAGTTCAAATTTGAATTATGCACATAAAATGCGTGAAAATCCAGTTAATGTATAAAAATGTCCAAGCGAACCCCGAAAAATCCGAAAAATTGACACAACACTCCTGTCATTCTATGTTGACACTAGAAAAATTTTGAAAGCAAGAAGAGGCAGCGGGTATCATTTCGTCCCCAAAAGTGGCAAGTTCCCTACCGAAACCATCAGGCTTGTTGTGAGAAGCTCTAGTTTGCGAGAAGCTTATACCCAAACCTTCCCCAAATAGGACAATTTTTTTACCATAACATGTTGATGCCGCTCCATAATAGCATGTCAAGTTTCATGAACTTTAGACGAGTTTTGGATTTACTAGAATTTAAAAATCATGTATCTCAATGTTTGCGGCCGAGCGACGGGGGCAAGGTGTTTGACATTTATTCCATTTCTTGCATGGGACCTAAGCATGCAACAAGGACAAAGATTTGATTTTCAACCAATTTACATGCACTCGAGCATGTGCATGTAGTTCAAATTTGAATTATGCACATAAATGCATAGAAAACTCAGTTAATGTATACAAATGTCCAAACGAACCCCGAAAATTTCCTAAAATTAACACAACACTCATGTTGTTCTATGTTGGCACTAGAAAAAAATTGAAATCAAGAAGTGGCAACGGATATCATTTCATCCAGAAGGTGAAACGTTCCCTACTGTAACCATGAGGCTTGTTGTGAGAAGCTCTAGTTTGTGAGAAGCTTATACCCCAACCTGCCTCAAATGGGACAATATTTTTACCACGGCATGTTGATGCCGTTCCATGCTAGCATGTCAAGTTTCATAAATTTCACACGCATTTTCGTTTTACTAGCATTTAAAAACCATGTATCTCAATGTTAGCGGCCGAGCGATAGTGGCAAGGTGTTTGACATTCATTCTCATTTCTTCCATGGGACTTAAACATGCAACCGAGGACACACATTTCAAGTTTGAACCCATTTATATGCACTGGAGCATGTGCATGTAGTTCAAATTTGAATTATGCACATAAATACATAGAAAACCCAGTTAATGTTTAAAAATGTCCAAGCAAACCCCAAAAATCCCATAAATTGATACAACACTCCTGTTGTTCTATGTTGACACGAGAAAAAATTTGAAAGTAGGAAGAGGTAACAGATATAGTTTCGTCCCCCAAGGTGGCACGTTCCCTATGGATACCATCATGCTTGTTGTGAGACAAGCTCTAGTTTGCGAGAAGCTTATACCCAGACTGCCCCAAATGGGACAATATTTTTACCGTGGCATGCCGATGCCGTTCCATGATATCATGTCAAGTTTCATGAATTTTAGACGAGTTTTCGATTTACTAGAATTTTAAAACCATGTATCTCAATGTTAGCGGCCGAGCGACATTGTCAAGGTGTTTGACATTCATTCTCATTTCTTGCATGTGACCTAAGCTTGCAACCAAGGATACACATTTGATTTTTCAACCTGTTTTTATGCACTGGAGCATGTGCATGTAGTTCAATTTTGAATTATGCACATAAATGCCTAGAAAACTCAGTTAACGTATAAAAATGTCCAAACGATTCCTGAAAAATTCCAAAATTTAACACGACACTCCTGTTGTTCTATGTTGACACCAGGAAAAAATTGAAAGCAAGAAGAGGCGACGAATATCATTTTGTACACAAAGGTGACACGTTTCCCTAACGGAACCATGAGGCTTCTTGTGAGAAGCTTTGGTTTGCGAGAAGCTTATACCATAACCTGCCCCAAATGGGACAATATTTTTTACCCCAGCATGTTGGTGCCATTCCATGATAGCATGCCAAGCTTGATGAATTTCTGACGGGTTTTGGATTTACTAGAATTACAAAAGCAAGTACCTTAGCATTTGCGGGAGAGCCACGGTGCCATGGTGTTCAAAATTCATCCCCATTTCTTGCATGGGACATAAGCATAAACCCATGGACACATATATGATTTTACAACCCATATTGGTGCATTGGAGCATGTGCATGTAGTTTAATTTTGAATTGTGCACCTGAAATGGCTAGAAAACAAAGTTAATGTATAAAATGTCCAAACGAACCCTGAATAATTCCATTTTTTACGACACACATATAGTTGCATGTTCACTGCAGATAAAAGTTCTAGCAATTCAAACACCCTCCATTGCCGTTGTGAACCCATTATGTAAGTCAAATCAAGATGAAAAATCAAGTAGATCGCACATAGTTTATTATCACCAACCATGTGAGATGCAGTACAAAATTTCTTGGAGCACCGTTGGAGTATAGTATGCTTATGGTTTACGCGAGAAGATGCGTCGGCTACAGTCCACAGCCAGCGTGTCAAGCACACTAGCTCACTCCCCAAATATCATTTCACTGTTCAATCGTCGCCGGTGAAAGATGGGGACGTGGACCCACGTTGTGAGGGCAACTTAGGCGGCCCACTCCGGTGAGAGTGCGGCCGCAGCCGCCATGCGCGTGCTAACAAGGTGCATGGGTGCTGCCGGAATCTGTGACCGAGCGGCCAAGGCAGCCCAAACGGCCATTGTTGCTTCTCAGGTGGCAGCAACAACATCTGCTTCGGGGATAGCAATTGACGGGAGCGGCACATCAGCAGTCCGTTCCGTAGCGACGGCCTTAGCCTTGATGGAGAATGCCCACGACCATGTCGAGGTCGCCCACGCCCAGCTCGTGGCAGTCACCGCACAAATCGAATGAAGCTTCTCCGACAACGGTCGGCAACCCACGGCCAAAGAGTTGGCAATTGCCGAGAGCGTTCGAGAAGCCGTTCATCCCTCCGCTACATACCTTGCCACGACGGAGCCCGTCCAAGCCCAGATCATGTCCGCCCACGCCCAGCTCGTGGTGGCCTTTTCCAAAGAGATGGCGGATGTGGATGGCGAGATGCTTGTCGATTATGGTGTGATGGATGCCATGGAGCACCTTCCCCAGGAGACCGTCGGGCGCGAGATGGACATGAAGGAGGCGGTAGAGATCGACGAGCACCAGTCGTAGTAGTACTCTTTTTTTGTTTAATTAAGAGCGCTGGTCTTAAATTTGTCAGAGAAATGTTTAGGTTAGCTAGCTCTGTTTAATTGTTGAACTTGGTCGATTAAGAAGTGTGGGTGTGCTGTAGTCTCCTTTGTGTACCCAAATTATGCAATGACGTGGATGACCACTTTAACCAGGGAAATTCGAACCAAAATTTTGATGTTCAAACTCATCACACACGGGTTAAGCTATCTGAATCATTTGTGATGTTCACGTATCGTACACAGTTCTGAATAAGGGACCGTGTCTGATGACACATTGCACGCCAGTTTTTTCGGTGCATCGATTCAAAAATTTTGGCTTCCGCGGAAATATCTACCTCCCCGCCCCTCCCATTACCAAAAGCCACATTTCCCCTGTTTCCGCCTTCCTTTCCAAGGTGAAACCTTCACTCCTTGCTTGCAGAGCCGCCTCCTCGCCGGCGACCCTCCTTCATGCTGCTCGACCTCGTCTATCCAGGCAGGTAATCCACACACAATCCCCATCCTCCTCCTCCTTCCACATCCCACATGCCCCGACCGCCGGCGCTACACCTTCCACCCAAATAATCTACCCCTCCACCAAATAAGTGCCTCCCTAAGCCACGGTGCATGCAGTATAGCCAAGAGCTCAAGGAGCATTTGGCAGCGGAGAAGCAAATCACGGTCGCACGCGCGGATGAGGTTGCGATGGCTCCATTTGTTCCAACCCCCAGATCTTCGAGGAGTACCTCGCCATCGAGTCCACTGTCAACGCCTCGCGCCGATGCCGCGACGCGGTTGGCTGCTTTAAATGACAGTTCATGGCGTTTTCTCGAGGCCACCCTCGGTGCCTTCGACAAAGACTACGAGGTGTTTTCTCAGCGTGCACGTGCTTACCTCAACTCGAGAGGCAACAGGTTGGTGCCCAGAGCGGCTCGGGCAACTCACCACTATGATGAGGGAACGCATGATGTGGAGGCCTCACCCTCTTCCATGTCCAAGGAGCCAATCATCATCGATATCTCCGATGATGAGGAGTAGCTTGTCTTATTAGCTTGATATAATGACCAATGTTCAGTTTGCTAGCTATGCCGGTTAAGCATGCTCAGTTTACCCATTGCATGTGCTACTCCTGCCTTTCCTTAAGAAATTATAGTGAATTGTGCTATCTAATTTTACCATGCAATCTGTTGCTCTAGTGTATATGTTCTATATGTCGTGCAATGTGGTGCTCACTTATTAACTATTTGGTTAATTACTTGTCGTCTTCAGTCAACTGTTTGGTTCAATTCTGCAAATGTGATGTTCAATTCTTTAGGTTGCAATTTTGCATTGTCTTCCATGTGAGAAACAAATACAATTGCTATATTTCCAAATTGTCAAGCATGCTTGGTTTGGTTAACTGTCTGATCTTCTAGTATGTTATACATTGTGCAATGTGGTGCTCAGTTAACGTTTGGTTCATTTGTTGTGGTGTTTAGTTAACTATTTGGTTCAATTCTGGAATGCGATGTTCAATTGTTGTGGGTGCATTCTGTTATTGTATACCATGTGAGAAATAAATTGAATTTGGTTGTACTAAATACATGAGAAACACATACAATTGCTATATTTCCAAGTTGTTAAGCATGCTTGGTTTGATTAATTGTGTGACCTTCTATTAGGAGTATTTTATATTGTCTAATGTGGTGCTCAGTTAATGTTTGGTTCATTTGTTGTGGTGTTTAGTTAACTGTTTGGTTCAATTCTGCAATGCAATGTTCAATTGTCGTGGGTGCATTCTGTTATTGTATACCATGTGAGAAATAAATTGAATTTGGTTGTACTAAATACATGGCTATATTTCCAAGTTGTTAAGCATGCTTGGTTTTGTTAACTGTCTGATCTTCTATTAGGAGTACATTATATGCAATGTCCTATTGTTGTGGGTAGAATTTTTTATTATTGTGCATGTGAGGAATAAATTGAATTTGGCTGCACTTAATACATGAGAAACATATACAACTGCTATATTTCCTAGTTCTTAATCATTCTTGGTTTGAATAAATGGGTTTTCCATGTGGCTTGAATTAATCTCATGAATCTACAATGTGCTTATTTTTCATCAACATATTTTACTGATAGCATGCGAACCCTCACTTAACCGGATGACTAACTACCTTATATGTGTTGCAGGTAAACAATGGGAAACACTGAGGTTTACAATCGAGGTTTGCACAGGCATGGTCCTTTGTCTAATAGCACATTATTGTGCAATTGCAGGAACCATTCTAGTATTTAGGTTTTTAATAATTTGGTCTTGCACATGTAGGTTTTGCTTTTAGAGGTTTTGACCCACTGTTCGACCCTTTTTGCATATGGGGAAATGAGTTGTGCGTGAATATCAGTCAAGTCAAGAAACTCAGAAAGATTGTTAGGATAAACAAATCATCGACAAAAAACAACAAGATATTTGTCTGCACAATGAAGAAGACAACAGTTCACTACAAGATGGTACTAACTATTATACCTTGCCTTTTTATTCCTTTGCCCCATTTCCAATATGGAGAAGATATTTATGCACATCCTTGTTTTCAGGCCTTTCCAAAGTAATTCACTGATGATTACCTCTCAAACCACCTTTATGGTCAGAAGGTGAGGAAAGTTTTCATACAACACCCGCGGTTCAATATTGAAGTGTTCTTGAAGAGGACGGAAGATGGACGGTTAATTATTCATAGGCACTGGCCTAAAGTTGCAAAGACATTCAACATCAATGAAGGCTTAATATTCGCCTTCCGCTTCAGCAGTTTCCAGATGAAATGCATCTGTCTATGTACCGTCTATGATGCTAATTTCGAAAAGTTTTAGATGTTGCATGTGAAACTTGATGCTGGTGCAGTTGTGTAATGGGTAGCTGAGTGCTGAAGCTATATGATGTTGTACTCTGATGTATTTCAATTATAAAATCCTACTTCCTTAATATGGAAATGAAATATATTGTGTGCTTAATATGAAATGTCAATTAGATTAATAAATTGATTGTTAAAAATAGGGCAATTAACCTGCTAATTGGGTTTTTCTATTGCAAATGGTTATTGAGAAAACACAGTGGGCGATGACCTTAGGAAGCACACATAGTTTCTAGGAATAAACCGTGTTGGATCAATGAACAATCACACACGACATCCTCTTGAAAAATGTTTGTGTTAGGCCACCTTGCGCAAACATTTACCACATAAAAAGTGTGTATGATGGACAACCTTTGCCACACAGTTTCTTCTACGCACCGTGTGTGATGCATTCAATAACGCAAGCGATAAAATTGTTAATGTCGTGTCCAATGGCAATGCTATCACAAACGATTTAATGGGGAAAATTCTGTGTGATGTACCTATGAACGGAAATGTTTTCCTTGAGGTGACTGTATGGGATGTATATACGAACGGAAACATACTTCTTGGATTAATTGTGTGGGATGTACATACTAACGGAAACGTATTCCTTGGATTGGCTATGTGAAATGTATATACGAACGGAAACGTTTAGCGGAGACTGACAGTGTGGGATGTACTTACAACCGGAAACGATTTGGCCTGTATAATTGTATTTTTTTAGCACAACTGTACATATAACTGTATTTGATCACTCGTCGGTCGCACACGACCTCATTTTGTCGAGCGTGTGTGCCAGGAGGGCACATCCCCGACGATTTCTAGGTCATGTGGGAAGGACCCCCCTATCGCAGTCACTCACTAGGCGACGGTTTAGAACGTCGTCGCGGAAAGGGATTAAAAATCGTTTGTATAGCACCTCACTATACCAGTGACACTTGTATCACCATCTATTCGCCGAATTAGTGCACCTATAAAAAGTACCATTGCATTTGGTGTGTTGGGGACACAAGCGACTTTTTGTTATTTGGCTGCAGGATTGTTTGAGAGAAACCATCTTTATCCTACGTATCCCACTGATTGTTAAACCTTACGTCATCTACTTGAGGAAAATTTGCTACGTCCTTAAAACTCTGCGCATGAAGGCCCAACAGGAGTCTACAAGAACAAGTTGTGTAGTAGACATCAGCCGCCTATGGTCGGATTGCGGGGTTGAATCATGGTGGAAATCCTACTTGACGTCATTTGTGTCAAATAGTCGAGATGTGCTGGGCCAACCTACTTCGAGGATTGTTGCACCGCTTTAGTTTTTTCTTCTTCTGTTGTGCCCTTTTGTTTCCAGTTTTGGTTTTTCTTTGTTTTTTTTATTTTTTTTCCTTCTGGGTTTGGTTTCTCATCTGTTTCGTCATGTTTCCTACTTTAAATATGTTTTCTGATATACAATAAACATTTTCTAGCACATAACATTTTTTTTGCTGAATGGTAAACATTTTTTATATGCGGTGAACTTTTTCTTTGTGTATCATAAACTTTTTATTACATGATCAACATTTTATAATAAATATTAAAAAATTTAAGACTATATTGTAATAATGTATTTCTAATAGGTTATTAATTATTTAGATACTTAAAAGATCCAAACGTTATTTATCTGGAAGCAAAATTGACTACAAAGCCCAAGATGAAAAATAAGAAAATAAACCATTCAAGTGAGATCGCCTAAGTGGGATGGCCAACATGTGCCTCACTTCAGGCGTTGCGCCTCGCTTCAGGCGTTGTCTCGGCTATTTGACCTCAAATAGGAGGTCTCCAGTCAGACATTCTATATGATGCATACTGCGTCAATTAGTCCGCACGCCGCGACTGGGCTGGACCGACCCATTTTAATGCTAGGAGCATTGGATGTTGGTTTCGGGTTTGGGAACCTTCTAAAAGGTTCCAGAATGGTTCAGGTCTATTTAGTTTTTCCTTTTTCCCGGTGTTTGTTCAATCGGTTTTCTTTACTTTACTTTTTATTTTCCTTTTCTATTTGCAAATGTCCCCTTTTTAAAAAATGTTCAGGAATTATATTTTTTTGGAATTCCAGAAAATGTTCATGTTTCCGTAAAAATGTTTCAGATTTTCTAAAAAATGTTTGTGTTTTCAAATAAATTTTGGAGTTGCATAAAATGTTCTCGTTTTCAAAGTTTGTTCACAAATTAAAAACATGTCTGCTAAAAAATAATGGCAACTTGTCTTCATCTATTGTAGCTCTTCCCTTTGGTATTGAATCAAAAACTCTCCTCGTCCATGTCTAGATTGGACATATCATATTCATATTATTGATAGTGGATTTCTTGAGAGACAAAATCTTAAGATGCAACTTTAGTGTATTACAAAAAATTTCATCATCGACACTAAATACTACAAAATTGAATAACATAGACACAAATCATATCACAGTTGCATTCACAAGGTAGAATTTGTGACAAAGATAGGAAAAACAAGAGAAAACATAATTGTGTACCTTCGTGACTTTCCCTTGAGCATGTTATGTATGCTGGTGGTCATGACGACGGGTGAATCTAGCTCCTCCTCCATAGAAGATGGTGAGAAAGAAGTACGGGAGGGTGAGGGCACCACCGGAGCAGCCAAATCATCCGTCGCCGCGACCCTCGACTTTCTCAAGCATGAGTCAGCCAATGCAGGATCCCGCGGCAAACTCTTCCCGACAATGCTGCATCATGGCTTTCGGGGTGGGGGGCTTGGTCTTGGGAGCGATGGTGTAGCCCGGCACATCCCCTCTGGCAGCAGCGATGACTCGTGAGGCAGCACAAACTTGGCACCGTGCATCACGCGTCTTCGTCTTGGTGGTGGTTGCAGCCTTGCGAGAACTACCAGAGGTGGAGTTGTGGGCGTCATGTGAGCGGTGATGAGGATGGCTGAGTCGACGGTCGCATCGGAGGTGCCTTCCATGGCAGCCCGGTGGTGCCAGCGGTCGCGGGCGGGAGAGAGGTGGTGCGACAGTCATGCCTGGTGGCGGTTGGGCTGGCAGGAAATTTTATTTTGCGGCAATGGCCCGGCTGCTGGGTATTTGCAGCACTTGGGGGCAAATATGAGGATGCCCCAACTTTTTGCAGCACCAGATAGAGATGGGGCATCTACCAGAGCACCATTTTTGGGTCTAAATGTTCTAAAAAGGTGATTTGGTCACTTGTCCTATTTTGCATCATCTGCTAGAGATGCTCTAACCAAGGATAATACTTGTTGCTCATTGCAAATCCTTGTTCTTCGGGGCCCAAGAACTATGTTCACCAGACATTAAGATTAGGTGGGAATATCTGTAGTAGTTGCTTTTCATGGTATGGCTTGTGTTAGTGCAACCTCCTTTCCTCTACTGCTCAATCTCAACTTGGAGCTTGTCCGCACTCCTTACCGCCTTTGCTATCATAGTCCCAATCCTGGACCTCCTTTGCTATCATACTATCAGGCCAACTAAGTCATCAATGCCTTTCTTGATCAGAATATGGAGTATGAGTCTCCCATCGTCCAACCAAAACGTATCGTTCACAAGATGCTCATCCCATTTGTCGGTGATGGGTCACATAAGATCACAAACTCGAGTCAATAGACTACCTTCCCTCTGTGTAACCAATATTCCGGACAAAGCTCTCGGGATCCAGGTATCCAACATGATCTTCACCGTTTCTCCATCCCTATACACCAGATATAACCTTCTTTTATCGGATCAAGACCGTGGAGAATGCTCCTCCATGAGTATGATATACCGTCACAAGGTTGAACTTCTAGTATATTTTTTCCCCACAATTTTTTTACCCTGAGCACCATTACACAAATGCTTTCAAGGCTCTGAATCAGACGCCATACTTGCCGAGAGAGAATTTGTGTATTGAAGTTGTGTATGTCTCTAAGTCCTAGTCATCCCATTGACTTGGGCTTTGTTAACTTCTGCTGATCTGTCCAATGTATGGTGCTTAATTTCTTTCTCCATTTGACTCCACCAGAATGTACCAATCATAGCACCAATCTCATCGCAAAAACCCTTTGTCAAAAAAAAATACATGGCATAGGTGGGAATCGCCTTAGCAACCGCCTTCACTAAGACCTCCTTCCCTGCCTTTGATAGAAATTTCTCCATCTAACCATGTATGGATGCCCAAATTTTGTGTTTAATATATGTGAACGCCTTCTTTTTTATATGCCAATGTACACCGTAATCATAGAAACTTATCATTCCACATCTCACTCTGATGGATAACTCACACTTCACCCAAGTTTTTCATTAGTTCTGTTGTATTCGTGCTAAAGAACAATGCAGATTTCCCCAGGTCGATTCATTTACAGAAAAACTTTATACAGGGAAATAATTTCCTTCAACGCCATTGCTTCCTCTCCTTTTGCTCTCAGTAACAAAACCAAGTCATCTCAGAAGAATATATGAGAGACTATGGGGTGCCCTTGGGTAGACTTTCAGGTCATGAATCTTCCCTCTTGGTTCAACATCATGTATAAGAGATGAAGGTCCCTTTGTTCAAATACAAACAAGTATGGAGGTAGGCAGTCTCCCTGGTGCAAACCTCTAGGGGGTATGAACTGTTGTGTAACATTGTTGTTGATCCTGACTGAATATCGAACCGACAACACACGCTTAATAATGTTGGTCACCTATTCTCTCCTAAACCCCATCTTCCTCATCATGGCTTCCAAACAATTCCACTCAACATGATGATACACCTTGCTCATATAAGCTTTCACTCCAACAATTCCTTCTTTCCCTCCCTTCATGTTCGTTGAGTAGTGTGGTATTTCATAGGTTATCAGGACATTGTTCGAGATCAATCTGCCTAACACAAAGGCACATTAGTTGTTAAATATAATATCTGGAACAACTTTCAGAGTATTTGCTAGGACCTTGTTTACAAGTTAGTAAAGAACATTCCAGAGGATAATCGGTCATAGGTCCTTGATGCAGGATGAATCTTTCACACTAGGAATGAAAACCACCATCGTACTATTCCAACCGTTTGGAAGCTACCCTCCATTTAGCACATTGATAACTTCATCGACAATTTATATCCCATGAGGTGCATTTTGTACACAATAGTTGGCATGCCATCCAGAACGGAAGCCTTGAATTTCCCTTGTAATTATGAAGTGAGTATGTCATTCATATTTCTAGTGATGCACGCCTCGATGCAATTTATGAGTTCCTCCACGTGATCACCCATGGTGGAAGCGAAAATTTCCTGAAAAGTGAGCAGACATGGTTACTTAAATCATCTTACTCTACTACCTCCCATCCATTCTCCTTTACTAACTTCTTCACCCTGTTTTCCTTTCTTGTCGAACCCACCATATAAAAATAATGGGTATTACTATCACCATCATGGAACCACCAAACATGCGCTCACCGCCGCGACTTGGTGCACTTCATGTCTTCTAATTTGTTCTCTTCACACCTTAGCCTTTACTCCCCATGCACCTTTTCTCTAACACCTTTTCAAGATGCCTTGATGGTGAAACGGTAGACACGACGATCTCAAATCGCATGCCCAAGAACGTGGAAGTTTGAGAGAATGCTCATATAATGGGCATTCCACATAGAAGTATTCAGTAACTTCGAGCCTGCCATTCTGCTCTATCTTCTGACATCCTTACCATCTCCCTAAGAAAAATAGATAGTAAAAGCCAAAATAGACTAAATATTTCTTGAATGATACAAAATCCCTTAAAGGAAATAATAAAGAACCCAAAGCTGATGGCATACTACTTCATGGGTGGTATGAAGAATCCAATAGAGGTTGCTCGAAAAAATATGTATTTGACCTTTATTGCTCTTGCATACACACTTTTTTACACGAGATGAGAAAGTGACTATGAATAGTCATTCCTAGGCTTCTTCAATGGACCTTTGAGACCACCACTACCTCCCTGTCCTACCTCTTCAACTATCCCGCCACACCCCTAGGTGCCTGTGCTACCCCCATCAACCTCCCAACTTTCCTCCTAGGCCTCAGTTACAATGTCATTGCGCACCTCTTTTGCTAGCCATCATGCCTCGAATCAAAATCCACAAGGTCTGCCATGGCTATGGCTCCTCTCCCCTTCCGTCCACGAAATAACTAGACAATGATCTGAATGTCGGCGCACACCGTTAACGACTCGGAACGATGCGAAATGTTCACACCATTGGACATTTTCCACAACTATTTCCATACACTCACAATATAAGAGTTGATATCTCTGATGTGATTCCGCCCTATAAAGGTGTAACAACCCAATTTTTGGCCCGTTTCTTTTCTTTTGGATTTCTTTGGATTTGGATTTCTTTTGGAGTAGCTCTATGGACTTAAAACTTGGGAACATTGTCGATGTCAAAACCTGCGGATCTCGGGTGGGGGGTCCAGAACTGTGCATCTAAGGTTGATGGTAATAGGAGACAGGGGACACGATGTTTACCCAGGTTCAGGCCCTCTCTATGGAGGTAATACCCTACTTCCTGCTTGATTGATCTTGATGAATATGAGTGTTACAAGAGTTGATCTACCACGAGATCGTAATAGCTAAACCCTAGAAGTCTAGTCTGTATGACTACGGTATTGAGTATCCCCTATTCGAACTACACCCTCTGGTTTATATAGACACCGGGGAGGGATCTAGGGTTACATAGAGTCGGTTACATAAGATGGAATCTTCATAGTTGTTAGCCAAGCTTGCCTTCCACGCCAAGGAGAGTCCTATCTGGACACGGGTGTAGTCTTCGGTCTTCGTATCTTCACAGCCCATCAGTCCGGCCCATAGACAACAGGTCGGATGTCCAAGGACCCCTTAGTCCAGGACCCCCTCAGTAGCCCCTGAACTAGGCTTCAATGATAAGGTATCCGGCGCGTAGTGCTGTCTTCGGCATTGCAAGGCGGGTTCCTCCTTCCGAACTCCAAAATAGTCTTCGGATGAAACAAACGTGTCTGGACCTGTAAAACACATCGCACACAACCGTAGAGAGAATATAATAACACACGAGTCCCATGTGCTGACAACTTTAGTAATGTGACGTCACGCCTGTCCGGTCATAATTTCGAACCATTTTTCGCCCCATGTTTTGAGACGCGGTTGTCATTGGCAGTCTTATCAAAGCAGAGATCGTGTCCCCTTATCACGGGATTCCCATCAATATGGGTGTGGGTAACCCAACCGTGTCGTGTACACAGCCCTTGGGAGCAGGCAAATTTTAAGGCGAATGGGGGGCGTTCGATATTCACCGCCCTTATAAGGAGATAAGATTCCTCCTTCTTCCCCCACGCTTTCCTCCTGCCTCTCCGTCCTTGAGCTCCAGCGCCCAAGTTCTCATTCCCCTTGTCTTGAAAAAGCACTCAACCATGTCTGGATCCGGAGGTCAAGGCATGTGGATGGCCTCCTGCGTTAAGGAGGAGAATGTCGCCGAGCTTCGGGCGGCTGGGTACCTAGCGAAGGAAATCGCCCACTGTCTTCCAGCCTGGGGACAGATCATCCCCACACCGAAGCCCAACGAGAGGGTAGTGTTCATCCCCCACTTCCTCCGCGGGCTAGGGTTTCCACTCCACCCCTTCGCCCGCGGGATTATGTTCTACTACGGGATAGATTTCCACGATCCATCCCCGAACTCCTTCCTCAATATCTGGGCGTTCATCATCGTGTGCGAGACTTTCCTCTGCATCCACCCCCACTTCGGGTTATGGCTCAAAACCTTCAACGTGAAGCCCAAGGTGGTGGACGGACAGCACGCAGAGTGCAGGGGCGCAATGGTGAGCACGCTCACCAATGTTTCTTGGCCAAAAGGCACATTCGTGGAATCTATCAAGGAATTGCAGAAGCAATGGTTCTACATCACCGAACCCCGTGATACCACTTGGGCCGCAGCTGCCGAATTCAACTCTGGCGCTCCCGTGCGGCTCACCTCTTGGGTCGAGAAGAGCCCAAACTAGTGTTTGTCGGACGAGCTGATTGCGCTTCAAACACGCATCCAAAGCATGATCGATAGGGATATCAAGCTCGTCGACATAATCCAAGTGATGCTGGTGCGCCGTATCCTCTCCTGCCAGAGCCGAAGCCGTCCTCTATGGGACTTCAACCCGAAGAAACACCATACCTTGGTGAGGCTCTTCGAAACGACACATTAAGATGCCTGGAAGTTGCTTTTCAAGGGCAACAAGATACTGCCGGCCACCGATTTGGATTGCGGCCACGACATAAATCACCTCCCCAACGAGGTATGTTATATTTAACACATCCCTTACTTGCTTGTTTCAAGGGTGATATCTGATGCTTTCATTACCATTGCTTTTTCAGTACTAGTTGAAGCAGGCAAAGAAGATTCAGTGTCCGACTCCCCTGCCCGAAGAGCCAGTCACTCCGCGTTTAGCAAAGATGCTGGAGCCGGTGTCTTACAAGGCACCAGAGAAGAAGGCCACAGGAAAGGCCAAGGGGGTCCGGAGTGACCCCCGCCACAAGGGCACTTCGGATGTGGTGTCCGAAGACAAGGCCCATTCCCCCACCGCCGAAGACGACGCGGATGAGGAGGAGGAGGAGAGCGATTCTCTGCTACCTCTTGAGCACTGCGTTGGTTTTCCCTTGAAGAGGAAAGGGTCATGCAGTAAAGTAGCGTAAGTATTTCCCCTCAGTTTTTCAGAACCAAGGTATCAATCCAGTAGGAGATCATGCTCGAGTCCCACGCACCTACACAAACAAATAAGAACCTCACAACCAACGCGATAAAGGGGTTGTTAATCACTTCACGGTCACTTACGGGAGTGAGCTCTGATAGATATGATAAGATAATATTTTTGGTATTTTTATGATAAAGAGAAATAAAGATGCAAAGTAAAATAAACAGCAATAGAAATAGCTAAGTGTTGGAAGATTAATATGATGGAAGATAGACCCGGGGGCCATAGGTTTCACAAGTGGCTTCTCTCAAGAGCATAAGTATTACGGTGGGTAAACAAATTACTACCAAGCAATTGATAGAATTGAGCATAGTTATGAGAATATCTAGGTATGATCATGTATATAGGCATCACGTCCGTGACAAGTAGACCGAAACGTTTGTGCATCTACTACTATTACTCCACACATCGACCACTATCCAACATGCATCAAGAGTATTAAGTTCATAAGAACAGAGTAATGCTTTAAGTAAGATGACATGATGTAGAGGGATAAACTCATGCAATATGATATAAACCCCATCTTTTTATCCTCGATGGCAACAATACAATACGTTCCCCTGCTATCACTCGGAAAGGACACCGAAAGATTGAACCCAAAGCTAAGCACTTCTCCCATTGCAAGAAAGATCAATCTAGTAGGCCAAACGAAACTGATAATTTGAAGAGACTTGCAAAGATAACCAATCATACATAAAAGAATTCAGAGCAGATTCAAATATTGTTCATAGATAAACTTGATCATAAACCCACAATTCATCGGATCTCGACAAACACACCGCAAAAGAAGATTACATCGAATAGATCTCCAAGAAGATCGAGGAGAACTTTGTATTGAGATCCAAAGAGAGAGAAGAAGCCATCTAGCTACTATCTATGGACCCGAAGGTCTGAAGTAAACTACTCACACATCACCGGAGAGGCTATAGAGTTGATGTAGAGGCCCTCCGTGATCAATGCCCGCTCCGGCGGAGCTCCGGAAAAGGCCCCAAGATGGGATCTCTCGGGTACAGAAGGTTGCAGCAGTGGAATTAGGTTTTCGTGGTCCTCTTGGATGTTTGCGGGGTACGTGGACTTATATAGGAGGAAGAAGTAGGTCGGTGGAGCAACGAGGGGCCCACGAGGGTGGAGGGCGTGCCCAGGGGGTAGGTGCGCCCCTGCCTCATGGCCTCCTCGATTGTTTCTTGACGCCCACTCCAAGTCTCCTGGATCACGTTTGTTGAGAAAATCACGTTCCCAAAGGTTTCATTCCGTTTGGACTTCGTTTGATATTACTTTTCTGCGAAACACTGAAATAGGCAAAAAAACAGCAATTTGGGTTGGGCCTCCGGTTAATAGGTTAGTCCCAAAAATAATATAAAAGTGTATAATAAAGCCCATTAAACATCCAAAACAGAATATAATATAGCATGGAACAATCAAAAATTATAGATACATTGGAGACGTATCAAGCATTCCCAAGCTTAATTCCTGCTTGTCCTCGAGTAGGTAAATGATAAAAACAGAATTTTTGATGTGGAATGCTACTTAGCATAATTTTCAATGTAATTCTCTTATTTGTGGTATGACTATTCAGATCTGAAAGATTCGAGACAAAAGTTTAATATTGACATAAAAATAATAATACTTCAAGCATACTAACTAAGAAATTATGTATTCTCAAAATAACATGGCCAAAGAAAGTTATCCCTACAAAATCATATAGTTTGGCTATGCTCTATCTTCACCATAGAAAGTATTTAAATCATGCACAACCCCGAAGACAAGCCAAGCAATTGTTTCATACTTTTGATGTTCTCAAACTTTTTAAATCTTCATGCAATACATGAGCGTGAGCCATGTACATAGCAATATATGTGGAATAGAATGGTGGTTGTGGAGAAGACAAAAATGGGAAGATAGTCTCACATCAACTAGGCGTATCAACGGGCTATGGAGATGCCCATCAATAGATATCAATGTGAGTGAGAAGGGATTGCCATGCAACGAATGCACTAGAGCTAAAACTATATGAAAGCTCAACAACAGAAACTAAGTGGGTGTGCATCCAACTCGCTTGCTCATGAAGACCTAGGGTATTTTTGAGGAAGCCCATCATTGGAATATACAAGCCAAGTTCTATAATGAAAAGTTCTCAGTAGTATATGGAAGTGATATCATAGGAGACTCTCTATCATGAAGATCATGGTGCTACTTTGAAGCACAAGTGTGGAAAAAGGATAGTAGCATTGTTCCTTCTCTCTTTTTCTCTCTCTTTTTTGGGCCTTCTCCTTTTTTCGTCCGGAGTCTCATCCCGACTTGTGGGGGAATCATAGTCTCCATCATCCTTTCCTCACATGGGACAATGCTCTAATAATGATGATCATCACACTTTTATTTACTTACAACTCAAGAATTACAACTCGATACTTAGAACAAAATATGACTCTATGTGAATGCCTCCGGCGGTGTACCGGGATGTGCAATGATTCATGGTGACATGTATGAAAGAATTATGAACGGTGGCTTTGCCACAAATACGATGTCAACTACATGATCATGCAAGCAATATGACAATGATGAAGCGTGTCATGGAAAACGAAACGGTGGTAAGTTGCATGGCAATATATCTCAGAATGCCTATGGAAATGCCATGGTAGGTAGGTATGGTGGCTGTTTTGAGGAAGGTGTATGATGGGTGTATGATACCGGCGAAAAGTGCGCGGTATTAGAGAGGCTAGCAATGGTGGAAGGATGAGAGTGCGTATAATCCATGGACTCAATATTAGTCATAAAGAACTCATATACTTGTTGCAAAAATCTACGAGTTATCAAAGCAAAGTATTACGCGCATGATCCTAGGGGGATAGATTGGTAGAAAAAGACCATCGCTCATCCCCGAACGCCACTCATAAGGAAGACAATCAATAAATAAATCATGCTCCGACTTCATCACATAACGGTTCAGCATATGTGCATGCTGCGGAAATCACAAACTTTAACACAAGTATTTCTCAAATTAATAACCAGTCAACTAGCATGACGCTAATATCACCATCTTCATATCTCAAAACAATTATCAAGCATCAAACTTCTCATAGTATTCAACACACTCATATGAAAGTTTTTATTATTCCTAAAAGCAAATTGCCATGTTGTTCTAAAGGACTCTCAAAATAATAGAAGTGAGGCATGAGAGAACAGTAGTTTCTATAAAACAAATCCACCACCATGCTCTAAAAGATATAAGTGAAGCACTAGAGCATAAACTATATAGCTCAAAAGATATAAGTAAAGCACATAGA
Source organism: Triticum urartu (assembly GCF_056163025.1). NCBI lineage: Eukaryota > Viridiplantae > Streptophyta > Magnoliopsida > Poales > Poaceae > Triticum > Triticum urartu. Next base: position 365,582,945 of record NC_141873.1, on the reverse strand, counting down.
GTATTCTAATAAATTCCGAATCATGTGTGTCTCTCTCAAAAGGTGTGTACAGCAAGGATTATTTTGGCAAACTAAAAATCATAGACTCAAATCATACAAAACTCTCCAAGCAAAACACATATCATATGGTGAATAAAAATATAGCTCCATGTAAAGTTACCGATGGATGAAGACGAAAGAGGGGATGCCTTCCGGGGCATCCCCAAGCCTTGGATTTTTGGTGTCCTTAGATTACCTTGGGGTGCCATGGGAATCCCCAAGCTTAGGCTCTTGCCACTCCTTGTTCCATAATCCATCTAATCTTTACCCAAAACTTGAAAACTTCACAACACAAAACTCAAATAGAAAATCTCATGAGCCCCGTTAGCGAAAGAAAACAAACCACCACTTCAAGGTGCTGTAATGAACTCATTATTTATTTATATTGGTGTTAAACATACTGTATTTCAATTTCTATATGGTTTATAAACTCTATTACTAGCCATAGATTCATCAAAATAAGCAAACAACACACGAAAAACAGAATCTGTCAAAAACAGAACTGTCTGTAGTAATCTGTAGCTAACGCAAACTTCTGGAACCCCAAAAATTCTAAAATAAATTTCTGGACGTGAGGAATTTATCTATTAATCATATTCAAAAAGAATTAACGAAATAGCACTCTCCAAATAAAAATGTCAGCAATTCTCGTGAGCGCTAAAGTTTCTGTTTTTTACAGCAAGATCAAAAGGACATTCCCCAAGTCTTCCCAACGGTTCTACTTGGCACAAACACTAATTAAACACAAAAAACACAACCAAAACAGAGGCTATATAAATTATTTATTACTAAACAGAAGCAAAAAATCAAGGAATAAAAATAAAATTGGGTTGCCTCCCAACAAGCGCTATCGTTTAACGCCCCTAGCTAGGCATAAAAGCAAGGATAGATCTAGGTATTGCCATCTTTGGTTTTAGGGAAGAAAATAGCAAACTTATTATATATGGCATTAATCTTTCTATTTTGATAAAGCACATGGCTGTTAATGGTAGAATAAAGATTAAGCATTTTACGAAATTTGCATCTAAGCTAGCTTTCATCTCTTTGATAGATTCGTTTTGGTAGGAGAGCAAAAGAGATGTGGATTCAACCTTCTCATTAATGGGGTGCCCAAATATGGTTTTCATCTTTTCATAAGTATCTACGACATCCCCTTCAAGAAAACCTTCTTCAAATATAGAATCTAAGACATGCTTAAATGAAGAAGGTAGGGCAACATAAAAGCTCTTTAAGTAATTTTCAATTTGGTATTGGGGCACATACCTGGCCCGGATCCTTAATAGTCTATCCCAAAATCTTTCAAAGATTCATCGAGTAAATAATGAAAAATTCTGGAATCATCTTCATCAAAATTATTAAGATTCTCATTGATAACTTTGGTAGGTCTTTCCATAGCATCATTATTTATGAGTTTAGAGAGAATAGAAGGATTGTCCAAAGTACTAAAACTCGGGAGAGAACCCCCAACCCTTTTTGATTCCGACATGGCGAAAGAAAGGTGAGCGGAAAAGGGAAAGCGAATAAAATGACAATGGTGAAGCGGGGGAGAGGAAAACGAGAGACAAATGGCAAATAATGTAATGCGAGGGATAAGAGTTTGTGATGGGTACTTGGTATGTCTTGACTTGTGCGTAGACTCCCCGGCAACGGCGCCAGAAATGGCTCGTTGTCGGGAGTCAAATCTTGACTTGACTTGGCACGAATCTCCCCGGCAACGGCGCCAGAAATCCTTCTTGCTACCTCTTGAGCACTGCGTTGGTTTTCCCTTGAAGAGGAAAGGGTGATGCAGTAAAGTAGCATAAGTATTTCCCTTAGTTTTTGAGAACCAAGGTATCAATCTAGTAGGAGATCACGCTCGAGTCCCTCGCACCTACACAAACAAATAAGAACCTCGCAACAATGCGATAAAGGGATTGTTAATCCCTTCACGGTCACTTCCGAGAGTGAGCTCCGATAGATATGATAAGATAATATTTTTGGTATTTTTATGATAAAGAGAAATAAAGATGCAAAGTAAAATAAATGGCAATAGAAATAGCTAAGTGTTGGAAGATTAATATGATGGAAGATAGACCCGGGGGCCATAGGTTTCACTAATGGCTTCTCTCAAGAGCATAAGTATTACGGTGGGTAAACGAATTACTGCCGATCAATTGATAGAATTGAGCATAGTTATGAGAATATCTAGGTATGATCATGTATATAGGCATCACGTCCGTGACAAGTAGACCGAAACGATTCTGCATCTACTACTATTACTCCACACATCGACCGCTATCCAGCATGCATCTAGAGTATTAAGTTCATAAGAACAGAGTAATGCTTTAAGTAAGATGACATGATGTAGAGGGATAAACTCATGCAATATGATATAAACCCCATCTTTTTATCCTCGATGGAGACAATACAATACGTGCCCCTGCTGTCACTAGGAAAGGACACCGCAAGATTGAACCCAAAGCTAAGCACTTCTCCCATTGCAAGAAAGATCAATCTAGTAGGCCAAACGAAACTGATAATTCGAAGAGACTTGCAAAGATAACCAATCATACATAAAAGAATTCAGAGCAGATTCAAATATTGTTCATAGATAAACTTGATCATAAACCCACAATTCATCGGATCTCGACAAACACACCGCAAAAGAAGATTACATCGAATAGATCTCCAAGAAGATCGAGGAGAACTTTGTATTGAGATCCAAAGAGAGAGAAGAAGCCATCTAGCTACTAGCTATGGACCCGAAGGTCTGAAGTAAACTTCTCACACATCACCGGACAGGCCATGGAGTTGATGTAGAGGCCCTCCGTGATCAATGCCCCCTCCGGCGGAGCTCCGGAAAGGCCCCAAGATGGGATCTCTCGGGTACAGAAGGTTGCGGCGGTGGAATTAGGTTTTCGTGGTCCTCCTGGATGTTTGCGGGGTACGTGGACTTATATAGGAGGAAGAAGTAGGTCGGTGGAGCAACAAGGGGCCCACGAGGGTGGAGGGCGCGCCTAGGGGGGGTAGGCGCGCCCCCTGCCTCGTGGCCTCCTCGATTGTTTCTTGACGCCCACTCCAAGTCTCCTAGATCATGTTTGTTGAGAAAATCACGTTCCCGAAGGTTTCATTCCGTTTGGACTTAGTTTGATATTCCTTTTCTGCGAAACACTGAAATAGGCAAAAAACAACAATTTGGGTTGAGCCTCCGGTTAATAGGTTAGTCCCAAAAATAATATAAAAGTGTATAATAAAGCCCATTAAACATCCAAAACAGAATATAATATAGCATGGAACAATAAAAAATTATAGATACGTTGGAGGCGTATCACTCTCCCCCCGACGGGGGGAGGAAGAAGAGGGCGGCCTCCACAACTCTGGAGGTGGAGGCGCCCAAAAAGGGGAAGGGCTCCCTAACAGGTAACTTTGCATGGGACCTTGATGACAGTCCGAAGAGACGCCCCCGCACTAAGCCTCGGGCCGCATCATAAGTACTAACACCTTATCCGCCCATAAAGTCTCTCCTCCTCATTGTATTGAAACGATTGGAAAATGTTATTGTAGTCCGGCCCACAACAGCTCCGAGCGATCCTCGTCAGGAGGCTTGCTGGATTCCAAGGCAATGGCCAGCGACTCCCTGCCGGACGCACACTCCCCCAAAACCAAGGAGGATGCGGAGGTGCTGTCCCGAAGGATTGTCTCTAGCGGGGGAGAGGCTTAGGATGTGCCCGAAGGCGAAACTCCCATCACCGGACACCAAGGGGACTCAATCCCCAATGAGACTGGCGGGAAGGGCCGTACACAGTTTGGCCCTCAACCGGACTCAATTCTGGAGACCGAGGCGGCTCTGGAATCCAACACGCACCCTCCTTCGAAAGAAGCGGGGATGCCTGTTCCGCCGGTGACCCCTGTCCAACCAGGGGCACCGGATAACCTGCTGGAGACGCTACGAGGCGCTTCCATTATGGATGAGCACCGTACCCTTATGGGCGTGGTGATTGAAAAGGTTTAGTCCACCAAGAGCATATTAACCGAAGCCTGCAGCAGCTTGCTGACAGATTTTGAGGTAAGAAACGCCGAACAAGGAGAAAATCCCAGTGTAGACCAGTAGCCCCTTAGACACTGTCCGGTGTTCGGAAAGAAAAAGCCGGGAAGAGGATCAATCTCGTTTTAACAGGAAACTAACTTAATTTTTCTAAAATGCAGGCGTCGTTGCTAGCCGCGGCCTCGCATATTGCCGAAGTTTCTGGACTGAAGTAGAAACTGGCAGAGGCCGAGGAGGAGCTGGGCCAAGCGAAGAGGAAGCTCCAGGAGAAACAAGGTAAGCAATAACATGTTATATATTCGAAAAGAAGAAAATTGTATGCGATGACCAAAATGCCATGATTTGTACAGAAGCGACGACCGAGGTTGAGGCCCTGAGAAAGGCCCTGGCCGAAGCCGAGGGGAAGGCTATGCAACAACAAGCCGCCCATAAGAAGCTCAAGGCTCGGGTCGGGGAGGTCCAGCAGGAGCTCCAAGACGTGGTGAAGAAGTGTGAAGCTTTGGGGCATGAGGCGTCGGCTCGAGAGGCCGAACTTACCAAGGCTTGTTAGAGCTCAGAGGCTGCACGGAATGAGGCCCGGGACGCTCTCCAGGAGATCCAGGAGGCGAAGAAGATCACGGTGGGTAAGGCATTTAACATGCAAAGCAAGTATGTGGAGAGTAAGTACCTTTTACTAACCCGGATTCGGAGTTGCCCAGGGGCTTTTGTGGATCTGCCCCGTAGTGTATCAGATGCTGCGGAGTTCTTCCGAGCCAGGGAAGGGGATTCTTCGGAGAAGCTGTTCTGGTCGCAATATGCTGTGCTAGAACATCCGGTGGCCTTTTCCAATCAACTGAAGCAGTTGGTCGAGCTGCATAGGGTGGCCGAACTGGCCACGAAGGATTTCGTAATCTGATTATGGCCGACCGAAGCTATACCTAGTAGTTATTTCGGCCTTGTGAAGCAGGTGGTGGAGGCTTGTCCGCGGCTAGACATCGTCAAGCGATCAGTCTGCATCGAGGGTTCCCGCATGGCCTTCGCTCATTGCAAGATGTGGTGGGCGAAGATGAATGCCGTCGAGGTGGCCAGGGGGCTGCCGAAGGTCAAGGAGCACCGCACACCCGATCGATATTTTGCAGATGTCCTGGAGGGATCTCGACTTGTAGCAACGCAGTGCGGGGAGGACGTTATTCTCGAATGAATACATCCATGTTTTGCCTTGTATGAACAAATACGCCTTGTAATATATAATTTTTATTATGTTTTGAGTGTTTCCTCCTGTGCGGCCATGTTGTATGAAATCTGAGGGTTAACCAGTCGCCGGCTTCAGCCCTCGCGTAGGTAGTACGGAGGTGTTCGGGATGGAATCTAAACAATCTTGATCCAATTATATGGTCCTTGAAGGAGTTGTTGAGCGCAACGAACCAGGCAACCAGACTATACGGCTTGAACGCCCTCACTTAGCCATAGGAGTTTTATAATAAAACATTGGTGCAGCCCCTGGTATACGAACCAGAGTGCTGTCAGCGTCTGATAAGGAAGTACCGATCCTTCCCGAAATGTGGAAAAATCTCCAACAATTTGAGACCGCTGAACAGCTGACCAGCCCTCGCCGCAACATGTCAGTCAGTTTTCAGCTTTCTCTACTGAGGTGCTCATCCGGTTTAGACCAGGACACAATCATAGCAGTTCTCCCTTTACTACCCTAGCCGATGTAGCGGAACATAGGGTAGCAAGCACAGGAGCCAGGCAACCCAACTATTGACCAAAGACATGATTTGGAGCCAATGCATATAATGCTAAATTCGGGGTGCCAAACTATACTTATAGAAAGTGTTCGGACTTTTGTTGCCATAGTGTAAGGTTCTATAAAGCCCCTGGCAAACATCAAACGTACCAAAGTGTACGGGTGCTACCTGATGGGGTTATCCACAGGGAATCTGAAAAAGAAGAGAGAGAAAGAAAACAGAAAAGACTTAAAGGTAAAAAGTTGGGGTCCTAAAGCTCCAGCTACACACTGTTTTCATTGTAATGTAATTAGTACGTCAAGGCGCATTGATACAAATAGTGCAATAAGCAATAGGCTATTGAACATGCCAAAACTAAGGGAGAGCTGCATATGGGTCCTGGAAAATAGGTAGAGTTATCGTTAACGGAATCACCTAAAAAGTTCCCCATATGTCCGCGCTTCTCACCCTCTTGGTGTATTTATCCTACAAGAGGACCGATAACCAGACCCCCCGAGGGGCCTGTGGGCTTGAGACCTGAAAGGAAAACAAGTAAAAGTGAAAGTATGTGTGTATCCGATGTCGATTGAGCCGTGCCATGGATCACAAGTTGTCTGTGCCTCCGTCAATGCCCATGGAATTTTAAGTGCGTAGGTATGTACGCGCGACACGAATGCCACCACTTGATCGGGACTGAGACGGAGGCCGGATTGCTAGTCGAGCTCCTGACGAGCTGAGCTCTCCTGCTGCAGAGTAGTTCGGACCCTCTTAAGGATGTCCGCGGGCTCGTCAGCCGAATGAAGGGTCTGGTTGAGAAGGCTGCTTTGTACTTCTGCTGCTAGGGCAGCTGTGTGCTCTTCTGTACGGAGAGAGCGTTCCGTATTGCCATTGACTATTATAACGCCACGTGGACCGGGCATCTTGAGCTTGAGATAAGCATAGTGTGGCACTGCGTTGAATTGAGCAAACGTAGTTCGTCCGAGCAGTGCATGATAGCCACTGCGGAATGGGACGATATCAAAGATTAACTCCTCACTTCAGAAGTTGTCCGGAGATCCGAAGACAACCTCTAATGTGATTGAGCTCATACGGCGAGCCTCTACACCTGGTATGACTCCTTTAAAGGTAGTCCTTGTAGGCTTGATCCTTGATGGGTTAATGCCCATTTTCTGCGCTGTATCCTGATAGAGAAGATTGAGGCTGCTACCACCATCCATAAGGACGCGAGTCAGGTGAAACCCATCAATTATTGGGTCTAAGACTAGTGCGGCTGAGCCCCCATGATGGATACTGGTCGGGTGGTCCCGGCGACCGAAAGTGATTGGGCACGACGACCATGGGTTGAATTTTGTGGAGACTGGCTCTATCGCATAGACGTCCCTAAGCGCACGCTTGCGCTCCCTCTTGGGGATGTGGCTGGCATGTATCATGTTCACCGTTTTGACCTAAGGGGGAAACTTCTTCTGTCCCCTTGTGTTCGGCTGCTGTGACTCTTCATCGTCGTCCTTGCTTTGTGATCCTTTTTCCCTGTTCTCGGCGTTTAATTTTCCGGCCTGTTTGAAAACCCAACACTCTCTATTTGTATGATTAGGAGGCTTGTCGGGGGTGCCGTGAATCTGGCATGGACGATCAAGTATGCGGTCCAAGCTGGATGGGCCCGAATTGTTCTTTTGGAACGGCTTCTTCCGCTGACCGGACTTAGAGCCACTGAATCCGGCATTGACCGTCGTATCCTCGGTGTTGTCACCGCTATTACGGCGCTTGTATCTATTGCGTCGAGACTTGTCTTTGTTATTTTTAACTTCAGGGGTGCCGGCGTCACTTGCATTGTTTTTGCTATGGGCCAACCAACTGTCCTTGCCCGCACAAAAGCGGGTCATTAGTGCCGTGAGGGCCGCCATGGATTTTGGCTTTTCTTGGCTGAGGTGCGGGCGAGCCATTCGTCACGGATGCTATGTTTGAAAGTTGCTAGAGCTTCGGCGTCCGAATAGTCAATGATTTGGTTCTTTTTGTTAGGAACCTTGTCCAGAATTTCCTGGCGGACTCTTCGTGCTGCTGGACTATATGGCTTAAGTCATCAGCGTCTGGAGGTCGAACGCATCTACCTTGGAAGTTATCGAGGAAAGCCTCTTCCAAGTCCTCCCAACTGCCAATGGAATTGTCAGGCAGACTGTTTAGCCAATGCCGAGCGGGCCCCTTGAGTTTGAGAGGGAGGTATTTGATGGCGTGGAGGTCATCTCCGCGTGCCATATGGATGTGGAGAATGAAGTCTTCGATCCACACCATGGGGTCCGTGGTCCCATCGTATGATTCTATGTTCATGGGCTTGAATCCTTCGGGGAATTCATGATACAGGACCTCATCAGTGAAGCAATGAGGGTGTGTAGGGCCTCTGTATCGGGCCGTATCATGATGCAGCTCTGATGAAGTCCGTCTATGGTGTTTGGCCTGCGCATGACTGGGTTTGTCACGTCCGAATAGGTGGCCGTTGTCACGTGTCGAGGTGCGTCCTCGTGATCCATAGATTGATCTGGTAGGTCCTGCTTTATTGTTCAGGTTCTGCCGGAGGTCATATGTATGGCCGTGGGCTAATTTACCTTTGCCTGAGTGACGAGGCGGGGCGGGCTGGTGTTTGGCATGGGTTGCCGTTTTGTCCCAGTCACGCGGTGGCCGGTCAGCCGCAGTGTACGATGGTGGTATATACTCCGGCGCCTCCTTGTCGAACTGAGGTAGCAATTTAAGCTTTGGGTAGCTTTTGGTTGGGCGCTTGAGGTTGTATTCTTCGGCTGCTAGGACATCAGTCCATTTATCATTGAGCAGATCCTGATCAACTTGAAGCTGCTGCAGCTTCTTTTTCAGGCTCCTTGCTGTGGCTATTAGCTGGCGCTTGAAGCCCTCCTGCTCAAGAGGTTCCTCGGGCACGATGAAATCCTCGGTGCCAAGGCTCACCTCATCCTCGGAGAGCGGAAGGTAACTGTCGCCATCCGAATCTTTGTGTGTGGCCTATTTAATAGGGCTAACCTGCGCATCTTGCCGTTCGTCTTGTTCGTTTGTTGTGTCAACAGGGTCTTCGTTGTCTTCGGCACCTTCTGGAGTGTCATCTTCTCCTGTGCCGGTGTTGCTATCTTTACTGCGGCGTGACTTAGAGCGGCGCCGCTGGCGCCGGCACTTGGACTGTATTTCGGAAGGTTTATCCTCAACTGGGTCTTCCTTGTCGTCGCCACTGTTTTCCTTTGGTGCATCCACCATGTATACGTCATACGAGGAAGTGGCCGTCCAGCGTCCAGTGAAGGCGGGTTCTGGTCTTCTTCTTTTCCGGCATCATCGTCCATATCGTCGATGTCCTCGGAGTCGTAATCAAGTTCGTCGGTCAAATCCTGGACCGTGGCTATAAAGTGGGTGGCGGGTGGGAAGCGAAATTCTCCATCGTCAGCCCCTAGTTCGAGCCGGATATAGTTCGGCTGAGACTCCTCCGCTAAGGATAGACTTTTTAATGAGTGCTGAATTTGAAGATCGATAAACGATCAAGCTCGGCATCCGCGGGCTCGCGTGGTTCAGAACCTACAGCCGGAGACAAGTCCGGTGTTCCGGTGGCATAGGCATCGAGTGAGACCAGGTCCATGTGAGGCTCCAACGTCGTGGAATCTGCGTCCTCCGTGGTGGGGTTAATCCTCCCATCTTTGAATGGCGCGTCCTGCTTCGGCTCTAGGGCCAGAGCGGTTACAGGAGCGACCTCCTGGATGCGGCCTGGTGATAGATTTAAGTCATGATCATCGGGGTGATCGGGAGCAGCTACCGCGGTATCGAATTCGGCAAAGATCAAGTCTCCACGGATGTCCGCGACGTAGTTCAAGCTCCCAAATCTGACCTGATGGCCAGGGGCGTAGCTTTCGATCTGCTCCAGATGGCCAAATGAGTTGGCCCGCAGTGCGAAGCCGCCGAACACAAAGATCTGTCCGGGGAGGAAAGTTTCTCCGCAGACAGCACCATTATTGACGATTGAAGGGGGCCATCAAACCTTTCAGCGACAACACAGAGGAACTCTCAATGAAAGCACCAATGTCGGTGTCAAAACCGACGGATCTTGGGTAGGGGGTCCCGAACTGTGCGTCTAAGGTTGATGGTAATAGGAGACAGGGGACACGATGTTTACCCAGGTTCAGGCCCTCTCTATGGAGGTAATACCCTACTTCCTGCTTGATTGATCTTTATGAATATGAGTGTTACAAGAGTTGATCTACCATGAGATCGTAATAGCTAAACCCTAGAAGTCTAGCTTGTATGACTACGGTATTGAGTATCCCCTATTCGAACTACACCCTCCGGTTTATATAGACATCGGGGGGATCTAGGGTTACATAGAGTCGGTTACAAAAGATGAAATCTTCATAGTTGTTCGCCAAGCTTGCCTTCCACGCCAAGGAGTGTCCTATCCGTACATGGGTGTAGTCTTCGGTCTTCGTATCTTCACAGCCCATCAATCCGGCCCATAGACAAAAGGCCAGACGTCCGAGGACCCCTTAGTCCAGGACTCCCTCAAAGATCCCCATTACTTATTCTCCCAAGTGGTTCCACACTCTCAAATCTTTCCCAAGATCATGTCATGACCATCCAAGCCCAAGCACAATTTCCATTCCATTTAAATATTCCCTTTTCTATTAAAGGAATAATCATGTTTTCCCTAGGTTGTGAAGCAACCTATATTTTTTCCTTGCCATAAATCCCAAGAAAATTCTGATAAATCCATGGGATAATATATTCTCCAAATATGACAAAACCCTACTTTGTCTAGTTCAAAAATAATTTAGGAATATTCATTTTTTATTTTGTCCAAAATGGTACTTTATGAAGGAAGTACTATTTATCTTCGCCTGATTACACTAAAACTTTTCGAGAACTCCATCCTATCCATTTAATTGCTAAATGCCAAAATTCAGCTACATTTTCCTAGCCAATCTTCCTCAGCAAATTCCCAAAGCTTCTATCTAGAAAGAAGCATTGTGAAAGAAGTGCTAGCTAGGAGTATACAAATGAGTTAAAAAAAATCCAGTGTCTCCATATACCTAAATCATCATACTCTATGAAATTTCATCTTAATCCAACACTCCATGTGAGTGCAGCTTCAAAACCTAGTCTTTGGCCTATTTTTACAGTTGTGAAACAACTGCATTCAAACCTTGTCCAACTTCTTGGCAAATTGTCCAGCTTGTGGTCCTTACTACCCTAAATCCCTTTGACAACATTTATCCCTAATTAACCTTGTCATTTGACCCTAGGATCCTGTCTAACCTTGCTGCCAAAAACTTTAATTGGTGCAATGGATCAGCACAGAGCTACTTTAATCGAACCAAAGCTGCAATGGGGTCACTAGGTGAAGGGACAATGCCCTAGACATGGTTGGCCATGCTGAGTCACCATGCACGTGTCGGTGCAGGCGGTGACCGGGATGATGGCATGCCGAAGCATGTGCTCCACGCCGCGCCAACATTGGGTCTCGTCACCCAGCCCTCTTCTCGGCCGCCCTTGTTTCCGCAGTGTGCCACCTAGCTCCCCCATCATCCACCTAGCCCTCTTGAACCCTCTCCCCCTCCTACCTCGCCCTGGCCAGACCCGAGCCACCACCTCCACGAAGAAACAATGCAGCTTGGGTGGCCAATAACCTCTACTCCCACGTCGCCCTGCCTCGCGTCCCTAGCGTTGCCTTCCTACATCCTTGACCCTCTGCCCTCTCTCGTCAACCTCAATGGCCCCACAACACACCGCTCGTGCCACAACATCAACCACGCGTCCGTGGAGGTTTCTGGCCATGACATCCTGGCCGGGCTATAAAAGGAGCACCTCGGCCTTGCTCATTCTCCTCACTAGCTATCCTTCATCCTCTATTCTCCTCCTAGCAGCAAGAGCAAGGCCGGAAAGCCTCTTGCCATGGATCGAGCCACAACTTTATCGCTCGCCCTTCGCTGCCCCCGCCTACTCTAGCGAACCCCAACCCCAATTATCCCCTCCACCAAGTTCCTAGACACCCACTGGCCCTTCCCAATGCCTCCGATCAAATTTGAGCTGCAATCAACGATCTTGAAGACCATCGTAGCCTGCGCCGCTTGAGACGAAGAGCTCGACGCTGCCCGTTCACCTCCCGATGAGCCATGGCTATGAGGCTACTCACCGTTGAGACCTTTTCCCATTCCCACCTCCTCTGACCTCCTCGTCGGCCGACCATTGCTAGTGAGCTCGCCACACTGCCTCTCTCTCTCTTTCTTCCTTTAAATCTGACCAAAGGGACCCACTAGTCAGTGACCCTGGCCGCGCTAAAACATTTTCAAGTGAAAGCGTATTCTAGCTTCACACCTTCGTCGTCAGCATCTCCAGGAAATTCCATAAAATCTGTTCAATTCATTTTTATCCAGTTTGACCAGATCTTTGACCAGCTATATCTCCTAATCTATAAGTCCAAATGATTTGATTCTTTTTGTAGTATTTTTCTTTTGAGCTCCTTTATTTTCTGTTAGAAGCTGACATTTTTCTCTTCTATCTAGATTTTATTGACAGAAGAAATTGCTTTATGTGGTATTTATTCTTCTTGCTATTAATGTTTTCTAGAGTGATTTAATTGTGTGTGAAGACCAGGAGTATTGTCCTCACTCTCTTGGAGCAAGGCAAGCCACACCCTCCACTTGCCTGATTACAATGGAATGCCATGGTTTAACATAATAAAACTTGATTTAATTTGAATTATTTGATAATGACTTATTCATGGCAATTCTTGGAGTATTATTGGATTTGCTACTGCCATATTCATAATTGGATTGGATATGACTAGTAGTTTACAAGTTGGATATTGCCATGTTACCTTTGGATTTGTAGGATCATTTACTATGATTTCATTATGATCATGGGATACCTTGGGAATATTTAGTATTATAATTGTGGAGTAGTAGGAATGTCATGGTGATGTTATTTATTGGATTCTAAGCTTGATATTGCCATGATCACTTTATATTATAAGGATTAATAGTTGCACTTTTATTATGAACATGAGGATACTTGATATCATTGCTTATGGAGTTAGTAGAAATGATATGACTATATTATTATTGGATTATTAGTTTCATATTGCTCTGACTTCGATGACAGGTTGATATATGATATTGGAGTAACAATTATGAGAGAGGTATATCTTTGGGATAAATTCTGTCATTTCATTGATCAAGTGCCACCGAATCGAGCGCACCAGTGTAGCCACATTTGCTTGGATGGGGAGTACCTAACTTGATCTATTGCCGTGCTTCTTACTGGTACCTCCAATGAGGGAAGGTTATATGTGTGTGCTACCCTAGCTCGACAGGCGGCGATAAACTTGTGAGCCCAAGTTATATGGATATCCAAGGTCCGCATTTGGGACAGTTTTGTTTAGCCACGGTGGTGGCCGGATGTCACATGGTGACAACAGGCACACCCATGACATGGCCCAAAAAGGGGTATGTCAGAGTGGCCGTAAGAGTGTCATGCAATAGATCAGTTTTTGTTGGAGCAGCGCTGGTCCACCTGGATGGGAGTATGAACTAAAATACGAGGCCAGGAGCTCCATAGCGTGAGGAAAATGTGCGACCTCTGTAGAGTGTATAATCTATTCGAATAGCCACGTCCTCGATCATGGACACAATTCATACTAGGTCATACTATTCGATCAACACTTACGATGACAGAATGACTTATATTTATATTTGAGTGTCTTAGAGATATATTTGGGTTACTTGTATTTGGTAGTCTAGGATTTGTAATCCATCTCCTACCTTATCTCCAGGAGAGGATTCTTGCCCTCCAAGTCTTGTACTCAATATATACTCGCCCTTGAGGCTCAATAATCATCCATCATATTCCACAAAAATCCCTCTCTCTCTCCCATCTAACATGGTATCAGCCTAACCGATCCAAACCCTAGCCGCTGCCCACCGCTTCCGCCCCGTGCGCCACCTGTGGCACCCAGGCTTAGAGAGACTGGAACGCCCTGTATTCCAGCCCAAAGATTGAGGTAGGTCTTCTGGAATACGACACTGCTCGACATAGAACAAATCATCTCTTATTACAAAGGATAATGGATACAAAAGGTTTGATGTCACAAAGGATCACATCAGCACGGCGACACTATGCCTACTAAGCTAGCTCTATGCTAGCAGCGAAAAAACTCGTAGCAGCGGAATACTTCTAGCAGGGAACAACGACGAAGGTGGTGAACTCCACTCCGCAGGGACTCTGGCTAGGACACGATATAGCTCGCATGAACGGAAACCTCGACAAACAATCAATCATGACATCACCTGCAATCTGGCATGACACGCCAGGTCAGTACATTGAATGTACTTGCAAGCTCACAATAACCAAAAGCATCAAGGCAAGACAATAACATAGCATTAACATGTTAAATTATTATCAACTACTATGATGAGAAAGCAACTACTAAGCATGATATGATGCTACTAGAATTACTGTTGAACCACCATCTCAGATCTCATGAACCATCTCACTATTGGCTAACTGGCCAAGCAACAAACCACCTCGATCACCTCGTGATCAATACCTCCACATGATCACCGTGTGACCACATCACAAACTGAATGATCATCCTCGCGATCATCCCAATATCATCATCAGCATCCTGCCAAACTGTACTTCTCAAATATATCAACATATAAATCACCTATAAGTCATTCTGTCATGTGAGTGCTGATTGAACGGTGTGACCTAGTACGAACTTGTGCCCATGACCGAGGATGCGGCTATCGATAGATTAAACACACACTGCAGAGGTTAGCACACTGTACCCACATCACAGAACCCATGGCCTCGTGCTCCCATTCAGGTGGACCAATGGCGTTTTGATAAAACCAATCTACTGCCATGACACTCTCCCGGCCACTCCGACCAACTCCCCTTTTGGTTCAGTCATGGGTGGCCCCGATGCCACTCTGGACATCCAACAGCCAGCGTTGTGGCAAAACATACACAGTCCTAATGGGGACAAAGGGCCCTACAACTACGGGCACACAAGGTTATCGCTGCCTACCGAGCCAGGGTAGAACACGCACATAACCTTCCCTAGTTGGAGGCACCAGCGAGAGGCATAACATTAGACCGCACTAGGGCCTTCCCATAAAGGCAAATGTGGTTGCACTGAAAAAACCCGGTTCAGTGGCACCTGACCAATGAAATGACAGAATTTATCCCCAAGATAGATCTGCAATAATTGATACTTCAATATCATCTATCAACCTGTAATCCAAGTCATAGCAATATCCAACAAATAATCCAGAGTATAATTTCATCATGTCAAAAATACTCCGAGGATAGCATAACACTACTGTCATGATGAATCCAAGAATCAAGATACTACTAATCGAATAGCAAGATCAAAATATTACCCTAAGATCCACATGATATCATCAAATCTAAAATAATACTCCAAATCACAATATCAATTACTGTCATAAAGAAAATAATAACCACAACCACTATTAATCCAATGGCAACATGTCATCCACCATCTGCAAAATATTAGTCCTAGAAATCAAAGCAATACCATGGCAACAACAGGATCAAGATAACTCCAAAAAGTGCCATGGACAATTCATTAATAACTAATGCAATATTTTAAGCAAATTAAATTAAATAAACCATATTATTGCATTGCAATCATGCAAATGGAGGGTGTGGCTTGCCATGATCCAAGAAGAAGTGGAAAGCTCCTTGTCTTCATCAAGCACACAAAAACCTACTGAAAAACATTTTTGAAAGATTTGGTAAATAATCCATAATGCGTTTTTCTCTGTCTAGAAAATTTAGACAACAGAGAAAAATACCAAATTCTACCAGAAAATAGAGGAGCTCAACAGAAAATAATGCAAAAAGAATCAGTTCATTTGGACTTGTAGTTTAGGAGTTATTCATGGTCAAAGTTGAATCAAATCTGGATTTAAATTGATTTAAATAGAATTTCAGAAAATCCCCAGGGGGGTGACGTCGAAGGTGTAAAGTGGGCTTACGCCTCCACTTAGAAAATACTCCCTCCGTACCAAAATATAAGAACGTTTTTAATAGTAGCATAGTGTCAAAAACGTTCTTATATTCTGGGACAGAGGGAGTAGTTCGGTAGGGAGATGAGAGATGGATGAGTGGGGCCCTCCTAGCAGGTTTATAATGAGAGAGAGACAGATAGACAGACAGAGGCAAGGCGGCTCACCGATGATGAATGGCCGGCATAGAGTCCATGGTGGAGCTGGGCGAATGTGGGGATGGATCGGGCGCTCGACGGCGGTCACGCCCGTACCCGCAGCTCCTCGGGAGGTGGTCGGACGACATCGTCCCCTTCATCTCCGGCGACCGCATGCTTCAGGCGCCGGCGAAGTCGATGATCCCGGCGATGATTGGGCCGGGGAAGTGGTCGAGGAGGATCAATGGAGGAAGAGGAACTCGATGGTAGTGGTGCTCGAGTGGAGATGCACGGGAGGAGTCGGGCCAGAGCAGAGGCCACGTGGAGAGGCACCTCGCCGGAGAGGAGCAAGAGGGCTCGCCGGCCTCGCTGTTGGACTCCAGAGAGTGATTGGGAGGCAGAGAGGTGGAGGGGCAAAGAGAAACGAGCTCCGTGGTGGCTTAAATAGGCAGGGCGAAGGGTCCAGAGCTCGGGTGCCACCATGGGCACACGGGCCTGCTCTGGCAATGGCTGGGAGTGTCACGGGAGCGAGGGAGAGGATGGGAGAGTGCAGGGAAGGAAGAGGACGAGCGACGAACAGAGCCGGTCGGGGCACTGTTCGCCCATGTGCACGCGGCAGCTAGCGTCGACGAGGAAGGTGCCGGAGGAGGGAGGCTTCTAGAGCGAAGACAATGCCACGAGGAAACTGCTAGACATGCTCACACGCGCGAAGACGACCAGAGGCGAAGTGACTCGAGCAAAATAGCGCTCTAGACGCGGACTCGACCTGCAGAGCGCGTGCACAGGTGCCAAACCGCGTGGTCACCACCTGGCATGGCAAGGAGAGGACAAGAGGGGCTGGAAAACCTTGTCTGGTGGCTAGTCCTTGCTCCCCAAGGTAGCCCAGAGGTGAAATATCAAGAGAAGGAGCCAAGGAGAGATGTGAGGATTCGATGAAAGTTTTTTGTAGCAAACTTGATCATGTTACTGTGATCAACAGGGAGAAGCTAAGGGCCAAAGATGATGTCTGGGGTGTTTAGCATAGGGAGGACTAACATCCTGTGGAGTTAGACAAGAAATGGAGCACAAATTAACATAGTTGCTTTTCAACTGCAATTTAGGTCCAGAAAAGAGAATAGGATGATGCTCTCACATGGTGCATTGGGTTAGGCTGAAATTTGGTAGATCATGATGATTTAGACATATAAAGATGCCGTAAAAATTTCATACCATTTAGACTTGCAAAATGGTATTTCCTTCAGAGCTATCCTCTCTGTCCAGAAACTTGAGATAGTTTTGGAGAGAAGGGATATTGGTAGGAGCATGATCTGGTAATTTCTCAGAATTAATGAAGCAATATAGAATATACTTGCTTCACAACCTAAAAATATTAAAAGAATCAAAGATTTGATCATGTGATCACATAGATCAAGGGATGGAGCTGAAAATTGGTAGAGTGTGATAATATGAGCACATGAAGAAGGATGCAAAGTTTCAACTTGTTTTGATAACCCTAGCTAGTACTTCCTTCACAATAGCTTCTATGTGACAAAAACTTGGAAAAATTCCCGAGGAAGATTGGCTAGGTAAATGAAGTTGAATTTTGGCATGAGGCAATTATTTTGATGAAAGAGCATGCCAAAAAGTTTGGGTGCAAGAAAGAAAAGATAGGTGGCACTTCCTTCACAGAAAGCCACTATGAACAGAAATGAAGAAATAATATCGGGGAATTATTTTTGGGCTAGGAAAGGAAAGTTTGGGCATATTTGTGCAATATATGACCCAACGAAATTATGAGAATTATTTGGAAATTTTGGGAGTGACAGAAATATAGGTTGCTTCACAACCTAGGGAAAATAGGGTTATTCTATTAATAGAAAAAGAAATATTCCTTAGAAAATAATTTTGGGGTTGGGATAGAATGGAAATGACATGGTCTTGGGAAATATTTGAGAATGATGAGCCACTCGAGAGAAGAAAAGATGATGATCTCCTAGGTTTCAAGTCCAAAGAACTGCTCCAAAAAGAAAAACAGAACATAACCCAAATAAATCAATAGAAAAAGAAAGGGCCAAAAACCAGGGTACTACACCACCCCGGGGCGGTTGGCCTCCATGAGCGCCGCTGGGGGCCACGCCACCCGTACCAAGGGTTCATCCGCCGGTCATGTTGACCGGCTAACCTAGAGAGTCTTTTTCCCGAGCCATTGCTCCGGATTTCTCTCTCTCTCTCTCTCTCTCTCTCTCGCCGGTCGTTTTGATTGGCGTTTTCATTTTGGTTTTTCGATCTATGCTTGATCGGTTTGCATCGCCCGCCGCCGCCACCGCCGTCGACACCAACGCGCCTCTACTCCGACCCCGGCGCGACCGGCCTGCCTCTCCTCCGACGCGGCGGTCACGCGTGCCGAGGCGGCCCGTCAGGGCCACCCGCCGTCCACGCATCGGCCCGCCCGTCGCCTTGCGCCGGCTGTTGCCGCCCTACTCCGATAGGTCTCCTGCATCGCCCCAACCCGGCGGCCTCACATGATGCGGCGGTCCATCACGGCCACCGTTCGCGCACTGACCTGCCCGTCGATCCACGCCGTCCATCGCCACCCGTCGCCACCTCCTTCTGCACGACAGCCCTGCAGTGTTCCTCGCCGGCCTCGTCCCCGGCTGCGTCGGACTGGCTGTGTCAGGCTGGTCGGCTACCTCGAGCTCAGGCGCCGCTGCTTCGTTGGTCGCTCGGGCCTCACTGCCCGGGCGCCGGCGCTACTATGCCAGCCTAGGTGCCAGTGCTGACACGCTCGTCCGCATGATGCCCCACGATGTCCGTCATCATCGGGCTCATCTTGGACTCCGTCGCCACCCCGCCTCCACCGAGCGGCGTCCCCGACCTCACGCGCGATCAGTTGATCACTGGCTCGTCGCCGCTATCCGCCTCATATACGCCGCGTGACCGACCTGGCCCGTGGGTTGCGCGTGCATCTGAAGGTCCCGTGAAGATCATCCTCAAGTTCAGCGCGCCCCTCCACCGATTGAGCAACGGGATGCCGCTGCCTCGCCCCGTCGGGCCGATGCGACGCCGCCCCATAGTTCTCCTCACGGTTGCATCGACTCGCGCATCGCCCCTTCAGGCTGTAGTGCTATGTGGTCCCCCCACCGCCCGAGGCCGTCACTACAGTTGCATCGACCCGCGCTCCGCCGCTGTGCCGCCCCTTCGGGCTATAGCGCCGCGGCCCGCGGTCCCTGCTGCCGCCCTAAGGTCTTCCCACCGTCGCCCCTTCCCTCCTACTGCCGCCGCTGCATCGCCCCTTTGGGCTGTAGCGCTGTGGCCCACGGTCCATCGCCATCCCCACGCGTCGACCTCTCGTGGTATGTGCTACCTCTTGAGCACTCTGTTGGTTTTTCCCTTGAAGAGGAAAGGGTGATGCAACAAAGTAGCGTAAGTATTTCCCTCAGTTTTTGAGAACCAAGGTATCAATCCAGTAGGAGATCATGCTCAAGTCCCAGGCACCTACATAAACAAATAAGAACCTCGCAACCAACGCGATAAAGGGGTTGTCAAGCCCTTCACGGTCACTTACGAGAGTGAGATCGGATAGACATGATAAGATAATATTTTTGGTATTTTTATGATAAAGATGCAAAGAAAAATAAAAGGCAAAAGAAATAAATAAGTATTGGAAGATTAATATGATGAAAGATAGACCCGGGGGCCATAGATTTCACTAGTGGCTTCTCTCAAGAGCATAAGTATTACGGTGGGTAAACGAATTACTATCGAGCAATTAATAGAATCGAGCATAGTTATGAGAATATCTAGGTACGAACATGTATATAGGCATCACGTCCAAGACAAGTAGACTGAAACGATTCTGCATCTACTACTATTACTCCACACATCGACCGCTATCCAGCATGCATCTAGAGTATTAAGTTCATAAGAATAGAGTAATGCTTTAAGGAAGATGACATGATGTAGAGGAACTCATGCACTATGATATAAACCCCATCTTTTTTATCCTCGATGGCAACAATACAATATGTGTCAGTTCCCTTTTTGTCACTGGGATCGAGCACCGCAAGATTGAACCCAAAGCTAAGCACTTCTCCCATAGTCCAATTGCAAGAAAGATCAATCTAGTAGGCCAAACCAAACTGATAATTCGAAGAGACTAGCAAAGATAAACCAATCATACATAAAATAATTCAGAGGAGAATTAAATATTGTTCATAGATAATTTGGATCATAAACCCACAATTCATCGGATCTCGACAAACACACCGCAAAAGAAGATTACATCGAATAGATCTCCAAGAGAATCGAGGAGAACTTTGTATTGAGATCCAAACAGGGAGAAGAAGCCATCTAGATAATAACTATGGACCCGTAGGTATGAAATAAACTACTCACGCATCACCGGAGAGGCCATGGAGTTGATGTAGAGGCCCTCCGTGATCAATGCCCCCTCCGGCGGAGCTCTGGAAAAGACCCCAAGATGGGATCTCTCAGGTACATAAGGTTGCGGCGGTGGAATTAGGTTTTCGTGGTGCTCCTGGATGTTTGGGGGGTACGTGGACTTGTATAGGAGGAAGAAGTACGTCGGTGTAGCAACGGAGGGCCCACGAGGGTGGAGGGCGCGCCCGGGGGGGGGGCGGGGTAGGCGCGCCCCCCCTGCCTCGTGCCTTCCTCCCTTGTTTCTTGACGCCCACTCCAAGTCTCCTGGATCATGTTTGTTGAGAAAATCACGTTCCCAAAGGTTTCATTTCTTTTGGACTCCGTTTGATATCCTTTTCGACGAAACCCTAAAATAGGCAAAAAAACATCAATTTGGGTTGGGCCTCTGGTTAGTAGGTTAGTCCCAAAAATGATATAAAAGTGTAAAATAAAGCCCATTGACATCCAAAATAGATAATATAAGAGCATGGAGCAATCAAAAATTATAGATACGTTGGAGACGTATCAAGCATCCCCAAGCTTAATTCTTACTCGTCCTCGAGTAGGTAAATGATAAAAGAAGAATTTTTGATGTGGAATGCTTTCTAATATATTTCTCAATGTATTTTTTCTTTATTGTGGCGTTAATGTTCAGATCCGAAAGATTCAAGATAAAAGTTTAATATTGACATAGAAATAATAATACTTCAAGCATACTAACTAAGCAATTATGTCTTCTCAAAATAACATGGTCAAAGAAAGTTATCCCTACAAAATCATATAGTCTGGCTATGCTCTATCTTCACCACACAAAATATTTAAATCATGCACAACCCCGATGACAAGCCAAGCAATTGTTTGATACTTTTGATGTTCTCAAACTTTTTCAATCTTCACACAATACATGAGCGTGATCCATGGATATAGCACTATATGTGGAATAGAATGGTGGTTGTGGAGAAGACAAAAAGGAGAAGATAGTCTCACATCAACTAGGCATATCAATGGGCTATGGAGATGCCCACCATTAATAGATATCAATGTGAGTGAGTAGGGATTGCCATGCAACGGATGCACTAGAGCTATAAGTATATGAAAGCTCAACAAATGAAACTAAGTGGGTGTGCATCCAACTTGCTTGCTCATGAACACCTAGGGCATTTTGAGGAAGCCCATCACTGGAATATACAAGCCAAGTTCTATAATGAAAAATTCCCACTAGTATATGAAAGTGATAATATAGGAGACTCTCTATCATGAAGATCATGGTGCTACTTTGAAGCACAAGTGTGGAAAAAGGATAGTAGCATTGTCCCTTCTCTCTTTTTCTCTCATTTTTTATTTGGGCCTTCTTTTTTTTGCCTCTTTTATTTTCTTTTTTTTAGTCCGGAGTCTCATCCCGACTTGTGGGGGAATCACAGTCTCCATCATCCATTCCCCACTTGGGACAATGCTCTAATAATGATGATCATCACACTTTATTCACTTACAACTCAAGAATTACAACTCAATACTTAGAACAAAATATGACTCTATGTGAATGCCTCCGGTGGTGTATCGGGATGTGCAATGATGCATGAGTGACATGTATGAAGAATTGTGAACGGTGGCTTTGCCACAAATATGATGTCAACTACATGATCATGCAAGCAATATGACAATGATGAAGTGTGTCATAATAACGGAACGGTGGAAAGTTGCATGGCAATATATCTCGGAATGGCTATGGAAATGCCATAATAGGTAGGTATGGTGGCTGTTTTGAGGAAGGTATATAGTGGGTTTATGGTACCGGCAAAAGTTGCGCGATACTAGAGAGGCTAGCAATGGTGGGAGGGTGAGAGTGCGTATAATCCATGGACTCAACATTAGTCATAAAGAACTCACATACTTATTGCAAAAATCTATTAGTTATCAAAACAAAGTATTACACACATGCTCCTAGGTGGGTAGATTGGTAGGAAAAGACCATCGCTCGTCCCTGATCGCCACTCATAAGGAAGACAATCAATAAATAAATCATGCTCCGACGTCATCACATAACGGTTCACCATACGTGCATGCTACGGGAATCACAAACTTCAACACAAGTATTTCTCAAATTTGCAACTACTCAACTAGCATGACTCTAATATCACCATCTCCATATCTCAAAACAATTATCAAGTATCAAACTTCTCATAGTATTCAATGAACTTCTATGGAAGTTTTTATATTATAGCAAATTTCCATGTTGTTCTAAAGGACTCTCAAAATAATATAAGTGAAGCGTGAGAGAACAGTAGTTTCTATAAAACAAATCCACCACTGTGCTCTAAAAGATATAAGTGAAGCACTAGAGCATAAACTATATAGCTCAAAAGATACAAGTGAAGCACTAGAGCATAAACTATATAGCTCAAAAGATACAAGTGAAGCACATAGAGTATTCTAATAAATTTCAAATTATGTGAGTCTCTCTCAAAAGGTGTGTACAGCAAGGATGATTGTGGTAAACTAAAAATAAAAGACTCAAATCATACAAGACGCTCCAAGCGAAACATATATCATGTGGTGAATAAAAATATAGCTCCAAGTAAAGTTCCCGATAGACGAAGACGAAAGAGGGGATGCCTTCCGGGGCATCCCCAAGCTTAGGATTTTTGGTGTCCTTGAATTTCACCTTGGGGTGCCATGGGAATCCCCAAGCTTAGGCTCTTGCCACTCCTTGTTCCATAATCCATCAAATCTTTACCCAAAACTTGAAAACTTCACAACACAAAACTCAAAATAGAAAATCTCGTGAGCTCCGTTAGCGAAAGAAAACAAAACACCACTTCAAGGTACTGTAATGAACTCATTATTTATTTATATTGGTGTTAAACCTACTGTATTTCAACTTCTCTATGGTTTATAAACTCTTTTACTAGCCATAGATTCATCAAAATAAGCAAACAACACATGAAAAACAGAATCCGGCAAAAACAGAACAGTTTGTAGTAATCTGTAGCTAACGCCAACTATGGAACCCCAAAAATTCTAAAATAAATTTCTGGACGTGAGGAATTTATCTATTAATCATCTTCAAAAATAATTAACTAAATAGCACTTTCCAAATAAAAGTGGCAGCAGTTCTTGTGAGCGCTAAAGTTTCTGTTTTTTACAGCAAGATCAAAAAGACTTTCCCCAAGTCTTCCCAACGGTTCTACTTGGCACAAACACTAATTAAACACAAAAAACACAACCAAGACAGAGGATAGATAAATTTTTTATTACTAAACAGGAGCAAAAATCAAGGAATAAAAATAAAATTGTGTTGCCTCCCAACAAGCGCTATCGTTTAACGCCCCTAGCTAGGCATAAAAGCGAAGATAGATCAAGGTATTGCCATCTTTGGTAGGTAATCCATAAGTGGCTCTCATAATAGATTCATATGGTAATTTAATTTAATTTCTATGGAAGTGTTCCATTCCATTATTTAATGGAAATAGTAATTTGATATTCCCTTCATTCATATCAATAATTGCACCAATCGTTCTAAGGAAAGGTCTACCAAGAATAATAGGACATGAAGGATTGCAATCTATATCAAGAACAATGGAATCTACGGGCGCATAATTCCTATTTGCAACAATAAGAAAATCATTAATTCTTCCCATAGGTTTCTTAATAGTGGAATCCGCAAGGTGCAAGTTTAAAGAACAATCATCAAAATAACGGAAACCTAGCAAATCACACAAAGTTTTTGGAATCGTGGAAACACTAGCACCCAAATCACACAAAGCATAGCACTCATGATCTTTAATTTTAATTTTTATTATAGGTTCCCACTCATCATAAAGTTTTCTAGGGATAGAAACTTCCAACTCAAGTTTTTCTTCATAAGATTGCATCAAAGCATCAACGATATGTTTAGTAAAAGCTTTATTTTGACTATAAGCATGAGGAGAATTTAACACGGATTGCAACAAGGAAATACAATCTATCAAAGAGAAATTATCATAATTAAATTCCTTGAAATCCAAAATAGTGGGTTCATTGATATTTAAAGTTTTAACCTCTTCAATCCCACTTTTAACAATTTTAGCATCAAGATCTAAAAACTCTGAATTTTTGGAACGCCTTCTAGGTAAAGGTGGATCATCTTCAATACCATCATTATCAAGATTCATATTGCAAAACAAATATTTAATAGGGGACACATCAATCACTTTTATATCTTCATCCTTATTATCATTAAAACTAGAAGAACACGCTTTCACAAAGCAATCGTTCTTCGCACGCATCCTAGCGGTTCTTTCTTTGAACTCATCAATGGAAATTCTCATGGCTTTGAGAGACTCATTGATATCATCCTTAGGTGGAATAGATCTAAGTTTCAAAGAATCAACATCAAGAGAAATTCTATCGACGTTCCTAGCCAACTCATCAATCTTAAGCAATTTTTCTTCAAACAAAGCATTGAAACTCTTTTGCAAAGTAATAAATTCTTTAATATTAGATTAAAAATCAGAGGGCATCTTATTATAATTTCCATAAGAATTGTTGTATGAATTACCATAATTATTAGAGGAATTACTAGGAAACGACCTAGGATTAAAATTACCTCTATACGCGTTATTGCCAAAATTGTTCCTACCAACAAAATTCACATCCATAGATTCATTATTATTCTCAATCAAAGTAGACAAAGGCATATCATTTGGATTAGTAGGAGCACTCTTATTAGCAAAAAAATTTATAAGTTCATCCATCTTTCCACTCAAAACATTAATTTCTTCAATTGCATGCACTTTTTTACTAGTAGATCTTTCGGTGTGCCATTGAGAATAATTAACCATAATATTATCTAGGAGTTTGGTAGCTTATCCTAAAGTGATTTACATAAAAGTGCCTCCCGCAGCCGAATCTAAAAGATTTCTAGAAGAAAAATTCAATCCGGCAGAAAAATTCTGTATAATCATCCAAAGATTCAAACCATGTGTAGGGCAATTATGTATCATTAATTTCATCCTCTCCCAAGATTGTGCAACATGTTCATGATCAAGTTGCTTAAAATTCATAATATCGTTTCTAGGCAAAGATGAAAACCAAGCTTTAGCACGATCTCTAAGCGAAAACGGAAATAGCTTCAATTTAACAATATCATTGTCCACATCTTTCTTCTTTTGCATATCACACAAATGAACAAAGCTATTCAGATGGGTAGCGGAATCTTCACTAGGAAGACCGGCAAATTGATCTTTCATGACAAGATTCAACAAAGCAGCATTAATTTCACAAGATTCAGCATCGGCAAGAGGAGCAATCGGAGTGCTAAGAAAATCATTGTTGATGGTATTGGTAAAGTCACACAATTTAGTATTATCTTGAGCCATCGTGACAAGCAAGCAATCCAACACACAAGCAAACAAGAAACAGGCAAAAAAGGCAAAATAGGGAAAGAGAAGAGGAACGGCGAGAGAGGGCGAATAAATCGGCAAAGGTGAAGTGGGGGGGAGGAAAACGAGAGGCAAATGGCAAATAATGTAATGCGAGGGATAAGGGTTTGTGATGGGTACTTGGTATGTCTTGACTTAGCAACGGCACCTGAAATGACTCGTTGTTGGAAGTCAAATCTTGACTTGACATGGCGCGAATCTCCCCAGCAACGGCGCCAAAAATCCTTCTTGCTACCTCTTGAGCACTGCGTTGGTTTTCCCTTGAAGAGGAAAGGGTGATGCAGCAAAGTAGCATAAGTATTTCCCTCAGTTTTGAGAACCAAGGTATCAATCCAGTAGCAGATCAATCTCAAGTCCCACGCACCTACACAAACAAATAAGAACCTTGCAACCAATGCGATAAAGGGGTTGTCAAGCCCTTCACGGTCACTTACGAGAATGAGCTCTGATAGATATGATAAGATAATATTTTTGGTATTTTTGTGATAAAGATGCAAAGTAAAATAAAAGGCAAAAGAAATAACTAAGTATTGGAAGATTAATATGATGAAAGATAGACCCGGGGGCCATAGGTTTCACTAGTGGCTTCTCTCAAGAGCATAAGTATTACGGTGGGTAAACGAATTACTGTCGAGCAATTGATAGAATCGAGCATAGTTATGAGAATATCTAGGTATGATCATGTATATAGGCATCACGTCCGAGACAAGTAGACCGAAACGATTCTGCATCTACTACTATTACTCCACACATCGACCGCTATCCAACATGCATCTAGAGTATTAAGTTCATAAGAACAGAGTAATGCTTTAAGGAAGATGACATGATGTAGAGGGATAAATTCATGCAATATGATATAAACCTCATCTTTTTATCCTCGATGGCAACAATACAATACGTGTCGTCTCCCTTTCTGTCAATGGGATCAAGCACCGCAAGATTGAACCCAAAGCTAAGCACTTCTCCAATTGCAAGAAAGATCAAACTAGTAGGCCAAACCAAACTGATAATTTGAAGAGACTTGCAAAGATAAACCAATCATACATAAAAGAATTCAGAGGAGAATCAAATATTGTTCATAGATAATCTGGATCATAAACCCACAATTCATCGGATCTTGACAAACACACCGCAAAAGAATATTATATCGAATAGATCTCCAAGAGAATCGAGGAGAACTTTGTATTGAGATCCAAATAGAGAGAAGAAGCCATCTAGCTAATAACTATGGACCCGTAGGTCTGAAATAAACTACTCACACATCACCGGAGAGGCCATGGAGTTGATGTAGAGGCCCTCCGTGATCAATGCACCCTCAGGCGGAGCTCCGAAAAAGGCCCCAAGATGGGATCTCTCGGGTACAGAAGGTTGCGGCGATGGAATTAGGTTTTCATGGTGCTCCTGGATGTTTGGGGGGTGTACGTGGACTTATATAGGAGGAAGAAGTACGACGGTGGAGCAACGGAGGGCCCACTAGGGTGGAGGGCGCGCCCAGGGGGGTAGGAGCGCCCCTGCCTCCTGCCTTCCTCCCTTGTTTATTGACGCCCACTCCAAGTCTCATGGATCACGTTTGTTGAGAAAATCACGTTCCCGAAGGTTTCATTCCGTTTGGACTCTGTTTGATATTCCTTTTCGACGAAACCCTAAAATAGGCAAAAAAAGCAGTAATTTGGGCTGGGCCTCTGGTTGGTAGGTTAGTCCCAAAAATGATATAGAAGTGTAAAATAAAGCCCATTAACATCCAAAATAGATAATATAATAGCATGGAGCAATCAAAATTATAGATACGTTGGAGACTTATCAGTATGTGATACGTCTCCAACGTATCTATAATTTTTTCTTGTTCCATGCTATTATATTATCTGTTTTGGATGTCAATGGGCTTATTTTTACACTTATATATTATTTTTGGGACTAACCTACTAACCCAAGGCCCTGTGCAAATTGCTATTTTTTGCCTATTTCAGTGTTTCGCAGAAAAAGAATATCAAACGGAATCCAAACGGAATGAAACCTTCAGGAGAGTTATTTTTGGAAAAAAACGTGATCCAGGGGACTTGGAGTGGACGTCAAGAAACAAACAAGGAGGCCACGAGGTAGGGGGCACGCCCTCCACCCTCATGGGCCCCTCGTGGCTCCACCGACCTACTTCTTCCTCCTATATATATCCATATACCCCGAAAACATCCAGGAGCACCACGAAACCCTATTTCCACCGCCGCAACCTTCTGTACCCAAGAGATCCCATCTTGGGGCCTTTTCCGGAGCTCTGTCGGAGGGGGAATCAATCACGGAGG
This sequence comes from Triticum urartu, assembly GCF_056163025.1. Taxonomy (NCBI): domain Eukaryota; kingdom Viridiplantae; phylum Streptophyta; class Magnoliopsida; order Poales; family Poaceae; genus Triticum; species Triticum urartu. The sequence goes on along the minus strand of NC_141873.1, from coordinate 365,554,854 downwards.
GCTTCTAAATAAACACCATAGCCTCTCCGATGATGTGTGAGTAGTTTACTTCAGACCTTCGGGTCCATAGTTATTAGCTAGATGGCTTCTTCTCTCTCTTTGGATCTCAATACAATGTTCTCCTCGATCTTCTTGGAGATCTATTTGATGTAACTCTTTTTGCGGTGTGTTTGTCGACATCCGATGAATTGTGGGTTTATGATCAAGTTTATCTATGAACAATATTTGATTCCTCTCTGGAATCTTTTATGTATGATTGGTTATCTTTGCAAGTCTCTTCGAATTATCAGTTTGGTTTGGCCTACTACATTGATCTTTATTGCAATGGGACAAGTGCTTAGCTTTGGGTTCAATCTTGCGGTGTCCTTTCTCAGTGACAGTAGGGGCAGCAAGGCACGTATTGTATTGTTGCCATCAAGGATAAAAGATGGGGTTTATATCATATTTCTTGAGTTTATCCCTCTACATCATGTCATCTTGCCTAATGCATTACTCTGTTCTTATGAACTTAATACTCTAGATGCATGCTGGATAGCGGTCGATGTGTGGAGTAATATTAGTAGATGCAGAATCGTTTCGGTCTACTTGTCTCGGACGTGATGCCTATATACATGATCATGCCTAGATATTCTCATAATTATGCACTTTTCTATCAATTGCTCAGCAGTAGTTTGTTCACCCGCCGTAATACTTATGCTATCTTGAGAGAAGCCAGTAGTGAAACCTATGGCCCCCGGGTCTATTCTCCTTTATATTAATCTCCCATCAACAAGCTATTTCTATTACCATTTATTTTGCAATCTTTATTTTCCAATCTGTATCATAAACATACCAAAAATATTTATCTTATTATTATCTCTATCAAACCTCACTCTCGTAAGTGACCGTGAAGGGATTGACAACCCCTTTATCGCGTTGGTTGAGAGGTTCTTATTTGTTTGTGTAGGTACGAGGGACTTCCGTGTAGTCTCCTACTGGATTGATACCTTGGTTCTCAAAAACTGAGGGAAATACTTACGCTACTTTGCTGCATCACCCTTTTCTCTTCAAGGGAAAACCAACGCAGTGCTCAAGAGGTAGCAAGAAGGATTTCTGGCAGCGTTTCCGGGGAGATTGATGTCTACTACAAGCTTGTGGCTTTGCAGTTCGTTAGCATCATGGATATTCAAGGAATTCATACTAACAACATTGCAATCATGTTCATCATTCAAATATTTAGTGCCAAACATTCTAATGCATTCTTCTTCTAGTACTTGAGCACAATTATCGGAATCCTTATTCTCATGATAGATATTAAAAATATGAAGCGTATGAGGTACCCTCAATTCCATTTTTTTGTAATTTTCTTTTATAAACTAAACTAGTGATAAAACAAGAAATTAAAAGACTCGATTGTAAGATCTAAAGATATACCTTCAAGCGCTAACCTCCCCGGCAACTGCGCCAGAAAAGAGCTTGATGTCTACTACATAACCTTGTTCTTGTAGACGTTGTTGGGCCTCCAAGTGCAGAGGTTTGTAGGACAGTAGCAAATTTCCCTAAAGTGGATGACCTAAGGTTTATCAATCCATAGGAGGCGTAGGATGAAGA